>NC_141700.1:454186858-454786858 GCF_964263255.1 Lissotriton vulgaris
CATCGCATTCTTGAGTCCCAAGTCCTGCAAGCGCCGTTTCACTCCCTGGAACCCCATCCTTTGTCGCTGGACTTGAGGAGTGAAATCCGGATATATGGAGACTGAACTGTTCTCATATTTCAATGGGCCATGCCTACTCGAGGCCTGGAGGATAGCGTCACGATCCCGAAAGTGGAAGAGCCTAGCGATTATAGGCCTCGGGGGAGCCCCCGGTTTAGTCTGTCCACCCGGGAAACGATACGCACGCTCGACCGCAAGAAATTTGCTGAGTCCAGCGGGAGCAAGATGGGTGACGATCAGATCCTCCACTAGCAAGTCAACGGTGGTGGTGCCGTGGTTCTCAGGCACACCCCACCAAACGAATGTTGTTACGCCGGGCCCTATTTTCATACTTGTCCAGACGTCTGGCCATCATATCTTGCGATGATCGCAGGTTCCCAATCTCCGACTGTGCATCCGCCATATCAGTAACGAGACTGGAGGCCTGCAGATCCAAGGCCTTGACCCTCTCATTGGTCTTAGCCAAGTCCGCTCTTATAAGTGTGACATCAACGGCCACCGTGTCGATCTTGGACACAATAGCTTCATACTGTAGTCCCATATCAGCCTTCATCCCAGTGATGACACGCATTAGGTCCTGGAGCGAGACCTCCGATGACGCCATAAGGTCCGTCCTCGGGTCTTCAAGACTACGGCTGGCACCACCGGGGGAACCCTTCGGTTGTGTGTATCGATCCATAACATTAGTTTGGACGGGTCCCCCACGGGTCGGCACCTTCGTCTTGCGCTTCTCGACTTCAGGTTTGGTCGCCATATTGGAAGCCGCGCCCCGAAGGGGCCCTCTAGACCTGGTGTTAATGGCAAACGTCGTTGAGTTGCCAAAGCGGAATTCCAGTCCAAAATCGTAGAGTGTGAGACTAGGGATATGGCAGGAAAGCACAGCGGGCCAAGGCTACCGCAGCCCGAAAGCCGGATCACTCTCAGAATAGTAAATTGGGAGGCCGAGGAGAAATCGAAACTGAAAGTAACAATGTCACCGGTGGGAAGGATGCCCCTTCGCCGCTGTTGTTGACTTACTCCTCGGCCAGCCAGAGCAGCAGAGACCCCGTTTCCGTTCGGGGGCCGGCCAGAAAGTTAAAGACGATGTAAAGATGGTTCCCGAAGTCCGATCTCAGTTCTGGAAAGTATATTAGGATCAGCAAGAGTAGATCTTCAAAAGCCCGTATTGAAAATCATGATATTTCAAGGATATTTGTGAAAGGGCGGCGCGGGTCGCGGGAGCCCTCTGCTTACGCGACCATCTTGGATGCCTGCGTAGCTCCTCCCCCCCACATTTTATTCTTAATAGACATAAACTCTTCTTGACATTCGTTTGACCATTCAAACTTGCACTTATTTTTTAAAAGTTGCCTTATACTGTAAGTTTTGCTTGAGAAACTTTCAATGAATTTAGAGTAAAATTCAACAAGGCCAAGAAAATCTCTTACTTCATCCTTGCTACCTGGCACAGGACATTTTTCTACAGCCTCCAGTATGCCTTTTTAGGCTTGATACCATCCACTGACACTTCATGACCTAAATATGTCACATTCTGCTGAGCAAATTAAAACATGTTAAACTCTGCTGTGAGCCTCTTATCTCTCAACACATCCATCACTTTCTTCACAA
This sequence comes from Lissotriton vulgaris, assembly GCF_964263255.1. Taxonomy (NCBI): domain Eukaryota; kingdom Metazoa; phylum Chordata; class Amphibia; order Caudata; family Salamandridae; genus Lissotriton; species Lissotriton vulgaris. The sequence goes on from NC_141700.1 coordinate 454,188,527, forward strand.
TTTTTTCATGATCTTTGGTTTTTCCCATCACAAGTATGTCACCTTGAAAACACATGACAATATGTTCATCTTCAAATAGTTCAAACATAATACGTTGAAACATTGTGGCAGCAGTTGACAACCCAAATGGCACCCTAATAATCTAAAACACCCAAAAGGTGTTACGAATGTGGTCAGGCTTCAACTCTTCTTGTGTAATGGAACCTGATGGTAAGCAGCTGTGAGATCTATTGTCTTGAACAACCATACCCCTTAGTAGCCGAAAGCATTTTCCTTATCTTTGGTAACAGAAACTGGTCCACAATAATACTCCTGTTTAGGTCCCTCAAGTCCACATTCAATCTGATCTCCCTAGCCTAGCACAGATGGCCCTGCTGCTGCCACAAACAGCCTACACCTAGCCTCTCAGTCCTTAAATGTGAAGTCTAATTCTTTAGAATCCTGTGTGAAAGGATTCACTCCTTTGGCGTTCCCTTTCTGCCATCTGCATACTTTCTAAAAGTGTCCTACTAAACCATAACCTGAACATTTTTGGTACCTCACAGGACATTTTTTGTCATTTGCTAGATGCCCATTGTTGCTGCATCTAAAACACCTACCACTGAATGTAAAATTATCAAACTGTTAAAAAGTTTTCCCTCCTTTTGTACTCTTCTTTTTTCTCAAATTTAACAGTACTCTTGAACTTATCCATCATCTGCAATTTTTTTACAACTCCTTTCTCCATTTTGTCACACAATCTATCTTCTTTCTGTGGAACAACTGCTCTGGCACACCTTCCTTCTGTTTTCTTCACCATATGTATCACTTCCTGCACAGAAGACCCAATTGTCCACAATTTATCTTGATTGTTGGAATTTGCACAACACATGACAATTTGGTCCCTTATCAGCTCATCGTGTAAATTGTCAAATCTACATGTTAAAGTTAGGATTTTTAAAGCAGCCTAGTAATCTTCCACTGACTCTTCCCTCTCTTGCCTCCTGCGAAAAAATGTATAGCGATCTACCAATACACCTACTGTAGGGTTGAAGTACCTATCTAAATCCTCTAGAGCATGTTCGTAAACATTTCCTTGACATTCTGTTCTGACATTTCTTTTGAATGTGGCTGTACATTTTCAATCCTCCTGCACTCAAGCAATGTAGTCGAATTTTTTTAATCTTTACCGGTGTCAAATCTTCATCATCTGCAAAGGTGGAAATATACCGCCTGATTCATCAACGGGCCGTTTTGCGAGCCCCTAATAGCGAATCATAGCGATTCGCTATTAAGGACTCGCAAAACGGCATTCATGTAGGAATCGCATAATAAAATGCGATTCCTACTGATTCCTAATTTGCGATTAGAAAATTGCTAATAGCAAATAAGGAATAACTCGCCATTCATTCCTATGGGCCAAAAGGCCCATAGGAATGAATGGGGAGTATTCCTTATTTGCGATTAGCAATTAGCTAATCGCAAATAAGATTGCGATTTGAAGGGTGCCAGGGGTGTCCACAGGACACCCTGTAGCACCCCTCAAATGAAATGTGACACAGGTGTTGCACACACACATGTCCAAAGGACATGTGTGTGTGTAACATGCAACTCAGAAAAATGCATTTAAATGCATTTTTCTGAATTTTCGCAATTTACCGCGAGGTTTGACCTCGCGGTAAATTGCGTCCAAAAATAGCGAATTCGCAATTTTATATTGGGTCATGAATATCATTTAACCCCTTTACTGCTAAGGCTATTTTCTTTCTTTTCATTGAATTTCCATTGAAATCAATGGAAAGTCCATGACGAGTTACCCTTGTCATTAGCGGCGAAGAGGTTAAGGAATCTCAAATTGAGATTCCTTAAATGTGATCGCAATTTGAAAAATCGCAATTTTTTGCGATTTCTCAATTTGCGAGTACATGACCCAATGATGAATTTCTAATGCAATTTTTGCGGGCGCAAACGGCCGAATTCTGCGATTCGCACCGTTTGCGCCCGAAAAAATGCTTCATGAATCTGGCTGTTAGTTTGCAAAATACTTCTTCCACTCATTCCACTTTAATATAGGTTATCCAGTATTGGGGTATCCTTCATAGATTCACATCCTCGAATCATTCCTTGTTTTCGAAGTGGGAGTCCCACAGTGCGGTAATTAGAGCAGTAAATAAAGAACTTCAATTGGCTATCATGGAGCCAACAGTATATTTAATAACCTATGTACCTCCTTTTCTAAAAAAAGGACCAAACTTTAACACAACAAATCAGTAACCAGGACCTTCTAGATCTTTCCCAAAGGGAGGCTGAGTCCCTTAGATTTTCACTTCATGTTGTGTGTGAAGGGAGTCTGCCTGAGCTCTGCTCAGTTCTTTAACGTTTCTCTCAGAGAAGTCTTACTTATCTTACTGGACAATGTCTGACAGGAAAGGACTATTTCACCCTTGCCTGTGGTAAAAAAGGGTTCATATTGAAGATGCCATAAAGATTGCATTTATTGCCTCTATCCTCTTCATGAGGCAAAGCAATGTAAAATCTGCTTCTCCTTTTCAACTAAGACTCTTAGAGATAGAGAAGGCAGACTTTTGTTGTGGCTAAAGAAGACACAAGGAGCATCTTCTGAGGAGGAGAGTGACACTTACTCTAATCCCATAGGAGGCCCTGGTCAAGAAACACCCTAAAACGGCTCAACTGACCAAAGAAGCTTGTAAAAAGAAAAAAGAATCTAACATCTCCTCTGAGCTAGTCGTTCCTCATCATTCTGGGACTTCTAAGATAAAATTGGAATCTTCAGGACCTTCCAGGCATAAATGAGTTTCACCATCAATGCCCGTTTCTTCAGCAACACCAATCATGACTACTCTCTTGTCGTCGAGACCGGCGATGGCGCCTACGATATCGATGGCGATCATTGACGCCCCAATATTGTCAATACTATCCTTATTGTCGATGAAGACCTCAGCGAGGAGGTTGCCATTGTCGAATTCGGTGGTGACGACAACACCATCACTGTCAACAACAGTTCCACCATTGACGGCTCCACCATCAACGGAGGGTCGTACACTGTTGACGGCTTCGACAACAACATTGACGACGATTCAGCAGTCGACAAGAAAACCAGGGTCGGTCACGATCCCATCATCGACAGATCCATCGATGATTCTCCCGTCGACAAACTCATTTCAAATTAAAGTCCACACCATCCAGAGTGTCCAGAACATCTCTACAGCTTGGATTTCAATCGGCAGGCAAGATTTCGTCTTTAGTCCCAAGTCACCTTCTAGACACATAGGAAATGGATGATGTTGATCCCTTCGGAACTGGTCATAGTCCTTCTGAACTTAATTTCAAGGATGAGGATTATTATGATGAGGAACAGTACTACTAATGTAGGAGAGTAGGGTCTGCTTCATATGGTTAGCCCCACTTTTTGCTGTGCTTCACTGTTTTTTTGACTTTAGTATGGCTGTGTCCCTGCTAATCAGGCCCACAGCCTAGCTGTACTCTCTCTAAATTGATACCATGTACTTTAGGTACATACCAGATTAGTTACTGGGTCACCCTTGTGAGCCCCTGTATAGTGTACCTTAGGTACCCAGGGCATAGGTGCATCCCAGGCCTACCAGGGGCTGCAGCATGTATTATGCCACCCCTGGCTGGCCTTCTAAACTGACACCACAGGTCTGTAATTACAGCCTGGGTAAGGTGGTGTAATCACCCCTTAGTTAGATAAAGTACACCGATATCTATATATATATATATATATGGACACATATCAACCTATAAGTCACTCCAATGGCAGGCCTTAACAATCCTGGAGGCAAAGTGCTTGGTTTTGTGAAAGAGGGTGCCCTGGCCTGAGCTGAGCCCCTCTGCAGCTTTCGGAACCATCTCCTTATAGCTGTTCTATGATATAGCCATACCATATACTCTTAAGCGCATTATAATCCTCGTGGTTAATGATAACTTTGGTTTGACTTTATCAAAACATGTTGTGTAAGGTGTCAAACACTTTGGAATACTACCCCCCGTCACTCCTGGCGGTGGGGGTAGAATTCCACCCTTCTAGAGGCATAGGTGCATCCCAGGCCTACCAGGGGCTGCAGCATGTGTTATGCCACCCCTGGCTGGCCTTCTAAACTGACACCACAGGTCTGTAATTACAGCCTGGGTAAGCTGGGTAAGGTGGTGTAATCACCCCTTACTTAGATATAGTATACATATATATATTCACTGAAAAAACCATAGGTTTCACACCAGTTATAGTTAGGAATTAGCATTTAAAAAACCTATTAAATTCACTGAAAAAACCATAGGTTTCACACCAGTTATAGTTAGCTGGAAATTTTACTGATATAAAACCATTGAAATTCCCACGTTATAGTTAGTCGGACTCACTATAACTTGCGCGTGCAATGCACTGCTGATGACATCACATATTACATCACTCATGACATGGTCAGTGACATCACTCATGACACCATCCTTGTGACATAGTGACAGACCTCCTTTCACTATAATGTAACCCTTGAGACACATATTCAAAAATAGAAACTGAAATTTTTAATAAAATGGAGATACCTATATCAGTTACAACAAGCAATTCAGTAATTCCACTATCTATATACACATCCACTCATTCACCAACAGTTCTATATAGTCACTCATACATATACTCACTCATCATATGAAGTGATACACCTATACATCCTGTTACACACCGACATTCATCCAAAAGTTACTCACACACATATTCACACGTGCAAATAAACTATTGGACATCCATTTATTTGAATATAGAGTTATACACACACTTCCACCTTACTTCTATTTAAAATTACACATATTTATTCTCTTAAACAATCACTTATAGAAACACATACTTATTTAAACAGGAACTCTTACAATCTCTTACTCTCACATATACTCACTTATATACATCAATATTCATATATACTAGATTAAAACATATGTAGTTACTGATAAAGACACTAGTGAGACAGTCATTCACTCACTAACAAACACATATAGACACTCATCCACCCATACAGTCCTGTACATATGTTGTCTTCAAAACACATACAAACAAAGAGTCAGTCACTCATGCATCTATGTGCTAAGTAATACCCCCACCAAACCATATAGACACTCATACTGATACTAATAAAAATATCTAATAACCCATATACATACACATGAGTGGATGTGTATTAGATGGTGATATTACTGAATTGGTTGTTGTAACTGGTATGGGTATATCCACTTTTTTGAAAATATTAGTTTCTATTTTTGAATATGTGTTTCATGGGTTACATTACACTGAAAGGAGGTCTGTCACTGTGTCACAAGGATGGTGTCATCAGTGATGTCATGAGTGATGTCACTGACCATGTCATGAGTGATGTAATATGTGATGTCATCAGCAGTGCATTGCACGCGCAAGTTATAGTGAGTCCGACTAACTATAACGTGGGAATTTCAATGGTTTTATATCAGTAAAATTTCCAGCTAACTATAACTGGTGTGAAACCTATGGTTTTTTCAGTGAATTTAATAGGTTTTTTAAATGCTAATTCCTAACTATAACTGGTGTGAAACCTATGGTTTTTTCAGTGAATTTCATAGGTTTTTTAAATGCTAATTCCTAACTATAACTGGTGTGAAACCTATGGTTTTTTCAGTGAATTTCATAGGTTTTTTAAATGCTAATTCCTTTGTATATCGAGTTTCTAACCTTTTTTTTTTTTACAATTTGCTGTTTTTTTTTAAGTATTCATTTTTTCTTATAATTTTTTTCTTTTGCGCTCTGGGTGCGCGCTCCGGGAAGCTTTCAGCTAAGCTCTCCTGTAAGCTTCTCCGAGAGCTCATCTGAAAGCGCACCCAGAGCGCAACTGTCGTTCGTGAAAAAAAAATATGAATGAAAAGTTAATAATAATGCAAAACATTTCGTACCATACAAATAAAATTAGTTTTTTTTAATATGGAAAATGATTATGCATTTCTATAAAAGATTGATGACGTCACTTCGGCGCGCAACGTAAGTGCCCTCGGAAGCGCATACGTGCGCGGCGCATAAACGCACGGAAAAGCGCCTACGATCGCGCCACGTTTGCGCCCCGGAAGCGCCTACGATCGCGCTGCGTAAACGCACCCGGAAGTGCTCCGGAGCGCGCAGCGTAAACGCGTCGGGTCATGTGACCCTCAAATAACACTTTTCATTGGTTGCTAACAGTTTTTTTTTACAATGAATGAAATCCCCACCCATTTCCTTCACTTCTTCTTTCACTTTTGTGACTGAAAGACCTGCCTTTTTTGCTGCTCCATATTCCTGGATTCATCATGGCTGCCAGACCATCCAGCAGTGAAGATGACTTCATTGATGAAGAGCCTCCTACCCCAAAGGTGAAGGAACATTTCATTTGGAAATTTTTTAAGTTTCCAGAAGGCCAGAAGAAGGTGAATGCACCAAAAGTAGAGTGCAGGATCTGCAAACAGGTCCTGTCACGGGGTAACCCCCAAAAAAAATACTCTTTTGGGAACTTTACGATGATCCGACATGTGGAGAGGAGGCACCCCCAGAATTTTGCCCGGGAAAGTGTCAGGGCTCTGGCACAGGAGGTTCCCAGAGATGGGGCCTCTACATCAACAGGAGGAGCAACTTCTTCTGGAAGAGAACAATCTCAGGGGCAGGTAGCAAACATTCAACCTGCATTCAACCATGGGGTCGTCAAATGCAGATACTGCAATCAACTCCTCACCTATGGGGAGCAAAGTGTCCTGCTCATGGTTCGGGCATTGGAGAACCATCACTGCCCTTCCCACCCCTAATTTTTTTCTTTTCTTTTTGCTCCTGTTGAGCAGTTTCTATTCCCTGTTTTTGTTCCTCTTCAGTTAAAAGAAGAAAACCAAAAGTTCTTTTCAGAACTACCTCCAATTCTCATCAAAGAGCTATAATCTTAAAAAATGAAGAGTAAGTGAAATATAGTGCATTGATAATTGAAAGGAGAATGAGTAAGAAAGAACAGAAAGGTATGAGAGGTGAAAGGAAGTGAAGTAGGAGGAATGAAAGAAGGTGAGTGTTAGAAAAGAAAGTTATGACACAGTGAATAAACTGGAGTATTTCTGACATATCTGTAAACACAAAAGTAACGCATTGCAGGAGTGCGTCACAAAAGTGACGCAACTCCAGTAATGTGTCCTTTCACATGGAAAAAGCACCATGTGAAAGGTTTGCTGTGAAGCAGGCGCAAGATTTTGGCGCAACTGCATCCTAAAAGTGACGCACTGCGTCATTATTACCAAGCTTTTTGCAAGGAACACCCCCTCTGCATGCATTATACCTGACACTATTTTTTAAAAAGTGACGCATCTAGGTACATGGGTCACTTTTTAAAACTCTGCGCCATATTGTATCTGCATCAGGTATATTGTATGCAGAGGGGCAATCCCGCGCAAAAAGCTTGGTAATAACAACGTACTGAAATCTATGAGATTTCCCTGCGTCACTTTTAGGATGCTATTGCGTCAAAATTTTGCGCCGGCCTCGCATCACTTTTATGTTTACACATATGTCAGAAATACTGACGTATCTGTAGCTCCTTGCAACATGATTCGTCATACATTAAATATGACACATCTGGAATGTCATAAGGACTGTGGACAGAAAAGTGACGCATCACACCAGCAGTGTAATAAAATGTGCCTCGTTGCACTATATTTAAAGGATGCAACAGCATCCTAAAAGTGACGCAGTGAAATCTCAAACATTTCACTGCGTCGCTATTACAAAGCTTTTAGTGGGAGAACACCCCCTCTGCATGCATTATACCTCACGCAGATATAATGTGGCGCTTGATTTTAAAAAGTGACCCATCTACCTAGATACCTCACTTTTTAAATATAACGCAACGCGGCACATTTTTTTACACTACTGGTGCAATGCGTCACTTTTCTGTGCGCACTCCTTATGACATTCCAAGTAACGCATTGCTGGAGTGCGTCACAAAAGTGACGCAACTCCAGTAATGTGTCCTTTCAAATGGGGAAAGCAGCATATGAAAGGTCTTGCCTCAGTCTAACACCTGCTGTAAAGCAGGCACAAGATTTTGACGCAACAGCATCCTAAAACTGACGCAGTGAAATCTGAAAGATTTCACTGCGTCGCTATTACAAAGCTTTTTGCGGGAGAACACCCCCTCTGCATGCATTATACCTGACGCTATTTTTAAAAAGTGACGCATCTAGGTACATGGGTCACTTTTTAAAACTCTGCGCCATATTGTATCTGCAACATGATTCGTCATACATTAAATATGACACATCTGGAATGTCATAAGGAGTGCGCACAGAAAAGTGACGCATAACACCAGCAGTGTAATAAAATGTACCTCGTTGCACTATATTTAAAAAGTGACGCATCTAGATAGATGCGTCACTTTTTAAATATTGCATAACAATGCGCATTTTTTTACACCGCTGGTGCGTCACAAAAATTGACGCACAGGAAGCGCAAAACTAACAGCGCAAGGCCTTCATAAATATAATCCTGGATTTTCCCCGTGCTTCGCCGGTGCGCGTACCATGCGCTTCCCCCGCGCAAAACGAAAAAAAAATTTTAATGCCCTGCAGGACCCTATTTTAGTCCCTACATCAAACCTAGGGGGTCAGAGGGGGTCTACTCTTCCCCCTTATGGTCATTTGCCCCTTTTTTTTTCAAACCCCTTGTGTCTCGATTTTACCGAGACACAAGATGGCGGCCGCTCCGGACTGTTTAGAATGTTTACAGACAACTGAGAGCCAATCAGCTTCCTGCGCGCAAGTCGCGTGCCGCGCCTGGAGCGCACTCGGGTGCGCGCACGGGAGAGCGCCTATAGATATATATATTTTTTTGAACCTAAATTACTCAAAATCCACTGGAGCACATATCTTGAGACATAGCAAAGGCACATCGGGCTACCAGTCCCTACAATTTTGCCAAGTTTGGTGGAAATCCATTCAGCCGTTCGGGCTAAAAGTGAAATCGACCGCCCTATGGAAATTAACATGGGGAAAACGCGTTTTGGGACCCCCCTTTTATCTCGGCCCCCGCTTGACGAATCCCCCCCAAACTTTCAGGGAAGGACCGGACCGCCATGAGACCATTTTCCTGAAAATTTCAGGCAGATTCGTCAACCGGCGCCAAAGTTATTCAAAATAGAATGTTGAGATTTAACATTGAAAATTATCCTAACTATAACTACCTACTGGCGACCGCCAGTAGGTAATATATATATATATATATATATATATATATATATATATATATATATATATATATATATATATATATATATATATATATATATATATATATATATATATATATATATATATATATATATATATATATATATATATATTACCTACTGGCGGTCGCCAGTAGGCATATATAGTTAGGATTTTTTCCCCATGGGATTTCTGAAAATTCTATGCCTAATAACTTTTGCGTTTGTGGACGGAATTGGCTGAAATTTTCAGGAAAATGGCACATTTTGTTTCTGAGCAGCCCCTGAAAATTTGGTGGAGTTTCGTCAAGGGGGGGCTGAGAAAAAAGGGGGGTCCCAAAACGCGTTTTTTGCATTGAGTTTTCCATAGGGCGGTTGGACTCACTTTTAGCCCGAACGGCTGAATGGATTTTCACGAAACTTGGCAAAATTGTAGGGACTGTTAGCCCGATGTGCCTTTGCTAGGTCTCAATATATGTGCTTCAGTGGATTTTGAGAAATTAACGTTTAAATCAAGATATATATCTGTAACAGCGCTCCGGGCAGCGATCCGGTTAGCGAACCTTTCGCGTATCGGAACTTTGCGATGCGAAGCTGATTGGCCCTCCGGTGTCTGTCAACATTCTAAACAGTCCGGAGCGGCCGCCATCTTGTCTCTCGGTAGGATCGAGAGACAAGAGGAGGCCAAAACAAAGGGGGAAATTACCATAAGGGGGCATAGTAGATCCTCGTTGACCCCCTAGGTTTTATGTGGAGGTTTTAAAAGGGCCTAGGAGGGTCCAAAAAAAAAAAAAAAAAATTTTTTTTTTGCGTGGTAAGCGCCAAGTTCGCGAACCGGAAAGCGTTCTGGGCAGCGAACTTTATGGATAAAAGAATGAAAGACTTTTCTAATACTGTATGTTAATTATTTGTTGGTTTTGTTGATTATTTTTTTATTTTTTTATTTTTTAAGCAATTTTTTATTGTTGTGATTGTGTTTCAAAATTTAATAACATTTCTAACATTTAACTAGTTTATGAATTACATATAAAAATGATTAAAGACTCAAACAATTTTTTAATATTACATACAATTTTATTTTTTGGATTGTTTTTCGAAATTTAATACAACGTCTAGCATTTCACTGTCTGATATGTGTTCTTGTTCAGTGAACATAAGTTCAAACATTTGACCGTCATCATAATGAAGTAAATGATCCACTGATTCTACACATTGAACTAATTCATGGTCCCGTGATTCATCCATGAAATCTGAGTCATCATTGTCCGCAATAACTTTTTCTGTGTTGGTCTCCAGAACAATTTCGAAGGAAACATTCTGCTCACCTTCCATTTTATTGCTGTAATTTGCATAAAAAATAAATATATCAGTAGAGATAGGGCACTGTTGGGTTTAAGTTCAGACAGGCACTTGTGAGTTTATAACAGAGAAGTAATCTATGGGCACTGTATGGTTTCAGGCGTGAAGTAGTACTATTCAAAAATTGCCTGTGAAGAAGCCTAAGTAAATTCATAATTATACCACAGAAACCTAAATCAGTCCATAATTATAATAAAGAAGCCTTTCTCAATGTCTAACTCTTACAGAGGGATAGTATATAACTATCTGAAAAAGTTTACCATATTTACTTATAGTGCACAATATACTTCAGTTTTAAAAATAACAACTTACCTTTAGAAACAAGTTGATGTTATTAGTGATATTCTAAATGATATATACAACAACAAGTAGTAGTCAAAATGGCTGTGTTTCCTTCTCTCCCTTTATATATATACAGGTATATAACCAATCAAATGTCAGGTAATAAAAGTAGAAAAGGAAAGTAACATTTTCATTGGTTGTCAATTCCAACAATTCAGATGTGTTTTGTGAAGTAATTTACCTCACGGTATTTGGAGAGGTCTACAGGCTAAATGGCTAAATGGAATTTCAATGAAATTTGTGAGAATGGAAGGGATTGTTATGTAGTATGAGCTAATCTATATTTGGTGAGAGTGTCTCTAGTCGTTTTTCTGTAAATTACTTTCCCGCCTTTTTTTAGGACCGCTTTCCGGGAAGCGGCCCGGTTAGCGAACCTTAAGCGTCACGGGAGTCCACCATTTTGTGTTTCGGTCGCATTAAGATACAAGATGGAGGGCAAATAATGTTTAGAATGGGTAGAAGGGGTCATGGTAGACTTATCTTGACCCCCTAGGTTTTCTGAGCGTGGCTGAGGAGGCTTATATGTGCGGAAAAAAAAACTTTTTTTTAAAAAATTCCGCGAGGTTAGCTTTCGGTTAGCGAACCGGGTAGCGCTCCGGGGAGCGAATTTTGTGGAAAATTAGTGAAAAAAGTTAGAGAAAAATAATAATTGTGAGTGATCAGATGTAGGGTAGCTCTGAGAAGAGCTTTTGGGTTTATGGTACATTTAGGTACTTATAAGTAGGTACCAATGCACAGTCTTAAATTCAGAATGAAAATTCTGTTGCCCTCATCTGAGAAGTGAACTCCATCTCCTCTGTAGATATCTTGCATGTAGTAACGCAAGTTATTGTTGTACAGAGAGCCCATTCCATGGTCTCTCATGTAAGCTGAAACAGATTTGTTTACATGCTTCCTCGCTTTCTCAATTTGTGGACAAAATTGGTTGGACCACCTCCATTTCTGTCTTTGGCATATATTGGAATATACCAAGGCAGTTTGAGGAAAAAGTGCCATTAATTGCTCAAAGGTGTCCTTTAAAAGCATTTCCAGACCTACCCCTGTCAAAGTGCCCAAATCATTACCTCCACAGTGCACTATTAACAGGTCAGGTTTTGGCAAATGCATAAAGGTTTTCACCAATGGTATCAATTGGTGACATTTTAATCCTCTTTGGCCCAACCACTTAATTTCCACATCTTGTAAATTGAGGTTAGGTAAATTTCTGCTCTCAGCATACCTTTGAGCCCAGTGGATGTAACTATGTCCAACAATCCAGACCTTAAACATGGTGGGAGAAGGTTGTTCTGCAGTCAGATGAAGTGTGGTAATGAAAGGGCAGTTGAAACAGTAGGAGTTTCTAAAGAAAAAAAACTGTGGATTTACAATGCTAATGATTCATTAGCAGTGATTGGTGCATTTCCATTTCTGAAAACAGAAAGTTAGGGTGCATGGATGTGTTCTTTGAAAGATGTAATTTGAATGGTCAAGGAAGAAACATTTAATGAAAGATTGCACTGGATACGCAGGTGCACTGAGAGTTCAGAGTTCAATTGAAACATTGTTGTGTGAATTTGCAAACATGAGAGGTCTTCCAGGAGGTGGTTGCTATGGAAACAAGGCAGACAGGGCAGAGGGGGGAAGGGTTTTGATTTGAAAAAAGTGAGGGAAGAGGTATGATTGGCTAATATGAGAGATATGTGAAAAGAATATCTGTATTTCTGTGCTTTCAATAGCTGCAGCCTTTGGAGTGCATCCTTTTTCTTCTGCTGAAGACAATTTGGTGTATTTCCTAGACTGTTTTCAAAACTCAAAAAATATTTGCTAAGGTGAGAAAAGATTTATTTAATTTAGATAGAGAATAGTATGATTTAAGGAGAAAATGATGAAGAAAGCTGTGTTTTTAAAATGTGGTTTTGTCTCTAGTGATATACTAATAGAATTAGTTTCATAGAGAAATTGTAATTGCATATTTGGTGTAACATTCTGGCATGCAGTAACACAAGTTATTGTGGTACATGGAGCCCATTTTATGGTCTGTTATGTAAGCTGAAACAGAGATGTTGCTTTTAAAAACGATTTAAGAAATCAATTTCATTTCTGGATATGTACTGCTAGAGCTTCATAGGTTGTTTTGAGCCATATTTATAAGGTATTTGAGTGTCTAAGATGTTATGTTTTCCTTTTAAAATGTAAAGTGTTCCTCATGGGGCAAGTGTCTTGTAAATACGCTCCCACTTGTGCTTGGCAAATTTAGATTTTGATTATGGGAGTTACCTAGCCATGTTAATAGTGTCCCAAAAATGGTGCTAGTGAATTGCAGAAAACACTTTCATGTGTCTCAAGGACATTTTTAGTCATTTCTTCATGAATGCAGGTATACAATTGATTTATATGCTGTGTTTAAAAACGAATTTTGAAATCAATTACATTTCAGGATATGTACTGTTAGAGCTTCATAGGTTGTTTGGGGTCATATTTAGAAGGCATTTTAGTGTCTTTGATGTTATTTTTCCCTTTTTAAATGGAAAGCGTTCCTCATGGGGCCCTGAGCAGTATCTTTAGGATTGTGTAGGGGACGTAGAGAAGCAGAGACTTCTGTAAATGTCAAAGTTGTTGAAAAACTGTTTGTTTTTGAACCTTTTCCCTTGTCTTTTCTAATTTTTAAATACATGTTTTAATATTTTTGGAAATGTTTGTTCTTTGTTTTACAGATTGAAAGTATGAAAAAATATTTTAAAAAGGTAACAAGAATTATAAGGTAAATGTTTTCTACTCTTTTTACCCGCAATGCACTGCTGATGATGTCATTGACAGTATCTCTCATTTACTCTCTATAGCTGTCTTTCTTTTTACATTATTCTCTGTTTACTTCCCTTATACTAACTCTTCTTTTTTTAAAAAAAACATTTTTTTAGTTCGCTTAAAGTTCGCGAACCGGTCAGCGAACTTGAAGCGAACCAAAAGAAATAGAGCTTGCCAGAGTGATAAACATTCTAGCAATTTTGTTTGAAAAGGGAGGTAGTTCTGAAAAGAACTGTTTTTTTTTGTTTTTGTTGTTTTATTTATTTATTTTTTTTTTTGAACATTTTTTCATTTTTTTGTATTTTTAGAACTGTTTTATGTTTTTTTGGTGTTTTTTATGGAGGGGAGACAACAAAAAACAGGCATTGAAAACGGCTCAACTGGAGCAAAAAAAAAAATTACTTCTTGGGTGCATTAGGGCATTTATGATTTTCGAACGCCATGTTCATCAGGTTGACGCTCATGTTGCCATACGACAGCATACCACCACAGTATATACAAGTTAACTTCATATGCTGGAAGTTGGGTTGAATGTTTGGCACAGTTTCTTGTGCCTCTCTTCCCGTCAAAGACATTGTGGAGGTAGATCTGGCCACAGGAGTTGTCGTGGGATTGTCTTGAAGATCCCTTAACTCAGCCCGGCTGTAGTTTAAGGGATGCCACCTGCTCATGTGTCGATGCATCGTATAGTTGCCCATACTGTATTTCTTATCTGTGCCTCTCGACAATCTGTAATCACAGATGAGGCAGGTGGCATATTTAGCATTCACCTTCTTTGATCCAGGAGGGATGGAGAAAAACTGCCAGATGAAACTTGTTTTTCGCTTTGAAACCCGGGGCAACTCTTGGACAAATTGTTGTTCCTCTCTGTCCTCTTCTTCTTCTTCCTCCTCTTCCTCCTCTCTGTTAGTGATAAATTGACTAGGTGGTCCTCTCTTCTTATGAGGAGGTGGAGGTGGTGGTGGGGTTCCACCAGCTGCAGCAAGTACAGAAGCCATTGTTCAATTCTAGCTAAATGGTCTTTCTCTCACCAAGATGAAAGTCAGAGTGAGGAAATAAGGAGGGGTTTACATGATTTGGGGAAAGCAAAAGTTCTGAACCAATGAAAAGTGTTATTTTTAGGTCACATGACCTAGTCATACATCATTTGGAAACCAAAAGTGAAATGAACCAATGAAAAGTTTGATAAACAAGTCACATGACCTGTTCCGCTTACGTTACGCGGCGCGCGCCGCGTCCCAGATCGCTTCCGGTTCGCGGTCCGGAGCACTTCCGGGAGCGCTAACGCGGCGCGTCATTAGACGCATTACGCGATAACGTGATACGTCGCGCTTCCGCGACGCGTCACAGTTCCGCTAACGTAACGTTGACCGGTTCGCGGACTAGATCGCGGCATCAAGATGAGCTAACGGAAAGCTTCCCGGTTCGCGAACTAGAAGCGAAGAAAAAAAATATTAAAAAAAAAATTATCAATAAACATCTAAATATATTTTGGGATTTAAAGAAGAATACATTTTACAGCTACAGATGTTAGCTTTTAAAAAACCAATGAAATTCACAGAAAAAACCATAGGTTATAGACCATATATAGTTAGAAATTTGCATTTAAAAAACCATTGAAATTCAATGAAAAAACCATAGGTTATAGACCATATATAGTTAGGGATTTGCATTTACAAAACCTTATTTTACTCGCATAAAACCATTGAAATTCCATATATAGTTAGTTGCGCTAACTATATATCGCGCACCCGCAATCCACTGCTGATGATGTCACATATTACATCATTCATGACATGGTCAGTGACATCACTGATGACATCACTGATGACAACATCCAGTGACTGTATGTTTCTGTGAAGTTAAAATATGTCTTAGATATTGAAGAATGAGTGGATGTATAAGTGTCTGGATGAAGGATTTAGTAGGTGCATGACTGACTGTATGAGTGAGTGATTAAATGTGTCTCACTGAGTGCATGGGTTAGTGACTAAACTGTCTTAATTTGTGCATCATTATGTCTGTTGTTCTGTAAACTGCTGCATGTGTTGATCAGTAGCTATATGAGTAACTATATGGATTATTGATTGGTTGCCCAAGTATTTGTATGGGAGACTGAGTGTGTGTGTGGGTGGCTGGGAGGTGTATGACTCTGTGCATAGATGTGTGAGCAGTTGATACACTAGATGTATGGGTTCAAAAGTGCATGTGGAAACAGCTGTATGGGCGGTTGACTTTGTGCATGAGTGTATTGGTGAGTGAATGGATATCTCAGTGCTACATGTCAAAGTAAGTACATATTTAAAACACAGTACATGTGAGAGTTGACATATATAAATAACTGTGCATAAGAGCCAGTGAATGTGTGAGTGGCTGTATTGATCATTGTGAACTTGTATCAGGGATTGTATAAGAGAGTAAATATGTGTTAGTATATGTTTGAATAAGTAAGGTGTGTATAACTGTATAGTTGAGGAATTGGAGGTGTGATTGATTCTTTGCATGACTGTCTAGGTGTATGAGTAACTCCATGGATGAGTGACAATCTGTGAGTGTCTGTTTTCACTGAGTGTATCTAAGGTTATATCAGAGTCTGTAGAGGTTCATCGTATTAACACATGAATGATGTCATCTGTGATGTTGTCAGGGATGTCATTTGAGTTGTCATCAGTGATGTCATCAGTGATGTCACTGACCATGTCATGAATGATGTAATATGTGACATCATCAGCAGTGGATTGCGGGTGCGCGATATATAGTTAGCGCAACTAACTATATATGGAATTTCAATGGTTTTATGCGAGTAAAATAAGGTTTTGTAAATGCAAATCCCTAACTATATATGGTCTATAACCTATGGTTTTTTCATTGAATTTCAATGGTTTTTTAAATGCAAATTTCTAACTATATATGGTCTATAACCTATGGTTTTTTCTGTGAATATATATATATATATATATATATGTATATATATATATATATATATATATATATATATATATATATATATATATATATATATATATATATATATATATATATATATTACCTACTGGCGGTCGCCAGTAGGTAGTTATAGTTAGGATTTTTTTCAATGTTAAATCTCAAAATTCTATTTGGAATAACTTTGGCGCCGGTTGACGAATCTGCCTCAAGATTTCCTCAAAATGGCCTCGCGGCGTTCCGGTCCTTCCCTGAAAGTTTGGGGGGGATTCGTCAAGCGGGGGCCGAGATAAAAGGGGGGTCCCAAAACGCGTTTTCCCCATGTTAATTTCCATAGGGCGGTCGATTTCACTTTTAGCCCGAACGGCTGAATGGATTTCCACCAAACTTGGCATAATTGTAGGGACTGGTAGCCCGATGTGCCTTTGCTATGTCTCAAGATATGTGCTCCAGTGGATTTTGAGTAATTAAGGTTCAAAAAAATATATATATCTATAGCAGCGCTCCGGTACGCGCACCAGTACGCGCACCGGGCGCTTACCGCGACTTGCGCGCAGAAAGCTGATTGGCTCTGGGGTGTCTGTAAACATTCTAAACAGTCCGGAGCGGCCGCCATCTTGTGTCTCGGTAGGATCGAGACACGAGAGGTGGCCAAAACAAAGAGGGAAATGACCATAAGGGGGCAGAGTAGACCCCCCTTGACCCCCTAGGTTTGATGTGGGGGCCATAAAAGGGCCCCGCGGAGCAAAAAAAAAATTTTTTTAAAATTTGATTTTCGCGGGGTGAGCGCCCGGTACGCGCACCGGTACGCGCACCGGTAAGCGTACCGGGGAGTGTACCATGGGGAAAAAGAATGACAGTTTTAAAAGTAGCTGTTTAAAAAAAAAATGTTTTGTTGTTTTTTTATACATACACATACATATATATAAATGCATATGCATATATATATATATGCATATATGTGTATATGTGTGCGTGTAGAGAGAGGTAGAGAGGTAGAGGTGTAGAGGTAGAGAGGTAGAGAGGTAGCGGTAGAGAGGTAGAGATTAGTAGAGAGAGAAGAAGAGAGAGGTAGAGAGGTAGAGAGTAGAGAGTGAGTAATAGAGAGTAGAGAGTGAGTAGTAGAGAGTAGTAGAGAGCAGTAGAGAGAGTAGCAGAGAGTGAGTAGTAGAGAGTAGTAGAGTGAATAGTAGAGTGAGTAGTAGAGAGTAGTAAAAGTAATTTACAATCGTTCGGAATATCGGTGTTTGGGCAGATATGATCCAGGGACCCCCAGTATACAAGGGGAATTAGTCCCCCCTCTACAAACGAGCCAGTGGCCTGCATTGCAGAGAGGTGTAACAAGGGTGTGGCCTCATTACACTTCTCTGCAATGCAGCTCCCTCGCGCATACTGCAGGCTCCTGGTGGACCAGTTGACCCCAGGGACCCCCAGTATGCAAGGGGAATTAGTTCCCCCTCTGCAAACGCGGCAGTGGGCTGCGTTGCAGAGAGGTGTAACAAGGGGCATAGTCTCATTACACCTCTGCAATGCAGCCCCTGGCGCATACTGGAGGTTCCAGGTGGGCTAATTGGCCCCCAGGGGCCCCCAGTATGCAAGGGGAATTAGTTCCCCCTCTTCAAACATGCACGGGGGCTGTGTTGCAGAGAGGTGTAAAAAGGGTTGTGGCTTCATTACACCTCTCTGCAATGCAGTCCCCTGGCGCATACTGGAGATTCCTGGTGGGCTTTCAGGTCTTATATAGTTAGGAATTAGCATTAAAAAAACCTTTGAAATTCACTGAAAAAACCATAGGTTTCACACTAGTTATAGTTAGGAATTAGCATTTAAAAAACCTTTGAAATTCACTGAAAAAACCATAGGTTTCACACCAGTTATAGTTAGGAATTAGCATTTAAAAAACCTATTAAATTCACTGACAAAACCATAGATTTCACACCATTTATAGTTAGCTGGAAATTTTACTGACATAAAACCATTGAAATTCCCACGTTATAGTTAGTTGGACTCACTATAACTTGCGCGCCTGTAATGCACTGCTGATGACGTCACATATTACATCACTCATGACATGGTCAGTGACATCACTCATGACATCACTGATGACACCATCCTTGTGACAGAGTGACAGACCTAATTTCAGTGTAATGTAACGCTTGAAACACATATTCAAAAATAGAAACAAACATTTTCAAAAAAATGGAGATACCCAAACCAGTAACAACAACCAATTCAGTAATTCCACCATCTATATACACATCCACTCATTCACCAACAGTTCTATATAGTCACTCATATATATACTCACTCATCATATGTAGTGATACACCTATACATCCTGTTACACATCAGCAGTCATCCAAAAGTTACTCACACACATACTCACACATGCAAATAAACTATTGAACATCCATTTATTTGCATATACATTTATACACACACTACCACCTTACTTCTAAGGAAACTTACCCATACTTACTCTCTTAAACAATCACTTATAGAAACACATACTTATTTAAACAGGAACTTCTACAATCTCTCACTATATATACTATACTCACTTATATACATCAATACTCACATATACTAGATTAAAACATATGTCGTTACTAATGAAGACACTAGTGAGACAGTCATTCACTCACTAACACACACATATACACACTCATCCACCCATACAGTCCTGCACATATGCTGTCTTCAAAACACATACAAACAGTGAGTCAGTCACCAACTCCTGCAGCCACTTATACACAAAGAGAAACACTGATACAAACATTTAAATATTTAAACAATACTCGCTAATATATGTATTCACTAAGATACACGTAATAAGCCAGTTACCCAACCCATTTTTTGTTAAAAAAACATCCATTTACACACTTATTTAAACATTTATTCTTCCATCGACCTTTACAAATACATATATAAAACAAATTTATTTTTCAGAAAGACACACATTCACTGGATGGTGTCATCAGTGATGAAATGAGTGATGTCACTGACCATGTCATGAGTGATGTAATATGTGACGTCATCAGCAGTGCATTACAGGCGCGCAAGTTATAGTGAGTCCAACTAACTATAACGTGGGAATTTCAATGGTTTTATGTCAGTAAAATTTCCAGCTAACTATAAATGGTGTGAAATCTATGGTTTTGTCAGTGAATTTAATAGGTTTTTTAAATGCTAATTCCTAACTATAACTGGTGTGAAACCTATGGTTTTTTCAGTGAATATATATATGGTTACATATTAACCTATAAGTCTCTCCAATGGCAGGCCTTAACAATCCTGGAGGCAAAGTGCTTGGTTTTGTGTGAGAGGGTGCCCTGGCCTGAGCTGAGCCACTCTGCAGCTTTCGGACCCATCTCCTTATAGCTGTTCTATGATATAGCCATACCATATACTCTTAAGTGCATTATAATCCTCGCGGTTAATGCTAACTTTGGTTTGACTTCATCAAAACATGTTGTGTAAGGTGTCAAACACTTTGGAATACTACCCCCCGTCAGTCCTGGCGGTGGGGGTAGCATTCCACCCTTCTAGAGGGAAAAGACATGTAGTTACTAGTAAACCTAGTTAAAGTTAAACAGAGCCCCAGCATCACAAAATGGATGCTGCTGCCACAGACACGAGTCTGCCCTCCTGCTGCTGGACAAAACTCTGGCAGGGGAGGCCTGGACAATAGGTTTCCTGTCCAGGGAGGTGCTGGCACCTCCCCAGACAGGCTTTAGTGTATTGGGGAAGACGAAATAAGTCTCCCTTGTGGTCAAGGAGTGACCACCCTGTTCAAACAGGCACCAACTGCATCTTTGCTGGTCTGCATTTATGAGGCTCCCACCGGATCCCAAACAATCTGCGACATAGGACATGGACTTCCAGACATCTCTGATGCTGACCCGAGAGACATGGGGCCGGAACTCCTGGACATCCTGCATTTTGCAAGCTGCACCTACTTCCTGAGATATCACGAAGTTGTGCATTGGGGTGCTTGAAGCCCCAACCTCGAGCACCTTTTGCCCTGAAGCTCAGAGGCTCACACTCCAGGAGTGTCCCCTGGGCCCGCTTTGCGCATTTCAGCTTGACGCGTCTTCTCAGTTCCTAGTTCATTGGCTAGTAAGCCCCCAAGAAGACTAATCTTAAAACTACATTGCTTTCCTGGTTGCTTCAGGCTTGCTCCAGCTTTCCTGCAAAGGAGAAGTGCCCCAGACCTTGCTGGTCTGCACCGAAGCCAATCTAGACATCCTGCGCAGGATTGCATTTGCCAAGGCTTGTTGGGTCCAATCCTGATACCGAAACCGCAGTCAACTAGATCCTTTGTGGGACAGCTTGTCTCCAGCTCCTGATTGTCATCGACGACTCCTGGACCTCGTGGCTGAAGAGACAAACTTCACCTTTTCAACTGAAACCACCCGACATTGGCTGGCAACTTCCCATCGCCATCCTGGTCACTGGCAAGTGACCCAGACTCTATCCCTTCTGCTTTCAGGTTCTTCAGATCTTTGATCCAACCATGGATCCACCCGGACACTTTTCCTCTGGTAGTCTGCAGCACTTCTTTGCAGCTCTCCATTGAAATTGACGACGAAACCCGACACCAAAAGGCACCTATGCACCCGGCTTCCGTGGGTGAGGTAACACGAGTACTCCGGTGCTCCCATGGGTCTTGACTCTCGAAGTGTTCTAGTCTAAAAGGGTTCCATCGTAGTTCACCCAGAAGAGTCCTTAAATTATAAATTTGTAACTTGTTCATGTCCCATAGAAAGTCAATGGTAACCTGCGGCTGTGTTTAGACACTGCGCGCGTCTCCCGTGGGTCTGCTACATCATAACCTTTGGTTGTTCCTAGAAGTCCCCAAGATTCCACGGGCCCTAGGCCTGCTTTCTATTCCAGACGTGGTTCTTATACTACTATTTTAGTATATGGTTTGTGAGGCCCCTAGGGCATAACGTGTACTGTGCAACTTATCGTATGTTAATTAAGTCCTTGTATTGTACTTTTACCTCTGACCTCATAAAGAGTGCAGAGGGGTTGTATTTAGAATAAATACATATATATTTGATATATACCTTGTGTGGTGTGCTTTCATTTGGCACTCAAGGGATTATAATTGGCAAAACAACTAGCTTAACTCGCTTCTAAAGTCTTAGCCTGAAGGCTGCTCTCCACAGCTACCACTAGGATAACTTTCTATAAGGTTGACTTTACAACCACCATCAATAAGGGTCGTTTGGACTGGTGCAAGGCGTCTCACTAGAATAGTGGACATCATATACCAGGCCAACATCTCACAACTAACCACTATCTAGTTCCTCCTACACAGTATCAACATTTTAGATATTATGTTTGTCCACCAAGGCAAGAACCTAACCATTTACCCTCTTCTTTAATACAAGACTTACAGGTCATGCTCACAGACTACAGAAAAAGGTTCCAGCCCCAAGCGGAACACATGACTGTGCCACTGCCTCCATCAGCACTACCTGTAGCACCACTTACACCAATATTGCCTCCTCCTGCAGCTCCTAAGATGACCCCACAACCCATCATCCCTGTTCCTCCTAGAGATGATCCATCCTCTTCTAAAGAAGAACCTGAAGAGGAAGAAATTTACGATCCTCCCCCACCCACAGATGAATGGGATAACTATATGATACCTACAACCTCTCCTCCTCCTTGTCATCCTTCTGACTCACCTCCAGAAGACATTGGAGGTTTTCATAATGTAATGGACAGGGCTACGTTCAAATTTCATCTGCCCACAATAGTCAAGCAAACAGATTGTTTCCTTTATGACTTTAAAGAACAAACAAGGAAATCGGTAAGATCTATACCCATTACGGACCATATCTGGCAGGAAAGACTTAAAGTAATGAAGTCACCGGCCACTGTAGTGCTGTACTGCCAAGATTAGATATATAACACAGGGCGCCTGAGGATTCCTCTGCATGCCTTAAAGGACTTCCCAAACTGGACTCTGTGATTTCCCAAATGGGTCCAAGAAGATCAAAAAACCCTTCCACCAAATCACGTCTCCATAGGACAAAGAAGGACACCGTTTGGATTCCACTGGGAAGAGATTTTCGTCTATGTCCACAATCTCTGGCAGGGCTGCAAATTCACCAGCCATCCAGGGGATCGCATCCCCTCGGCTTCACTTACTCATACAAGAAGAGTAGCTTATGCTACTGAAAGGGGCAATTGAGAGAGGGTTCCTGTAGCACAAAGAAGAAAAGTCTTTTACTCCCGCCTTTTTCTGATACACAAGAAATCAGTGGAGACCTATTTTTGATCTCATACGGCTCAACAAGTTCCTCAAAACCTAGACCTTTAGAATGGTCAATAGCAGGGATTACATGACATTGCTGAATTTATTAGATGCTTATTTCCATGTTCCGATACACCCCAAACACAGAAAGTTCTTCCGATTCACAGTGGCTGCTACCCACTATCAGTTCCGAGTCCCATCTTTTGGCCTCAAATCTGCTCTGCGGATTTTCACTAAGTTTCTGGGCCCAGTAGCAGCCGCCTTACGAAAGCAGGGTCACCAAGTATTTCCATTTTTGGACGAGTGGCTCCTGAGAGCTCCATCGGCTCGTCTAGCTGCTGCAGCTACAAACGATTGCATAGGTCTGTTTCAAACATTAGGCCTTTCCATAAATCAACATAAATCATTGTTTTTTCTAAGTCAGACAATGACATTCCTAAGGGCCGACTTAGATACCTTTCAGAAAAAAGCTTTCCTTTTGTATGAAAGGCAGGAAAGGTTGCAAACCTTGGCTCTCACACTCTCAAAAAGAAAGTGCACTTCTGAGAGAACATACACATCTGTACTGGGCATGTT
Organism: Lissotriton vulgaris; assembly: GCF_964263255.1. Classification (NCBI taxonomy): domain Eukaryota; kingdom Metazoa; phylum Chordata; class Amphibia; order Caudata; family Salamandridae; genus Lissotriton; species Lissotriton vulgaris. Next base: position 454,212,044 of record NC_141700.1, read on the forward strand.
TTCCTCAACAATCGATCTAGTGCCACTGGCTTTTGCAAGAAGAACTCCAATGTCAATGGATTCAAACTACAGAATCCTTTGACGGTGTGATAGCTATCACTCCACACATGAGAGAGGCATTCAAATGATGGACTTTGAAGTCACACCTCTCACAGGGCCTCTCCTTTCTACCTTTGATCCTAAAATCCTTAGTAACCACCAATGCATCAATGGAAGGTTTGGGAGGTCTTCTCCAAGACCTTCAGATTCAGGTAAAATGGCCCTAGTCCCAGCATAAAAAGCATTTTAACCGGCTGGAGTTGAGGGCCATTTTTCTCTCTCTGCAAGCTTTCCTCTCTCGGATTAAAGGTTCAACGGTGTTGGACCTTACAAACAACACCACAAGCATGTTTTAAATCAACAAACAAGGAGGAACCAAATCTCTGACTCTCTCTCAGGACGCCCATCAGCTCTGGAGCTGGCTTGCATTTCACACAATATCCCTAAAAGTGGAGAATGTTCCATGGCTTCGGAATTCTCTCGCAGATACCCTCAGCAGGACCAAAGACAACTGTCACGATTGGGAGCACGAACAAGACCATTTGGACAGGAGTTTTTCACATTGGAGGAAACCAGCACTGGACCTGTTTGCGACACACACAAACTCCAAATGCCGCAACCAGATTCCCTCTCCCAAACTCTTGGAAGAATGCCCTTTCAATGCGTTGGCCAGGAATATATGCTTACGCGTTTCCTCCCATTCCCCTATACCCAGGGTCCTGACGAAAATAAAAATGGAACACTGCTGCCTTCTTCTGCTAGCACTCAGGTGGCCCAGGCAGCACTGTTTCACAAAGCTTCTCCTCTCTGAAGCCCAGTCCATCCGTCTGCTAAGGACACCATCCCTGTTGACCAAGAACCAAGGGCAGATATGTCACCCGGAGCCAGCATCTCTTTGATTGCATGTGTGGCTCCTGAATTCTTTGAATCTAAATCTGCATTAATAAAAGTCTACAGAGCTAAGATTCCCCCGGTTCTGTCATATGCCTCTGAATATATTCCTTTAAAACAATGGTCCTATATGGATTTAAAAGAAGGTAAAACACTAAAGAAAATACTGAAAGTCTCCACTTCTACACCAGTGCAGGCACTAAGACTGGAATTTTCAATCACCAGCGCATATGCTACAGCTGTAGCAAGCATCATTAGGTGGGCCTACAACCTTCTCCACTCTAAAGAAGGTACTTTACGATGTCTGTTAAAGATCGAGACATTTGATAAAGATTCCACTCATCTTATCTTTTTCAGAAATATGAGAGAGGCATTTCAGTTAGCAAAAATCACCTCAGAAATTTTGTCATCCTGGACACCTGCACAACTCAAACTTTAAAAAAAAAATTTTACCCCCAAATTGAGTTTTGAGCTTGATCACTTACACTGTATTAAACTATCTGTGTATAAATCTTATGCTAACTCTCTGGAATATAAGCACGAACAGCCTTACTTAGACTACTCCCTCACACACGGTGCAAGGCGGGCAATTATGATGTTGCGTTTGGGTATATTACCCGTGTTAACCTTTACCTCTACCTGGAGACTAGACAGTTCTTCGCTATGTACTCTCTGCCAGGGGGGTAAACAAGATCTTGAGCACCTCTTATTTATATGCCCAAACAACAAAGTTGTAAATGCACGGCTAACGTGTCTTGATCCCATCTACCGGACATGTAGGATTGTCAATGCTAAAGATTTGCTATTTATATGCAAAAGGCCGCCGAATGAATTTGTTTGCTATAAAATTTATAAATTTTTAAAAATGTCATTGAAAATGTATTAAATTGTATAAATAACTGTGTGTAAATTTTAAACAAATTTTTGGTCCTCAATAGAGTACCGAAACAAATAAAAATTCTTTTGACTTTGACTTTGACTTTGACTAAAGATTAAGACAATTGCGCAGGAGTGTAAAGACATTATCACCAGGTCTTGTGCGGGTAGCACCAATAAGACGTATAGACTGAAATGGAAACATTTCTTCATTTGGTGTCTACAAAGAAAAATACATCCGTACCTCTCTGCTCCAGAACAAATCCTTCCATACTTATTGTCTTTAGCTCAAACTGGATTGGTATACTCCCCAGTTAAGGGTCACCTCGCAGCTATCTCTCAATATAAACACTCCCCAAAACGTCTATCTCTCTGCTCTGATAGAGTTGTACAGCAATTCATAAAAGGCCTATTTCGTACTTATCCATATGTCCAAGCCCCACCACCTGAGTGGCACTTATACGTAGTTCTATCACAATTGATGAAGCAACCCTCTGAGCACATCCATATGGCAGATATCCTAAGGATAAGTACCAAAAGTGGAAAAGAGCTCTCTTGTTCTATTGCTCGCCCTAACATCACCCAGAAAGGTTAGCGAAATACAAGCTTTTTCCATAAAACATCCTTTCCTTCATTTTACAGATGAAATGGTCATCCTCAGGACAATCTCAAATTCATCCCTAAGGTTCCTTCACAGTTTAACCTAAAATGAACCTGTCATTCTCAGGAATTTCTTCCCAGATCCTTCTACACCTGCGGACCAAACATTACACACTCTAGACATCAAGAGGTGTCTTAAATTCTACCTGAAAAAGACTCTGTCTATCCGTAAGACAGATCAACTGTTCGTAGCCTATGGAGAAGGTCGTCAGGGCACTGCGGTCTCTAAAACTACCATCGCAAGATGGATAGCGGCCACAATTCAGTTTTGACATAATAAAAGAGTCAAAGATTTGGCAAGAACAGTGAAAGCACACTCCACAAGAGCAGTCTCTACATCAGCTGCCATGTTCAATGGGGTTCCACTGGAAAAAATCTGCAAAGCTCTGACCTGGAAAACAAAGCGTACATTCAAGCAGCACTACTGCCTGGAGTCAACACAGCATGCTGATGCAGGCGTGGGACAGGCAGTTCTACGTCATTTATTTCAGTAAGGTGAGCTTCTTTAATTAGAGGATTTATTTTCTGTTGTAAATATTGATATGCATTTGAAAATGTATCTTTGTTGGTTTGAAAAGTTGGAATACATGTTTAAGTTGATAATAGAGATATTTATTTCACATGTCAATGCCTTTGAATGCATTTATTTTTACACCAACACGTTCACAAGGCACTCCTTTTGTGAATATATTTTGAAATATTATTGGCACCTCCCACCATCCACTAAGGGTGCTCACGATTTTACATCACTGCTTGCTATTCTGATTCAAGCATGTGAATCTATAAAAGATACCCCAATATTGGATAAGAAATAAGTTATCCAGTATTGGTATCTTTCAAAGATTCACATGCAACCAACCCTCCTCCCCGGAGAGGCTCCCCTTGCGCTCCAGTATTACTATCCACACTTGTGCTGGAAAATCTTGGGAAGGTTCTAGAGGGTGTTGGTTGCTATTTGGCTGTATTTAAGTTTGTTCCTTTTTTACAAAAGGAAGTAGATAGGCTATTAAATGCATGGTTGCCTCCATGATAGACTATGGAAGTTCTTTACTGATTTATTTATGTTACAGAGGGACTCCCACTTCAATGATGGGAAATGATTCAAGCATGTGAATCTATGAAAGATACCAATACTGGATAACTGCAGTTACAGGTAAGTAATTTATTTCTTCTCCTTTGTCAGCCAAAAACAGCTGTGGTGCTGATAAATTCTACACCTCACCAGAAGCCATACTAACATAAAAGGAAGCCATGTACTTGAAAGAGAAAAAAAACAAATATTGCTCATTTGAATGTGCCGTCCGTATTTTTTTCTCACTATTTTTCCCTATGACAGGTGACAGGCAATTGCCCTGCGTTTAATTACCCAGAAAACTGAATTCCGCCAATGGGTTTCCACAGAGTATTCCTTCCAATACTTTAAAAGCGTACCTGTCGTTGTATTAACTGTGATCCAACAGGCTTAATTGAAGCGTGCCTGTCACTGGAAGCACACAATGTACTTGACAGGCTTTTTTTAAGCGTGCCTATCGCTGTATTAACTGTGAACTGACAGGCATAATTAAAGCGTGTCTGACGGTGACTTCACTGTGTTCAGCGTCCCCTTCCAATGCGCTGCTGCTTCCTAAAATATGGCCGCCGGGCATAGCCCAACATGCAATTGCTCGCAATGACGTGTACATCACACAGCTAACACTCCTGCTTATTTATTTCCATAGCAACCACAAAGCACTCACACGCCACTGTCCTCAACCTTCTTGTGCAGGATCCACCTCCGCGCGTGCAGGCCAACCACCTTAAAATAACAATAAAGTCGCTTTTGCACATTAATGCTTTGCTAGGATTACACTGTGGGATAATACAATGGGGGGGGGGGTGAACAGTGAGCATTATATTTAATGAAAATATTAATGTCTGTGTTTTGTTCATCATAGTGATGCACACATGGGCCTACATCTTTGCATGTCAGTCGAGGGTTAAAGAAATAAAATACAAATAATTAAGGTGAAAAAAGAGCTCTGAGAGAGAATGGAGAAGGCAAAGGCTGATAACCTTCAAGGATTATTGTGTGTCTGCCAAGTAACGGAAGGATGGCTGTGTGATCAAGTGCAAATGTACAAACCTTTTCCGTAGAAACTGTAGAGGCGAACAATAGTGTAGAGACTTGCAACACGTTACTTGTTGGAAGAAATGTGTATTCATGAGACGTGGTTTGATGTAATATGAAAAATGTAAAACAAAGAATGCTGCGAAAACATGGACGTGACTATGGTGGTATGATAGGACACCCCCTAAACTAACCAATGAGAGACTGAGTTTCTGAAAATGTTGCTAAAATGGTGTAGGTTTTTAGAGTATAACTGGGGTGGCTGGGGGTGAGTGGGCACGCTTCTTGGGAGAAGCTAGAGAGAGGGAGATCATCGCTGTTTGTCGGTTTGCTGTATCCAGACTGAGGCCTACCTGTTTCTTGTTTCCTGTCCTACTCTTTGTTCCCTGTACCCTTTTGGGGATCCCCCATCTATTCCCATGGGCAGGGGTAGATTTTCCACAGAATTATTTTGGGTTAGTATAGCTAAATGACCCGTACTTTGCATAATCATTTGCAAATGGATTTTTGTCTGTGAAACTTTTGTCTCTTCGACTAACCACTTCTTTATTTGCATTTTGTACTTTTTTTATATGAGTTTGCTACTGTTTGCCTTGATTAATGTTCTCTCTCTGATTGAATCTTTGTTTGCCTTGTAAAACTGTACATGATGAGCATTTTACCTTCACATTATTTTGCAATAAATATTATTAACCTTACACTGAGCTTGTGATTTATTTAGTAGTATAGATAGGTAGTTTGTTCTAGTTATTACCATCAACTTCAGGTCCATTGACCGGAGGAAAGAGAGTTGATATAAAGGTTCAGTTATGTATTTAGTATGTAAGATATGTTCCTGTATTTACAAATAACTAATTTAACTCAAACTTGAACAGCAGTACAGGGATTCATGTGTTGAGTGTATGAGTATGGGCCAGTGATTGTGTTAATATTGATCCATGATTGGCACTGGATCTGTTTTTGGAAGCAGAGGATGGTGTATTGGTTTATTATTGATTAGTTTGGTAATAATTATCGATTATTGTTTATTTTTTTCTTAACATGAAAAGTTGGTGTCTTGTTCTATGTTGTCTAGTAGTGCGGGTATAGAGTTACCTGAGATCCCGGGATAAGTTTTTAGCCTGTAGAGGCGGAAGAATAGCGTGGATAAGGTATCGTACTGGAGAAGTACTTTGTCTGTTGTCATAATACTGAACTGCGAAAGGCTGTTGGTGTTATATTTGGGACTGTTTGTTTGAGAGCAGATTGTTTGAAATAGTGAAAGGTCTACTTTCGAAACTCTGGCCTTACATCCCCAAAGGAGTACCAAGACCTCTTTTCATGTGAAAGTCCTCTTTCAAATCTTTGCCTAGTATCCCTAGAGGAGTACCAAGTCCTCCTGTAGCTTGTTTGTGTGTAGAATAGCGCTGGTTGTTATTTTACTAGAAGTGAAAGAATTTCTCTCCGAAAGAAAGAACTATCTCTTTATTAAGCGGAACAGACAAGGTAGCATTGTTTTATGTTGTTATCTAACAAGTTTAGTAAGTAAAAGCATAGGAAAACATTTGCCGTATTATTTTGTAAAGGGAGGGTCAGTAGTAGGAGTAATACTGATGTCACAAAAAGCAACGCTGGCATTGGTCAGACAGCAGCGCTTAGAGTGCTGTGAATGGTTATTGCTGTGAGTTGTGCCGGTATTGGTCAAGGTACTGATTACGTACAAGTGTTCTGATTGGTCAGTTGGTGTGAGTCGCGCTGGTATTGGACGACTGCTAGCAAACAGAATTAGCAGAAGTAAGAGGCATTTGTTGTTTGTCTACTGAAATATATTTTAGTGTGATTATTAGGATAAAGGTTTTCTTTAAAAAGGACAAACCAATTGTAACCAGAGAGGGAATTCCTATTCCACCTCCAAGAATGGCTGCTTGTTTTATGATGTTGGCATGTGGTTATCATACGTGCACTTGGTTAGAGAATTGGGTGAGATACACAGAAGATGATGGTGTCTTAGCTTTTCCGGAACATAGTACATTTAATGTAAGGATTTTGGAGAATTTGAGAGAACGAATGAACTCCCTAGAACCAAATACTAGACCTACTCAGTATGAAGCGCTTGAGGAATGGGAACATGAGGCATATAAATGAGAGAAATTCTGGAATGGAAATAGATACAGGAATATGATATCGAGGTATGCTGGGGCAAGATGGGATGATCAAATGAAAAGATGGAGGAGGGCCGTAAAAGCGGATGGTTTGTATCCAGTTTTAGTTGCTGAAGAAGCAACTGGTGGCAAATGTAAAGAGAAAAAGAAAAATGTAGAGACATCAGGATTAAACTTTGACCCAAGTGAATCTAATGACGAGTTGTTAGATCACATTTTGACTAAAAGACCTCCACCAAATCAGGAAAACTCAAGTGAAACAGTTCCAAATGCACAATTAATGGGAACCCCACTAATTCCACAGGTTCCACAAGTACTGGAAGTTACTAGAGTAGTACAAGAGAGTGAAATGGACATGTTGAATAAGGCGAGTGAGGAGTTGAGTCAGAAAATTAATCAGTTGAATCTGAACGTGTAAGCATTAACAGTGCAAGTAATGATTGGTCCTATAGTTCCATTGTATGGAGAAAATCAGAATATATCGAGAGTACATGCATTGACAGTCCCAGAGAAAAGTGTTAGGAATGAGGTGATAACGGTTCATGAACAAGCTGCGGGCGGCCGGGCGGCCGGACAGCCGCGCATGCGCATTTCTCATGAGAAATGCGCATGCGCGGCCGCCCGCACATGCGCATTAGTACCCAAGACGGCAGCGATGAAGAGAGCGAGCCCCGGGGACGCGGCGGGCAGCGGCGGGCAAGGTAAGTGCCTTTTAATTCTTTCTAACATTTAAATTAAAGTATTTTGGGAGGGCGGGAGGGAGGCGGGTGGCGGCCAGCTACGCACCGTCTGCGGAGCGTGCGTAGTGCCGAATTCTACGCCTGCTACGCAAAATGCGTAAAAGCCGGCACTACGCACACTCCGTGCACGGAGTGTAGCTGCCCGCCCACCCTTAGTCAAGACACAAGAAGCTAAAAGAGAAAATTATGTGGGCACAAGTGAAAGTGGCAGAACAGCAAGACGGAAACAATGGTTCTCAAACAGATTATCAGATGAGAGGTCAGAATCAGAATGGTCAAATATCGAGTGGTGGTAGAGGTAGAGGTAAAATTAATAAAGATGAATTGAAATATCCTTGTCATGCGTGCGGAAAGTTCAGAAGAGTAATGGGATAAAACAAAATTTAAATTTAGAGATGCAGAATGAGGTGGTTGTGAATCAACAACAGCAGCAGCAGGTAGTTACTCCACAGTTACAGGTACCACAAGCTCCTATGCCAAATAATGTGAATGCTCAAGGGCAGAGATACAGTGCGAACACTGGATTTCACGCAGGTGAACAAATTGGTAAGAATCAAAATATGCAAATGGTTTTTCAATACTTTCAAACAAAATGCAAAGGTGCACCCCTTGACAATCAGACAAAATATCACTGGTCCACGTCCATAGTGTTTTTCTTAAAGTTTCTTTTCTTCTTATTATTTTTTTTGTAAAAAAAGTACAACACAGCTGACGCATTTTGTCCAGTGATGGACTTCTTCTAAGCTGTAAATTTAACAAACATATTTATATATACATAAATATAAAAGCACATAAACATAATACAAATACAAACTTACATTTATCACAATAAGATGTATAAACATATGTGAATGTTAAGACAGGACAGCTATATACATAACATATATTGTAATTACTGACCAGAGAGCAACTATATCCACAAGACATGACAGCTTTACTGCCATCAAAGTTAAAACATTTACTTATTCTAAAACTATATACATCACTACACGAGGTATACCATTCTGTAGATGCAGTAAGTGTACATAGACAAAGGGATCAGGAAATGGAAATGGAAAAATAAGTAGAATAAAGATGAGAAAAAATGGATGAAAGAAAGAACAAACCCACAGATAAATATATAAGGATGGTCACAATTAAGTATATAATATGCTATGTAACCACCTCTTCATTGAACTATCAAGAAATTAGGAGGAAATAGGTGTAATAGAGATAACCAGGATACAATTGTCTTACATAGATGGACTGCAACACAGTCCATCCCCATAAGGCAAGAAGGGCGAGAAGCCCTTAATTTAGTAATACACAAAGAAAATACCAGGTTTGTAGGCCATGTGACATCAACAATACCCACCATAAAATCAAGGAGTTGGGCACTCCTAAAACATATAAATGGAGGAGTATTCAAGGTAGGTAAACTTCACAAGTCAACATGTATGCAAAGCTCATATCAGCAGGTGCTGTATCTACACAAACAAGCAAACATAAATTGCATGACAGTGCAATGAGAGTGATTCAGACTCATCTCAATGACGGTGCCTGAGGGGGGAAGAAGAGCGCCTGCTTGGCGCATCTCTAGAGGTATATCAGTCAGGTCCATTTGGTGATGGAAAAGTGGAAGGTAATGATATTACATTCCTAGTGGACAATGGTGCTATCCGTTTTACTGTTAGAGCAGCAGAAATTCCAAACCTACCCCTCTCAGGAGGAACTATCCAAGTTGTAGTAGTTTCAAATAAGCATATCAAAACCCCAATCACAAAGCCAATAGAAGTTCATATTGTAAGATTCAGAGACATGCATCGATTCCTAGTATGTGATATGTGTCCGGTGAATCTTTTAGGGAGAGATTTCCTTTGCAAGATGAACTGCACCATCTTTGTACACCGGATAATATTGCTTTTCAAACCCCAGATCAGGATGTTGCGTTGAAAATGATGTGAGCGAAGCAAGGAACAGAAGTGGATGAGTTATTTTCACTTCTCACCGAAGAAGACATGCCTGCAGAGTTGAGAAATACAGTAAGATCTGATGTATGGGATTTTACAGGAAAATAAATTGGCCTGATGAAAGGTGTGGATCCTATTCATGGTGTGGTGAAACCGGGTGCAACATATCCAAATACACCTCAGTACAAGGTGAGTCCTGAGAGAACAGCAAGAGTTATTCCTGCGATTGACCAAATGATTGAGCAGGGTATCTTAAGAGAAATACTAAACAGTCTTTGTATTTCGCCTATTATGGGAATTAAAAAGCCAAGTGGAAAATATAGGATAGTATAAGATTTACGTAAAATTAATAAGATTGTGGTACGATGTGATGCAGAATTATACACAGTAATTGATCTGTGTCAAGCAGTTTTCTCGATTCCTTTACATCCGGATAGCCAGTATTTATTTGCTTTCCAGTTTGGAGACCATGTTTTGGCAAGGTGCTGAGTTCCTCAAGGGTACACAGAGAATCCTTTGATTTTTAATCAGATTTTTAAAAAGTATTTGGAGACATTGATTATGACAGAAAAATCGGTTTTGGTTCAGTACATTGATGACCTACTGGTGGCATCAAAAACACGAGAGGCATGTGTGACAGATACAATTGCCTTACTGAACCACTTGGCAGAAGGTGGGTACAAAGTGTCACCAGGAAAAATACAGTTTTGCAAACAGGAGGTCCAGTATTTGGGACACAAAATAGAGAAGGGAGTCAGGAAGGTGACACCAGAATGGATCAGTGTGATTCAGCAAGTGAGCCCTCCTAAAACTCAAAAGGAAGTGCAAATGTTCTTGGAAATGGTTGGATACTGCAGACAGTGGATCAATGGCTTTTCACTGATTGCAAAACCTCTACAGAGGTTGACACACAAAGATGTAACTGATCCGATTGAGTGGGACGATGAAAGCATGAAAGCTTGTTTGAGGACGAGACAGTATTTGTGAAGCACCTGCATTAGGAATGCCAGATTATACCGTCTCTCTGAACACAATCCTTACAGATACCTAGTGAGCCAGACTTATATTTCACCAGGTTTTATTTGTACTTCAACAGTTTATTTAACAGGGTATCCACAACTCCAAGACAGTACACAAGCTGAAGACCCACCCAGTAAGCCGCCTGCTTCACCACACTGAAGCTCACCTGAACCCGGCCACCTGTTCAGCTTTTCAGAGTGACCCGACCAAATTTTCCACTGGTTTTACTGCCCCCCGACAGTCCGCTTGACTAGCAGTTCTTCCAAGCGGCAGGCTCCACAGCATACCTCTGCTCCTCTCCTCAGCCACACGCCATCCACCGTAGTGCTCCACACAGGTGTGTTACCAGCTCCGCCTCCAATCTATCGCTGCCACCTGCTCCGTCTCAACACTGCGGGCGAGACACATGTAACCGGCGTCCAGGCCAGCCGAGCCAACCGCTACAAACACACTGCGGGGGAGGACTAACCCCCACACAAAATCGTCAGGAAATCTGCCAGCTTCAACCCCAACCCACAGCTCACTCTGAGAACTGCCACACGCAGGTGAGTCCCGCGAAGCAGGGAGTCGACAGGAGCGGTCTGCAATCCACTCACACAGCCACGCTAGCGGCCGCCATCTTGCCCTTACTCCAGTCCTTCTCACTCACCAGTACTTCTCACTCCAGTACTTCTCACTCTCCAGTACTTCTCACTCCGTTATTGACTTTTAGTAACTTGGCAGCTCGCCGTATTAATTCAGTGTGAGCCTTATCAAGAAACTGCTCTGTCCTGAATAGCCGGTATCCTTCAGCAGTATGGCAAGAGGCAGAGGTACGAAAACTCGGGGTTTAGCTGTGGTGGATTCAGCAGGCTCTACAAGTTCTATAAACTCAGCTACAGAGACCAGCTTAACTGGGGCTATAGATGGAGTAACAGCTGCCGGTGCTGTGGAGGTTAGACCGGGCACTGAAACGCCTACAGGTTCTGAGCTTGGGACTCGGACCCCGAAACCTCGGAGACAGAAAGAACACACCTTAGTGGTCCAGCAGGATGCGGGTGAAAAGGTGCTTACAGTTCCGGCGATATTTAATAAGCGGGGAGCTAAAGGAAATGTTGCAAAAGGTACTGCAGCCCAGGGTTTAGAATCGGGGCCCGATCTGTGAACAGGTGCTCAGAGCCCAGTGCTCAGCCAGCCCTCTATTCAACTAGAAGAAACAGACGTCCAAATAAGTATTAACAGCTCTAATAAAAGAGGAACTGAGGAATCCCCCTGTATGGTAATGCCAACCGACAAGAATATTGATGCAGATGCTGGCTCTGAGGGCAAGTTTTATTCAATGTCCGATCTCTCAATAGTTTCAGGGGCCGATGACGATGATGATGACATGGTAAAGGATGATGAGATGGAGGAGCCAAGCATAGTGGGTGACTGGGCTGAGGAAGAGGAGCCTGAGTCAGAACAATCCCCCTTTCATGAGACGGTGAGAAAAGCACTGGACCCGGCAGAGCGCCCCCCCATCCACTATCAGGTGGAATCAGCCAACCCAGATGGGAAATCGCAGCTATCGGTACTCCAGTAATTGAAGGTGCCTTAAACTCAGTAAACAATGATGTAGGCACAGATGCAGGCACAGATCCAGGTATGGACGGGACTCCAGTAACTTTGGAAATAATATATAAGAGCATTATGGATCATCGCGCTGAGACGAAAGCTCAGAGCTTGCGTATGCAGGGGGCAGTCCGTAAACTGCAGAATTCAGTCAGGAGGGTGATGAAAACATCTGCAGAAATAAATACAAGAGTGGTGGAGGCGGAGGAGCGGATTTCAGGGGCTGAGGACTCTCTGGCTAAACAACAATCAGCTATTGAGATGTTGCAAAAATCTTGACAGGATGTTGATTGGAAATCGACTGATTTAGAGAATCGATCTAGACGCAACAACTTGCGAGTACTAGGTGTAGCAGAGTCAAAAGAGGGGCAGGACCCAAGGAAATTTGTAGTGATTATGTTTAAAGAGGCATTTCCTGAACTCAAGGATTGGAATTGGGACACTGAAATAATCAGGGCGCACAGATTCCCTTTTGTGTTACGCAAAAGAAAAGGTGATCTGAGATCTGACACAAAAAAATTCCCCAGGGCTATCCTCATTTGCATTAATAACTATCTGCTGCCTGAGGCAATATATGATCTGGCCTGCCCTGACAGGCGACGACAGGGCATGGGATGTGAGTTCTTTGTGCGGCCGAATTTTTGTCCTGCCACTCTCCAGTTAAGGTGGCAATTGCGTCAGATGATTTCATCATTCCAATCTAAGGGCCCGATGGCTTTCCTCCTTAATCCTGCGAAACTAAAAGTGGTACATAATGAGCAAACTCGATATTTTTCTTCTGAAACAATGGCATTGGATTATCTGAAGACTCTGGGTAAAGAGTAATGGAACAGCTTACATCATCGAAAGCTGACCGAAGTAAACTGTTTATAGACCTATAAGATTTTTTTTTCCTATGGATTGGACTGTTAGTGGGGCTTTCCCCCCCCCCCCATTCCCTTTTTGTTGTTTAGTCCAGGACTTGTAAAGATCTTTTTCCTTTTTTCTTTCTTCATTAACTGGTGCTTCCTGTGTTATAGTCAGTATTTTCCTACCACAGTCTCCCTATTTCTTGGCCCTGTAAATAGAGTTATTAATTATGGGTGAATCGGGTATAATTTTGTTGGGGCAAGATTATAATGCAAAATTGTTGGCAAAAGGAGGATATAACTTCTCAAAGTTAATCGTGGGGTATACCAATGTTGAGACATGGTGGAGTTGTTATATCGTCTGTAGAACTACTGTATGTAGGGAAAGCTGCTAATTTGTATGGTAAATACTTAGCTTTAGTTTCAGGAAGCATAATACCGGATTTGTTAAGAGGAGTGTGTCGCAAAATCTATACAGTCTTTGTAGTATATGTGATTTACACCTGGATTTATATTTGGCGGATGGTATCCAGCACAAGAAGATTTTTTCTTTCTCTTTAATTATGTTTGTATATTTGAAGTGTTGGATAAAGTAACATTAGGGGGGGATTAGACAATATTTTGGAAAGAATTATATGGTGTGTGGGTGTCTCCTGGTGGGAGTCGGGTGGGGGGGGTGGTCTGCAACCATTTCCCATCACAGAGGACATGATCCTCAAGCCCTGCAGTGGGTGGTGGCAGGAGGGAGGAGGGTTGAGGTGGCTGGTGGGTTGGCTAGTTGGATTGTTGGTGGTGGGGTTGTGGGGGGTGAAAATGAAAATAATACATGAGTACAGTACGAAATTGAGTGCTGCTTGGGATCTATGTTCTTGTTCATTCCAGTATCTGTGGCTAGTGGTGAGAATTCAGGTTCAATTCGATGGTGGTTAGGGGTATCAGGATCGGCACGCTGAATGTCAGGATTTTGAATGCCTTAGATAAAAGACGGTGGGTGGCACAGGAACTACGGCTGCTATGTTGTGATGTAATGTGTCTCCAGGAGACCCACATAGTCTGGTCAAAAAGGAAATTGCTAGAAGAGCTGGGTTTTAATTTATTAGCCAGCACTAAAAACACTGGTACGACTAGAGGTATAGCAATCATGGTTAAGAAACACATCGGTACAACCGGCAGAATTTTAACTGATCGTTTGGGTAGGTGGGTAATTGCGGAGTACCTCATAGGTGCTATAAAATTTACGATTTGTGCAGTAAATGGGTCCAATATAGACGAGGCTGTCACTTTAGATTTTTTAAATGTAGTGCTCGCGACTTGGTCAACACCTTTGATTCTGTGTGGTGACCTGAACATCAATTTGGCTCCAAATGTATTATGTAATGTGAATGCGATGTATATTGGTAGGAAACCACAGGTTTTTAAAGCTTTGCAATCATTACTCTATGCACATGGTTTGGTTGATGTTTGGGCATCTCTGCGGGGGGCAGAGCCTGGATACACCTTCTTTTCTTTTCCTCACCAAAAGTTAGTGAGACTTGATTATTTTTTTGCTCCACAATTGCTATTAAGTCAGGCATTTATTCAGCTGTATCCACGAATTACTTCAGACCATGGTCCAGTTATTATTTCTATAAAAGGTATTGTAACAGTTAATAAGCCTAGGGGGTTTTCCTTTGATCTGAAACTATTATTGGATCAGGAATTCGTGGAACATATGAAAAAATGGATCACTATCTTTTTTAATATAAATCATGGGAGCACTAATGTTGGGTGTGTCTGGGATACCTTCAAGGCCGCCTTCAGGGGTCAAGCTTTGAGTGTGGGATTATATAACCAAAAAAAAGAAGGCGGCAAAACTTCAAGAGCTATACCAGGGCCTTATTAAGGCTGAGGAGTTACTTACGCAGCACATCCACGCAGGGACAGATATTATCCCCCTTACTACGGAAGTGGCACAGCTCAAAGCAAGGATAAATCTTAATTGGTCTCAGGAAGCTGTAAAAAAAAATGTTATCAAACGGCAATTGCACTATGAGTATGGGGAGGCAAGTGGCAGGTGTCTCGCTCAGAAACTAAGAGTAAGAGAGGCAGCCCAAAGAATCGATAATATTATGGACTCGGAGGGCACTTCCATTAAGAGTGAAAGCGGTATCCTACAGGTGTTTAAACCGTTCTATGACACACTTTATCATGGGGATGATTATAATGAGTACAGGTCAGGTACGCTTCTGCGTCAATACTGTGCATCAGATCTCCCTGCAGATGTAAATGTAAATGTAGTATACTTGTAAAGCACACAGCTGCCCGCACCGCGGGCATCCCGGCGCTGTATATCGCTGGGGAACCCGTCCTGGCTTTCCCTGTGAGATGGTCCCTTCTTGGCACCCCCAAGGTGAGACCAGGCATCCCCGGCGTTGAAGGGGCCGTTGTGAAGATTAAGCAAGCTATTGCCCAGAGTTGCAGAGGGGAACCCAAGGTTAGAGTAGGCGCCGAGGTGAGAATTATCAGGCCCGCGGACATTTTGACCCAAGACCCTGCCGCGTTGGGAATCGAACCCTGGTCCCGGGCCGATCTCAACTTCCGGGTCTGCCACCTCTAACCATTGAGCCACACTTCTCCAGATGAGGCAGATAGGTTGAATGCTCCAATTACTCTTGAGTAGTTGGAAGCAGCAGTGAATGGGCTTGCTGTTGGCAAGGCAGCAGGCCCAGATAAACTACCTTTGGAAATTTACAAAAAGTTTTTTAGTGTATTGAAGCTTGATTTGTTAGCAACAATGAGAGTGGCTCAGGAAGGCATTCCCCCCCAAGTCTTGGGACGAAGCAAGCATAGTCGTATTCTATAAAAAAGACAAGCCTGCAAATTTACCTGGGTCATATCGGCCCATATCGTTATTAAATGCTGATGGGAAGATCTACTCAAAGATATTGGCCACCAGGTTGGCATCAGTTATTATTCCATTAGTTTCTACTATGCAACATGGTTTTATCCCGCATCGTGGTACGACAAATCACGTGAGTCGGGTAATAACATTTTTTGATTATGCTAATATAACTGGGAAGGCGCTGTGTTTAATTTTATTAGATGCCGAGAAGGCGTTCGACCGAGTCTCATGGTGTTTCTTATGGGAAGTAATAGAGCGGCGGGGTTTTGGTTTAGAGTTTACTACTGCGGTGCAGTCACTGTATCAACAACCCGTAGCTCGTATTTGCACCATGGGATTCGAGTCGGAGGCAGTTTCTATACAGCGGGGTACTAGACAAGGGTGCCCGTGCTCCCCACTGCTTTTTTCATTATATATTGATCCGTTCTTAAAAATGCTTGAATCAAGCACCATGATTTAACCAATAAAAATACAGAACTATCAGTTTAAGGTCCTCACTTATGCGGACGACGTTGCCGTTGTTATGCCTAGACCAACTATGGCGATGTGCGAGATAGAGTATGTGGCAGCAGAATTTGGGGCATTATCTGGGTACAAGTTAAATACAGTCAAAACTCAGCTGTTCTGTGCTAACCTGCCGACTTATTCTGATCCAAGGGCGTGCCAAGAGGTTACTTATTTAGGTGTCAAGATTAGGGTCTCAGCAACTGCCTTAGTTAAAACAAATTGGGACGGTCTCCTGATGGGGGTAAAGAGACAGTTAGATTGGGCTGACTGTTTACACCTCTCTCTTGTAGGGAGATGTAACTTATTAAAAATTATGATATTGCCAAAAATACTGTACTTCTTTAGATGCGTGCCCTTGGAAATTCCAAAGTCGCGTCTGGCACAACTCCAATCTATCTGCATGCGATTTTTGTGGTCTAGGGGGAAGGCCCGTCACGCTATGCGCTATATGGTTCTACCTAGATTGTCAGGGGGTTGGGCCGTACCAGACTTTACTCTGTATTATTATGCATGTATGCTTCAAAGAATGAATATTTTACTTACAGGGGTGGGCCCTCTGGATATCATGGAATGCCCCTCCATATATCAGAAGTTATTGGGAGTGAAGGTTAAAAATTTTCTGTTTTTAAATCTAGACTGGAGCTACTACAAGCACACCAGATTTAAGGTTTTGGGGGCAGCATACAAAGTATGGAAAGTAATTAGGAAAATGTATGGGTTTGAGAGAATATCATGGTATACACCTCTGGCAGCTACAACATTTTTTCCAACAGTTTTTTGGGACCGGGTGGTTTACAATTGGAGATTAAAAGGGATATGGTTGGTGGGAGATCTGTACTCGGAAGAGGGCCTCAAATCATTTGATCAATTTATGGAGTGCTATCAGCTAACTAGGGAGGATTTTTTAAAGTATTTACAAATTAGGCACTATCTGATGAATGCGTGCAACACTATTCAATCTAATCCCCGGGTAGAAGCAAACAGTAAATTAGCAAGAATAGGCACTTTATATGGTTTAATGCTTAGCACCAAGTCTAATGATCTGGAAGAGCAAAATTGTAAATGGGGGATTAAATTGGGGCGTCAGGATATACGATTAGAGGTCTCTATCGAATCAGCCACTCAGTTATTTTTGTCTGCGAAACTTTCCGCCCAACACTTTAAATCAGTCTTTAATCTTTATTATACCCCAGATAAGGTCTCTAAATGGAGTGGGGATCAAACTGGGAAATGCTTTCGCTGTGGGCTCCCTTCTGCAGATGATGTACATATCTTCTTTGCGTGCCCATCATTAACTGTTTTATTGACACAGCTGGAGAAATTTCTAACAGAGATCGTTGGGGCTCCCACGCAACTGTCAGTAGTTCAGATCTTGTTAGGGGTGGAGATGGGACCGGGGACGGTAGGAATACCAAAGGCACAGGCTTTTTAAAATATTTATAGTTACTGCTGTATACAGATTGTTTATAGCTTCCCAGTGGCTTCAACAAGAACCGCCTACATTTGAGGGTTGGGGGCCAAGATTCTTTTCTGTGTATACTATGGAGCATAGTCTATATGCCCTTAAAGGCCATCATAAAAAGAAGTTAGGGCGACAAATCTGGGGCATAGTCTCGGATTATCTGGGTTCGAATACTTAAAATGAGGGTCCTGGATAGTCCCCTGATTGGTTTATATTTTATATTTGTAGTCTCATATTTATGATTTGCATTAGCGACATCTGTTTACATTTATCTGATTAAGCTATATAGACATGTTTGTCAATACTGTTTTTTTTTATTGTGTTTACTTGATAGATCTCGGCACATACTGACTGATTGTATGATACTGATTTGAATCTTCTGACTCATGTATTGTCAATAAAAAGATTTAAAAAAAAAAGGAATGCCAGATTATACAAAGGATTTTGTGTTGTACTGCTGCAAGAGAGATGGGTGTGCACTTTCAGTTCTAACTCAAAGAAATGGAATGGCACGACGTCCAGTGGCATATTTTTCTGCTACTTTGGATTCAGTGGCTGCAGCATTACTAGGCTGTTTAAAAGCAGTAGCTGCTACTTGTGTGAGTCTGGAACAGAGTGAAGTGATTGCGATGGGACATCCAGTTAAAGTTTATGTGCCACACTCTGATGAAATTCTATTGACAAGAACTTGAACACAGCACATGACTTATAGTCGACTGACTAGGTATGAGAAAGTAATCCTGGGTGCTGAGCATGTGACTGTGGTGAGATGCACGACAACAAATCTGGCAACCCTATAGCCTAGTCCATTTTGTGAAGAAGTGAAAGATAAAGCAGATCATGATTGTTTGGATGTGACAGAATTGTGCACAAAACCAAGGCCAGATATCAAAGATACACCGCTAGAGGGGTCAGATAGTGTGATGTTTGTTGATGAATCTTTTCTGAGAAATGAAAAAGGTGTATTGAGTTCTGCCTATGCAGTATACACAGTGGCTGTGGTTCTAGAAGCATCATCTCTAAAAGGGATGAACTCTGCACAAATTGCTGAACTCATAGCTCTAATTAGAGCATGCAAAATTGGCAAACATCTGAGAGTAACACTATTTACTGACTTCTTCAGGTTCTCTGATCAGAAACAGTAAAAATTTGAAAGATTTATTGGATGCTTTGCAATTGTCTAAAAAGATTGTGGTGGTCAAATGTCCTGCACATAAATCAGGAATAGATTATGTGATGAGCGGTAACAGATATGCTGTTCAAGTAGCGAGTTTCTGTGCACAAAATTCAATTGCAATAAACAGAGGGATTCCGCTATTTTGCTGGGTGGAGGCAGCGGACTTATCATACAGTTGTGTCTGCTTCTTGCTGTCCCGTGGACGCCAGCCCATTCCTCGCGGCCCCCGCTTCGCGGGAGCCACTCGAGTGAAGAGACATTGCTGGAGGGCTAAGGAGGGACTCGGCCCGGACCCCAGCGGGACTGCGAATACCAGCGGGCAAGTTGTCGATCAATCTGCCGCAGCTGATCCTCTTCCCGCCCCCATCTACTCCTCCTATTTCAGGGTCAAGGGGCTCGCGCACGCGGGACGCACGCGGTTCAGAGCCCGGGGCTATGCCCGGGCAAAGGGCGGGCCCTCTTAGGCCCTCAGAGGCCATTAGAGCCCGGACCGGGTCACCCCCTTAGATTTGTAATTCTCGTTATGATATGAGCACCTTCTAAAAATGTGATCCCTGTTTTTCTGTAGCCTGACTCACCTACATTGTCACATGATACACTTAAACTATTGGGTGTTGTGGAACGTGTGACTACAGTTAGGTTTGTGATTATACGATTGTTATTTTGTTTTATTGCTTAGGCTTCAATAGAACTAGGGGGGCATGATGTCCACTCCTGCCCCAATAACAGCTTCTTTGGTGGGTGGAGGAGACAAACAAGGGACATTAGACAACTATTTTATCAGGGCTGCTTCACGAACAGACAGGGACGCCACCCTCGCTGAACGACGGGCTGAGAGGCGTCCCTCAGTCGAGCTAATCAAGAAATAAATGCTCCTCTCTGGGCCCGCTACAGTTAGCCCTGTCCCCGCTTCCTAGTACATATTGTGAAAGCGAGGGAGCTCAAGATTTGCTTGGAGATAGTATCCCCCTACTTCTTCAAGATATTACCCCACCTCCCGATCTAAATACCATTTTGTTAATAAATTTCTCCGTCTCCTCAGGTAATATTTTGCAAGAAGCTGGAGACTCAGCAGCCCTATTGTCACCAGTGGTAGAACCTACTGAAAAACGCAATAATCCCACCAAAAAATTACGACCACAAGGCCCTCCACCGAAAAGAAGGAAAAAGGGGGGTAGTAGATCACAGAAAATTAAACACAGACATACTGATTGTGTTAAACCTATAAGTTCCACTCCTGACGTACCTGTACTACCCGTATTACCTACTGATTTTTCCTTTTCATCATTAGATCCATCTAGCACTGTTTTAATAGGTAGTATTGAAAAACTAATTAGGTCTCTCACATTGCCCTTGGTTGAGAGACTAAAAAGAATAGGCCAACAACTGGGAAATTTAGAACAGGCAATTAAGGAAATTAAAGAAGGAATCAAGGGCGTTTCATTGCCCCCACCAGTGTCTACAACTATTGTACCACCTTTAAATCCTATTGGTCAAACGGCATCTTAAACTACAAATCAAATTAACTTGATAACGCCAAAACTAATGCCGCCCACAATATTGCGGCCACTGGAGAAAAGCAGTGATAAAGTGGTTCAGCAGGTAGGGAAGCCTAACTTACAGGGTAATCTTTCTAAAAATCCTGTTCATGAAGCTCCAGTTAGGCCATCTGCTTCTAAGAGGCATAATGTGGAACTGCCCCCGGAAGCTGTTCCGCTTGTGGTGGTGCTCACTGAAGTACCGGTCTTAGAGGATGGTACAGTTAGCAAAAATCAAAATCAAAATCAACTAAAGAACAAAGTCATATTTTGGCTTAAGAAAAACAGACCAATTC
This sequence comes from Lissotriton vulgaris, assembly GCF_964263255.1. Taxonomy (NCBI): domain Eukaryota; kingdom Metazoa; phylum Chordata; class Amphibia; order Caudata; family Salamandridae; genus Lissotriton; species Lissotriton vulgaris. The sequence continues at coordinate 454,232,766 of NC_141700.1, forward strand.
CTCCTAACGTAAACGGTGAATTTCTACATGTTAGGCGCCTTCCCTGGTTAGGTCCAAGCCCGAAGAATATTACGGGGGACATCATTTTAATACATTTTAGAGATTCAAGGGCAGTTAGCTATATTCTAGATTGGTTTCCTCCCAATGGCAGTAAATTATACCTTGTGCTTTGACCTACTTTTACCCTAGAAATGTCTTGAACTTCACCAATCCCAGGCCAAGGGTCAATTTTCAGGAAGACGAATTTGGACCCCTATTTTACCATGAGGACAATTATTCTAGGCCTCAACTTGACTCACGATTAGTTCACCCTAGACCTTTATACTAACATCAAGAAGTCTTTAGGTCCCAACCTTTCCATCAGGGTGATCGGTATAGACCAACATTTCACTATCAGAATAATAATACTAAGCCTCCAGTTAATTATTATCCTCCACCATGGTTTACTCCCTTTACCCAGGAAGGCAGTTTTATTCACCAACCAACCACAAGACCATTTCTGATTCCTACACAGAATCGATTTAATATTTTGTCAGGCTTAGATGATAATGAATGACCATTACCATTACCCACCCCAACACCTGAGGATAATTCCAACATGTGTGTCCTAGATACGTCGATCACACTCAAAAAGGCTGTTTCATCTGAAGATTATTGTGACAGTTTTTCTTCCACCAGTGACCGTCGAGATAAGGCCCAGGACATTAGTTTTTTGACTGAAGGGCCCTGGAATCCAATACAAGATCCTTCTTTGTTGTCTCAGGGGTTAATCGGGAAACTGGAATCCATTCCAATCAACCGCATCTTTCCCCTGAAACTTTATTATCAGGTAGTTTGATCTTTTCTATTCTATTTTGGAACATTGCAGGGTTGCGCTCCAAAGTCGACCAACCTAACTGGCTAGAAATCATTAGAAAACATAATATAGTTTGTTGCCAGGAAACTTGGTCGGTTACTCCTATCCATCTTCAGGGGTACAGATTGTTTTATTCTAGCGCACGCCCTTCCATCTTTGGTAGACCTAAGGGAGGCTTATCAGTATATGTATCCAATACCATTACACTTAAGAATATTGTAGATATTTCAACCGAAGAGAACTATCAGATAATTAAACTCTCAGTGAACCAAGGACCTACTTATTTTTTAGTAAATTTTTACAACAATCTGTTACCACCTGACCTTGTGAAAGTCCTAAATAGGTTAACTTCGGTTCTAGATGATCACCGGAATGGTTGTTCCTCCTTACCTTTTAAATTGATTTGGGGTGGTGATTTCAATATTACTGTGTGTAAAGATTACATTAATTCTAATTGTGGTGTTGTGGATGAGGATGGGAGCCCCCTAACGCACTTCACACACTCCAGTGCTGGGAACTTTTTAAATGAAAAATTATTTTCCTTAGGACTGGTGTTTGCGAATGAATTGGCTGAACCCCCAATTGACTTCCACGGCAGGGGTTGTAATACCATAATTGATTTTATCTTGTTATCTAATCATATGAAGGATGAGTTGCTTACATTTATCACCGGTAATGACATCAGTAGTGATCATTACCCGAACAGTGTCACTCTCGCAGTTCCAAATGGACGTGACACAACTGGTAATCCTGGGCTGTTAAACCAAAGAGCTTTGTGTGTACATAAAACTAACGGCTATTCGGTGAAATGGGCTAAAGTCGACCCGGATGTTATCACATCTAACGTCATCATTAGAGCTCTCCCTATGCTAGAAACATGTCTAGATTCGCATGCCTCTGTAGACGATATCTTGACTAGTTTTAATAATATTACTAAAATAATCAGCAAGGAGCTGCTCCTTAAACAAAAACAGACTGGATCGCAGGAAAAAGGGTGGTTCAATTCGGAATGCCGCAGAGCCCTGTCGACCCTAAAAATAGCCCTACACAAACCTGAGAGGGATCACCTAGAAATCAGGAAGCGGAGAAAGCTTTATAATCTGGCAAAAAAAGAATGTAGGAAGGAAAGAAAAAAGGACTGTGGGAGAAGCTCCACGAGAGCTGCAACAGAAAGGATAGTTTAATGTTTTGGAAAGTGGTCAACTCATCCTCCTTGAATGACGTGAACACTGGTCCAAGTATCGAGGTAGCAATCAGCGCAGAGGGTTGGGTTTCCCACTTTTCTAAAATATTTTCAGCTGAAGGTGACAACCTTAAAGTAAATACATATACATATACAAATACGCGCTGAAACACGAGTGCGCTCTCTATAACCTTACCTCTGAGGCGGAAGCCGGAGGAAATACGCGCCAATGTTTTAAAACTGTTATTTTGTGTTTGACATATTTTAAAACTTTGTTTCCTGCCCTGAGCTCTGTGCTGGGCTGCTTGCCATTAAAGTATTCCACTTTCAGTGGACTCTAGCGTGGAGTTTGTTGTCATCTGCCGCCATCGCCAGCCGTGAGGCCACGCCCACCTGATAGGCCACGCCCACCCCTCCTCTCCCTAAATGTGCTTCCCACGCAAGCGCAGCGGACGAGCGCAGCGGGAGCGCTGTTTGCGCGCTGAAGGCGCGCCTAAGGCAAGCCCGTCTGCGCCCGTCATCGCCAGACCATCGCCTCTCGCCAGTCCCCCTGCTCAACCCGTACCACCCAAACTGCAGTACGATAGAAAATCCCTCCTCGCACTTAAACCAGACTCAAGATGCAACAAACTTGAAGGCTGCTTTGGACAAACAGGTCTGTACTGCAAGTCGTGTTGTTTTTTGACACCCTCATCCGGGCTAGCTAGCCACAATACCACTGCTTATAAGCAATACACCCTTTCCATCCTCCAACTTAATGTTAGATCCCTTGTGAAACACCACGCCGAGGTGTTCACCCTTATAACAGAGGAACATCCTGACATCATGTTTATCTGTGAAACCTGGCTCCACGATGATCAAAACAGCATCCTAAATCTCTCGCTGCCCGAAGGCTTCTCCATAAAGACCATCAATAGAGACTCCAGGGGGGGGGGATAGCTGTTGTCTACAAATCGTCTTACAACTGCACTTTTGAAAAGGAAGAGCCATTTGGGGCTGTGAAAGCGCAAGATTTAAAATCTCCACTAGTCCCCAGTTCACCCTCTCCGGACTATATATCTACCGCCCCCCTGGCCCCACTGCCAGGTTCATTGAGGAACTCCTATATGTCGCTCACACTCTAGTGATATCCTCTACCAATTTTACCATCCTGGGAGACCTTAACTTACATTTCGACTCCCTGACCGACCATACCATTAAGAACCTTCAGGCAGACCTTACAGCCCTTCAGCTAAACCCACTCATCCAAACTCCCACTCACTCTGCCGGGCATTTACTGGACCCTGTGTTTTTCAACCTCTCAGCTGCCTCGGCTGCCCCCCCTAAACCCATGGGGTGGACTGACCACTCCCTTATCAAATTCTCCCTGAAGATCAGAGACTCGATTGTGAAAAACACCTCCAGTTCCCGATACAAGAGGCCATGGCATAAACTGGCTCCTAGTGACCTTACTAGTAAACTAGGTAACCTCCACCTTAACCTCTCAGACGGAGACATTAACTCCGCCTACGCGGCCTTTCAAAATTGGATTAACCTAGGACTAGACTCCCTAATACCAGCAAAATGGACTAAAACCCGTAATACGCCATCTAACTCATGGTACAACGAAAATCTTCTAACCATGCGGAAAGACTGCAAAAGGGCTGAACGCCAGTGGAGGAAAGAATATAAGGACACCGACAAAGCTGCCTACCTGCTAAAATTGAGGTCATACCACAAGGAGGTGCGCACCACCCGTGCTTCCTTCTATGCGGAAGCAATCAGCTCCAGTGAGAATCCCTCAAAAACTATTTTTGAACTTGTTCAGAAACTTAAAGATAGTTCTAATCCTACCCCGGGCATAACCTCCGCACAACAATGCGATGATCTTGCCACCTTCTTTACGGAAAAGGTAAAGAAAATTTACACCTCCTTCCCTCAGAACCTCCCCGATACCTCCAAACCACGTGAGCCTTCGCCAGACATTCCCAGTTTGTCTCTCATCCCCAGTTTAACATCTGACGAACTTGCCAAACTGTGCACCAAAGTTAAATGTGGCTCGCCCACAGACGCCATGAGACCCGCCAAATTCCTAGAATCTCTCGAGTTCTTCCTCCCTCCTCTGACTACTCTACTTAACCTATCATTCTCCTCAGCAGTGGTCCCCACATGTTGGAAGCAGGCCTGGGTCTCTCCAATTATAAAAAAAACCACCCTAGACCCATCACAACCAGAAAATTTCAGACCAATTTCATTGCTTCCATGGGCCTCTAAATTGGCAGAAGCCCATGTGAACAAGGTTCTAGCCAACTACATGACGCAACACCAAATTCTAGACCCATCACAAAATGGCTTCAGGCCAGGATTCAGCACCGAATCCGCCCTGCTTACCACCATCGAAAACTTACGGAACATCCTGGACGCCGGTCAAAGTGCTGCGCTGATTTTACTCAACCTCAGCGCAGCCTTTGATACGGTCTCCCACTCCATCCTACTAAAACGTCTCGAAGCCATAGGTATCAAAGACCTTGCTCTAGAATGGTTCCGATCATTCCTAACAGACAGATCTTTCCGGGTCTCTGCCCCCCCCGTTCACATCCCAGCCTCACCCCATAGAGCAAGGCGTCCCCCAGGGATCGGCGCTCAGCCCGTCCCTATTCAATCTTTATGCTCAGCCTCTCGCCGAAATAGCAAAAGAATGGGACCTGACACTAGTGTCGTACGCCGACGACACCCAGCTCGTCATCTCCCTGACTGAGGGCCCCTCAATCTCAGCGGCGAGATTCAAGAACGGGTTAGAGGCAGTTGCTCGCTGGATGTCACACAACTGCCTCCAGCTGAACGCTGGCAAAACAGAGGTGTTGCTTTTGGGTAAAAACCCTGACTACTGGACTGATCACTGGTGGCCGTCCGCACTGGGCCCTATCCCCCCCCCACAGAACCGTGGTAAAAAACCTTGGTGTCTGGGTGGACGCATCTCTTAACTTCCAGACCCATACTAAGAAACTGGCTGCCACCTGTGTGGGCCTGTTGAGGAGCCTTCATCCTATCCTTGGCTTTTTTGATCACCATACGCGCCAACTGATAGTCCAATCCACCATCCTGGCTCGACTGGACTACGCCAATGTCCTCTTTCTTGGCCTTAATAAAGCTGAGATGGCGCGGCTACAACGTATTCAAAACTCTGCCACCAGGGCAGTTGTAGGCCTCCCTCGGAGGTGCTCTGCAAGAAACACCATCCAGAAACTACACTGGCTGCGCATGGAAGCCCGAGTCCAGTTTAAAGCCCTCACTACGGTTTTCAAAATTCTCAAGACTGACTGTCCTGGTCTCTTGCGTCCACTCCTAGAGCCCTACACCCCTCAGCGGGCCCTACGCTCCTTGGGTCAAAACTTGGTTGTTACCCCTCGTATAAGGCTAAGCAGAATGGGCGGTCGCTCTTTCAGAGTCCTGGGGGCAAGGCTCTGGAACTCCCTTCCACTTCACATTCGCTCCATAACTAACCTGCTGGCCTTCCGCAAAGCGATCAAAACATTCCTATTCTCCCCATCCTAACCTCTTACTGCCCTTCCTTTCCTTCTCCCCCCTCAGGTTTTGTTATAGTTTAGCGCTGGGACGCCTCGTTGCTGGGGCAGCTGTTCGCGCTCAATAAAATGTTATAACATAACATAACATAACATCACCTTACCCTATTAAACTATCCTTTAGCCATGAGAAGGTAATTGATGCTCTGTCATCCTCGAAGTCTGGTAAAGCTCCCTGGCCGGACGGTGTACCGTTAGATATTTATACGCATAATCAGGAGCTCTGGTCACCAGTTTTGACCAGAGTAATTGAAGCAGCGTTAAAAGGGGGTCTTGTAAAATCTTGGTCAACTTCTATTCTGCTGCCCATTTTTAAGAAGGGAGACCGCAACAACCCGACATGCTACAGGCCCATTTTCCTCCTGGATTCTCTTGGCAAAGTCGCAGGCCGCTTGATCTTAGATAGACTAAGGGCCTGGTGTGAGGATAACAACATCATGACAGACCTCCAATACGGCTTCCGGGAGGGGCTGGGCACGGTGGAGCAGGCTCTGAATCTCTCCCTCCTAATTGGGAAATACGCTCAGGCAAAGAGGGGTAATGTACACCTGGTCTATGTGGATTTGATCGCAGCCTTTGACTGTGTTTCACATTCAAGGCTGTGGTCAGTCCTAGTGGAACTGGGTGTAGACCCCCCGATAATATCTTTCTTGCGTGAGCTGTACTTGGGAGCATCGGCCAGAGTGAGATTTGGGGTGAATGGGGAGCTTCCCTCTCCCTTCTCAGTCACAAAGGGGGTCAGACAGGGGTGTGTCCTGGCTCCCTTCTTATTTAACCTTTATACAAATGGTCTCGAGAAGGCCATGTTAGCGGGAAGTCAGGACTTACCAGCAATTGCCCGTCGCCCCATTCCTGCGTTACTTTACGCGGACGACGCGGTGATCATGGCGCGAACCCCACTACAACTTCAGATCCAGTTAAATTCCTACTGTAAATTCATGGCTTCACTGGATTTAACGGTCAACATTAAAAAAAACCTATGCTATGCATTTTGGTAATAAGTCAACCAAGAAAAAAATCGAAACTAATTGAAGGAACTAAGTCGAACTGCACCAAGACATATCCTTACCTTGGTATCCTATTTGATAGTACTTCTTCTTGGAAACCGGCCATTGCTAGCAGGCATCTCCTATTTTTAAGAGCTACATCTGCCCTAATTGCCTTTGCACGTAAAATAGGGAAGCCACCACCAAAAGAACTCATGCAAATTTATTATGCTAAGTGTCACAGCGTAGCTGCCTATGGTGCTGGGGTGTGGGGCTATGTACCCGTGGATATATTGAAGAGGGTAGAGAATATTTTTATTTGTTATTTGCAGTGTTCTCCAACGTTTGCTTGCCATGTTGAATTGGGTATGGACTATATTGCTGATTACATAAAAATTCAGCCAATACTACTGTGGCACCGTATTTGGACAACAGAGCAATGTAGCCTAACTTGTGCGCTATTATCAGACTGTTTGGGTCTAGACAATTGGTCAGATATTCCATGGCTGTCATTTGTGCACAATTTTCTCAAGGATCTGGATCTTTTATTATAGTTTAAAGATCCTGCGATATTATCGAGTATTACTAGAAAGACCTTGAGATTGTCTTGTTTGTCACATTTAAGGGAATTACGCTTAGCCCAAGAAATCAATAAAGTTTCAAACCGACATAGCTTAACTATTCAATGCACTCTGGGCATCCAGCCGTATCTTACCTTTTGCCTGACCAACTATGAAAAATATCTGCTGACTCGGTTTAGGCTCAATCTGTTTTTCCGCCTGGTAACATTTCCTAGGAGACAAGATTGGTCCTCTTTTATTAGCCGGTGCCCCTGTGACGGTATTTCTGAACAGTCTACTATTCATGTACTTTTGTTCTGCAAATACTATGATTTACCACGTAAACGTTGGATTATTCCAATACTGTTATCTCAGGGCTTGAGGAGATGACGTCCTGCCCTTCTGGCACTTCAACATTTAGAAACAGTATCAAATGCCAAATGTATAGCAATGTTTCTCAAAGGTTGCCTGAAAATTCGGAGTACCCATGATTAATTATAAACCTAGTGTTTTTATTTAAATTGTCTCAGTCGGAATCCATAGTTTTTTATGTATGATACAACACAACTAGTTGGCGGTACCCAAACTTTTTCTCAAAGAATAGTAGCTAAAACAAAAGGCTTTATTTTGCTCATGTATTTAACTGTTTAATACTATTTTTAAATTTGCTTCTATGACTGTGTATGAAATCGTATATTAAGTCTGTGGCTTTTATGATTTTACCTTGTTTTAAAATCGAATAAAGCTTTTTACTACTACTACTACAGAGGGGTGGAAAAGAGAAATACTAATTGCAACTTGATGTTTTCCTCTTTGGAAACTTGGGATGAAGTTAGGTACTTGCAGGAAGAGGCAGGGGACGAAAAAAAGAGCTTTGCATAAAATCAGGTTGCAAGAAGAGAGCAGAGGATGAAGTCTGGGTGTACACAGATGAAAGACTAGTTATGCCGGATTGTTTAATTTCTCAAATGGCAAGGGTGTACTATGGAATTGCACATGTTGGAATAGATGCAATGATCAGGCTCTTTAAGCAGTCATGGTACAACCCTAATTTCAGAGTCATTGCAGAGCGTCTATGCCAGAGGTGTGTTATATGTCAGCAGCAAAATACAGGTAGAAAGAGAGTTGTTAGTTGGGGACGAATTGGAAAGGCAACAGGACCGTTGCCGAGGCTCCAACTTGATTTTATCGAGCTTCCCCCATGTAATGGACTAAAATATGTGTTAGTTGTTCTTTGTTTGTTTTCTCTTTGGGTAGAGGCCTATCCAACAAGAAGGAATGATAGCCTTACTGTTGCAAAATTGCTTTTGAGAGAACTAATACCAAGGTTAGGATTTCCAGTCACTTTAGAAACAGAAAGGGGATCACATTTTAACAAGGAGATCATTTGGATGATCTGTGAAGCATTACAAATTGAGCAAAAGCAGCATTTTATCTATCGTTCTGAAGCATCTGGAGTGGTCGAGCAAATAAATAGCACTATAAAATCTAGACTGGGAAAAGTTTGTGTATCCACAACACTTAAATGGCCGGATGCTTTACCCCTGGTACTGGTGAGTCTTAGAAGCATTCCAGATAAAAAGACTGGATTGAGTCCTCATGAAGTCCTAATGAGAAGAGCAATGAGACAAGCGATTGCTCCAGCAAGCAAACTGATGAATATATATGATGGTCTAGTGCTTGATGATTGCAAAGGATTGGCTGATCTGGTGCATTCTGTATATCATCAGGTTGGATAAATTGCAACCACAACACAGCCGGATCAAGCACATGATCTGAGTCCACAAGAGTGGGTTCTTGTCAAGAAACACATATGGAAGTCGTGTTTAGAACCCATATGGCATGGACCATATCAGAATATTTTGGTGACAACAACAGCAGTGAAGTGTGGTGGCTTGCCAAACTGGCTTCATGCAAGTCATACAAGAAGAGTCCCAAGTCCACTTGAAAGTGAAGGTGAGCAGTAAGCATGGGCGGAAACTCCGCGGATTTTGCGGATTTTCGGTAAATTTGCAATCCGCGAGATTCGTGAATTTCCCGCAAAATCCGCGAGCGGAACGGATTGGGTCAAAAGTTCAAGCTGACTTTTGTAACTCTTTTAGAATGGCGCTGGCAAGCTGCCAGAGCCATTCTAAAATAGTTACAAAAGTCAGCTTCAACAGGAATCTCTAATAGATAAAGTAAAGCAGGTGCTGCTCAAATTCAGTTACACAATCATTAATCACCCCAAACTTGGGGTGATTAATGATTGTGTAACTTCATTTGACCTTCAACTCAAGCACCTACTTTACTTTATCTATTAGTGCTTCCTGTTGAAGCTATTTGTAGCTACTTTTAGAATGGCGCTGGCAGCTTGCCAGCGCCATTCTAAGTGGGGCTGAGGGCAGAAGGGCACAAAAGTGGGACAGAGGGCAGAAGGGGACAAAAAATGAGTGGGGCAGAGGGCAGAAGGGCACAGAAACGAGTGGTACAGAGGGCAGATGGGCATAAAAAACGAGAGGGTGGCAGTGATTAACCAGGCAAAAAAAAAACCTGCGAAATCGCAAAGCGCCTCGCGAACACCCGCGAACACGCAAAGCGCTCCGCGAACACGCAAAGCGCTCCGCGAACACGCAAAAATGAAAAAAATCCACGAATTTGCGAATTTTGCGGATTGCGAATTCGCAAATCCGCAAGTTTGCGGATTGCGAATTCGCAAAATTTGCCCATGCTTAGTGGACAGCAACTGGTTAATGAAAATAAGAAGCCAGAAACTGAAGGTTGTGAAGTTAAAGAATCTAGAGTGACAGATTCTGATGAGCATTTTGATGATGAACAACCAAGCACAAGTCAAGTAGAGGGGGCACCAGCTACTGGGTCTTGTAAAACTGCTGTTGAGCAAGAAAAAGAGAAAGGTACTGAAAATCAAGAGCAAGTACATCAAAGAAAATAGCTAAATAAAACTTGTGAACCAGAAAAAGAAGGGGAAGAAGCGGTTCAAGCTAAGAGAGCGGAAAAGGGTGACAATTGGCCAAGCACAGTGAAAAGACTGAAATACACTCTTGAGAAGAGAAAACCTGATCAAATAAATTAAGTTTTGAGCCAAACTGAACAAGAAGAATCTCAGAAAGAATTAGTGAGAAAAACAAAAAGAATAAGAATTTCGAGCAAGAAATACACAGCTCCAGAATGGACATATGTGATATTGGAAGAAATTGGAAGCACAGATCGAATAAAAAGAGAAGTTGGTACTTGTACTGAGTAAATTGATGAAAGCAAATTGAAACCGCCTTAAAAAGAACAGTGAAAAACTAAGGTGTAACAAGATCCAGTCAAAATAATTTGAAAGCTCAAAGAGATTTTAAGAAGACTCTTTAAAAAAAAGAAAGAAGAAGAGGGGGTAAAGAAGAATTCTTTTCAGGTGGTTTTTGGACAATTTGTCAAAGTTGTTAGAATTTTCCTTTGATTTTTTAGTAGTTTATACTATTTTTATAGTATACAAAATGGCAGCACATACAGTGACTGGACATCAAAACCTAGTCTAAAGAAACAACTCATACTAATATAGAACAGACGCGTGAAAGTATTTATCATCATGATAAATCGATTATTGATCATTCATTAAATGTGTTTACAAAATTACTGTACAAGTATGTCGACACAATGGATGTGAGAGATTGTTACATGTGCATTCAATTACCTTTGACTGTTTCAGAGGATGTGACTTACCATAACTTACCTTTAACATATGGTGTGTCATGTAGTGTACTAACCAGTTTGTTTTACGTGACGGGGAAGTTACAATATTATTAGTCAAACCTAGATTTAGTGTTTTCAGAAATTCCGATTAGAAAAGATATGAATAAGGTGTATTGTAATAGAAATGCTGGATACATGGGAGAATGTTTCTTTTTTAATAAGACACTGGATACGGTATATGCTCATAGACATAATCTTACATGTAGTTTGCGGGCTGAAGAAAAAGATTTCATTAACATGATATAAGATAGAAGACCGGATTTTCGAAGGAAATCTGCTGAACAGAAGTCACATGTACCTCCATGGGCTTTCGGAGAGTGAAACTATAAAAAAGGCAAGACTTACCCTGCATTGTCTCTGGATTTTTATCATAAAGACCGTGTTGGTCTTCAGGAGTTGGCAGTGAAGAATACGCAATTGTACCTGCGTGCACCAGGTGAGTGGATTGTTTTTGATGACTTTTCAAACGCGCTGTTGAACAGTGCTTTTGAAGCAGTTAACTGTGGATGATTTGGTGGTCAGTGTACCACGGAGAATCTTGGGGGTCTGACGGGGCAGCATTGTAGCTGCACAGGTAAACGTTCCAAGGACTTGTTTTGTGAACAATAGAGATGCCTATCGGACGCCCTGGTGTGGCTCGCGTTGGGCGCACCCGGCCAGACTGGTCTTGGTAAGGCCTGTAGTTGGACCTGGGTAGCCTTGGGGACATATCTGAAGCAGTGCTAAGGAAGCAGGCTTAGTCAGAATAGTCCCAAGGGTGAACCAGGAAGACTGCAGGATGGTCTGTAGGACAGTCTGTGGTTATACCTGTCCGATGGTCTCTTGGTAGTCTTTGGACTGCTTGATTTTGGTATCTTTTGGTCTGGAATCTGAATTGATTGATTCTCCATGAACAGGAGTTGACTGGCTCTGTTCTTTGATTGGAAAAACAGAAAAGAGACATGTTGTTCTGAACGTTTTGTAGCTGCACGGGTAAACGTTCCAAGGACTTGTTTTGTGAACAATAGAGATGCCTATCGGACGCCCTGGTGTGGCTCGCGTGGGGCGCACCCGGCCAGACTGGTCTTGGAAAGGCCTGTGGTTGGACCTGGGTAGCCTTGGGGACATATCTGAAGCAGTGCTAAGGAAGCAGGCTTAGTCAGAATAGTCCCAAGGGTGAACCAGGAAGACTGCAGGATGGTCTGTAGGACAGTCTGTGGGTATACCTGTCCGATGGTCTCTTGGTAGTCTTTGGACTGCTTGATTTTGGTATCTTTTGGTCTGGAATCTGAATTGATTGATTCTCCATGAACAGGAGTTGACTGGCTCTGTTCTTTGATTGGAAAAACAGAAAAGAGACATGTTGTTCTAAACGTTTTGTAAGTACTTATATTATTGCTTTGTGTATGTCTGAATAAGAGTGAGATTGAATATGTTGTGAATGTTTGAAAATGGCCATGTTAGAAAGTTTGTTTTTTATGATTGATGAGGAATACGTGACAACAATCACTATGCCGTGTATTAGCAAATTTAGTTGTTTTGGACGTTGTTGCCGCCCTAATGATACGCGCTTGGCTGGGAGTCAACCTGCCCCGCCAGAGGGCAGCCCGAGTTATGATATGTATGTAAAGCATGGAATTACACCTCTCTTGTTTAATATGCTATGGCATAAATATAATAAGGATAATGTAGAGTTGCAATGGCCCTTAACCGGGTCTTTTGATGAGAAAAAGATACATTTCCTGCAGGTTCAATTGTTTTCTAAATGTAGTCAACAGTAAATGTTTGATTCCCTTAATCTATGGCAGAAGGAAGCAAAGCGAAGACGGATACGGGAGTAGAAAATATGCCGAATGAAGGGAGGTCAGACGATTACGCAGAAAGCCATTGCTTATGATAAAGCTCAAACCGAACAGCAAATTCATTGTGCAGTTAGGCAATTTGGATTACAAGTGGATAAGACCTATGTGGCTAGGACTGAAGCGGAGGATGAGATGGACGATTTTTTAGATACTCATCCACCTCCCCCTTATGCTCCACAACGTATATATCCCGTTGTTCCCTCAACTCCAGTACAGGTCTCTTTGGCTTCTGCCCCTGTTGTTTCCTCTTCACTAGTCTCTCCAGGAACGTCCTCTGTTTTATCTCCCTCTGTGACTAATGCGTGGGCTTCTCATTCCGCGAGCACGACCCTATCCCTAGCTGTTTCAACTCCAGATCATGCGCCAGGGAATTTTGACACACAAAAGTTATTTACTCGTTCGACTGTAGGACTAAATGAGAAACAGATGATCAAAAATCAGTCATCCCAGTGGATGTGACAGCCTATTTATACTATAACTGATATATGGAGCACACTTCGAGACTTCGAGTCTGTTTTGCAGCAACATGCTCTGAAACACATGGCCACATGTCATATTACTGTATGGGAACAATGTTTTGCGGGAGGGATGGCCCCCCCAAGTGATGTATGTTATTCAGGACAGGGCTCATAAGTCTGAACTTAGACCAGAAGAAGTGTACAAAAATGTTGAGGTTTTATTAAGTTATCGAGAGCGTATGTATCAAAAATGTCCCTCGTGGGACTCTCAGCATCCTATGCGAGAAGTCCATCCTATCTTTCACCCTGAAATACCGGAATTATAAAATGATCAGAATGTGGTGACTAGACCTCGTGTAGAGGCACGAGTGCAGGAACAATGGGTTTACATCCCCTAGAAGAGGAGTGAAGTCCTCTCACTGAAATCACAACTACCTGACCCGTAAGAATCCCACGGCTTATTATAAAGAACTCACAGAGGCGGCTTCCTCAGCCGTTATGACCCTAGCTGACATAAAGCTAATTTTTGCATTGTTAGTCCCTGTTGATGTATGGCATCAGGTGCAGAATGACCCCTTGAGGAACTCTTGGACGCCGCGGGGACACTTTGCTGCCTTGACCCTTGCCCTACCGTCAGCTCCTCGCCGCTCCCGCTTCGTGGGAGCCGCTTTGTGGGAGGACCCACCAATGCTGCTTGCTGCCCGTTTGCCGCGCCTGCCGTGAGTACTGTCCAACTGTGGTGCAGAGAGGCTGCAGGGGAGTAGCGCGGCAGGGACTCACTCTTCCAGGAGTCCCTGCGCGACCAAACAACATCCGGTCTGCGCCCCCCTGCGTGCCCCGCCCACAACCTGCAACCGGCAAACGCTAGAAAAGGAGCCTGGTGTATTGGATCTGCGTGACCCTTTGAGGAACTCTTGGACGCCGTGGGGACACTTTGCTGCCTTGACCCTTGCCCTACCGTCAGCTCCTCGCCGCTCCCGCTTCGCAGGAGCCGCTTCGTGGGAGGACCCACCAACGCTGCTTGCTGCCCGTTTGCCGCGCCTGCCGTGAGTACTGTCCAACTGTGGTGCAGAGAGGCTGCAGGGGAGTAGCGCGGCAGGGACTCACTCTTCCAGGAGTCCCTGCGCGACCAAACAACATCCGGTCTGCGCCCCCCTGCGTGCCCCGCCCACAACCGCCCTCCACCTATATAATCCGGCAAGGGCCCGTCTTGCGGGACGCAAGCGGGACGCCGGGCGAAGCCCGGGCAAAGGGCGGGCCGTCTGGGGCCGTCTGGGGCCAGGAGGGGCCGGGACGGGCCACCCCCCTAAGAATACAGGTAAATCTTTGATATTGACCTTCACGCAACATACTATCTGACTATTCTACAGTAACCCCCCTATGTCTGCCTATACTCCAATGGCAACTCGTTCTGGTAGATGTTCAAGGCGAGGGGGAAATTCTACAATAGGCAACTTCATAACTCGCGCTGTTTCTGTTGTGAAGAAGGAAATTATTTTAGCTGAGCGAAGATTATCGCGGGAATATCTTGCACACAAGCGCTCTTCCTTGGGAACACTGGTACAGGCAATATCCCCAACTAACACTATTCCAGCAGAACCCCTACTTCCCACGACACCTAGTAGTACGCAGCCCTGTATTACTGATTCAAGGGTACACAATGGTCATCTCAATATTATCCCTGACCCATAGATAATAAACAGGAGTCCAAGTAGTGCTGTTGTTACATCGAATCATTTAGCCACAACAGTAGCAGACCCACCTACTCTGCCCGTAGTAACGATTCATGAAGCACCGATACGACAAGATCCACTGGCCTCCCCGGTGAAGGCAAGTAGTGTAACATTAAAAAGGAAGAGATTAGTCACCCCACGCAAGGGCTACAGACTAAAGGCCCTTAAAAGAATACGGAGAAACCAAATGAATGGGGGTGTTACAGGGTCTGTGACCAAGAATGTAGGGGTAGAAGTAAATGACCAGCAAGAGGGTGATCCTGCAAATGCTTCAGCCAGTCCCGCATCGGACATTGCACTGGACAACTGCCCAAAGGATCCATCAGTAGATAATCCTTTGATGGAACAGAACCAACATTTAATGTCAACTCTGATTCTACACGTGATTGAAAGACTGAAAGGGCTTTCGGAGCGTTTGGACAAATTTGAACAAGCTTCGCTCGATAACTTTTTTGCATTAAAATCGCTAGTTAAACTACACTCAAAGATTGGAACTGATACTATAAGGGGAGAATTAAGCCCGACAATTCCCAAACCACCGGAACAAACTCAACCACCAAGAAAAGATAAGGTGATAGACCGGAAAAAGGGTATTGTCGCACCGGGGGGATCACAAACAGCCCCTTCTGGGATGCAGTTAAAATGATGGAGGAAATCAAACATCTGTCCCCCCAAAACCTGCGCCACGAAAAGGAAAACAGGACGCACTAACAACTAATACAGTGTCTACCACCTCCCAACCGTTAGAGCCATCGAGAACTGATGAAGGGATAGGAACCTCCGCTTGCACTACAAATTGTATTTCTAACACTAAAGACCAAGTAGTTGATTGCAACTTAGGCAAATCAGTATCTAAACAAGCTCCAAATGCCGACCTTCCACCTGGATGACAACCGTATGTGGTAGTCCTCACCGGCGTCCCTCCCCTGAAACCAGATAGAAGGGAGTCTTATGACGAACTCAAAAACAAGACCTTATATTGGCTAAGAGAAAATAGACCTCTCCCATATACTATTAACTGTCAGGTTATACATGTTCGAAGAGTCAACTGGTTGGGCACCAGGCCAAAGGATATAAGGGGGACTGCATTTTGGTGAACTTTAAAGATCCTTCGGTAGCCCACCTTGTATACGGTCAAAATCAATGGAGAGGACACCTAGGAATTGGAACTTGTGACCTTAGCTATTTTTATCCAAAGCAACTAACACCAGGTAATAGAGGCGCCCCTTGTATGGGCATGATGAGTAGTAGGTACTCGTTCTTTGATCCCCCAACACCAGGTGGTGGAATGCAATTACAGAATATGGGAGTGGGCACAAATTGGTCATGGTGGGGTCGTTGACAAGAAGGAGAGATCGTATTCTGGGAAAACCCTTCCCCTCTATTCAGTGACCCTCCACAGGACATAAGTGTAAGACCATGTGCAATATCTTGTGTAACGCCCCCTGTAACTGAACCTGTCAAAACTAAACGGGCTAGAACATTGACTGTTAGTACTGCTAGAGAACACCCAAAGAGGGCACCTGTGGTTACTCTTACTGTATTGGACCAAAATATGTCTTCACCAGTACGCACGGAGGCCCAAGAAGTAGTGTCTAGTAGTGGGCCTCTGGACGGACCAGAAGGGGGGGAAGCATCAAATGTACATAATGAATACCCCAGTAGATTAGCACAATGTAAAATGATGCGAGAGATAAAAATTCTGTCATGGAATATTGCAGGGTTATCAAGGAACCTCTGTGACAGGGTTTGGAGTTCTTTCATGGAAGAGCATGATATCATACTCTTACAAGAAACTTGGGCAATTAATATGGTTCATAGACTCGGTTATAAAGCATTTCACTGTGGGGCAATTGCGTCTACAAGAGGTAGTCCATCAGGGGGCTTAATAATTTGGATAAGAATATCCCTGAATATTGTTGTCTCACCCTTGTACTTTGGTTCTAATGATTTGCTTGGGGTAAAGGTGACCACGAAGGAAATGGGGGATGTCTATCTCATAAATATTTACAACAGGCCCAACCCCCCCAACAAGGAATCTATGGTCGTAGAACAGTTAAGCTCGTATCTGGGTACTTTAGAGCTAAACTCCCAAGTTATTATAGGCGGGGATTTTAACTGCCAATTCGAACCTGTGTCGGGGCTTGAAAACCTACTAGAAAATGAAGACAGGGCTCGTGAGATTCCTTCTCTAGATAGTGTAAAATCAGTTAAAAGCTCAGTGGCAGCCATGCAGATTTACGAACTAACTGTGTCTAATGATCTAAGGGCATGTAATGGTCGTCTTGACCCCGATAAACCTGCAAACTATACATATAGTAAGGGGATTTCCAAATCACTGATTGATTTTATGCTGATTACAACTAATTTGTGGCACTTATTGCTGACTTTCGAAGTCGTGAACAGGCCTGAAAGCGACCACTTCCCTCTACAACTGGGGCTACTCTCTAACCCATTTCTGACATCACTTGGGGAATTAGAATCTACCAGGGAGGTGGGAGAGGTCGAGGTCTCTAACAACAGAAGAGCTGTAAAGTGGCCACATATACTAGCAAAAAAAGATATACTAGTGGGTATTTATAACACCTTCTCAGACACGATCCCCTTATATAATAATTTGTGTTTGGGTTCCCAGGAAGTCCTTAAAATGCACTATCATTTGGTAGAATTATTAATTCCCCTCCTGAGCAAAACATGCAGCAATGATAAAAGTAACATAAGCAGGCAACTCGAACTAGAGACACCGTGGTATAATAAACAGTGTTGCCTAGCGAAAAGTAACTTAATCAATGCTGTTAAATCCAAGGATCAGATGAGGGTAAGAGAATGTAGATATGAATACAAAAGACTCCTCTTTAGTGCAAAAAAGGAATGGGATAATTCGATCTGGGAAGATCTCCTAAATGCTGCTAGGAAGCACGACCAAAGTACCTTTTGGAGTTTGATATCAAAAAATAACAAAACGGGTCGCTCCAACAGGGACTTTTTTCTTGATGAGAAAATCTGGTATGATCACTTTGTAAAGTTGTATGATTCGGCAGATGTGTTCCTAGGCCCAAACAATCCAGAAACTGTTTTTCCCTCGCGTACTAGCTTTTCCAAATTTACTGTTGAAGAGACTCTATGTGCAATAAAGGCCATCAAGGTGGGTAAGCCACTAGGCCCTGACAAATTGCCTGGGGATTTATTTACACACAATATTGAAGTATGGTGCCCCTATATAAATTTCTTGTGTAACTCGATATTGGCAGGGACCCCAATTCCTGAAACGTGGAAGGGGGCGGAAATAGTTACCATTTATAAAAAAGGGGATCGCTACAATCCAGCCAATTACAGACCGATTAGTTTAATCGATATTTTACAAAAAAATTTTGCCAGGCATATTTTAAACCGACTTTTAGACTGGATAGAGGAATCTAAAATCCTCTCAAAATATCAAGCAGGGTTTATAATTAAGACAAGTACTGTGGACCAGGTGTACAGGTTTATGTGCATCTGTTGGAAATATGTACAAATAAAGAAGAGTAGCCTTTACGTAGCATTTATGGATCTACGTTCAGCGTTTGATCTTGTTCCACGTTCCTTACTTTGGGATACTTTGAGGAATATGGGTGTCCCGGGTAAATTGTTACTAAATCTTATAAAGCTTCACACAGACAATTTCGCAAAAGTAAGATGGGGAAGAAATGGTGAACTCACCCAGGCTATACCAGTGAAAAGGGGGGTACGACAAGGGTGTGTGTTGGCCCCCACCCTCTTTTCCTTATTTGTGAATGATATCCCTCCTTACCTGGCACAATGTAATCATGATTCCCCGAAACTGTGTAATGAGGCAATTACAGCACTGTTATTTGCCGATGACACCATCCTAATATCGCAAACTCCCAAAGGACTACAAAACTTAATAAACCAATTCAATAGTTATTGTGAAGCAAAGGGGTTAGAAATCAATTCATCAAAAACAAAGTATATGGCCATTAATCCCCCAAAAACCTTTAAGAAGAACTTGGTCCTAAAAAACACCAAACTAGAGTACGTGGAATTTTTTGATTACCTGGGTATCAGACTTGATAGTAAAATGTCCTGGAAAAAACAACTGGAAAAAAGCAGGCTGACATTTAAACACGATTCAGAAAAGGGGGTGGTGATGAACAGAGTGTCTGAATTAAGCAGACCACTCTTACCCAGTCCAAAGATCAGGGCTTGATCCATCACCGTTTTTTAGCTCACTGCACCATCCCAGCTCAGAACTTGGCTATATGCAAATTAGTCTGACCCTGGTCCAGTGCATCATGGGAACAGGGCAGACCAAACTACCAAGCCAATTCTTATACTGGGAAGGAAACAAGCTACCGGGGACCGGTTTCTGGCATTTCAGCCGTCTTCGGCCCGACTTGCTTGAATCCTGATGGTGCAATGAGCTAGGGACTCACATCTGAGTATACCCTTCCACGCTTATGGTGGACAAAAATGATTCAGAAAAGGGGGTGGTGATGAACAGAGTGTCTGAATTAAGCAGACCACTCTTACCCAGTCTAAAGATCAGGGCTTGATCCATCACTGTTTTTTAGCTCACTGCACCATCCCAGCTCAGAACTTGGCTATATGCAAATTAGTCTGACCCTGGTCCAGTGCATCATGGGAACAGGGCAGACCAAACTACCAAGCCAATTCTTATACTGGGAAGGAAACAAGCTACCGGGGACCGGTTTCTGGCATTTCAGCCGTCTTCGGCCCGAATTGCTTGAATCCTGATGGTGCAATGAGCTAGGGACTCACATCTGAGTATACCCTTCCACGCTTATGGTGGACAAAAATGATTCAGAAAAGGGGGTGGTGATGAACAGAGTGTCTGAATTAAGCAGAACACTCTTACCCAGTCCAAAGATCAGGGCTTGATCCATCACCGTTTTTTAGCTCACTGCACCATCCCAGCTCAGAACTTGGCTATATGCAAATTAGTCTGACCCTGGTCCAGTGCATCATGGGAACAGGGCAGACCAAACTACCAAGCTAATTCTTATACTGGGAAGGAAACAAGCTACCGGGGACCGGTTTCTGGCATTTCAGCCGTCTTCGGCCCGACTTGCTTGAATCCTAATGGTGCAATGAGCTAGGGACTCACATCTGAGTATACCCTTCCACGCTTATGGTGGACAAAAATGATTCAGAAAAGGGGGTGGTGATGAACAGAGTGTCTGAATTAAGCAGACCACTCTTACCCAGTCCAAAGATCAGGGCTTGATCCATCACCGTTTTTTAGCTCACTGCACCATCCCAGCTCAGAACTTGGCTATATGCAAATTAGTCTGACCCTGGTCCAGTGCATCATGGGAACAGGGCAGACCAAACTACCAAGCCAATTCTTATACTGGGAAGGAAACAAGCTACCGGGGACCGGTTTCTGGCATTTCAGCCGTCTTCGGCCCGACTTGCTTGAATCCTGATGGTGCAATGAGCTAGGGACTCACATCTGAGTATACCCTTCCACGCTTATGGTGGACAAAAATGATTCAGAAAAGGGGGTGGTGATGAACAGAGGGTCTGAATTAAGCAGACCACTCTTACCCAGTCCAAAGATCAGGGCTTGATCCACCGTAAGTGGTCTGCTTAATTCAGACACTCTGTTCATCACCACCCCCTTTTCTGAATCGACATTTAAACACAGCTCACTTCCTATCTTAAAGATCCATGGAGGGAGTGCTTCCAAAGCTATAACTCCTGCGATGGAAGTATTTAAAGCCAAAGCTCAATCCGCTGCCCTATACGGGGCTGAGATTTGGGGGCCACACTCAAACAAGACATTTGACATTGATGAGAACGCGTTCTTTAGGCGATTACTAAGATTACCATCAAGAACGCCTTTAGTGCCTGTCTACTTGGATATTAATGTAAAACGTACAGACTTTTTATGTTGGTTAAGGCCACTTCTTTAATGGGTAAGATTATGGTCCACCCCGGAACTCACTGACTATAGAAGTGTCTTATTGGAAATTATGGAACTGGACACATTTAACTCAATCAAATGGCTGAGACATATATCCACTTGGTTCACAAAAATAGGTCTTTCACACTTTTGGACTAACCCACTTGTATTGCCAATCAATTATAAAGAACAGGTAAAAGCTGCCTTTTGGTCCTATGTGGTTAATAATGCATACTTTCATGAACGTGGCACTGGCTCCCTAGCTCAGAAGTTTCTGCAATTCAAGGACATTCCCATGTTTGAGCAGTTTATGGACGAAATTGAACCACCTTTGGCCAAAACTGCATACCTACAATATAGATACGGCGTTTTACAAATAAACGCAAATACTTGCCGTTGGGGAAAAACCACGGGGAATGATTTGTACAACTGTAAATTGTGTGAACTCAATCACAAAGAAGATGAGGCCCATATTCTCTTCTTTTGTCCGGTGTACAAACACCAACGTATGAAATGGATCAAGCCACTTTGTAAAAATTTGGGCTTAAGAACTTACAAAGAGGCATAGAGGATACTTAAATCCACAACCTCTCAGTTGGTAGCGTTTGGAGTCAGTAGGTATCTCCTCAGTGTCTGCTTGATTAGAAAGAAACTTGGGGTTAAAACATAGAACTAAACTCCATAAGGAATTTATGAAAATCATAAACATGTTAAAACAAGTTTTTAATCACTGGCATTTTAATTATTTATATAATGTATATAGGCTTCTTTTTAAATCTGGTCTTGTAATTGATTTCTAATTGGTAGCATAATGTACTCTGTATGTCAAATCCTACGTAACAAAATAGTAATGCATCTTTATATAAATTGCACATATCCCCTTATGTTGCCTTGGAGCACCAAACATGTACATATTGCACTTTTGGTAATCATGTTATTTTTTCTAAATTACGTATGTGAATGTATTTTAAATGTTTTAATGGCTTTATGACAAATATGTCGAAATAAAAGCTTTACAACAACAAGTATGGCATCAGGTGCAGAATCAGGACCATGTTGAAGAGTTAGGCGGAACGTGGGATCAGATAAAAGATTGGGAAAAGGAACGTAAGCCTGGTGATAAACCGAAACCTGAATTATTAGCGTTACCTGGCCGTATTATTACTTACATGGATTCCTTAATTCCGCCTCGTAAGGTAGATTGGGATAAATTGACAGCATGTAAGCATACAAAAGATGAAAGCGTTTCTGATTTCTTCACTAGATTTGAATGAGTATTCATTGATTTAAGTGGACAGGATTTATCATTAGAAGGCGGTATACGATTATTTATTAATCGTTTTGTGACCAATTTGTTGCCGGAAGTCTCTGCACGGCTACAGGCCGCTGAAAGTACTTGGACCACGTCTATGCCTTCGGTGATATGGAGAATGGCCCAATATTATGAGCATAGAGAAAATGAGAGTAAGGACAAGACGGAAAAGAAGACGGAAGATCTTAAGACACAGGTGTTGTTGCAACAAGTTGTTCGAGGACGAGGTAGAGAGAGGTGGTAGAGGGTTTGTCCCGAGGGGGGCGGGAACCAGAAGAGGCGGAGGGCCTGCCGTTGTTTTGGGGATAAACCAGTGCACTTACTGTAAGGAGGAAGGGCATTGGCGATTTCAGTGTCCATTGTTGTTGGCTCAGAATGGGGCGATGAGAGGAGGAGGAAGAGGTCAAGGTGGTGTGGATCGCAGTGATATGTGACGAGAGGAGACGACACACGTCGGATCAGAAAATAATTATTTCGATAATCCGAGAGGTAGGCACTATTATATTGAGGACTGTATGATGGATGCAACCGAAGTGTATGCCTATACATACGGCAGCCAAGGACAGAGTGGGGCCAGGTGTCAGTACCTGTTGATCAGCAAGGTCCTTATATAAAGGCGCATTTGATGGGGACGACTGAAATGTTTTTAGTTGATACTGGTGCGATGAATAGTTCTATTTCTCGTTCTCTGGCGCAGGGGCTGCTCTGTCCAGGAAAAATAATGTTTTGGTGGGATTCTCGGGAATTCTGGTGGTGAGCCCCATTTCCAAACCTATTCCGTTTACAATTGGTCCAGTAACGGTAGACTCCCCATTTCTTTTGACTTCCCATTGTGGTGAAAATTTATTGGGCTTAGATTTGTTGAAGAAATTACATGCAAAAATTCATTGTTCGCCTGACCGTGTTTATTTGACTATCAATCCCCTTGGCAAGCATACTTTGCAGTGTTTCACCAAAAATGAACCCCTCCCTCCTGAGTTTGCTGCTATTCCAGCGACACTGTGGGCCGCTGGAGACACAGATGTAGGATTATTAAGGATCCCACCCGTTCATATTACTTTGAAGCAATATGCTCGGCTTCCACGTATAACTCAGTACAAAATTTCTCCGGCAGGCGAGAAAGCTTTGCTCTCCAGCATACAAGATTTGATCAAAAGGATGTCGTGGGGGAGACGGCTGCTAATATATGCAACAGCCCCATTTTACCGATCTTGAAAAAGGCCCCTGTTGGAAGTGATCCTGACTATGTTGATACTTATCGTTTTGTGATTGATTTGCGCGAAATTAATAAAATAGTGGTGCCTCAATACCCTCTGGTTTTTAACATCACTACTATTCTCACTAGGATTCCTCCCACTGCGCAATATTTCTGTGTGATCGATTTGAAGAATGCTTTCTTTAGCATTTCGATACATCCTGATAGCCATCATATTTTCGGCTTCTCATTATCTGGTCGCAGCTTCCGGTTTTGTCGCGCTCCCCAGGGGTACACGGAGAGTCCTAGTATTTATAGTCAAGCTTTAAAAACATTATTGTATGATTTGGTCCAGCCCCCTGGTAATGTACTTTTGCAATATATGGATGATCTGTTAGTGGCCTCTGATACTGAGGAAGGTTGTAAGGATGCCACAGTACAATTATTGTCTCATTTGGCGGATAATGGCAATAAAGTATCTCTTTCTAAATTCCAATATTGTCGACAGGAGGTGACCTACCTAGGTCATCTACTGTCGAAAGAGGGGAGGAGACTAACCCCTGAGCGTGTGACTACCATTTCTAATATGTCTGTGCCTCGTACTCAGCGTGATGCTCGTGCATTTCTCGGCATAACTTTTTACTGTCACCAATGGATTCCTAATTTTTCCCTTCTCACTAAACCTCTCCTGTATTTAACCACTTAAGATGTGCATAAACCTTTACCCTGGACTGATGCTTGCCAAAATGCTTTTTACTCTTTGAAATCTTCGCTTTGTTCTGCACCCGTTTTTGGTACCCCTGACTACCAAAAACCTTTTGTGCTTTATGTACACGAGGTGGACGGTTGCTCGCTTTCTCTGTTAATACAAGGGTTTGGTGGTAAGCAGAGACCTTGTGCCTATTTCTCTGCAGCGTTGGACAACGTCGCCTGAGCACTCCTTAGCTGTTTAAGAGCTACGGCTGCGGTTGCAGTGGCTATTCGACAGTCACAGTCGGAATGGCTTGTTCTGAACACTGACCTCACAGTGATAGTACTGCACGCTATGGATACATCATTGAACAAAACAAAGACCAAGCACATTACAAGTGCGCATCTTACAGGGTATGAATTGACTTTGTTTGTCCCACACATTACGATTAAACGATGTGCCACTCTGAACCCTGCTACGTTACTACCCCTCCCTTCGAATGAAAAAAACAATGATGTTCATGATTGTATATTTCGAACGGAGGAAGAGACGAAGGGACGGGTAGTTCTGACAGACAATCCTCTATCTGACCCTCAAGGGGAGTTGTATGTCTATGGCTCTTGTTTCAAATTACCAGATGACACGACAACTGCTGCATATGCAATAACTACTCTTCAAACTGTAGTTGAGGCTTCTCGAGTACCCTATCAATCAGCACAGGCAGCTGAGTTAGTGGCTTTGCTTCGGGCCTGTGTGTTAAGTGAAGGATTGAGAGTAAATATTTACACCAACAGCCAGTGCGCCTTCAGCGTGGCTCATAGATTCGGCCGACTGTGGGCCGAAAGAGGTTTTCTCACTTCCCATGGTCAGTGAATACAGCATGGCCTTTTGATTTTGCGATTGCGGACAGCATTGACGTTACCAGAGATGGTGGCTGTAGTCAAATGCAGTGCACACAAGGCAGTGGTTGATGCAGTGGGTGAAGGTAATGCCTTTGCTGATCAAGTAGCTAAGGAAACTGCGAAATCAAAAATGACCTCAATGTTTGTGACTAGCTCTGCGAGGTGGGTGGCTGAAACAGAAATGTTTAATAACACCATGGAGAGTGTCCGAGAAATACAGAAAGAAGCTACCCCTATTGAGCTGGCTCATTGGAAAGAGAAAGTGGAGAAATTAGATGCAGAAGATTGTTGGATTGATTTGAAAGAAAAATAAATGCGGTGGTAACAATGGCACATGGTTCAGCTCATATTGGGTCAAAGGGTATTTGTGCATTATTAGATCCTGTCTGGCTCATTTGGTGCAATATTGCATGGTTTGTTTATGACATAATCCTGGGAGCAGGGAGCCTGTCTGAGTGGAAACTTTGCACCACCATCTTTGCCTTTTGAGGTTCTCCAAATGGATTATATCCAGCTGGAGCTTGTAAATATTTTGAAGTATGTCCTGGTCATGGTGTGTGCTTTTAGTAAGTGGGTGAAAGCCTACCCGACCAAAGAAAATACTGCTTCTGCAACGGTGAAAGCGTTGGTGAAGGAATACTTCCCACGCTATGGATTGCCTTGGGTAATCTGGAGTGATAATGGAGGGCACTTTAATGCAGAATTCATCAGCCACATTTGTAATGGACTACGGATTAAACAGAAATTCCATGCGGCTTGACACCCCCAGTTCCCTGGGTTGGTCGAGAAGTATAATGGAATACTGAAGGTCAAATTAGCAAAAATTCAAGAACATACCGATTGAAGTGGCCAAATGCTCTACCACTGGCATTAATGGCAATACGGGTTACCCCACATTCACGTACTGGCTTATCTCCATATGAGGTCATTTTTGGGCGCCCTGCAAATGTTTGGGGCGTCCCGAGACTCAGAACATTTTGTGATATAGATATCCATTCCATTCATCAACAGGTCTCAGCAGTCTTGCAGCCCCTGCCGGAGGGTCCCAGACATCGTGTGGAGCCAGGACAGTGGGTTCTGGTCCCTAATTATCAGCAAAAATCCAGCTTGGATCTCTGTTGGTCTGAAGCTTTTCAAGTCTTGTTGGCCACGCGGACGGCAGTAAAGGTGACCGGCAAGCGACACTGGATCCATGTGTCACATCTGAAAAAATTGCCCCTCCCGCTTCCATATGATCAGTAAATCCGGAGAGGGGTTCTGACCCAGGAAAGTGAGTGAGTTCCTCATTTTGTCCCTTTTTCTGACGCCCAGAAAATAGGAGAAGGGGTTCCAGGCTCAGAAGGGGCTCTGTCATCAGCACAGGTGATTGCCCCAGATTCTGTTTCCCCTACAGTCGAACGAGAGGCTCGCAGTACCCCTGTTTCACCGGATTCATCATCCTCTGTTTTGTTCTCTGATCAAGATGTGCCAGGCCATGCTCGATACAACTTGCGGCCCAGAAAACAACGCGGTACCCCAGGTGAACATGGTAGGAGGTAGGGAGAGACTTGAGTGATAGGGCACAGACCTGTTCCATGAATGTCTGTTAGATGCGCCTCTGAGGTACTGAGCGAGACACTAGACTGAACGCGCCGAGAGCCTTGAACATTTGTTTGCTCTGTTCAGAAAGAAAGACAGAATTTCTCGTTTAAAGAGGCCCAGGTTGTGTTTTCTTCAAGGGTTGTGTGGGAACATAACTCCAACGTGAAAAGTTTGCTTGGTATTATTTGAGATGAACGATAGGAGCCTGCCTGTGAGGCTTGAAACGGACACAGGAAAGAAGCACCCTCTGGCAGGTTGGAGTGCATCGCCCCAGTTTATTTTTGGACTTTTAGTTAGCTCATATCCCTTTGCTTGTTTTGTCCCTGAACAGGAGCGTCCTTTTGTACCACGTTATTTCTCTGCATATATGCCTGTCTTTTCTAGCTAGACCCAACGTGTTAAAATTGCATTTATAGTTATTATAGCAATATTACTAATCACATTAATGGGAGTATTCATATATTTAGAAGTTCGCCACCCTATGCATACTGTTTTAGGAACAACTGCCACACCTCCGGAACATGTATTTCATACTTTAGCCACACATAAGGAAAGGCATCGTCAGACTTATGTGAAAAATGTATTTGTTGAAATACTTCATCAAACACACAGTGCCACCAATACCACGATTGTTGGGTTTGTGATCTTTCACCATCTGTTATGCACAAGCATAATGTATTTATATCTCTACCCTTGTCTCATCTTCGGAGTTGTGAGGCTTGGTTTAAATTACTTTCAATGATGTATATGCATTACACAGTGGACACTCAAAGGTTTTCGGAAAAAGATTATGAAATGATTTTGGCATATATTGAGGTTCATCAAGGATTCAACCCCGAAGGGAATAATGGAGAGGGAACCTTAGATCCGAATGCATGTATGAATATGTATACAACGCATGAAAATACCACTTGGTTGAAAAACGAGATTTTGGATTTTGTTGAGTTTAATTTCACTCAGTATTTTCAACATTTTCAAGACCGCAATGTTATTGCAGATAGGGCTATTCCAGTGCCTATACTGAATAGTACCTCTAAGTTCTGTGTTCAGGGAGTAGGGTACATATCAGTAGGAGAAAGCTGATGTAATTACACTTATCAGTTACGTATTTTTAGCAGCCCTCCGTTGTTAACCCCTCCTAATGTATATTTTGTTTGTGGAGAAAATGCCTTTACTTGGCTTTTCACGAGGTTGGGCTGGACATTGCTACCTGTCCTTCCTGTAGCCTCCAGTCTATATTGCCCCTTCTAATTATCACAAGAATCACCGCTTAGATAAAGGATGCGTGCTTGTTGGGAGAAAGAAAAGAGAGATAGATACTACCGATATATATCAGACAGATACTCCACTGCAGCATTTTACCGACATTGTAAAAGGAGCGTTTCCCATCTGGGGGCCTATAATAACCAGCAAAGAAGTACGACGTTTGTCCAGAGTTGTTGAAGGGGTAATTAACACTACTGCAGGAATATTGCCTAATTTAACCGTAGAGCTACAAGCGACCAGACTCGTTTTGCTTCAAAATCGTATGGTTTTAGACGTTATCTTGGCAGATCGAGGAGGAGCATGCCGTGTGAGCTGCAGTTCTTGCTGTGTTTACATTCCTGACTCTGCCCCCTCCGTTCATTTGGCTATTCAGAAGCTGCATTGTTTGGCTTCTGAAAAACATGTAGAGACTGGTACATGGTCCCTCTCTGGTTGGTTCTGTGGTTGGTTGTCTACTTGGGGATGGAAAATTCTGATAGTACTGGCATGTATAGCAGGTATCATATTTACGTGTTGCCTGTATGTACAATGGGACCTGCATGTTGCTCTTATTGCGCAACTAAACTCACCTACTCTGTGGCCAGTCCAGCAGCAGTAAAAACTCAGTTAGTTCAGCAGGAGCTCAAAGATTTAATGCCGATTGATGAGTGAATATTTGAAGATTGAGCTGTTTCAGTTAGCTACATCATGCTAAAAAGGCTGTTCTGAGGGAAAAAAATCGATTTCCCATGCATAAGGAGTATTGGGACTATATTATGTTAGCATGATGTATCTATACGTGCCCTCTTTTGCTCTATATAAATATATGTATTCTATATGCTTTTGCCGGTAAGAAAACGTTTATTCGCTCCTTGCGTATCTACTGCTAACAGAGAAGGCCGAGACCCATACAGACGCCATTTTCTGAACCTATGATCGAACATGGGCTGTGATCATGTGTTAGTCCCGGCAGTTGTGAGGCCTCAGTTCATTTGAGTTACTGGGAGCAGCTGAATGTAGATTTTTTTCGACTGTTCTGAGACTCAAGGTCGCATCTGGCTTCGGGTGCAATATGCGCATTGCTGTAGGCGCCGGGCCTACACTCCCGGGCACCTAGCCTAAAGGGAGTCACCCCTCCTGACCTTCCCAGTAATAAATAGTTAAGCTTTGAACTAATCATGTGTGCCATATATGTTCCTTCCCTGGAGCTTGAGGGCCAACTGGTGTTTATCCTTTTACAGTGATTATATGCGTTGAACTGAAGAGTATATAACCTCATGTTTGAATGTGCGCCAAAAGTCTTCTCCGCGCACCTAATGGGTGATGGTTGGAGAGGCTCCTCTATAGTGAATTTTGCTTAATGAAAGATTGAACTTTCTTCACTGCCAACTGACTGATTATTTGATAATGGGATAGGGGCTTTTGGTAGATATAGGCCTTTGTTATTTTTTTGTAGTACTTCAATACCCACAGTTGGAGTCATTATGAATTTGCATAAAATTCGAAAATTGTCCACAGTGGTTGATCATTTATCAACAGATACTGCTGGTGAGTTCCTGTTGATTGATACAAAAATGGTTGCAATTAGATCAATGGTTTTGCAAAGTCGCCTTGCCAATGATATTTTATTGGCAAAAAGGGGGCGGAGTCTGTGTCTTGTTGAAAATACAACACTGCTGTACTTATATTCCTGATAAAAATAAAAGTCTTGAGGGGTATATTAAGAACATTACGAAATTGCATGAAGATTTGACTCAACGGGAGATTGATTGTGTTTGGGAGAAACTTGGTAGGATTTTTTCCTCTGTAGGTAAATGTTTTTCTACATTTAGGAGTAGCTTATTAGGGAAAATACTAATACCAATTATTTCAATAGTGGTAGTGACCTTGTCAATAATAATGGCATATAAATATTGCAAGTGGAGATGTGGAAAGAAGGAGATGACAGAGTCAAATAATAAACATAGAGCAAGAAAAAGAAAAAGAGGAGATATAACTAGTAGATATGAGAGGAAATAATTATGAAATGATGAAAGATTTAGATGAGAAAATAGAAAAAATGGAAAAAAGTACAGTCTTCTAGATAAGGTGGCAATTGGTATGGCGGTTATTTTTATTGGTGGCTCAAAAATGCCATCAAAGTGGGGAATTGATGGAGCAGGGCTTTGAGAAAATAAAACCTGCTCTGTTTAGGTCCTTAGCAACATTTACTAACAGTGTGCTGTGAAAATAACGTGCAAAAACACGAAAACCCAGGGAAATGCTTTTGAGCACGCGTGCACTAATACGTGGACTAATGAAAGAAAACCAGGCCGCATTTGCGTTCTGCTTGAAAATAAAATAATAATAATGCAATTTTTGCACAATAATGCTCTTGCTAGGATAACAACGTGGGATAGTGCAATGGTGGGTGGTGAACAGTGTGAATTATATTTCATGAAGAATGGATTCAACCCGTATCTGTGACTGCGGGTGCGTGTCTGAATAGTTTCAGCGCTCTGTAAATCATCTCCTTGTGTTTGCTTTGTTCACCCTAAGTTAGCAGGGTATGCCCAGACATGGGTCCCTTGCTCACTTTGCCACTGGATTCAAGCTAGCCTGGCTGGTGAAGGGCGTTACCCAGAAAACAGTCCCAGGGTGCTTGTTTCCAGTTCATGGAAGCCCTGGCTTGGCACGTCGGGCTGGACAGTTCCCATGAGGCACAGGGTCAAGACTGATTTGCATATAGCTGGGTCCGAACTGAGGTGGCGAAGTGAGCTAAAGAATGATGATGGATTCAACCCAGATCTGTGACTGGGGGTGAGTGTCTGAAAATTTTCAGTGCTATTCCCATGGTCAGGGGGTACATTTTCCACTGAATTATTTCGGATTAGTGTAGCTAAATGATCCGTACTTTGCATAATCATTTGCAAATGTATTTTTGTCCCTTCGCCTATCCACTCCTTCATTTGCATTTTGTTCATTTTTATGTGTTTGATACTGTTTGCCTTGATTAATGTTCTCTCTCTGTGATTGAATCTTTGTCTGCCTTGCAAAACTGTACATGATGAGCATTTTACCTTCACATTATTTTGCGATAAGTATTATTAACCTCACATAGATAGTTATTTCTAATTATTACCATCAACTTCACAACTTTAGGTCTCTCGACCAGAGGAAATAGAGTTGATATACAGATTCAGTTATGTATTTAGTATGTAAGATATGATCCTGTATTTACGAATAACTATTCTAACTTGAACAGCGTAACAGGGATTCATGTGTTGGGTATATGAGTATGGGCCAGTGAGTGTGTTGTTATTGATTATCGATCGCTGATTAGCACTGGATCACTTGCGAGTTTCCATAATCGGATAAACCGTCACCTGTTGTCAGTAGAATGAGAGTTCACACTTCACCTTCGAATTCATAACTTCTTTATTGATTCTCTGTATCAGGGTGGGTAGACCATGCCAGCAATTCTCCTGCTCGCCGCCAAATTCTGTAAAGATGGGTCTCAGACTTGTCTACTTTTAGGTACTTTACTTTTGTAAACTGGCACGACATTCACAGCACATGCCTGCACTTCCAACCGGCTTCGCATGTCAACTCCCTTAGCCCAGCCTCCTCATGCAATCCATGCATAACATTCCATTGTACATTCTACCCTTGTGCCCACATTCTAGAGGCCTGGATAGAATAGATCGCCACAGTTTCATTTATTTCAACCCCTGCCAGGCATCTTGCCAAATCTGTATCCCAGCAGATAATGCCATATATTCTAAATCCTACTGCATACATACAATTCTAGAGAATAGAATAGAAGGAGAGAATGGTTCTACAATTAACCACATAACTACAGTACAAGAAAACTACTACAATACTACACACTCCTCTGCTTTAAATAAAACAAACAAAAAACCTGATTGCAATCAAATAATTCCAAATTCTTGTTTTTCCCTAATTCTTCCTTTTGAAGTTTTTATTACTTTATTTTAATTAATATTTATATCTAGTGTATCAGTACTAATCATAGGTTGTAAATCCTTAGAGGTCTCTTGAAATGTCCCATTGGCACCAACAGATTCTTCACACACAGCAAATTCATTAGCATCATTACCCTAGTTTAAGATAAATCCAGAACATCCAACCACCAAAAAATGCCAACATTAACCACACACACTTCCCCATTTCCATTTCCATTTTTAACAGGAGCTAGGCGGCTAAAATGCCATACTTCACCATTGTGCAATAAATTTGTATTGTTTATCACCGTAAAAACTTTCTTAGGTTCGCTAAATCTGCTCTCACCTTTTACAATCTTTTTTGCACTCTTCACACCTACCCATTGCCCCGCACATTTATTTGCTTGTTTAGTGCTGTGTTTGTAATCATAATACAATTTGTTTTTTCTTTGCAATTCTATAATGCATCTTTTCACTTCTTCAATGTCACAGTCAACCATTTCACTTCTCTGCATCCAACCAGGATTTACTTTGGAATGTGGTATTCTACCTCTCATTAATAAAAATGGGCCTTTGCCAACAGTGCCATGAATCGTACTCCTATAAGCCCGAACCATTTCCTTTATTTCATCATTTAATGATTTGCCACCCATATTACCAAGTGCAAAACACTTTTGATACTAAGGTTCACCCTCTCAACAATACCATTTCCACTAGGATGATATAAAGCAGTCACATATTCATGCAAGAAACGGACACCCTCTAGGTGACGTAGCACCCACTAATGATTTGAGACAACTCAAGTGGGTAAGAATAATAGAAATGCCAGATCTGTTAGCCAACATTAACAAGGGAATGGATAATGCCATACATGAACTAGAGGCCAGTGTAGCAATAAATAGGGACTTAGCCCATTCAACAAGCATACACAATACATCTTATAGCCATTTGCGTACCTATTTCTTTAAGCAGGGAAAGAAGAAATCAAAGGCTCCAAATCAGAAAGTGGAGCACTGGTACAGCAAAGAATGTCGAGATGCACATCTAGCTGTAGGAGAAGCCATTAAAGGTGGCGAACACACAAAAGTTCGAGTAGCTAGGTCCTTCTATAATGGCACCCAGGCAAAAGCT
This sequence comes from Lissotriton vulgaris, assembly GCF_964263255.1. Classification (NCBI taxonomy): domain Eukaryota; kingdom Metazoa; phylum Chordata; class Amphibia; order Caudata; family Salamandridae; genus Lissotriton; species Lissotriton vulgaris. The sequence continues at coordinate 454,265,611 of NC_141700.1, forward strand.
AAGAGATCTAGGGATGACAAAAGGTGGCAGGAACTAAGGGAGACCTGCACCAAGAAAAATCCCAAACAATTTTGGAATGTCTGTAAATGGGACAATGGTGTACAAGCCGAGCGGCCCCAAAACCATGTATCACAGAAGGAATTGGTGAACCACTTCAAACCCCAATATGACTCAAACCTAGCTGAAGTGGAGGGCGAGATTATTAGAACATCGTAACAGGACAACACCTTCTGTAGGGCTGAGGTAGAGACAGCACTGAACTCAGTACTGGCAGGAAAGGATCCTGGACTAGATGGCATACCTGGAGAATTTTTTTTATACGAAAAGGTGTCATTATATTCAGTTGTTGACAAATGAGCCCCAATCCCCGACTCCTGGAAGGGAGCAGAAATGATTCCTGTTTTCAAGAAATGGGACAATCTTGCCCAGGAAATTATAGGCCAATCAGCCTAATTGACTGTTTGCAAAATATCACAGGGAGGCTGGTGCTCAATAGAGTACAAGAATGGATTGAGGAGTTTAAGCTCTTGTCCCCATTGCAAGCTGTGTTTCGAGCTTTCACTAGTACCATAGATCAAGTGTTCAGGTTTGTCCTGATCTATTGGAAGATAGTGACTCTGGGCAAGGGTAGCCTATACGCCGCATTCGTAGATCTTAAGTCGGCATTCAACCTTGTCCCCCACACTAAACTATGGTTCACCTTACAAGAACTAGGTATGACATCTGAACTACTGCCTCTCATCATCAGACTACATGAAGATAATAGTGCAAAAATTAGATGGGGTGGACAGGGGAAAGTTACCAAATCGTTTCCCGTAGAAAGAGGCGTGCGCCAATGCTGTGTGATGGCCCCAACGCTATTCCCATTATATATATATGGAATAGTGGACTACATGAGTTCCTCCCCTTCGGATGCCCCAGTACTAGCAGGCGAAAAAATGCCAATACTAATGTTTGCTGGTGACACATTGAATATATCCAAGACCCCAAGCGGATTCCAGAAAGCCTTAAAAACGTTTGAGGAGTTCTGCTCACAGAGGTGCTTGGAGGTCAATGTGTCAAAGACAAAACTGATGGCATTTAATTTGCGCAGGGCCTACAAGGGGGCATCTGAATGAACGACAGGCTGCTAGAACAGGTCAAGGAATTCTCATACCTCGGGGTTCACTTCCACTTAAACATGAAATGGGACCACCAGATTGAACTAGCATCCCTTAAACATAGACAACTGTTTGGGGTGTAAAACAAGGAACATACAGCCTGATTCATGTACGGGCCGTTTTGCGTGTCCCTAATAGCGAATCATAGCGATTCGCTATTGAGGACACGCAAAACGGCATTCATGTAGGAATTGCTACTTAAATAGCGATTCCTACATGTTCTTTATTTGCGAGTAGCAATTTGCTACTCGCAAATACTCCCCATTCATTCCTATGGGCCAAGAGGCCCATTGGAATGAATGGGGATTTGCGAGTAGCAATTTGCTACTCGCAACTGAGATAGCGATTTTAAGGGTGACAGGGGTGTCCAAAGGACGCCCTGTAGCACCCCTAAAATGCACTTTTGGACAGGTGTTGCGCACACACATGTCCAAAGGACATGTGTGTGTGCTACATGCAACTTTGAAAAATGCTTTTAAAAGCATTTTTCTGAGTTTTTGCTATTTACCGACAGGTCTGACCTGTCGGTAAATAGCGGCCCAAATGTCCAATATCGCTATTTTGTTGTGTGTCATGAATAGCATTTAAGGAATCTCTATTAGAGATTCCTTAAATGCCATTCCACGCAAATATGCGAATTCTTAAATAGCGATTTTTGCATTTGGTATCATGAATACCAAATGCAAAAATTGCGCGCGCAAAGGGCCAGATTCTGAGAATCTGGCCCTTTGCGAGTGCAATTTAGCTACATGAATCAGGCTGATAACTCCTCATGCACTAAGCCCATTAGCCCTGCTCTAGAAATTTACAATATGAAAGTTATTGGCTCAGTCCTCTAGGGTTCCGAACTTTGGGGATGTGAGAACATATCTACTCTTACATCATCATACGTCATCAGAAAATAGGTTCCTGAGAAAAATCACTAGGCTTCCACAAAGTACCTCAATGTGTTTGTTATTATATGCCCTTGGGAGAAAACCTATCGTAGCCATAGCCAAAATTTGACCCCTCCTTTATTGGCGGAGACTTTGGGCTACGCCGGAGCTTGCAGGCTATGCAACAGGTTTCCTAGATATATTAAGGGCTGATACCTCGCATAATATAAAATGGTTATGGGCGGTTAGAGACACTTTTTTGAACATAGGTATGACTCTACTATGGATGGATCTTTTAAATTCTAATTTCCCCACGAAGGAGATCCTGAAGGACAAATGCTGGGAATGGACTCAGTATAATACTCTTAGACTGAGTGAGCCATCTTCCCTAACTTGCCTTTTCCTGGAACATAAAGTTATCCCAAAGCTGGAGCCAATCTGGGACCAAATTTCAAAACCGCTAGATCGAAAACTCTATTTCCAATTTAGGGTAGGCACACATTGCCAGTAAGAGCATGCACTGCTAGATGGAACAAATCTACTGCTGCTGTATGTCACGTTTGTAAGTCTAGCAAGGAATCTTTGGCTCACCTACTCTTTGTTTGTGCTAGGTATGCTGTCCGCGTCGTGTCTGGCTGTTCCCAATTTGTAAGCTCCTGGGCACAAGAAGGGTTAGCGAAGCTGAAAGAATCTTGCAGACCGATACTTCAGCATCGATTGCTATAGCCATGGCAACATTTCTAGGGTGGGTATGGGTATTAAGGTCCAAATCCCTACGTCTAGAGGATCAATGATGATGCGACCAAATACAGCTAATTGCTTTTCGTAGCAGATCTTAGGATGATATTTGACGAAGAGGTCATGATACATCAGAGAGAAATTGATTAACTAGATCTAATTGAGCTATTACCGCAGATGGTGGATTGTATCAAGTGTCAAATGTATCTAAAAAGTGTGTTGTGACTTGTAAATATTTTAAATGTTTTTATTATGTTTTTTGTAATATGATTTTATTAACTTTTATGATAAGTGCCTACATCTAATTTTTTTTAAGGCTACTTTTGCATGTCCTTTCATCCAGTGATATGTTCACGTGATTTTATAGATGTTTATAACAAGTGTGTGCATGCTCTTTTATCCAGCTTATACGTTTCATTATGGCAGCTGTTTTACTCAATTTCATCTGTAATTTTGTAAATGCTTTTATGACTTATCTGTCGAATAAATCTGTTGAAATGGTAATGGATATAAAGCAGTGAACCGTTGTTAAATCCCAGGTGCCATAAGGTAAATCTTCATTTCAGATTACTTAAATTTCACCCCATTGTCTGAAAGGATAATAGCTGGAAACCCCTCCTTTAAAAATGTTTAATCCAAAAACAAGATTACTGTCCAATTACGCAATTACCTCCCACTGCAGCTTTGGACAACCCAAAGAGCCTAATGGTGGATTACAAGTTTTAAGAGTTTTATCAGACATCTCACACTTGTCACACAATCTCACAAATCTTTCAATGTCCATGTCCACCTTGGGTCACCAATGTCACTCCTTGAGCCAGTGTTTAGTGCTTGTGATGCCTGAATGACCTTCATAACACAAATAAATAATCTTTTCTCATACATTCTTAAGCAGGAATCACCTTGTCTCCACATAGAAATAGCAAATTACACACACTTAATTCCTTCTGAACTTCCCAAAATCTCTGTATTCATCCCTCAACAACTTTTTGCCATGCCTCTCCATCCATTCACAATCGATTCGTTCACGTCAAGTAAAACTTCATCAGTACTTTCAGCTTCAACCCATTCTTCCTTGCTAAAACTGTCTTGGTATCTAATCGGTATCACATTTGCAACAGAGAATTCTTTCCAAGGACTATTGTCTACTTTTTTCAAGGGTAAAGTCATTCTACTGAGAAAATCATCAGTAAATGTTTTACTCTAGGAACATACTCAATGTCATACATAAAATGTTGTAGCCTCATGAAAAGTCTTGCAATCCTTGCCGTAGCATTAACCAAACCCTCAGTAGCTAAAAGTTTGATAAATGGTTTATGATCACAGCCTAGTGTAAATTTCATGCCCCACAAGAATTTTCTGAAACGGTCTAGCACCCACACACACACCAAAGATTCTCATTCAATTACTGAGTATCTTTCCTCAGTGAGAGTGAGCGAACGAGATGCAAAAGTAATCGCAACTTATTTATTATTATCACCCAGTTGTGTGAGGACACTGCCTAATCCTTTACTGTTAGCATCAGTGATAACAATGGTACCAGCAAGAGGATCAAAAGTTTGGAGATTTGGTGCTCTGCCAATAGCGTTCTTAATTTCCTCAAATGGTTCCTGATAGGAATCCCTCCAAACAAATTGTACCTTGTTCTTAAGGTCTCATAGCATAGATATTTTCTGAGAACTTCTCAACAAATTTTGCATAACATTCCACTATACCTAAAAAAGGATCTAAGATCCTCCTTAGATTTAGGCGCAGGAGCATCAATCATAATTTTTACTAAACTGGCTTTAGGTCTAATACCAGAAGCACTGATCTCATGACAAATAGGTAACTCTCCTTTCTGCGAATTTACATTTTGACATTTCGGCAGTCACATCTTTACTTTGGAAGATGCTCATTACTTCTCTCAAATGGTCATCATGATTTTTTGTGCTGGAATCCATAATCAATATGTCATCTTGAAAGAAAATGGCACCCTGCAAATCACCAAATAATTCCGACATCAATCTTTGAAAAACTACTGCTGCAGACCCTAAATCAAAAGCCATGCAGTGAAACTGAACGCAACCAAATGGTGTGTAAAAGGCTGTAAATTCCCTGCTAGACGGATACAGAGAAACCTGGTGATTTGCATAAGAAAGGTTAATAGTAGAAATCTTTCATGTATTTTTAGTTAAAGAAAGCATTTTGCTGGTTAAAGGAAATTGGTCCACTATGGTACTGTTGTTTAAATACATTTAGTCAATGCACAGCCTAATCTTACCATTGGCTCGTCTTGTGAAAACTACGGGTGAGACCCTTTCTGAAGCTTCAATAGGTTTTATAATATGTGCTTTCTGCTATTTTTAAGCTCCTTCTCTCAGCCCTAACTATCAAAGGAACATGACATGCTTTGAGGATCTTTGGGACAGCATGAGGTTTCACACAAATCTTGTGCGTGAAACCTTCAAGTTTTTAAATCTCCCCACTGAAAACACTGGGGAATTATTTCAAAACCCATTTTTTAGTTTCTTCTGCATCACATTCAACTAACAATGGCTCTGGACTATTTTGGTCCAGGACAATGTTCAACGCATGTTGATCTTTCCATCCTCATACGGGCGGACCATCAGCTGCCACATACAATTTACATGATGCTCTCCTGTCTTTCAATTAAAAACTGAGCATTCTAAATCCTAAAATATTGGTCTTTCCTCCTGTAAAACTCTATGGATTGACATCAGTAGGTTTCAATAAGGACCTATAATACTAACAAACTTTTCTTCCCAAATAGAGCGAGTGACAATAGTGAACCGAGAGCCCAAAAGAAATCATACACAAAGGTGTGTTGCAATTATCCCCACTTAAATTCAATACCACACTCTTTGGTTTATCAGCAAGAATGGTACAAGAATTTTCAGTAGAACCATCAGAATAATTTCCTAATAGGTCTGAACCACTTTCTGTAAGACATGTCACTCGATTTATTTTTGTGTATTTCGTCCTACACACCCTTAGGAAATGTCCTACAATTGCACCTTACAAACACTTAGACGCTTTAGCAGGACACCTGTCACATCTGGAAGTATGTGAGGTACTGTCAGGTTACGAACTCCTCCCAGCGGAGCCAAATTCTTGGGAGCGAAGATGGATCTCCACTCTCCCTCAGGATACCACCAGATCTGCGTATAACCAGAATACTAGTTGACCACCCATAGGGAAGAGAAGAGACAGCTCAAGACCACCAGGGTGAAGGAGGGACAAGAATGTTCGGGAATATCAGAGAGGCAGGTCAAGTGCAAGGATGCCCTAATAATGGAGAGAGAAGGAGAAATCAGATGAGTAATGTCTGTCACTATCTTGCCAATACTATCTACTATTCTCGGCCCTCTAGAATGATACCCCTCCCCGGTTGTGTACTCTCCCAGACTCACTGTCAACACTGAAGGGCAGTGCAGTAAGGCAGACTCACGAAGATACAGGATGAATTCCACAGTCCAACCACCACAGGAAATGTGTGGGAAAAATAAGGTCCAAATAAGTAATAGAAAATTCTACATCCAAGGTTGAGTAAGGCACTGGAGAGTGTGAGCTGCTCACTGGGGGGAAGCAAGGGAACAAGGAAAAGGTTTGAGGCATCTTCAGGAAGGCAAAAGAAAGAACCGCTGCAACTAATGCGGCCACGCCCAAACCGGCGTTATTACAAAAACAAAGAGAAAACACGGGGCAAGAGAAAGCGAATTCTTGAATTCCTCGCTTTCTCAAAAATAAAGGCAAAACGGGACACTCACAATGCACATAAAGCGTAGTACATGAATCCAATAACCAAAGGTCAGCAAGGAAATAGGGTCGGCGACTGACCCTCGACGGTAGAAACCAGCGAGGAGAATCCTTACGCTAGATGGGGATTCCAGGCAGCGCCAGAAATGAACTACAGCTGCAAGGAGGCGTGGTCCACCACGAATGAAGGTTGCCAAGCACCTGTGCTTGGGAGACAGCCTCTATATGTCTCTCACGGTCATGTGATGAGTCTGCGAGTGCACACAACCAACTCCCCCATATGCTGCATTCTGGGTAATGTAGAGCATTCAGAAGATTTGTCAGATCAATGGCCTAAATCCCAACAGGTACTACCACATCTTAAACAAACAAAACCAGAGTTATTCTCTGGAATGTACCCATTTTTCTTAGAATTAGGTCTTTATGAACTTTATGACTTTTAGATGTATTAGATTTTTCTCTTTTCCCATCACACATTTTGTTGACCGAAGTATAGTCAGTTGAGGGAGTCACAGCTTTGGCACATCTCTCAGAAAGTTCAACCTTCTTGACTAAAGGTATAATGTCTTTGAGTCTTGCTTCACCTTCTATCCACAGCCTATCCTGAATGCTTTTGTTTCTTGTGCACATAAAAATCTGATCTCTGACCAATTCATCATGTAGGGATCCAAATCTGCATTAAATGGCTAAATACTTAAGCACTGAAACATTGGGGCCTATTATGATAATGGACGGACCACCACCACCGGGCCAGAGGTGCCCACCACCAGCCCGGCGGTGGCAATCCACCCACCAAATGTCCCTGTGACACCCCCACCATATTAGTATGGCGAGGGGCACCGTGGCGGACAGAAAGACCGTCCACCGGTTTTCCGCCGGTCGGATGGCCGGCTGGGCGGAAAATGCAGTTAATATGGTGGTGGTGCCTTGCAGGCACCACCATCCATATTAGGATGCATGCGGAAAAAAGCCTTTCTATGGAGGACACTCGGCCATGGAAAGGCAGGTGGTCTTTGACATTGGGGGCCAGTTGCGGGCCCCCGGTTGTTGGGGGGTGCACTTGGGGGGGTATCTATGGTACCCCCCTACATTGGCATACACAAGGTGGCAGGCACAACGCAGTGCCTGTCACGTTGTGCATGCCAATGCACAACATGCATATTGTGCATTGCGGGGGTGCTGCTGACAGCACTGCCTGCCGCAATGCATAATATGCAGGATGGGACCGCCAGGGTGGCGGGTACATCCTAATTGGCTTTGCGGGACCGCCGCACCTCTGGCGGTCGGCCCCGTTTACCGTTACGGTGGCGGGTGGACAAAGTCCGCCCGCCATCGTAATGGGCCCCATAGTCTTTGATGGATTTATTAGCACACCAGGACACAGCAACAGAAAAAACAGGTGAGTAGTGATCGTCAAGATCAGAAATCACACTTTAAAAACATGAAAGTCACCTCCCCTTTCTGGCTTTTGTAGTATAACGTACACTCTAAGGCATTCAGGGCCTAAACAATGTAATAATATAGATTTTTTTTTCTATCTGGTGACATAATACAGCCGCTATCTTTTAGGATGGCAATATAATTAATGAAATATTCTTTCCATTCTTGTAATTTGACAGTAGGTTCACCTGGATTAGTGAGTAACTCTTTGTGGATGTTCAAATGTATTCCCATGTTAATTCCACCAATAGAACTACTATTGCCTGACATTGTGCGTGCAGAATTACCCTCCATTTTATATGAGAAAAATTAAGAAACCAACACACTCGATAAAAGAAAGAAATATATATGAAGAAAGAAAAAAAAACACCTCATAATATCTTACTATGTGTTCGAACCAGCAGACGTCAATAATATGTGCTCTGTGTGTTGAGCTATGAATGATTGGAATATGGGAGGAAAACGAGTGTGTGTTTGAAGCCTGATCCAAAATGTCTGCACGCAGGGTCATGCAACATAACCTTTGCTAGCACGTGATGATCCAAGACCTGCGCAGCGCACACGCAAAATAGAGCAAGAACAAATATGCCTCCAGAAACTCGAAGAAGGATGATTTTCACCTAGTGAGCTGAGCTCCTCCTAAAATTGCTGTCTCACATTGACAGCTTCTACAGCAAGGCGTACAAGTTTTCAAGGTAATAAATCCTTGTGAAGTGCACAGGAATGCAAACAAAGTAGCCACACAGGGTTGGAAGGGTTTAAAATAACCATCAGTCATTCCCAATCATGTAGCATCCAACGGTAAATAAAGTTGAGTACACATGATCAAATGATCAGGTTAATTTATTCCAATCCCTGCCAGGCATCTTTCCGAATCGGTATCCCAGCATATAATGTCAGACATTCTAAATCATATTGCATACATACAATTCAAAATTTGCGAACATACGTGACAGGAATTTTCAATTCTATTAAGGACAAGGAGGCGAGGATTATGCTTTCTCATTTCTTTTAATAGAAATGTTCAGCAGCCAATCAAAAAACAGTATGGAAAAAACAAACTACAGTACCCATGAGTGACTGGGTATCACATGACAGACCATAGAGTCCTTAGTATAAAACGTCCCAAGGAGAATACCAACTCCTCTTTCTTTGGTGACTAAAACAGTTCAAAATGCAAAAAGGTCAGTCCAACATGAAGTGTAGAAAAAGTAAACCAACTGAACTGAAATCCCTTGAAAGAGCCGGATACTTGAAGCCGTAGACAAGTGAAGACTGAAGAGAACCGGCAGACAGGAAGAACCAGGTTGAAAAGAAATCTTCATTTAGGATCAGAACCTGAAAAGATCCATAATATACAGCATTGTGTACAAAATTCCAAGAAAATAGGGAGGGAAAAAACAAGGAACAGTACCAAATCAACGTCATATGCAATTAGCAATAATCAATGACAAGGTTACATAACTACAATGCAGAAACATGGGTGGGATAATCCTCGCCTCCTTGTCCTTAATAGAATTGAAAATTCTTGTCACGTATGTTCGCAAATTTTGAATTCTATGTCAGGACAGGAGGCTCCGATTATGCTTGTTCAAAGCTGATCCACCACAACAGAAGCAATATGAGCAATCAGTTTATAATAAAAAGTCTTAAACACAGAATCAGACGACCAATCAGCGGCCTTCATGATATCAATTAAAGTCACTCCTAGTGAATAAGCTTTAGAAGCCATAGCCCCACGTGCAGAATGTGCACCAAAGACAGAGACATCTATACAAGCCTCAGACATGAGCCACCTGACCCAACGGGCTAACGTAGCTGGGGCAACAGGACAAAAAGGTTTCTGTAAAGCAATCAACAATTGACCTTGCATATCAGGATGAAAAGGAGCAGTACTCACCTCATAATCTTTGACACATTGAATTATGAGGAAAGGATGGATAATAATAATAATAATAATAAAAACATTTATAGAGCGCCTGGCTGCACAAAACTGTGTGTCCCCGCGCTAACTGCTTACAATTCATAAACTGAGGAGGATGAAACCTGAGGGAGTTAGCTTCAACAGGAAGCACTAATAGATAAAATTAAGCAGGTGCTCGAGCACCTGCTTTATTTTATCTATTAGTGCTTCCTGATGAAGCTAATTTAGTAACTATTTTAGGATGGCGCTGGCAGCTTGCCGGCGCCATCCTAAAATAGTTACAGGATGATGGACAGCTCACTCAAGGGACCCCTGCGCACATCGGTGCGATTGCATAGTAACACACACATGGTCGCTGGAACTAGTTGAAGCTCAAATTCAGTGACTCATTCATCAGCCCAAAAACAATCGTGAGCGTCGTCGAGGCTGGGCAGGTGTGCCTTCTTCCCAAATCTACCGTCGAAAATCAGCTGTGATGCTGGATAGAGGCCTTTGCATCCTTGACTTTCACGAGCGCAATCCACGTGCTGTTCCTGTGACCAGGAGCTTCTTTCTCTTGATCTGCTGCTCTGATCGGTCTCTGACCTTTTATACACACAAGAGGCATGTGAACTCGCATGGAAGCCCCGCCCGTTTGGCCCCGCTCACACACTCACGGTGTGCACCGTCTTCCCGCCATTTACCCACTATGATAGACAGCTCACTCAAGGGACCCCTGCGCCCTTCGGGACGATTGCATAGTAACACACACATGGTCGCTGGAACTAGTTGAAGCTCAAATTCAGTGACTCATTCATCAGCCCAAAAACAACCGTGAGCGTCGTCGAGGCTGGGCAGGTGTGCCTTCTTCCCAAATCTACCGTCGAAAATCAGCTGTGATGCTGGATAGAGGCCTTTGTATCCTTGACTTTCACGAGCGCAATCCTCGTGCTGTTCCTGTGACCAGGAGCTTCTTTCTCTTCATCTGCTGCTCTGATCGGTCTCTGACCATTTATACACACAAGAGGCACTTGAACTCACACAAAACACCCCCTCATTTAAAAAATCCGCAAAACCCGCGTATTTGCAAATTAGCAGATTTTGCGAACGCGCGAATACGCAAATCCGCAAATTCGTGGATCCGCAAAATCCGCCCATGCTTAGGCCAGGCCTCCAAAAATCGCAAAACAATGGAAACATCCCATAAAGCTACATATTTCGGGCAGGGTGGTTTCACCAAACGGATGCCCTTAAGCAACTTAGAAATCAAAGGATGTTCACCCACAGGCTTGGGAAATGTAAGTGAGCAACCCAATAAACCTTTGGGGGCTTGGGTAAGACGTGATCAGAATGGGTAATGTAGCCTCCAAAGGAGTTTGTTAATGAAAGTGAGTTAATGATTTGTAACTAGTATGCAGGTAACTTGATTAACCTGAGTGAAATTAATTCGTTGACAATTGAATGAGCAAGTATAAATTTAGGACTAACTAAACAAAACGAGACATGACAAATGAAACAATACAGTTTAAAACAAAGACTATTGAGCATGTGTATAGGCAAAAATAGATTTTATCAAAATTCAGTCATCAAGGGAAAATACAATACAGAAAAATATGTACAACAGGAATACAGGATGAAAATCAGAGATAAATCAAAATCACTGTAAAGCCTGTAGAACACCTATCCAAAAGGATGTAGACAATTTTCTTTGGATAAGGTTGGGAGTCGACGTTTCGATCTTTATGGGTAACTCTTTAAGACCATCATCAGGACGAGGGTAAATTAATATTGTAACTCCCTTTAAGCGAAAAAGACTCTTTTCTTATGTTGGGAAGATATAGTGCAGTGCATTGAGCCCGAAAAGGTATTTATCTCTATAGCCTCAAGGGCACACACAAATAGGAAATTGTGTTAATTTTGAGACATCACACCTCACAGGGTTTAGAAGGATTTGACGTCGTTACAAATTGACGATCTGTTCTAGTATCGACGGTGAGATGCGTGCAACAAGCTTGCCTCTTGGATAAGTTCAAGGAAATGTTCGGAGAGGAACAATCTGTTTGAGTCTCGATAGTTCTCTGAACGCGGAAGGTATCAGCGTGCAACCGGCTTGCCTCTTGGTTAAGTTTAAGGAAATGCTCGGAGAGGAACAATCTGTTTGAGTCTCGATAGTTCTCTGAACGCGGAAGGTATCAGCCGTCACTCTGCACAGAGTGACGGCTGATACCTTCCGCGTTCAGAGAACTATCGAGACTCAAACAGATTGTTCCTCTCCGAGCATTTCCTTAAACTTAACCAAGAGGCAAGCCGGTTGCACGCTGATACCTTCCGCGTTCAGAGAACTATCGAGACTCAAACAGATTGTTCCTCTCCGAACATTTCCTTGAACTTATCCAAGAGGCAAGCTTGTTGCACGCATCTCACCGTCGATACTAGAACAGATCGTCAATTTGTAACGACGTCAAATCCTTCTAAACCCAGTGAGGTGTGATGTCTCAAAATTAACACAATTTCCTATTTGTGTGTGCCCTTGAGGCTATAGAGATAAATACCTTTTCGGGCTTAATGCACTATATCTTCCCAACATAAGAAAAGAGTCTTTTTCGCTTAAAGGGAGTTACAATATTAATTTACCCTCGTCCTGATGATGGTCTTAAAGAGTTACCCATAAAGACCGAAACGTCGACTCCCAACCTTATCCAAAGAAAATTGTCTACATCCTTTTGGATAGGTGTTCTACAGGCTTTACAGTGATTTTGATTTATCTCTGATTTTCATCCTGTATTCCTGTTGTACATATTTTTCTGTATTGTATTTTCCCTTGATGACTGAATTTTGATAAAATCTATTTTTGCCTATACACATGCTCAATAGTCTTTGTTTTAAACTGTATTGTTTCATTTGTCATGTCTCGTTTTGTTTAGTTAGTCCTAAATTTATACTTGTTCATTCAATTGTCAACGAATTAATTTCACTCAGGTTAATCAAGTTACCTGCATACTAGTTACAAATCATTAACTCACTTTCATTAACAAACTCCTTTGGAGGCTACATTACCCACCCACAGGCTTGCCATCAATGTTGATATGGCAGCGGAAATAGCCGAACGAAAATTGTTCACTGTACGATAAGCAAGACCGGACGAGGCTATAGAGGCCAGAAAATTAACAATCAGAGAGACATCAGCTGAAGCGGGATCCACCTCCTGTTGAGCATACTAACCACTCCATCGTTTCCATGCTCCTGCATAACGTTTGTGAATGTTGGGTGACCAAGCTTCGCTGATAAAACGGGTAGCGTCACATGAAAGGCCTGGGACTTGCCAGCGGTTCCCGAAATTCGCCATGCAACCAAGAGAAGCTGTCTTGATTCGATCAGGGGATGCAGATTGCCGAGAGGGTCCAGCAAGAGATTCCACCTCTGGGGAAGAAGGAGGGGCACTGCACAACACATTTCCAGGAGAACTGGGAACCAAGCTTGAGCCCTCCACAGAGGAGTGATCAAAATCAGTTCTGACTGATAACGTTTTGTGCAAGTCAGGACCCTGGGAATCATCATGAACGGGGGAAAGGCGTAACACAGGAGGGATGGCCAGGTCTGCAGAAATGCATCTGTGGCCAGGGCTACAGGATCCGGTCTCCAACTGAAAAACAGGGGAAGCTGAGCATTGAGACGAGAGGCAAATAGATCTATCCGGCACAGGCCCCAAACACGGGTTAGAGAGCGGAACATGCGAGGATGAAGCCTCCAATCGCTGAAGCCCGAAGATGCCGTGAGTTCCAATCCGCAATCTGCTTGTTGCGACCTGGAAGATATTTGCCAATAACAGTGATCTTCCTCTGGAGATAAAAATGGCAATAGTCTTTGGCAATCTCCACCAATATCCTGGACTTCGTTCTGCCCAACTTGTTGACATATCGAACCGCGAGACATTGTCCATGCGAAGAAGTATGCAACAATTGGACTGGTGAGGAGATAAACTGCGGATCGCAAAAGACCCCGCTAGGAGCTCCAGACAATTTATGTGGAGAGACAACTCCTGGTGAGACCATTGTCCCCCCGTCGACAACGGACCGCAACGGCTCCCCAGCCCCACAGACTGGCATCGGATTCTATCACTACCTCCGGAGACGATCCGAACAGGGCTCGCCCATTCCAGGCATCCATGTTGTCTTACCACCATTGCATCTCCCACCTCGCTTCCTCTTAAAGAGGGACCAGATCCGAATAGCGGAGGCCTTTCTGGAGATGCCGGTTCTTCATGCTTTGAAGCGCCCGGTAGTGAATAGGGCCCGGGAAGATTGCCTGAATCGCGGATGACAATAGACCGACAATTCATGCTAGAGATCTCAACGACACATTCTGTCTGGGTAAAAGTAAAGTCAACTCCCTCTTGATGTAACAAATCTTTTGATTAGGCAAGAGGAGTTGACAGGAGAGAGAATTGATCTGGAGACCCAGAAATTCCATCACCTGTGAGGGAAGGAAGACAGACTTCTGAGGATTTACCAGAAAACCCAGAGACTGTAAGAGAGGGGAAACAACCTTTACAACGCAACTTTTACAATGCACTACCATTACAATGAAACTTTTACAACGCAACATCCATTACAACGGATGCCATTACAACGCAACCATTACAGCGCATGACACCACAACCATACCACTACAGCGCATGTCATTACAACGCAGTCATTACAACGCATACCATTACAACGCATAGCATTACAACACATAGTACCCTTACGCTATCCAACACTTAACCTACAGTTGCACCCCCTGGAGTTAGAATAGTAATTTTTACCCCTACACTATCCAACACTTACCCTACTATTGCACCCGCTGGAGTTAGAATAGTAATTTTTACCCCTCCACTATCCAATACTTACCTTACATGCAATGTAATGTTATGCGTTGTAATGGTATGCGTTGTAAAGGTAGTATGCAATGTAATGGAATGCGTTGTAAAGGTAGTTTTTAAAAATCCATTGTAATGGCATGCGTTGTAAAGGAATGCGTTGTAATGGATGTTGCGTTGTAAAGGTAGTTTTTAAAAATCCGTTGTAATGGCATGTGTTGTAATGGAATGCGTTGTAATGGATGTTGCGTTGTAAAGGTATGCGTTGTAAAAGTATGCATTGTAACGTCATACATACATAAGAGAGTGATGGACCATTCGAGTAAGTCATCAGTTTTTGAGGACAATCTGCCATAATCAGAATGTCCAGATAAATAATCAGACGAACACCCCGGGTGCGTAATGATTCTACGACGGGCCTCAGAAGTTTCGCGAAGCACCATGGTGCCGACGAGAGGCTGAACGGGAGAACCTTGTATTCAAACCAAGTCCCCTGCCCTTGAAACTGAAGGAACCGACAATGGGGTCCGAAAATCGGAATTGACAAATACGCGTCTTTTAGATCGAGACGAACCATCCAGTCTCCTTCTCGAAGAAGATCCTGTAAGAGATGGATGCCTTTCATCTTGAAATGGCGATAAACCACCCCTCTGTTGAAACCCTTGTGATTCAGTACCAGACGGGACCCGCCCACCTTCTTCTGTACAAGAAAAACCGTGCTCATGAAACCCTGGGAATGGCGGGAGGTCCGAAGAATCGCTCCTTTTTCCAGAAAGGAAGCGATCTCCGCTGAAATGAACTTTTGATCTTGAAGGGAAAAAACTAGGCGCGCGGGAAGGAGGGACTGATGCTGGGGGTGGTAGAATTCTATCTTGTAGCCTTGAACAGTCTCTACCACCCATGCATCATTGGAGATCATACAATTTTGCCCCAAAAAATTAAACCCTGCCCCCTAGAACAACCTCTGAAGGCTGAATCAATCTCAACTGAAGTGTTGGAATCTTGATGTCCAC
Source organism: Lissotriton vulgaris (assembly GCF_964263255.1). NCBI lineage: Eukaryota > Metazoa > Chordata > Amphibia > Caudata > Salamandridae > Lissotriton > Lissotriton vulgaris. The sequence goes on from NC_141700.1 coordinate 454,281,357, forward strand.
CTTGATTTCCGTAGTTTCTCCCATATTTATATTGCCCTCTCCCTTTGTGAGAGGGGTAGAAATTGGATCTATTGTTGTATCCGGAATCCTGTCCACCACCTCTGTGGGACTGAAATCCCCGCTGGAAATTCTGATTGGATCCGCGGCCGAACGACCGTCCCCTGTGATGTCCGGCCCTGGCAAAAACCGGGTGAGAGGTCTTTCACAGGGAAGCCGGAGCTTTATCCAGTCCGCTAAAGGTAGCCACAAATGTTGTCAACTCTTTTAGGAAAGGGTGGCCAAACAACAAGCCCTGGGCCAACGGACCGGACTCGGAGAAGGAGAGTTCCGCCAACTTGGGATCTAACTTCAGAAGAATGGAGCGGCGCCGCTCGCAAGACATCGCGCAATTGGCATTACCCAATTGGCAACTGGCTCTTTGAGACCACTCAATTAGCTCATCCGGATCCACCAGAGCAGAAGAATCCTTGGCTTGAAAACCTAGATCCAAGATTTTGGTAAGCGGTCCGAGCAAATCCAGCATTTTATCTTGGCAGGAGCGCCATGCCCTGTCAATACCCTTTTTTGGGTCCCTAGCGTACTTTTTCAGGTAAGTGACCATAGTAGGGTCGACCTCCAGGGTATCAGCCAAGTTGTCGGCCAGATCAGGACGCGGACATTCTGACCGGAGGCGAGCCCTAACATCTTTTTCAAACGGCTGGCGAATATGAGCCTGAACATATTCTGCGACAGCCGGGGACGGAAGCCAGGAAGACAAATTAGGATGAACGATGTCCGAAGGTTCAAAAGTGAGAAGGGGAGAATGAGTAGGAGCATCAACATAATGTTCTTTACAAGACTTTTTGGACGGTGGAGGGCCATCATGCTCTGAAGACAAAGATGAAGGAGTCTCATCTGTATCAGTATGTTGAACCTGAGACGTAGAAGCACACAAGAAAGACTTACGGGAAGAATGTTCAGATGCAAAAGACTGTGCCAATTTTTGAAAATCAGACTTGTGGGGATTAGTCGGAGACTTAGAGGAAGCACGCTTGGAAGAAGAAGGCAACCAACCCTGTTGCTGTGCATATTGGGACAGATGGCGCTTCAAGGGAGTAATTGCGCGAACAAGCGCTTTGTTGACGGAATGCTGTACCCCCTGATCCAAGTCCTCAACCAAGTCCTGCTCCATAGAGCCAGATGCATCCTCATCATTAAGCGTGAGCGGAAAATCCGTTCCGCTCGCGAATTTCGCGGATTTTCGGTAAATGCGCTATCCCCGAACTCCCGCGAATTTACCGAAAATCCACTAATCCGCAAGCGGCGGATCCGGGGGGGGAAAGTTCAAGCCTTCAAGCTTGAAGTTGTAACTATTTTTGGATAGCGCCGGCAAGTTGCCAGCGCCATCCTAAAATAGTTACTAAGTTAGCTTCAGTTAGCTTCAGCAGGAAGCACTAATAGATAAAATAAAGCAGGTGCTCGAGCACCTGCTTTATTTTATCTATTAGTGCTTCCTGATGAAGCTAATTTAGTAACTATTTTAGGATGGCTCTGGCAGCTTGCCGGCGCCATCCTAAAATAGTTACAGGATGATGGATGGACAGCTAGCTCAAGGGACCCCTGCGCACATCGGTGCGATTGCATAGTAACGCACACATGGCCGCTGGAACTAGTTGAAGCTCAAATTCAGTGACTAATTCATCAGCCCAAAAACAATCGTGAGCGTCGTCGAGGCAGGGCAGGTGTGCCTTCTTCACAAATCTACCGTCGAAAATCAGCTGTGATGCTGGATAGAGGCCTTTGAATCCTTTACTTTCACGAGCGCAATCCTTGGGCAGTTCCTGTGACCAGGAGCTTCTTTCTCTTGATCTGCTGCTCTGATCGGTCTCTGACCTTGTTTTATACACACAAGAGGCATGTGAACTCGCATGGAAGCCCAGCCCATTTGGCCCCGCTCACGTAGAAACAACATGGTCGCGACCGTTGCGACCACACAAGTAAGTTTGCGTTCCTGAACTTGTACAAAACCCTCGTGAACTGGCAAAAACAGCGAATTCGCAAATTCGCACGAATTCGCGAATTTTGCGAATTGCGAGTTCGCAAATCCGCAAATTCGCGGGACGCGAATTCGCAAAATTCGCCCATGCTTACTCATCATAATAGTAGTCATCCTCATCGTAAAAATCTGTCATGGTTACACAAAGTGTAAGAGTAATGCCCACAGAGGAGACTCAAATCACAGTGGCCAAAGGCACAATGCAGGGGGAGTGACAACCCCAAAGCAAGCCAGCAGTACGCAGGTGAAAACCTGTGAAATAAGTAAATAAAGTCAAGTGTGGAGGGAGGGCTTGCTGTATAAAAGCCACTCTAGGCAATGCCTATGAAAATTGTACAGCCCAAACCTCCAAAATCTGGTTTTGGGCGTAAATGGGGGTAAAGGGCAGGCGGTGGGCAATGAAGCGTGAAAGCTGATATGGTGAAATTCTCCATGACGAAAAACCGGAGTGAAACAATGAGAAATGGCCGCCGCTCATTTGCGGTATCGGCCGCCTGCCGAGAATGGCAGAGAAGCACTCGCGCATCCAGCACAAGCGTCTCAGCCCCCAATCTCCCGTTCCACAATCCCAAGAAGGTGCGGGCGCTTAGCGCCGGAACCGGGGAGGTGACTGCGCGCTCCCTGCAACGTCGGGTGAAAGCCCAAAACACAGACGCGGCACACAAAGGCAATTAGCAACCGGCACAGCAGTAAGCAAACGGCAGCCACAACAAAGCAGAAAGAAAACGCCAGCACAGCGCGCACCAAAGCAGAACTGTAAGCATTAAAGTAACAGCATGTAAAGTCAATGCATTAATAAAACGAAAGAACTATGATAATAAAACACTTAACTGGCTGCGGAGCAGCAAAGAAAGAGGAGTTGGTATTCTCCTTGGGACGTTTTATACTAAGGACTCTATGGTCTGTCATGTGATACCCAGTCACTCATGGGTACTGTAGTTTTTTTCCATACTGTTTTTTGATTGGCTGCTGAGCATTTCTATTAAAAGAAATGAGAAAGCATAATAGGAGCTTCCTGTCCTGACATAGAATTCTAGAGCATAGAACACCTGAGAAGGGTTCTACAACTAACCCCATAACTACTGTACAAGAAAATTACTACAATACTGCAAGCAGTAGTTTGCAGAAGAGACAGTCGCACTGTGAGGTGCGTATGAGCACCGCATCATCGCTACTATGAAGGCCATTTTGAAGCAGGTGGATACGCTTCATACTGAAGGCTTCCTGTGTTGTGTCCTGTCACTCCGCCGGTGGCTACTTTGAGGCAGTATATGCTCCATTTTACTGCAGTGATACGCACACCTTTTGTGTGTTATTGCTAAGAGTCATACGGCAAGCACCACCCTGCTGTAAAAGTCATACGGCAACTGCCACCCTGCTGTCTATGATTGTGATGCACCCACCTGGGTGTGTCATTGCTTGGAGATCACTTTAAATCTAGGGTGACACGCACACCGCCTGAAGTGTGAGTTTCAGCAATTTCTTCTCATTGCACATTCAACAATTTCCATGTTGGCACACGCTCCTGTCTCTGAGAGTTTGCACCACTTTAACTATTCCAAGCTCTTAGCATTGTTGCCAGCACTGCTAAAGGAAAGAGGGAGAGTATTGCATTTCGTTGTGACAGCTGGATTAAATCTAGGAACTGCTTAGGTATAGAATAATGTGTGCACACCTATTTGGTGGTATTACATTTTTTATTTTTTTTATTTCAAAAACCTTTATTATCGCCAGATGGTTCCATACACAGCATAGTGCCTACATCCCCAGCGGGCAGGCAATGCAAATTAACATGCGATGTAAAATTAAGGGCGGAAGGGGGGGTACACAGCAAGCCGCCTACAACCACTTCGGGACGGCCGCGTCAGTGGGCATGTATTATAACTGGCCCCAATAAAAGGTTGCAAAAACATTTATGAACTAAAATTCTAACATCATATGAACAGTGCCACCATTCACCAGATTGTACGGAGTTAATGTCCGCAATCTGTAATCCATCCTCTGAAATTCTTTCACACATGGTGTGCCCCAATCCCCCAGGTTACATGTTGGGGAACCTGTCCCTTCCTATGTGGTGTCTCCCATACATCAATTCCCATCTCCACCCTGTGCGTCAACCCCTTCAGTGCAGGAGTCAGTGGTTGCATCTACAGTGGTGGTGTGTTCCAAGAGGTAAGTTTGGAGAGGGCCCCAGATATCTCGCGGGTGAGGGGAAGGCGGTAAGAGTTCACCATATGTATGTAACTGTTCTTGGCAATATATGAGGTTGTATAGCCATTCCTTAAATTTAGGGGCCCTCCCTCTGCCCCATTTACAGGCAATTCGCCTCTTAGCAAGGAGAAGCGACAAGAAAATATATTGCCGTATCTTCGCAGGTAGCCGTTCAGGGTATCCCAGGAGTGCTGTAAGGGGATCTTCTGGAACGTGTGTCCCTGTCATTTGATCGAAGGCCAGCATAACTTCTCCCCAGTATCGGGTAACTGGTGGGCAGTCACAGGCCAGGTGTTTGATATCAGCTCCCTCCTCCCCACATCTATTGCATTGATCGTTATCGCGCAAGTGAAGGCGATGTAAACATGCTGGTGTATAGAACAAATGGTGTAAATATTTGTAGGGTATGATACGCAGTCTGCTACTGGCGGAGATTTCCCCAGTTTGGCAACAGCAAAAAGCCCATTGTTCATCAATGAGTTGGTGTCCCAACTCGCCTTCCCATTTGTTCCTAGCTGGTGGGGGATTACCCTCGCATTCACATTGGGTGGTGCGGTATAGGAGCGACACCACATGTGTGGGAGTAGTCTGTTGCAGAAGAGCATGCAGAGGGGGCATGGTGGAAGGTTCTTGTGGGAAACATGGGGTAAGGGTCCGTACATCCTGCCGCAGTCTAATATAATAAAATCGCTCTAAAGGAGTGGGAGAGGGGGTTCCAAAGAATTTGTCGCTGTTGCAGAATTTCCCTTTCGTATAGAGTTGGCACAGGTGAGACCAAATATCTTGTGTAGCAGTCAGCGGCACCCCCTTCCTGTGTGGCCAGGAGATCATGTCTCCCCTGAAGGGGGAGTAGGGGTGAGTAGAGTAGGGGACAATGTGTTTGGCTGTCAGGATCTCACCAGGCCCTAGTTGTGCATTGAACAGTGGTGGAGGCCTGGTGTCTCAGAAGCGTGAGGGTGCTCAAATATGCTGAATATGGTGTGGAGGTCATGTAACCATCCTCTATCGCAAGATGAGGCATGTATGGGGGAGGGGTTATCCAGTAGGCTGCAAAGTGAGCCTGAGCACAGATGAAGTAAAGTTCTAAATCAGGTATCTCAAATCCTCAGGCAGCAAAGGGTTATGTGAGGGTGTCCTAATTCAGTCTGGCTTGTTTTCCCCCATACAAGGTGAATCAGTTGAGTTCTGATGTCTTTAAAGAAATGGCGACTAGGGGCATAAGGGATGTTTGTAAAGAGGTAAAGTAGTTTTGGAAGTACCACCATTTTGATCAGGGATGCTCTGCCAGCCATGGAGAGGGGTAGTGCGATCCATCTGGCTATTCTTTCTGTGAGGAGGTCAAGCTCTCGTCCATAGTTGGGCAACATTAGTTTGTCGCGATTTTGGGAGATGACTATTCCTAGATAAGTAAGCGTATCCCCACACCATGTGAGCGGATAATCTGGTTCAAATCATGTGGTGGTATCCGTAAGAGGGAATATCTGGGTTTTCCCCCAGTTGATGTTTACTCCGGATAGGTGCCCAAACAGGATGAGAAGTCTGAGAATGAGGTTGAGGTTTTCGTCCGGGTTACGCAAGTACAGCGTTAGGTCGTTGGCGTATAGGGAAATAAAAATATGCCTCTCTGGGTAGAACAGTGCGTGGTCTCTAAAATGTTGTTGGACCTTAGCCGCCACGAGTTAGATCGCTATGGTGAAGAGGAGGGGTGGGAGGGGACAGCCCTGGTGGGTGCCTCTAGTAATTTTGAAAGGGGAGGATTGGACTCAGTTGACCATGACTCTCGCAAGCCAGTGTACAACAGGGCTATCCAGGCCTGAAAAGGAGCGGGGAACCCCATACGTTGCAGAACGAAGGCAAGATAGTCCCATTCTAATTAATGGAACACCTTAGTATCGTCGAAAAAGATCACCTAAGCGTTCAATTCAGGCTCAATGTCATGGAGAACTGCAAACAATGTGCGCAAATTGTGAGACGTGCCTCTGTTGGGTAGAAAGCCCGACTGATCTGGGAGTACCAGAGCGGACATGAGTGGGCTGATGTGATTAGCGATTAATTTTGCTAATATTTTGGCATCGACATTTATCAAGGAGAGGGGTCTATAGGAGTCACAATACAAGGTCGGCTTGCCTCGTTTGGATAGGGAGATAATGCATGCCTTGCACATCGTTGGGGGTAATATGCCAGTTTCCCAAGCCTCCTCGAAGACATGCCGCAATACAGGAATGAGTAAATGATGGAATGTTTTTTAGAATTCGGCCGAATGACCATCCAGCCTGATTGTAGTTGCATTCTGGCGGAAATGATTTCTTCATCTTTATGGTGTGCCAGTAGGAATTCCCTCTGCCCATCGCCCAGCCATGCAATTGGGGTGTCTTCAAAAAAGGGGATGAAGTCTACCCGGTGACTTCTATGTGTCTTGTATAGGGTTCTGTAGAAACTGCGGAAGGTTTCCACTATCTCAGTTGTGTTTCTATGCACTTGGCCTTCCTCATCCTCAATCTCAAGGATCACATTAGAGAAGCAGGAGGGGCTAATCAGAGATGCAAGTGCCTTCCCTCACCTATTACCCTCTCCATAACGGCGTGCCTGGTGATACTTCCCTCTAAATTTGCACTCACTTTCAGCTGTTTCCTGATAATCAGTGAGTAAGCTTCTCAGCCGAGCCTGCAGTTCTGTAGTGTGGACTGTTTGTATCATATTCTCCGTTTGTTTGAGCGTAGAGCGGATGTCATTCAGAATCCCCCCACTTTTTGCAATGCAAATTCCTCGAATGGTGACTTTGAAAGCCTCCCATATCGTGGAGTATTGTTCAAACGAATCTTCATTTCGTGGGAAGAAATCCATTATTTCTTGTTCCAGCTCTTCTAGGAATATTGTATCTAATAGGATTTGTGGATTAAGGGGCCAAGATAGGAAGGGCGAGTCGGCCTGGGGGGGAGTAAGGGTGATGAGTGCTGGGAAATGGTCAGAATAAGTGTGGTGGAGGTATGAAGTGTGCGTCATCCAGGGGGCGAGTCCCTTAGTGATGAGCCACCCATCTATTCTAGACCAGGAGGAGCGAGCAATGGTGTAACAGGATCCCTCTCGGTGCATTGGGTGGAAATGGCACCAGGCATCAATCAAGTCATGGTCTTTGACAATCGATTTGAGGGTGTAATGTGCGTTTGAATAGTGGTGTGGTTGCGGGTGCGAGCAGTCTAGAGTGGGATCCAAAGTAACATTGAAGTCCTCACCCCACAGTAACTGTGTAGCCTCGATGTCGAGGATCTTGCCCCGGAGTATCCGGAAGTACTCTGGGTCATCAGTGTTTGGCCTATAACAAGAAACTAAAGTGATAGTTTGAGCTGCCAGCCGGCCCCAAATTATAGTGTATCTGCCTTGTAAGTCTTCATAGGAGCCTATGGGGGTGTATGGGAGAGATTGGTGTACCAGTATGGCTGTGCCCCTGGCATAGGAAGAATATGAGGAGAAATGTGAATAAATTGCCCATCGGGATGCAAATGTGGTGGTTGTGAAGGTGCTGAAGTGTGTCTCCTGTAACATCGCATACTGAATGTTGTGGCGGTCTAGGTACGAGAGGATGTGCCGGCGCTTGCGGGGGTCTCCCAGGCCATGGACATTCCAAGTCAGAAAGTTATGTGTAGGGGGCCTAGGGCAGTTTTCCATGTTGTTGGCATAATACATAGATGTCAGAGTGTGGTTGCTGGTTATTACAGTTCTTAAATGTGTTCACAGATTTGCGTGTCAATACAGTGGTGAGTGGCATTAAAGAAAGCCCTGTTTCTTTCAAAAAACAATTCAGGGTCCCCCCTCCCCCTCCCATACCAGCAGCCCAATCCTGCTGTGGCCCGTGTCCCCCCCTCCCAACCTTCCCGTTGCGCCAAAAATACCAACTGGGTAAGGTAGCCTAACTGTTAACATAATCGTGAAGTACAATAAGTAGGGTTCACCTGTCGGGTGGAGTCAAGAGGACGACCAGAGTCTCCTCGTCTGAGCGAGGGTGTTCAGGTAGAGTAATGCGTCTTCAATCCTCACAGCGTCTGATTCAAAGATTGATGTTGTGGAGTCCATCCAGTATAGGAGTGCGGAGCCTCCGAAGCAATTCTAGTGGCAGGGTTTAGCTCTGAGTCACTCATGCACATTCTCCATTGTAGAGGTTGAATGCTAAATTATGTTCCAAGTCGGGCGCCAGCAAAGAAAAGCGTGAAGTCCCTGCGGAGTGTCGCCGATATTAATGTTCAGTGAAATATGGCCTTTCCTGCCCTGATGTGCGAAGGCTATCATGATGATTCCAACGCCTCGGTAAAGGGCATGTTTTGGATTATGCTTGCTTTATATTACCTATATCCTATAGCATGGACAAAAGTGTGTGGGAGCTGTTCAACTTCCAATGATGTATTAGGAGGTTGCGCATGCTTGTAGGGGCTTTAGATGAAGTTGAACAGTGCCTAAATATCACTCAAGGAGTGTTTGTTCGGAATACAAACATATTTCAGAGCCATTCCCCTCGGGTTATTCTATGTCGGAGGCACCACCGTTCCTCTCCAAACAGTGATCAGGGGATAGCCGGCCTGCAGCTTGTTTAGGCAGGGTCCTCAGAAAGTCCTGTGCATGTTGTGGATTGGTGAAAAAGTGCTGTTTCCCTTGATGTGTTACCTTAAATCGAGCCAGGAACAGCATAGCATAGGGTAGATTCAGTTGCTGCAGTTTTTTCTTGACCTGGAGGAACTTTTGTCTCTGCTCCTGAACGGCTATGGTTAAAGTTGGGATAGATTGAAATCTCCCTTCCCTCGTACCGGAGCTGGCCTTTTTCTCTAGAAAGACAGAGGGCGGTGTCTCGTCCCGATAATTAAGTATTTTGGCAATTATGGGCCGAGAAGGGGTACCAGGAGTGGGTCGGTTCGACAGAGAGCGGTTCAACTAATCTCCAACATAGGACACTCTAAATGGGAAAAAAAATGTAATACCACCCGGGGGCGCTAGAGGGCGCCAAGTAAGACTTTCTTAGGACCCTGCCTAAACAAGCTGCAGGCCGGCTATCCCCTGATCACTGTTTGGAGAGGAACGGTGGTGCCTCCGACATAGAATAACCTGAGGGGAATGGCTCTGAAATATGTTCGCGAGGAGGGAACCTTCCGACCAAGTACATATCACTGCACCTTCCGCTACAGCATCATGGGGATGCCGGATGGGAGGCAACCGAAACTTAACTTTCTAATCCGGTCAATCGCAGGACCCGCACCCAAAGGTCTCTGGGTGTAACGAGCTCCAGGCAGCAGGCCGCAATGGCTGAAGGTGGGCGGCAATTGGCCACCGGCTGCGAGGCCCAGCACAAGCCGTCCAGTCCGGGGACACTCACCCCAAGCTCCACAGTCCCCAGCATCCGAGGGGGCCCAGCACAGCCAGAAATGCAGCGCCGGTCCACAGGTTATGGTCTCTTTCTTGGGTGTGTTGGCAGGGTACCCAGCAAGGGCGCGCATCCAAGCTCTGAACTAGGGCCCCTCCAGGTCAGCGTGCTCTGCTCCCAGCTTGTCCAGTGTTCCATTGAGGGGGAAGCCAGCTGCAAAGGGCCGTAAATGTGCTCCTGATGTGACACTAAGCGGTTGGCTGTTGGCTCGGCACCTCTAGGCCTCCAGCAGACCCAGCCAGATTCACAACGAAGTTCCTCCTCCCTGCAGTGCAAGCGCCAGCCCAGAGCCGTCCGTCCCAGGCCCAGTAGGGGGAAACGCGTCAGTTTTTAGCTGCGGGTGCGGCGCGTCAGGCGCCGGAGACGTCAGGCGGGCTGGGGCTCAGCACCGATCACCTAGCAGCTCAAGCTCCACTCAGTCAGCACGAGCCTCCGCAGGCCGACGTACAACTGGAATCGGCCTGCCTATTCGGATTGGCCAGGCCGCGGCAGCTCTCCCAGGGGGACCAGGCCCAGAAGCGCACCGTGGAGGTAAGCGAGCCTGCCGGCCCTGCAGGGGTACAGCCACACAGATTGTCATACAGGGATGGCCCGGGAGGCAGTCGCAAGCCACTCAACGCCTACTCCACCGATCCGCCCCACAGGGACCACAGCGGTCCGGTTCACTCTTGCGCTCAGCCCCCACCACCGGATTGTCCAGACCGCCTCAGCCCTCTCCGTCTCTCCCAAGGGGGCTCGGGTCTCATGCCAGTGTCAGCGGCCGGAGAAATCACAGGTCCGCGCTCGCACAGCCACAACAGTACCCTCATCGGTCCAGGGGCAGCGTCAGGTCTCCCGACCCCGGGAACGCAGGCGGTCGAGCCTCTTCTTTACCTTCCTTAGTGCCTCTCTCCGATCACCGGGAGGTTGCAGTTGCCATTTTGTACCCTCCGCCCGCGGGAGTCGGAGCCCAGATCTGGCAATCTCCAGGCAGTATCATAGGTCTCAGAAGGGCTCTCCGCGTGCTACGTGATCACAGCAGGCGGGTGATGTTGTTCATATGTGCAATACTTGGGAGATGAAGAGGATCTTTACCAGATAGGTAGCTGAGCAGCAAGAGCCTCACGCAAGTGCAGCCATCTTGCTTCGCGCCCTCTAGCGCCCCCGGGTGGTATTACATTTTTTTTCCCTTTTAGAGTGTCCTATGTTGGAGATTAGTTGCTCTCCATTTGGGGAAGCTGAGATGAAACTTTCATAGGCAAAATATTAAGCATTGTGTACAGTGTGACTTGAGTGTAGTGCATTGCTATCATAGCATCATCTATGCCCAAGCGTTTTCACTTACCCCACCCTTACTCTTTTTACTTTGTCCAAGGGAGCCCCAAATGTGGCCTGAATGGAAGGAATATTTCTTACATTTTATTTCTGCCACAGAGGAGGAACGGTCGGAGACATTTTTGCCTTCCAGGAAGAAGAAAACTATGTTGCACTGACTGGGTCCTGGAGAGTTGAGAGTTTTTAACCAAAGGGAGAAAAAGGCTAGAATGGGGTTGAGCAAGATGTTTTTCAAAATGCATTGGAGGACCTTGAGGGGTACTAGCAGCCCGCGGTTTGTGCTGCAATTGATAGGTTCAATCTCTTCCAGAGGAAACAAGGGAAATCCAAACCTGTGGAAGATAATATGTCGGCTCCTAAAAAGTTGGCTATTTCTTGTAAGTTTGGCACCTTGCATGATGACTTCATACGTGACCAGATTATTATGCACACTAACGATTCTAATTTAGGTGGATTAGTGGTGATTTCTCTCTTAAGGATATAATAACTGTCAGGAACTGTGGTGCCTGTGCCCCTGCTAATGTGGGCAGTATCAAGATGATGCTTTTGCGGAAAGAGCCATTTATTAGGAGACAGTCAATGGTGGAAATGCTGTAATAGACATGGACAGAAGTCCATTCTAAGATAACCGCCACAGTTATAGGGAATACGGGCCGGCTGTTCTCACAAGATATTATGTGTGGAGTAAGAATATTTTAAACACCTGTAAGACGCCAAACCGGCGCCTACTATTGTGAATTGAATTTGGCGTTTGGTTCATGCATGGTGTATGAGGAGTTTAGTCTTCAGCTTGGTGGAGGTTCTGCGCACACGCCAGAAGATTAGTTGGTATTTCTCTCCTGTATTAGTGTCAGCTAAGTTGAGATGGGGTTTGTTTTCATTTTCTCTATAGCACATTTCAGTGCAAAATTTGGATTATGTATTGCAGTGTACTAGTCTTCTGAAAGTGTTTTTGGATGCCATTAAGTTGAGAGTCCAGTTTTTACTTTCTTTGTATGGTTATTTTATGTTGAATAGTGGAGGTTTTGAGTCGCTGCTCCCTATCCTCTTTTTTGGTGTTAGTGTACAGTTGTTTCATCTCAGAGTTGTGAGTGTGAAGCAGTCAGGACATCCCCCATTACATTTGCTTATGATATGCTTTGTTAGTGATTGAAACATTTTCAAATATTCTGTTTTGGGCAATCGCAGAAGTGAATAGGTGTGCATAAACATGCATTCTTGATTACCAACAATGATAACTTTATCATGATGTAACGTGTATGGTGCCCGTGTGAATTTTAACATGGACATATGCTAAACATATTTACATTGTGTTATCCCTGGGAACACATCTCTCAGAGAATCAATTTATATCTGACATCATTGTTTTTTCAACTACACAGATTGGGCATAAATATTTAGTCAAAGTGAAGTAATTTTTGTTTGTGCTGTTTATTGATGAGTGTCTTGTGCTACAACCCCTGTGCAGTATGGGCTTACAAGGATGGGGCTGTCAGGACCTGTTATGCCTGTGCCCCTACCGCGCCAACATGGGCAGTACCAAGATGATGCATATGTGGAAGAGCCATCTATTAGGAGACAGTTAATTCAATTCAATAATAATCTTTATTCGGTTTCAGATATTAAAACCATAAAAGCACATAATAAATATAAGTATAAAATACTATAATAAATCTAGTAAAAATTAAACAGGCCACACAAGGATTAACCAGCGGGTTAAAATTACTTTTACCAATGGAAACGCATGCGGGCCACTGGTTACAAGTTAAATATTGCTACATCAATAAAAACGAGTCACCACGGTCTTTCCAGGGATTATGATTAGGGAGAAGGGACAAGTTAGTCACAACTGGATTTAAGTCTGATGGAGGATTTTAAAAACTCAAGTACATAAAACACAGCACTACCTGTCATAATTTGCAGATGAATAAATGCTGGACATACTTGCCTAATATTAGCCTTTTTCAAGATTGGAAATATAAAAGACTTTCTAGGAGTTTCATAAAAGCTACAAAACATCGTAAAATGGGTCATGTCCTGTGGAGACTGGCCATCGCAGCCACAAGACAGAAAGGTTTGGCCCTTGGTACAGCCCCTAGAATGAGCAAGTAGGAAGTGGAAAAGGTTGAGCCGGAACCTTGGGGGCAAGAATTTGTCATACAAATTTATAAGTCCAAGTAAGTAAGGTTCCGCCGACTTTGGAGTTTTTAACATGATAAAATGGCATACACAAGGCTTTAGGAGCTCTTTCTCTCCCCTTGCCATACCCCTCTGCTCCATGAGGCTCGTCTGTATGGGGTTCAGATCTCTCTTAGTTATCCGGTCCGGGATAGTTAAAGGATCTTGTCTCCCCACCCCTATTAGGGACTCTTCCATATACTTCAGTCATGATATTCATGTGGTATGATCAAGGGCCAGACAATTGCTCAGAATGAGTTTGTTTAGTCTTGTCCCAAAGAGGAAGATTATAGAAGCTATTAGAGATGTACTTGCTCCTACATGCAAGGATGAGGTAAGATCTTTTATAGGTCTTTCTGAAATGTATGCAAAATTAGTAAAACGTTTTGCCACTAAGGCTTAAAACATTCATCAATTATTGAAAGCTTGGCAGGGTTTTGTGTGGAATGACACGATGCAGACAGAATTTGAAGGAATTGAGAATGACATTTGTGATGCTCTACCTTTTCATTGGTTCAATTCAAAGGTTCACACTATTTTGACAATGGATGCTAGTGGGAAAGGATTAGATGTTATTTTGACCTAGACTCCAAGTGAGGGAGTTGAGAGCACTAAACATTTTGCGTCCCGGGCACTTACCTCACCTGAAGAAAGGTATTCTGTTATAGTGGTATAGAACTGGAGATGCTGAAATGTGTGTGGGCCATGACTAAATTTAGGCAATTCCTACAGGGCATGGGATTCACTTTATGCACTGATGACAAACAAATTGCTTAAGGTTCTAACCACAGAGGGTTAGGCTAACGCTATGTCCTGCATTACCTGGATGTCATTATGTTTGTTGGACTATGCATATCAGGTGGAATATTTGCCAGGAAGGAAGAACAAAGTGGTAGACTATCCTAGTAGGTCATTGCTTCATGGAGTGACTGAGGAAGCAAGTGAATGGGAGTATTAGAGTGCAGCCAATGTGGATTGTGAAACAGTAGCCATTTCTGAGGTTGAATGGAACGCTGGGTATAAGAAAGACATGGATCTGGACAACAAATTTGGTTATCTGTTACAAGGCTGGCCAGACAAAGGGAAAGTTTCTGAGGAATCTAAAAAATGTTGGGAACTTAAAGATGAGTTGGTAATTTCAGATTCTTGGGACATTTTTGGGGTGGTTAAGTTGTTTCTCTGCATCAAAGGATCATGGGGTTGATGCTTGAAGGGCATTTGGGGATTGTGAAGTCCAAACTGAGAGTTAAAAGTTCCTACTGGTGGCCTAGAATTGATGCAAATATTTACAACAAGGGGTGGTGAGGGACAGAGTCTCTGAATTAAGCAGAAAGCTCTCACCCAGTCAAGAGATCAGGGCTAGATCCAACACCGTTTTTTAGCTCACTGCACCATCCCAGTTTCAGAACCTGGCTGTATGCAAATTAGTCTGTTCCTGTCCCAGTGCATGATGGGAACAGGGCAAACCAAACTACAAAAGCCAATTCTTACACTGGGAAGGAAACAAGCTCCCGGGGACCGGTTTCTGGCATTACAGCCGTCTTCGGCCCGGTTTGCTTGAATCCTGATGGTGCAATGAGCAAGGGTCTCACATCTGAGAATACCCTTCCACGCTTAGGGTGGACAAAAATATTTACAACAAGGGGTGGTGAGGGACAGAGTCTCTGAATTAAGCAGAAAGCTCTCACCCAGTCAAGAGATCAGGGCTAGATCCAACACCGTTTTTTAGCTCACTGCACCATCCCAGTTTCAGAACCTGGCTGTATGCAAATTAGTCTGTTCCTGTCCCAGTGCATGATGGGAACAGGGCAAACCAAACTACAAAAGCCAATTCTTACACTGGGAAGGAAACAAGCTCCCGGGGACCGGTTTCTGGCATTACAGCCGTCTTCGGCCCGGTTTGCTTGAATCCTGATGGTGCAATGAGCAAGGGTCTCACATCTGAGAATACCCTTCCACGCTTAGGGTGGACAAAAATATTTACAACAAGGGGTGGTGAGGGACAGAGTCTCTGAATTAAGCAGAAAGCTCTCACCCAGTCAAGAGATCAGGGCTAGATCCAACACCGTTTTTTAGCTCACTGCACCATCCCAGTTTCAGAACCTGGCTGTATGCAAATTAGTCTGTTCCTGTCCCAGTGCATGATGGGAACAGGGCAAACCAAACTACAAAAGCCAATTCTTACACTGGGAAGGAAACAAGCTCCCGGGGACCGGTTTCTGGCATTACAGCCGTCTTCGGCCCGGTTTGCTTGAATCCTGATGGTGCAATGAGCAAGGGTCTCACATCTGAGAATACCCTTTCACGCTTAGGGTGGACAAAAATATTTACAACAAGGGGTGGTGAGGGACAGAGTCTCTGAATTAAGCAGAAAGCTCTCACCCAGTCAAGAGATCAGGGCTAGATCCAACACCGTTTTTTAGCTCACTGCACCATCCCAGTTTCAGAACCTGGCTGTATGCAAATTAGTCTGTTCCTGTCCCAGTACATGATGGGAACAGGGCAAACCAAACTACAAAAGCCAATTCTTACACTGGGAAGGAAACAAGCTCCCGGGGACCGGTTTCTGGCATTACAGCCGTCTTCGGCCCGGTTTGCTTGAATCCTGATGGTGCAATGAGCAAGGGTCTCACATCTGAGAATACCCTTCCACGCTTAAGTTGGACAAAAATATTTACAACAAGGGGTGGTGAGGGACAGAGTCTCTGAATTAAGCAGAAAGCTCTCACCCAGTCAAGAGATCAGGGCTAGATCCAACACCGTTTTTTAGCTCACTGCACCATCCCAGTTTCAGAACCTGGCTGTATGCAAATTAGTCTGTTCCTGTCCCAGTGCATGATGGGAACAGGGCAAACCAAACTACAAAAGCCAATTCTTACACTGGGAAGGAAACAAGCTCCCGGGGACCGGTTTCTGGCATTACAGCCGTCTTCGGCCCGGTTTGCTTGAAATCTTATGGTGCAATGAGCAAGGGTCTCACATCTGAGAATACCCTTCCACGCTTAGGGTGGACAAAAATATTTACAACAAGGGGTGGTGAGGGACAGAGTCTCTGAATTAAGCAGAAAGCTCTCACCCAGTCAAGAGATCAGGGCTAGATCCAACACCGTTTTTTAGCTCACTGCACCATCCCAGTTTCAGAACCTGGCTGTATGCAAATTAGTCTGTTCCTGTCCCAGTGCATGATGGGAACAGGGCAAACCAAACTACAAAAGCCAATTCTTACACTGGGAAGGAAACAAGCTCCCGGGGACCGGTTTCTGGCATTACAGCCGTCTTCGGCCCGGTTTGCTTGAATCCTGATGGTGCAATGAGCAAGGGTCTCACATCTGAGAATACCCTTCCACGCTTAGGGTGGACAAAAATATTTACAACAAGGGGTGGTGAGGGACAGAGTCTCTGAATTAAGCAGAAAGCTCTCACCCAGTCAAGAGATCAGGGCTAGATCCAACACCGTTTTTAAGCTCACTGCACCATCCCAGTTTCAGAACCTGGCTGTATGCAAATTAGTCTGTTCCTGTCCCAGTGCATGATGGGAACAGGGCAAACCAAACTACAAAAGCCAATTCTTACACTGGGAAGGAAACAAGCTCCCGGGGACCGGTTTCTGGCATTACAGCCGTCTTCGGCCCGGTTTGCTTGAATCCTGATGGTGCAATGAGCAAGGGTCTCACATCTGAGAATACCCTTCCACGCTTAGGGTGGACAAAAATATTTACAACAAGGGGTGGTGAGGGACAGAGTCTCTGAATTAAGCAGAAAGCTCTCACCCAGTCAAGAGATCAGGGCTAGATCCAACACCGTTTTTTAGCTCACTGCACCATCCCAGTTTCAGAACCTGGCTGTATGCAAATTAGTCTGTTCCTGTCCCAGTGCATGATGGGAACAGGGCAAACCAAACTACAAAAGCCAATTCATACACTGGGAAGGAAACAAGCTCCCGGGGACCGGTTTCTGGCATTACAGCCGTCTTCGGCCCGGTTTGCTTGAATCCTGATGGTGCAATGAGCAAGGGTCTCACATCTGAGAATACCCTTCCACGCTTAGGGTGGACAAAAATATTTACAACAAGGGGTGGTGAGGGACAGAGTCTCTGAATTAAGCAGAAAGCTCTCACCCAGTCAAGAGATCAGGGCTAGATCCAACACCGTTTTTAAGCTCACTGCACCATCCCAGTTTCAGAACCTGGCTGTATGCAAATTAGTCTGTTCCTGTCCCAGTGCATGATGGGAACAGGACAAACCAAACCAAACCATAATGGTGATGGATCAAGCCCTGATCTTTGGACTGGGTAATAGTGGTCTGCTTAATTCAGGCACTCTGTTCATCACCACCCCCTTTTCTGAATCGTTTTTGGCCACGATAGGTGTGGCAGGGTATACTCAGACATGAGTCCCTTTCTCACTGCACCATCAGGATTCAAGCAAGCCGGGCCGAAGACGGCTGAAATGCCAGAAACCGGTCCCCAGTAGCTTGTCTCCTTTCTGGTGAAGAATTGGCTTGGTAGTTTAGTCTGCCCTGTTCCCATGATGCACTGGGCCAGGGACAGACTGATTTGCATATAGCCAGGTTCTGAGCTGGGATGGTGCAGTGAGATAAATAATGGTGATGGATCAAGCCCTGATCTTTGGACTGGGTAAGAGTGGTCTGCTTAATTCAGACACTCTGTTCATCACCACCCCCTTTTCTGAATCGTTTTTGGCCACTATAGGTGTAGCTGGGTATACTCAGACATGAGTCCCTTTCTCACTGCACCACCAGGATTCAAGCAAGCCGGGCCGAAGACGGCTGAAATGCCAGAAACCGGTCCCCGGTAGCTTGTCTCCTTTCTGGTGAAGAATTGGCTTGGTAGTTTAGTCTGCCCTGTTCCCATGATGCACTGGGCCAGGGACAGACTGATTTGCATATAGCCAGGTTCTGAGCTGGGATGGTGCAGTGAGATAAATAATGGTGATGGATCAAGCCCTGATCTTTGGACTGGGTAAGAGTGGTCTGCTTAATTCAGACACTCTGTTCATCACCACCCCCTTTTCTGAATCGTTTTTGGCCACTATAGGTGTGGCAGGGTATACTCAGACATGAGTCCCTTTCTCACTGCACCATCAGGATTCAAGCAAGCCGGGCCGAAGACGGCTGAAATGCCAGAAACCGGTCCCCGGTAGCTTGTCTCCTTTCTGGTGAAGAATTGGCTTGGTAGTTTAGTCTGCCCTGTTCCCATGATGCACTGGGCCAGGGACAGACTGATTTGCATATAGCCAGGTTCTGAGCTGGGATGGTGCAGTGAGATAAATAATGGTGATGGATCAAGCCCTGATCTTTGGACTGGGTAAGAGTGGTCTGCTTAATTCAGACACTCTGTTCATCACCACCCCCTTTTCTGAATCGTTTTTGGCCACTATAGGTGTGGCAGGGTATACTCAGACATTAGTCCCTTTCTCACTGCACCACCAGGATTCAAGCAAGCCGGGCCGAAGACGGCTGAAATGCCAGAAACCGGTCCCCGGTAGCTTGTCTCCTTTCTGCTGAAGAATTGGCTTGGTAGTTTAGTCTGCCCTGTTCCCATGATGCACTGGGCCAGGGACAGACTGATTTGCATATAGCCAGGTTCCGAGCTGGGATGGTGCAGTGAGATAAATAATGGTGATGGATCAAGCCCTGATCTTTGGACTGGGTAAGAGTGGTCTGCTTAATTCAGACACTCTGTTCATCACCACCCCCTTTTCTGAATCGTTTTTGGCCACTATAGGTGTGGCAGGGTATACTCAGACATGAGTCCCTTTCTCACTGCACCATCAGGATTCAAGCAAGCCGGGCCGAAGACGGCTGAAATGCCAGAAACCGGTCCCCGGTAGCTTGTCTCCTTTCTGGTGAAGAATTGGCTTGGTAGTTTAGTCTGCCCTGTTCCCATGATGCACTGGGCCAGGGACAGACTGATTTGCATATAGCCAGGTTCTGAGCTGGGATGGTGCAGTGAGATAAATAATGGTGATGGATCAAGCCCTGATCTTTGGACTGGGTAAGAGTGGTCTGCTTAATTCAGACACTCTGTTCATCACCACCCCCTTTTCTGAATCGTTTTTGGCCACTATAGGTGTGGCAGGGTATACTCAGACATGAGTCCCTTTCTCACTGCACCATCAGGATTCAGGCAAGCCGGGCCGAAGACGGCTGAAATGCCAGAAACCGGTCCCCGGTAGCTTGTCTCCTTTCTGGTGAAGAATTGGCTTGGTAGTTTAGTCTGCCCTGTTCCCATGATGCACTGGGCCAGGGACAGACTGATTTGCATATAGCCAGGTTCTGAGCTGGGATGGTGCAGTGAGTAAATAATGGTGATGGATCAAGCCCTGATCTTTGGACTGGGTAAGAGTGGTCTGGTTAATTCAGACACTCTGTTCATCACCACCCCCTTTTCTGAATCGTTTTTGGCCACTATAGGTGTGGCAGGGTATACTCAGACATGAGTCCCTTTCTCACTGCACCATCAGGATTCAAGCAAGCCGGGCCGAAGACGGCTGAAATGCCAGAAACCGGTCCCCGGTAGCTTGTCTCCTTTCTGGTGAAGAATTGGCTTGGTAGTTTAGTCTGCCCTGTTCCCATGATGCACTGGGCCAGGGACAGACTGATTTGCATATAGCCAGGTTCTGAGCTGGGATGGTGCAGTGAGATAAATAATGGTGATGGATCAAGCCCCGATCTTTGGACTGGGTAAGAGTGGTCTGCTTAATTCAGACACTCTGTTCATCACCACCCCCTTTTCTGAATCGTTTTTGGCCACTATAGGTGTCGCAGGGTGTACTCAGACATGAGTCCCTTTCTCACTGCACCACCAGGATTCAAGCAAGCCGGGCCGAAGACGGCTGAAATGCCAGAAACCGGTCCCCGGTAGCTTGTCTCCTTTCTGGTGAAGAATTGGCTTGGTAGTTTAGTCTGCCCTGTTCCCATGATGCACTGGGCCAGGGACAGACTGATTTGCATATAGCCAGGTTCTGAGCTGAGATGGTGCAGTGAGATAAATAATGGTGATGGATCAAGCCCTGATCTTTGGACTGGGTAAGAGTGGTCTGCTTAATTCAGACACTCTTTTCATCACCACCCCCTTTTCTGAATCGTTTTTGGCCACTATAGGTGTGGCAGGGTATACTCAGACATGAGTCCCTTTCTCACTGCACCATCAGGATTCAGGCAAGCCGGGCCGAAGACGGCTGAAATGCCAGAAACCGGTCCCCGGTAGCTTGTCTCCTTTCTGGTGAAGAATTGGCTTGGTAGTTTAGTCTGCCCTGTTCCCATGATGCACTGGGCCAGGGACAGACTGATTTGCATATAGCCAGGTTCTGAGCTGGGATGGTGCAGTGAGATAAATAATGGTGATGGATCAAGCCCTGATCTTTGGACTGGGTAAGAGTGGTCTGCTTAATTCAGACACTCCGTTCATCACCACCCCCTTTTCTGAATCGTTTTTGGCCACTATAGGTGTGGCAGGGTATACTCAGACATGAGTCCCTTTCTCACTGCACCATCAGGATTCAAGCAAGCCGGGCCGAAGACGGCTGAAATGCCAGAAACCGGTCCCCGGTAGCTTGTCTCCTTTCTGGTGAAGAATTGGCTTGGTAGTTTAGTCTGCCCTGTTCCCATGATGCACTGGGCCAGGGACAGACTGATTTGCATATAGCCAGGTTCTGAGCTGGGATGGTGCAGTGAGATAAATAATGGTGATGGATCAAGCCCTGATCTTTGGACTGGGTAAGAGTGGTCTGCTTAATTCAGACACTCTGTTCATCACCACCCCCTTTTCTGAATCGTTTTTGGCCACTATAGGTGTGGCAGGGTATACTCAGACATGAGTCCCTTTCTCACTGCACCATCAGGATTCAAGCAAGCCGGGCCGAAGACGGCTGAAATGCCAGAAACCGGTCCCCGGTAGCTTGTCTCCTTTCTGGTGAAGAATTGGCTTGGTAGTTTAGTCTGCCCTGTTCCCATGATGCACTGGGCCAGGGACAGACTGATTTGCATATAGCCAGGTTCTGAGCTGGGATGGTGCAGTGAGATAAATAATGGTGATGGATCAAGCCCTGATCTTTGGACTGGGTAAGAGTGGTCTGCTTAATTCAGACACTCTGTTCATCACCACCCCCTTTTCTGAATCGTTTTTGGCCACTATAGGTGTGGCAGGGTATACTCAGACATGAGTCCCTTTCTCACTGCACCATCAGGATTCAAGCAAGCCGGGCCGAAGACGGCTGAAATGCCAGAAACCGGTCCCCGGTAGCTTGTCTCCTTTCTGGTGAAGAATTGGCTTGGTAGTTTAGTCTGCCCTGTTCCCATGATGCACTGGGCCAGGGACAGACTGATTTGCATATAGCCAGGTTCTGAGCTGGGATGGTGCAGTGAGATAAATAATGGTGATGGATCAAGCCCTGATCTTTGGACTGGGTAAGAGTGGTCTGCTTAATTCAGACACTCTGTTCATCACCACCCCCTTTTCTGAATCGTTTTTGGCCACTATAGGTGTGGCAGGGTGTACTCAGACATGAGTCCCTTTCTCACTGCACCACCAGGATTCAAGCAAGCCGGGCCGAAGACGGCTGAAATGCCAGAAACCGGTCCCCGGTAGCTTGTCTCCTTTCTGGTGAAGAATTGGCTTGGTAGTTTAGTCTGCCCTGTTCCCATGATGCACTGGGCCAGGGACAGACTGATTTGCATATAGCCAGGTTCTGAGCTGGGATGGTGCAGTGAGATAAATAATGGTGATGGATCAAGCCCTGATCTTTGGACTGGGTAAGAGTGGTCTGCTTAATTCAGACACTCTTTTCATCACCACCCCCTTTTCTGAATCGTTTTTGGCCACTATAGGTGTGGCAGGGTATACTCAGACATGAGTCCCTTTCTCACTGCACCATCAGGATTCAGGCAAGCCGGGCCGAAGACGGCTGAAATGCCAGAAACCGGTCCCCGGTAGCTTGTCTCCTTTCTGGTGAAGAATTTGCTTGGTAATTTAGTCTGCCCTGTTCCCATGATGCACTGGGCCAGGGACAGACTGATTTGCATATAGCCAGGTTCTGAGCTGGGATGGTGCAGTGAGATAAATAATGGTGATGGATCAAGCCCTGATCTTTGGACTGGGTAAGAGTGGTCTGGTTAATTCAGACACTCTGTTCATCACCACCCCCTTTTCTGAATCGTTTTTGGCCACTATAGGTGTGGCAGGGTATACTCAGACATGAGTCCCTTTCTCACTGCACCATCAGGATTCAAGCAAGCCGGGCCGAAGATGGCTGAAATGCCAGAAACCGGTCCCCGGTAGCTTGTCTCCTTTCTGGTGAAGAATTGGCTTGGTAGTTTAGTCTGCCCTGTTCCCATGATGCACTGGGCCAGGGACAGACTGATTTGCATATAGCCAGGTTCTGAGCTGGGATGGTGCAGTGAGATAAATAATGGTGATGGATCAAGCCCTGATCTTTGGACTGGGTAAGAGTGGTCTGCTTAATTCAGACAC
Organism: Lissotriton vulgaris; assembly: GCF_964263255.1. Lineage (NCBI taxonomy): Eukaryota > Metazoa > Chordata > Amphibia > Caudata > Salamandridae > Lissotriton > Lissotriton vulgaris. The sequence continues at coordinate 454,303,995 of NC_141700.1, forward strand.
TCCGTTCATCACCACCCCCTTTTCTGAATCGTTTTTGGCCACTATAGGTGTGGCAGGGTATACTCAGACATGAGTCCCTTTCTCACTGCACCATCAGGATTCAAGCAAGCCGGGCCGAAGACGGCTGAAATGCCAGAAACCGGTCCCCGGTAGCTTGTCTCCTTTCTGGTGAAGAATTGGCTTGGTAGTTTAGTCTGCCCTGTTCCCATGATGCACTGGGCCAGGGACAGACTGATTTGCATATAGCCAGGTTCTGAGCTGGGATGGTGCAGTGAGATAAATAATGGTGATGGATCAAGCCCTGATCTTTGGACTGGGTAAGAGTGGTCTGCTTAATTCAGACACTCTGTTCATCACCACCCCCTTTTCTGAATCGTTTTTGGCCACTATAGGTGTGGCAGGGTATACTCAGACATGAGTCCCTTTCTCACTGCACCATCAGGATTCAAGCAAGCCGGGCCGAAGACGGCTGAAATGCCAGAAACCGGTCCCCGGTAGCTTGTCTCCTTTCTGGTGAAGAATTGGCTTGGTAGTTTAGTCTGCCCTGTTCCCATGATGCACTGGGCCAGGGACAGACTGATTTGCATATAGCCAGGTTCTGAGCTGGGATGGTGCAGTGAGATAAATAATGGTGATGGATCAAGCCCTGATCTTTGGACTGGGTAAGAGTGGTCTGCTTAATTCAGACACTCTGTTCATCACCACCCCCTTTTCTGAATCGTTTTTGGCCACTATAGGTGTGGCAGGCTATACTCAGACATGAGTCCCTTTCTCACTGCACCATCAGGATTCAAGCAAGCCGGGCCGAAGACGGCTGAAATGCCAGAAACCGGTCCCCGGTAGCTTGTCTCCTTTCTGGTGAAGAATTGGCTTGGTAGTTTAGTCTGCCCTGTTCCCATGATGCACTGGGCCAGGGACAGACTGATTTGCATATAGCCAGGTTCTGAGCTGGGATGGTGCAGTGAGATAAATAATGGTGATGGATCAAGCCCTGATCTTTGGACTGGGTAAGAGTGGTCTGCTTAATTCAGACACTCTGTTCATCACCACCCCCTTTTCTGAATCGTTTTTGGCCACTATAGGTGTGGCAGGGTGTACTCAGACATGAGTCCCTTTCTCACTGCACCACCAGGATTCAAGCAAGCCGGGCCGAAGACGGCTGAAATGCCAGAAACCGGTCCCCGGTAGCTTGTCTCCTTTCTGGTGAAGAATTGGCTTGGTAGTTTAGTCTGCCCTGTTCCCATGATGCACTGGGCCAGGGACAGACTGATTTGCATATAGCCAGGTTCTGAGCTGGGATGGTGCAGTGAGATAAATAATGGTGATGGATCAAGCCCTGATCTTTGGACTGGGTAAGAGTGGTCTGCTTAATTCAGACACTCTGTTCATCACCACCCCCTTTTCTGAATCGTTTTTGGCCACTATAGGTGTGGCAGGGTATACTCAGACATGAGTCCCTTTCTCACTGCACCATCAGGATTCAAGCAAGCCGGGCCGAAGACGGCTGAAATGCCAGAAACCGGTCCCCGGTAGCTTGTCTCCTTTCTGGTGAAGAATTGGCTTGGTAGTTTAGTCTGCCCTGTTCCCATGATGCACTGGGCCAGGGACAGACTGATTTGCATATAGCCAGGTTCTGAGCTGGGATGGTGCAGTGAGATAAATAATGGTGATGGATCAAGCCCTGATCTTTGGACTGGGTAAGAATGGTCTGCTTAATTCAGACACTCTGTTCATCACCACCCCCTTTTCTGAATCGTTTTTGGCCACTATAGGTGTGGCAGGGTATACTCAGACATGAGTCCCTTTCTCACTGCACCATCAGGATTCAAGCAAGCCGGGCCGAAGACGGCTGAAATGCCAGAAACCGGTCCCCGGTAGCTTGTCTCCTTTCTGGTGAAGAATTGGCTTGGTAGTTTAGTCTGCCCTGTTCCCATGATGCACTGGGCCAGGGACAGACTGATTTGCATATAGCCAGGTTCTGAGCTGGGATGGTGCAGTGAGATAAATAATGGTGATGAATCAAGCCCTGATCTTTGGACTGGGTAAGAGTGGTCTGCTTAATTCAGACACTCTGTTTATCACCACCCCCTTTTCTGAATCGTTTTTGGCCACTATAGGTGTGGCAGGGTATACTCAGACATGAGTCCCTTTCTCACTGCACCATCAGGATTCAAGCAAGCCGGGCCGAAGACGGCTGAAATGCCAGAAACCGGTCCCCGGTAGCTTGTCTCCTTTCTGGTGAAGAATTGGCTTGGTAGTTTAGTCTGCCCTGTTCCCATGATGCACTGGGCCAGGGACAGACTGATTTGCATATAGCCAGGTTCTGAGCTGGGATGGTGCAGTGAGATAAATAATGGTGATGGATCAAGCCCTGATCTTTGGACTGGGTAAGAGTGGTCTGCTTAATTCAGGCACTCTGTTCATCACCACCCCCTTTTCTGAATCGTTTTTGGCCACTATAGGTGTGGCAGGGTATACTCAGACATGAGTCCCTTTCTCACTGCACCATCAGGATTCAAGCAAGCCGGGCCGAAGACGGCTGAAATGCCAGAAACCGGTCCCCGGTAGCTTGTCTCCTTTCTGGTGAAGAATTGGCTTGGTAGTTTAGTCTGCCCTGTTCCCATGATGCACTGGGCCAGGGACAGACTGATTTGCATATAGCCAGGTTCTGAGCTGGGATGGTGCAGTGAGATAAATAATGGTGATGGATCAAGCCCTGATCTTTGGACTGGGTAAGAGTGGTCTGCTTAATTCAGACACTCTGTTCATCACCACCCCCTTTTCTGAATCGTTTTTGGCCACTATAGGTGTGGCAGGGTATACTCAGACATGAGTCCCTTTCTCACTGCACCATCAGGATTCAAGCAAGCCGGGCCGAAGACGGCTGAAATGCCAGAAACCGGTCCCCGGTAGCTTGTCTCCTTTCTGGTGAAGAATTGGCTTGGTAGTTTAGTCTGCCCTGTTCCCATGATGCACTGGGCCAGGGACAGACTGATTTGCATATAGCCAGGTTCTGAGCTGGGATGGTGCAGTGAGATAAATAATGGTGATGGATCAAGCCCTGATCTTTGGACTGGTTAAGAGTGGTCTGCTTAATTCAGACACTCTGTTCATCACCACCCCCTTTTCTGAATCGTTTTTGGCCACTATAGGTGTGGCAGGGTATACTCAGACATGAGTCCCTTTCTCACTGCACCATCAGGATTCAAGCAAGCCGGGCCGAAGACGGCTGAAATGCCAGAAACCGGTCCCCGGTAGCTTGTCTCCTTTCTGGTGAAGAATTGGCTTGGTAGTTTAGTCTGCCCTGTTCCCATGATGCACTGGGCCAGGGACAGACTGATTTGCATATAGCCAGGTTCTGAGCTGGGATGGTGCAGTGAGATAAATAATGGTGATGGATCAAGCCCTGATCTTTGGACTGGGTAAGAGTGGTCTGCTTAATTCAGACACTCTGTTCATCACCACCCCCTTTTCTGAATCGTTTTTGGCCACTATAGGTGTGGCAGGGTATACTCAGACATGAGTCCCTTTCTCACTGCACCATCAGGATTCAAGCAAGCCGGGCCGAAGACGGCTGAAATGCCAGAAACCGGTCCCCGGTAGCTTGTCTCCTTTCTGGTGAAGAATTGGCTTGGTAGTTTAGTCTGCCCTGTTCCCATGATGCACTGGGCCAGGGACAGACTGATTTGCATATAGCCAGGTTCTGAGCTGGGATGGTGCAGTGAGATAAATAATGGTGATGGATCAAGCCCTGATCTTTGGACTGGGTAAGAGTGGTCTGCTTATTTCAGACACTCTGTTCATCACCACCCCCTTTTCTGAATCGTTTTTGGCCACTATAGGTGTGGCAGGGTATACTCAGACATGAGTCCCTTTCTCACTGCACCATCAGGATTCAAGCAAGCCGGGCCGAAGACGGCTGAAATGCCAGAAACCGGTCCCCGGTAGCTTGTCTCCTTTCTGGTGAAGAATTGGCTTGGTAGTTTAGTCTGCCCTGTTCCCATGATGCACTGGGCCAGGGACAGACTGATTTGCATATAGCCAGGTTCTGAGCTGGGATGGTGCAGTGAGATAAATAATGGTGATGGATCAAGCCCTGATCTTTGGACTGGGTAAGAGTGGTCTGCTTAATTCAGACACTCTGTTCATCACCACCCCCTTTTCTGAATCGTTTTTGGCCACTATAGGTGTGGCAGGGTATACTCAGACATGAGTCCCTTTCTCACTGCACCATCAGGATTCAAGCAAGCCGGGCCGAAGACGGCTGAAATGCCAGAAACCAGTCCCCGGTAGCTTGTCTCCTTTCTGGTGAAGAATTGGCTTGGTAGTTTAGTCTGCCCTGTTCCCATGATGCACTGGGCCAGGGACAGACTGATTTGCATATAGCCAGGTTCTGAGCTGGGATGGTGCAGTGAGATAAATAATGGTGATGGATCAAGCCCTGATCTTTGGACTGGTTAAGAGTGGTCTGCTTAATTCAGACACTCTGTTCATCACCACCCCCTTTTCTGAATCGTTTTTGGCCACTATAGGTGTGGCAGGGTATACTCAGACATGAGTCCCTTTCTCACTGCACCATCAGGATTCAAGCAAGCCGGGCCGAAGACGGCTGAAATGCCAGAAACCGGTCCCCGGTAGCTTGTCTCCTTTCTGGTGAAGAATTGGCTTGGTAGTTTAGTCTGCCCTGTTCCCATGATGCACTGGGCCAGGGACAGACTGATTTGCATATAGCCAGGTTCTGAGCTGGGATGGTGCAGTGAGATAAATAATGGTGATGGATCAAGCCCTGATCTTTGGACTGGGTAAGAGTGGTCTGCTTAATTCAGACACTCTGTTCATCACCACCCCCTTTTCTGAATCGTTTTTGGCCACTATAGGTGTGGCAGGGTATACTCAGACATGAGTCCCTTTCTCACTGCACCATCAGGATTCAAGCAAGCCGGGCCGAAGACGGCTGAAATGCCAGAAACCGGTCCCCGGTAGCTTGTCTCCTTTCTGGTGAAGAATTGGCTTGGTAGTTTAGTCTGCCCTGTTCCCATGATGCACTGGGCCAGGGACAGACTGATTTGCATATAGCCAGGTTCTGAGCTGGGATGGTGCAGTGAGATAAATAATGGTGATGGATCAAGCCCTGATCTTTGGACTGGGTAAGAGTGGTCTGCTTATTTCAGACACTCTGTTCATCACCACCCCCTTTTCTGAATCGTTTTTGGCCACTATAGGTGTGGCAGGGTATACTCAGACATGAGTCCCTTTCTCACTGCACCATCAGGATTCAAGCAAGCCGGGCCGAAGACGGCTGAAATGCCAGAAACCGGTCCCCGGTAGCTTGTCTCCTTTCTGGTGAAGAATTGGCTTGGTAGTTTAGTCTGCCCTGTTCCCATGATGCACTGGGCCAGGGACAGACTGATTTGCATATAGCCAGGTTCTGAGCTGGGATGGTGCAGTGAGATAAATAATGGTGATGGATCAAGCCCTGATCTTTGGACTGGGTAAGAGTGGTCTGCTTAATTCAGACACTCTGTTCATCACCACCCCCTTTTCTGAATCGTCTAGAATTGATGCAGGCACAGTGAAGTTTCTTAGGATTGCGAACATTGTGCAAATGCTGACAAGACTCAGACTGTGTTGAGACCATCACATGGCCTTAGTGAGATTGCAGCAAACCCTTGTGAGGTTTTAAACATTGATATTTTGAGGCCAATTATGGATAAGTAAGGTATTCCCAAATATGTTATAGTGCTACTTTACACATATTTTAAGTAGCCAGAGTTGAATGATTGTGAAAGTGTTGATGCAGCATGTGTAGCCGCTTTCTTGGAGGAAGTTTTCCTTGGGGAAGGTATTCCTAGTTCACTTTTGAGGGATAATGGGCCACAATTCATGGCTGAAAATTCATAGGTTTTCTTGGTAGGAATGCCATCATTGAGAGATTCACCAGAGTGATCATGGGCTATATTCAATCGGTTTTAAACAATGGGAAAAACTTGGAGTTAAAAATGGACAAATCAGTGTGTATATACCGTGTCACTCCTACTATTACAGGATATAGTCCATTTAAGATTTTAAGGAGACGGGATCCGTTTACCAAAAATAATGTTGTGTGGATGTCTAATAGAGGTCTGAGTAAGTGGTCAAGGAGAATTTAGAAGATGCTCGCCTGACTTACAAAATGTTTGAAGTACCATAAAAAATATACCATAGAGCTATACTTACTAATAGCCCATATACCTTATTTACTAAGAATAAGTCAGCTGGTAATGGAGAAGGTTCAAGCGTTTATTTTGCAAAAGCGTCCTATATAGGGGAGCCTCCCTCTCGTCACAACTACCAAAAGTGTGCAGAGGAGACTGCTGGATCACATTCAAAACAGTGCATATATACTTTTGGCATACCTCAATGAAACCCCATACATGGAAAAGTACCAGTAATTGAGAAACCATCAGGGAGACCCATATAGGGCACAATAGATTGATTCGAAACTTAGCTCAAGCTATTCCGGGGGTAGGGCAGTAAAGGTGCCTCCCTTTCGTTCTGGTGCACGGGAGTACAGGCATGGCGCCTGCAAGAATGTGCTCATCCGAGAAGAAAGACAGATGTGACCTTGGGTTTCCTAAGTTAGAATCAATGCTCTGTTCATAGCCTGGGCCGATCTTTCAGACTCTCCTCTCAGCAGTATGTCATGTGTGTTCCTTACTAACGAGAGAGACCCCGAGAAATGAAACCAAGATGGTGTTTGTTCAGTTGAGGCCCAAGTTTTTGAATATACATGGGTCAAGTGTATTTACAAGGGGTTTCTGTCAGAATAGCATTCATATATTAGATACATTAAGACAACATTATATAGTACCGATTTTATGTTTCTTCAGACCGCCCTTTTGGCGTGATGTAGCCAATATATAAATGCTGGTCTCCTAATCTAAGAACACACCCTCATCTATCTGCATGAGGTCGGCCACCTCCTTTTGCACTAACTGCTGAAGGGGGGACTTCGCTGACAACCCTACCTTACTTTACCTTATCTGCACACCAGGACGCCGCCACCGCCAAGAGTCAAGGGGGCCATTTCCTAAGCCAGCACTGACCGAGAGTCAGCCGCACCATTCCTCGCGCCGCCGCCCCAGGACCACAACTCCCGGCAGGCACAGCGGCGGTGCACACCGCTGACGACGCGCCCGCACCAGGAGGTGCATAAAGCAGGCGCTGAGCCCGGCGGAGAGGGGGGACTTCGCTGACAACCCTACCTTACCTTATCTGCACACCAGGACGCCGCCACCTCCAAGAGTCAAGGGGGCCATTTCCTACGCCGCCACCGGCCGAGAGTCAGCCGCAGCATTCCTCGCGCCGCCGCCCCGGGACCACAATTCCCGGCAGGCACATCGGCGGCGCGCACCGCTGATGACGTGCCCGCACCAGGAGGTGCATAAAGCAGGGTGAAGCCCGGGCCAAGGGCGGGCCCGTTTAAGCCAGTTCAAGACTGGACAAGGACGGGACGGGCCACCCCCCCTTCGTTCCACTCCGGGGGATTACTTTGTGAGTACTTCATTGTTTTCTTTCGATTCACTACCCTTATAATGCCTCCAAAGGAGCCCAGAGGTAAAATGGACAATGATAATCTTACAGAAACAATGGACCAGCTTATAACTAGTGTTAATTGTGTGATAGATCAGGGGATCACGCTGATGGAACATCGTGTATCTCAGGATCTAATGCTTGCCAGAAGGTCCTCGATGGGGCATATTGCCAATGCACGGACTCCTGCTCATTCAGGCCAAACCAGTGGTATTGGTGCACTAGCAATTCTAGAATCCCTGATCATACATCAACCACCTCCTGACACTAATCATGTTTTCTCTGGGGACCAGTCCACGGTCTCTGAATCATTGCTGATGTCTCCCCACAAGTTACCATCTGTGTCTAGCACTGTGGAGGAGCATAACACCAGACAATTACGTGCGAGACACCCAGGGGCTATCCCTAAGTATAAGCAAGGGTTGTCTAATAACATTGGCGGGAAGAAAAAGAAAGCATCCCAAAAGTCTAGAGTAACTCCCGCTATAGGAAAGCCCGCTGTGGATGCCCTGGAACTTGAAGCTACACCCATAGCTGAGCCGACCCCCTTACTATCACAAGCTGCGAGTGGGGGGATAAGCCCGATTGGAAGGGCAGAGGGGATGGACTCTTTGTTGACTAATATATGTGATACTATCAGACTTCTTCTTCGCCCACTAGAGGATAGACTCGGCAGAATCGAACAACACATAGAAAAAATTGAGTTTGATTTAAAGGGACTTATTGGTACTTCAAAAAAGGCAGTTCCACTTAAGGGTGACCACCCATTAGAAAAAGGGAGAGGGGGGAATACCTTGCCTGCCTCGAGGGACCCGCTGACGCTGCCCATGGTCCATCAGGCACCAGTAATAGCCCCCAGCGAAGATAAAGCTGCAGCTGCTGTTAGTATATCATCTCAGCACAGCATACCTCAACTTAGCGAGGGTAGAGGGGACCCTATAGTTCAGGTTCCCAGGGATAAAAATATGTTCAATCTACCCCCGGAAGTTTGTCCATTTGTGGTAGTACTTGCAGGGGTCCCGGAAATAGGCAAGCACAAAATTGAATCTCCCCCAGCGCTGAGGAACAGGGTCGCCCACTGGCTGAATAAAAATAGACCATTGCCACCACATATAGTGTGTAAAATATTGATGGTCCAGAGGGTGCCATGGGTGGGTCATTTGGCTAAGAACATAAGGGGGGATTGTGTTTTGGTCAATTTTAATGATCCGAGAACGGTTGAGTATATCTGTAATTGGAGATATCCCAGCCCAGGAGTTACCATCCGCCCTCTCCCACTGACCTACTTTTATCCCCCAGGCCACTTTACCTCAGTAGCGGATGGGTGGGCACTAGTGCAGCGAAACGGAAGGGGGATTCCCAAGGGCGGTTGGTCTAAGCCTCCTTTTTTTTTAAACCAAACCCCATTCATAATCGATTCAGCTGTCTGGAGGCCGTCGACTGACTTCAAGTCCAAGAAGAAGCACCAATTAGTTCTCCCTCTCCCAAAGTTAGCTGTACTCTTGCTCCCCCCGCCGCACCTGAGTCTCCGGGTTCTGAAATACTAACTTCTGCCTTATCTCCTCAGAGGGTTAACAACATTGATGGCCGGGTCTCAGATCAATCCTCAAGTGTCCTAATCCTTTGTAAAGGTCTTACTAGTAATCTTAGACTCATCTCATGGAACGTTGCAGGCCTACGTAATAAGCTTTCATTACCAGACTGGAATGATGTTATTGATGCATATGATCTGCGTTTATTTCAGGAAACATGGTGCCTTGAACCTTTGTACAAGCCTGGTTTCACTTGTTTCTATGTACCTGCTACCTCGTCTGGTCGAGGTCGCCCATCTGGAGGACTTATGGTTTGGATCAGGGCAGAGCTTAATCTCAAGATTACATACTGTTCATGTACCTCACCAGATGTAATGAGACTCTCTCTTAAGGGCAACATTACTTGGGAACTTTTTAATATATATGCTAGAGGCACCCAAGGGGGGGCTAAATCTTCCACCATTACTATCCTTTCTGAAATGCTCCTCTCTTGTCCTTCTGATTCCTTTGTGTTGGACGCCGGCGATCTAAATTGCTCATTTGAGCCCTAGCAACGGAAGACATTTTAGGAACTTATGAGGATGATGCTAGGTGGGGCATCCCCTCCTTGTCACTTGCACCAGTGAAGAAATGGTCGCCGGTGGTCATTCAAATGAACGCTTTAACATTAGAATTTGGGCTAAGAGCTGTAAATGGTCATTATACCATCAATAGACAGTGATCATAACCCCTTGTCCCTCACAATGTTGGAAATGTGGGAAAGGAAGGTGGTCTGGACGATTCTACTACTGGATTGAGAATGCTAACAAAGGCAGTCCTACCTTCTAACTGTAATAGGTTCCTCAAATGGCCAAAGTTTATCATGAATGAATGAGCAAAGATTAAGCACCTTAGGTGAAATACTTAGTGACCAGTACAATTGAAAAACAACAACCTAGGCAACTAATATTTAGAGCTGAGTAACAATAAAGAAGGACAATCGGCTACAGCTGGCTACAAACTTGGTATTTTATTAAGTAGTTAAAATAGAAAATTCAATGGCATAACACAATAATAAAATTAAAATCTCACAAGACACATTATTAATGTAAAATACATTTTACAGAAATTACTTAAACACAAGTTAAAAAATATCTATAGTAGATAGGTGGCACAATGAGTCTCTGCGCGCGTTTCGGCGGCCGGCGCCTTCTTCCTGGAGCAGCCACGCAATTTTGAGTAGCAGTTTTCGTGATTATCATTTCCCGCGTTCGTATCGTCACTCTGGGTAACCCGCCGCCGGACATAGAGAGCCCTGCTGATCATCTTCAGGCAGGGAGATCTTTTAATATTATTCCTTCGTGTTCAGAATCCAAGAACCCTAAAATACTATCCATACCTTTGGAAAACAAGGCTTCACTATTTTTGGAAGTTATTCAAAGCTGCACACCTCTATCAGATCGTATCCATTGATCGTAACCTGTGTTCAACACACTGTACAGCCGTCAAAAAAAACAATAACACCTACCCTTAAAGGCCAATAGATATCGTGAGATATATTGGAAGAATTCACCTCTTGAGTGTACATTATCCAACAACACTCTATACTAAAGGTTCCGGTTGGCGGGAATTAAAAGAACAAATTTTAAATAATCAGCTCCTGTAACATTTGACCAAGAGAAATTAAACAAGAAACAGAAACTGACCCCTATTAGTTTCACGAAAACTGCTACTCAAATTGCGTGGCTGCGCGGCTCAATTAGGTCCCTAAATTCCTCAACTTTGGGTTCTGGTTTAATTAGGAGGAACTCAGATGTCAGCCTACCCAGTGATGCAGAGCTCATTAATGTTTGGTAATTTAACATACATATCTGGGAAAGAAGTTCATTCTTAGATATCCTGAGGCAGAAAATCTCAGGAGTTTCCCACAGTTCAGGAAAACCTAAACGGTTACTAACAGCACTAATGTGCTGGAGCCAAGGGATCTTTTTGTTTTTTGAGGAAAAGCCAGATCTCAGAAAATTCCGCTCTGTATGCAACCAATTCAGGGACTGATCACAACCTCTTCCAGTACATAGTTGGTCTAGCACTAGTGATCTCCTCTATTGGCAACATGCCAAGATCAAATCTAAGAGGGATCAAAGGCGTACTGGATGGTAACCCAACTAAATTTCTGACAAAAGACTGCTCTACCTTTTTAAGATTCGTTATCTGCTTGTGCCCCCAGAGTTCAGCCCCATAGGTTGCTGCCGGCCTAGCCTAGTGGGAGTATATCTCGAGGGCCGGGGACACCGGCCTAAAAGTAGACGCCCTAAAGACTTTACTTATGCCTTAATGTGGATTTAGCGATCTGCATGTTCCAACCAAAATTCTCTGTTAGAGTGACACCCAAATAAACAAATGTTTTGACCCTTTCAAGGGGAGTACCATGTAAAACAGGGTTTGGACGTACGCGCTTAGGGGTTAAAAATCATAAACTTTGTTTTTCCTAAATTGATTTCCAACCCCCGAAGGTCACAAAACTCCACAAAGCCATCAAGTATTCTCTGTCTGCGAACATCAGAGCGGGCACTCTACCTGTAACCAATTTAGGGGCCTCGTTATTTTCCACACCATTCAAGTGTTCCACAAGTCCATTTATATAGAGGCTGAAGCGTTGTCGCCAATACGCACCCTTGGCGAACTCCTTTTTGAACGGGGAATTGATCTGTGAGTTAGCCATGCCTACCACACCTCACCTGGGCAAAATTATTTGCATGGAGCCTGGAAAGAATGGCTAGCAAATAGGGCGGGAGGCCCAGGTCTGCTAGCACTCTCCACAATTTTTCACGCGGAACTAGATCAAAAGTTGCCCGCAGGTCCACGAACACAAGGTAGAGGCTACCACCCTCCACCTTAGCTGTCTTCCAGTACAAGACCTGCAGGCGAAATATTTGATCTAGAGTGGAGGTACCGGACCTAAAGCCTGCCTGAAGTATGGACAGAATCCCATTATCCTCGATCCACCCTAGAATCCTATCAAGGATAATCCTCCCCATCAGCTTTTGAGATATATCAATTAGACTGATCGGTCTATAATTAGAAGGGGTTAATGGGCAGCCCTTTTTTAAAATAGGCACAATTTCAGCTCCTAACCAGGTAGGAGGCGGGTCATCTCCCTGTAGAATGCCGTTAAATAGAACAGCCAAGTAGGGGGCCCAAATTTTTGGTTGCATCCTAAACAAATCCCCAGGCAATTTATCCAAACCTGGAGCCTTATTAGAAATCAATTTGCCTATAGCTGTCTCTACCTCAGCCAAGGTAAAGAGTTCAACTGGGGCGGGGCATAGGGGAACTGTAGTTAACTGTCCCCGCTCTTCAGCCCCAATAATACTTTGGGGCTGCTGAAATTCAAGGGCACTAACAGGCTTTTCATCAGGCTCAGTTATGCCATAAAGAGCACAGAAGTGGCTTTCCCAAATTGAAGGGGCAATATTAGGTGCAAGTGCGGGGGTATGTCCACTAAGTCCAGTTGCAACAATGGACCAGAACGATTTGAAGTCATTGGTACTAAGTGCGGATCCCAATTCCTCCCACATAGAGGCCTCTCATTCCTTCTTGGCATCACGAATTGCTGTTTTATACTTGATGCGATGGGCCCTAATTTCCTCCCTGTTATTGTTTTTAATTGCTGTAAGAAGGGCCTTTTTGGCCTTCCGACAGGAGGCGTTGTACCATCTAGATATTGCAGTTCGTGGCTGATTTACCTTTCTCACAGGATACAAAATATCTTTGAGTGCGGCAACCAATTGGATATGTATTTCAGATGCCCTACCTAGGTGGCCGAATTTCCCCATATCCTCAATGAATGGAATAACAGACTCATATAATTCGGCAAGTTTACTGGTGGACATCTGGAGGTCTGGCCATTTAACCCTGCGCCTACAATTTATTATTATTAAAGGCACAATGGCGAAATATTCAGCCGGAGTTTGGCATTTCAACCCAAAACTCCTCGGTTTAAGTGACAGGACCAAGGCGTTATGGTCACTGTCAGATCTTTCAATGACCCTAAACTCATGCAGCCTGTCCCAGTGCCTGGCCTCGATGAAAATATAATCGATTACTGAGGCACTAATTTCTAATCGATTAAACGCATCTTTCCCTGGTCTGTCAGGCTCCACCCTCCCATTGCAAGCTCATAATGATGTCGCTAGAGCGAAAGACTGCAATTGCAGAACTAGAGGGGTCCATGCCTTGACCCGGGTGGTCAATGGCTCAGGAATAGCCCACAACAAATCAACCTCATCCGGATTGCTCAAATTCGGGTCCATGAGTGGCTCAAAGTGACAGTTAAAATCTCCACCCAAGATTAGCACGGTTGAGGAATCAATCGATTGAATGAGGGTTAGCAGGGTCTCAATAGCCTCTGACTCAAGGCCCCGCCTAACTGGCCTGGAGTATACATTAATCAAGGCAATGTCCGGCCCATGTAACGTACTCAACAACACACACTGGACATCCATTGAATTAGTTGGAATTTGAGATGCCTTAACTCCTAGGTGCGTACCAACCCATAGACAGCCCACCCGAGGGCCTACCCCTCTCACCCATACTTGCCAAGACATCGTATGTTGCAAAACCCTGGACCCCACTTTCTTTTAGCGCCCAGGTTTCCTGCAACATACAGATGTCATGTGAAGCCATAAAAGAGCCCCACTCTGGGATGGGCAATTTATTCTTAAGACCCGCCACATTCCAGGAGAGGATTTTGACCTGGGCAGCCAACAAGACTTATTTTTTTTTTAAACTTTATTTTTGGATTACATCGATAACCTTCATCAAGGAGTGCATCACAGTTACACATTTAGTCATGGTACAATATGTATAAAAAATATAGGACACCGGAATACGTAGCACAGTGCTGAAGCACAATAGTAGAGATAGTCAGTCCAACAATGCAATAATCAAGGCATACAATCCTCCAAAGGGCAATCTATTCAATCATTTCCCACAAAAAGGTGCTTCCACATTGTCATTATTATTTCACAACAGAGAGTGTCTCCAGCAACAAGAATCAAGTAGGAAGTCATCTAGCGAGAGGGTGTATTAGTTGCACATAATATCCTCATTTCCCCTCCCAGGGGCTGTTCACTGCTACTTATCAAAATCTCGTGCAGTATCGTACTGTCTATTATCTGTTCATAAGGCGGGGGAGTGTCTAGAGGAAACGCTGGGGGGGGGTGGAGGGGAGCGGAAGGGGGGGGAAATCAGCCCAAGGTGCCCTCTACATTGTCAGCATGTACTTGGGAAAGGTAACATCGTCACTGGGCCGTGAAGCAGTCGGTAATAAGTAAGAATACGTGTTTAGTTGTTCCTGGCAGTATGTTAAGTCATGTAGCCATTCCTTGAATTTAGGGGCCCTACCTCTGCCCCACCGACAGGCGACTCTCCTTTTCGCTACTAGGAGAGCCAAAGCAACAAATTTGCTGTGTGCCGCCTGTAAGGGCTCCACGTACCCCAATAGTGTCAGTACAGGGGATGGAGTTATCACAGTGTTAATCATTTTAGACAGTGCCGCGAGTACTTGAGTCCAATAGAGTTGGACCAGTTTGCATGCCCAGGCAAGATGTAGGAAATCAGCCCCGGGAGCCCGGCACCTATCACAATTGTCAGTAGTGCGGAGATGTAGTCGACACATACGGGTAGGGGTATAATACATCCTATGTAGGAACTTATAGTGTATGATTCTATGCCGGCTGCTCGCAGATATGCGTTCAGTCTGCTGAAGGCAGAACGTCCACTGTTTGTCTGTGAGGGGGCTTTCTAGTTCCAGGTCCCATTTCCGTCGTGCTATCAAAGGCTGATAGTCCATTTGTGTATGCACCATTCTGTAAATAGTTGACACTAGTTTGTTAGGATTGTCAGTTTGGAGTATGAGCTGCAGAGGAACCAAGGCATCAGGTTAGTTAGGAAAGTCAGGTGTTAACGCTTTAAGCCCTTGACGGAGCCTAATATGGAAAAAAATGTCAAGTGGGGACAGTCGTATGCCTTCACATAAGTGTTCCATGGAGCGAAACGTGCCGTCGTGGTATAAGTCACCCCAAGTTCTCACATGAATCTTGTGGAGTAATTTGCGAAACCCCCCTTCCTGCAATAAGGGCATACCCGGATGATAAGCCAGCGGTAGCAGCGGCGTATAGAGCATTGTAGCTCCAAGTCTAGTAGTCAATCGAGGCCATGCCGTGACTGTGCTCATCACTGTTGTAGGTGTCTTATCCCTGCCAGGTACCACAGAGTAGAGAGCGCCTTCTATAGGAATAGGATGGGCCAACCAGTGCTCAGCGGCTAGTTGAGGCATATATCTAGGCTGATGCACCCAGTAGTATGCATAATGAGCCTGTGCTGCCTGATAATATAGCTCGAAGTCAGGCACTTCAAATCTACCCTGAGTATAAGGTCGAGTCAAAGTGTCCCATCTTATCCGAGGGGACTTTCCGCCCCATATGAGCTTTATGAGTTCTGAACGAAGCTGTTGGAAAAAAGATAAACGGTAAAACGGAATATTCAAAAAAAGGTATAGAAGTTGTGGGAAGATCACCATTTTAATCAAGGATGTTCTGCCTGCCATAGAAAGGGGCAAGGTAATCCAGCGTGCCACGTTGTCTATGATGCGATTCATAGTAGTGCCGTAATTGGCACGAAGTAGTTCATCCCTGTCTTTCTCAATGTGTATGCCTAAGTATTTGAAATCCCTGTCACTCCAGGAAACGGGATAGTCTAAGTCAAATCGTGTTGTGGAGGTTGTGAGTGGGAAAATGCAAGATATACCCCAGTTAATCTGGACACCGGAGAGCCTCCCAAACTGTATGAATTCTCTAAGAACGGGGTTTATATTGTCAATTGGATCTTGTATATACAAGGTGATGTCATCCGCATACATTGATATCAATATTTATCGTTGGAAGCAACGCAGCGCTCTGTCATTATGATGTTGGCGCAATTTGGCAGCAAGGGTTTCTGTGGCTATCGCGAATAAAAGAGGTGAGAGGGGGCATCCCTGCCTGGTTCCCCGGGTGATGGGGAATTCTTCCGATAATTTGCCGTTGATGAGTACTCTGGCAACAGGCCGTTCGTAAAGAAGCCGGATCCAGGAGATAAAAATCAACGGAAAACCCATTCTCTCCAATACCCGAAAAACATAATCCCATTCAAGGGAGTCAAACGCCTTGGTGGCGTCGAGGAAGACTGCCGCCATTGGCAGATCGTTGTGCACTGAGTTAAGGACCGAGAAAAAGGTTCGCAGATTATGTGAGGTTGCCCTTCCACAAATCCGGATTGGTCAGGTAGTATCAGAGTGGGAAGGAGAAGACTGATACGGTTAGCAATAAGCTTAGCAAGCACCTTAACATTGCAATTAAGTAATGAGAGTGGGCGATAGGAGTCACATTTAGTTGCAGGTTTGCCGGGTTTGAGTATCGAAGTGATGAGCGCAACTCTCATGGACGGTGGCAGATGGCCTACCTCGAGGGCGTCTTCATAAACCTCACGTAACACTGGGGCCATAAAGTTAATATGAGTTTTATAGAACTCTATCGGGATACCGTCCAACCCGGTAGCTTTTCCTGACCTCATGCCCATAATTGCCTCTCGAACCTTATCCAGTTCAAATAGCGCACTGAGAAAGGCCCTTTGGGCATTACTCAGCCATCCAAGGGAGACGTCAGCTAGATAGTCCTGCAACCGAAGTGCGCCCACTTTAGAGGAATCATACAGTGCACTGTAATGTGACACGAAGGAATTGAGGATTTGTGTAGTGTCTCGAACCACCAGCCCATCCGGGTTTTCGAGTTCAAGTATAATATTAGGTGTGTGAGCTAGCCTAATCGTGGAGGCCAAGGCCTTCCCAGGTCTCTCGCCCTCGTTTTAGCGGCTTGCGGTCCAATATTTTCCTCTAAAGTTCGATTCTCTTGCAGCCTCCGTAGTGTATTCAGAAATCTTGTCCCTCACTTGTAAGAGTGTAGCCTCAGTGGGAGCAATAGCCAATGTAGTCTCCAATAGTTTAAGGTCCCTCTCAAGTGCCCTTATCCGGGCAATAATAGCCTTTAAGACCCCGGCTCCCTTTGCGATGCAGATCCCTCTGAGCGTTACCTTGAATGCATCCCAAATAGTTTCCACATCTCTAACTGAATCTTTAAAAAATCTAAACACTCCTCTCTAAGTTCCTCCTGAAAGGTGACGTCCAATAACATCATAGGCTGCATCCGCCAAGCTGTCGTGGGGGGGCCCAGGTCCCCTGAGCGCAGTGTAATTTTCACAGGGGAGTGATCAGAATATGTTCTGGGGAGGTGTTGTGCATTGGTAAGTGAGGTGTAGAGTAATGATGTTAGGAAAATATAGGTCTGGCCCACGAGCGCGCCTGGGCAGTGAAGTGTGTGCCTTCGCGCGTATCAACGTGTAGGCGTCTCCAGGCGTTAATCAGGCTATGATCAGTGAGTGTAGCACGTAATTCCGTACGCGCCTTAGAGTAGTGTTGAGGGGCTTGGTGCGATCTATCCAGGGTGGGATCCAATGTGGTATTAAAGTCTCCTCCCCAAATAATGTGATGGGGCCCTGTTCCCACAATTGCCGCCCACAACTCAGTGAAGAAATTCAGGTCATCAACGTTGGGACCATAGCAACATATCAATGTGACTGCCATATGCCCCAGCCTGCCCCACATCATGCAGTATCGCCCCTGAGCGTCTATCTTGGTCCCAGCAATAGCAAAGGGTGTGCCCTTTTTCACCAATATTGCTGTGCCTATAGCGTATGTTGAAAAAGACGAGAATACAGTGTGGGCTGCCCATCGGCTGGCGAAGGTGTGTGCAGTTTGTTTCCTGAAGTGGGTTTCTTGCAGGAAGGCTATGTGAATTGAGTGGCAGTCTAGATACGCCAGTATCTGTCTACGCTTCCTGGGATCCCCCAGGCCACGTACATTCCACGTTAAAATATTCAGGGCAGCATCACCCATCAGTGGTATATGGTCTTATTGTGTGGAGGAGCACGTGCCGAGGGCCGCGGTCCATCACTCTGTGCTGTGGTAAAGCCTGCATTCTGGTGCCTAATAAAAGCCTAATACTCGTGTGTGTAACTTGCATTGTGAGACCACCGTCTCGTTCACTATTACAAAGTCCTGATGTGTCAAGATTTAGCAACTCTATGGTAGGTTTCGTGCCAAACAGTTTTACATGGTTAAGAAACAAAACGACCCCCCCTCCCCCATTGATTAACAATTTCAACAGTCGCAACCTAAAAGCCTGCAAAGAAGCAAATGCAATCGACTCTCTAGATCGCGTCAAATCATGCATAGGATACCACCTTCTAATCTCCCCACATGACAAGGCCCCAGTAAACAAAATAATGTGTAACGCAGAAAGGTCAGTATATCGATGTGCCAGGCAAAACCTCCCCCCTCCCAGCATCGCCACATAACATAGTATGCACTGGCCCTCGCCCAAGCGCAGAATCGGTACCCGTGTGCGATAGAAGCATCGCTTGCAACAAGTGTCATGCAACAAAAGTGCTGAAAAATGCATCTCAAGCAAAAATTAATATGCAGTAATACCAGCAAATTAAGATAGGTCAAAAAGAAGGCACCGAAGTGCCACATCGCTCTAGGAAGCGCACGTCCACCCTCCACCCACTGAAGCAGCCCCAACTTGCCAGTAACCCTAACCCTCCCCCCACCCTTAACAAATCCAAAACAACCCAATATTTGGATCAAAGTCAACAAGTACAATGGGGTATTCCCTTCAGGGTGCAGTCTAGGTGCGCACAAATCCACCTCCCACACCTCGCCCCTCGTCCTGTACGGCCACATTGGGGCTCAATCGGGTAGTGGGGGGGTGCCTGGAATACTTTACCACCAGAAATCCAATGTCCATCCCATGCCCTCCAAGCGGCTATCAAGGCTAGATCTGCGGCAGGCTTTCCAGTAGATCTGAGAGGAAAGTACATGAATGAAATATCGCCCAATCAGGAAGTGATCAGTGTTACTCATCTTCGTTTGCTGAGTGGAAGTCATCTTGCTTGTCATCACGATTACGCCTGTCCCCGGCGCGTTCACGTTTCAAAGTTTTCACAAAGTCTTCCACCTGTTGTGGATTTGTAAAGAAGTGCACCTTGGCTTGATGAGTCACTCACAGTTTGGCGGGGTATAAGAGTGCATAATCCACCTGTAGCGCTCGGAGTTTTTTCTTTACGTCCAGGAATTTTCGGCGTTGTTCTCTTGTACCACAGGGGTGAAGTCAGGATAAATAGAGAAGGAGACTCCATCATAGGTAAGGGTTTGGTTGGCGCGCGCTGCCTTCAGTGCAGCGTCCCGGTCTCGATAGCTAAGGAGACGCGCGATGATGGGCCGTGGTGCTGCTCCAGGGTTGGGCCTCGGCCCCAGCGATCGATGTGCTCTTTTGACAATAAACTGTTTGGAGAATGCGTCTGGACCAATTGCAGCTGTGAGTATTTTTTCCACATACTCCTCCATACGTTCTGTGTTGGTAGGCTCCAGCACACCAATGACGCGTATATTATTCCGGCGACTGCGGGCTTCCAACTCCTCGTTTTTAGCCGCAATGACTCGTAGAACATTGTCCATTCTCGTGAGTTGCGTCGTATGAGATGCTGTGGTATCATCGTTGTCAGAGATGCGGCGTTCAGTTGCAGCGATGCGCTCCTCATGCACGTCTATTCTTTGGACCATGGCGTCCATTCTGGAGGACATCCTGTCCACTTTGTCCACTACAGTGGCAAAGCCCTGCCTCATCTCCTGCATCATCTGCTGCAAGTCAGCTGTGACCGAGGTGGCACCATGTTCGGCCGTCGAATTGGCCTGGGAGGTTCCTGCATCCTGCGTGCTTCGGAGCCCCTTCTTGGTCGAGAGCGGGTCAAACGACAGCTTGGGCTGCCGATGATCTGGTTTGCCCATTGTAGGTCTTTTGTAGGGGCTTGACGCAGTCGGCGAAAGACGCTGCCCACGGGTGCCACGGAGTGGGCTGGAGTCCGAGTTCATAAATGACTGCCCCTTGTTTCTGTACACTTCTCGTGAATACCTCTGTGCCCTTGGGGGGGGGAACCGTGCAGTAGTGGTGAGTACACAGTCAGGTTACCACTGTGGTAGATCGATCCCAACACAGGTAAGGTATGTAGGGCAGCAAGCCGCTTTCCGGAGTCCAAGGCACCAGAGTTCAGAGAGAAATGGTGGCCGGGCTATCCCCAAAGCACGGACAGCCCATACAGGTTTCCCTCCTCACTAGCTGTGTGTCTTTAAGCAAGGAGGGGAGGCAGCGCGCTGCCTCAAGGCACCAATTTGTAGACCTGATGTGGGGGGGTGGAAGCAGCAGTCGATCGGGAGCAGGCAGCTGTTGTCCCGGCCACCCAGGCCCCCACAACACCCCCAGTACCTCTGAGTCGTGAAGCCGCCATGCCCCGCGAAGGCCACGGGATCTTGTCGCTGATCTCCGGGTCCGGTCGTCCCACGCTGCTCACAGCGTCTCCATGCAAGTACCACCGGTCCAGAACGGGGGCTACAGGCATGTGCCTTCCAATGTCGTCCTCGATAGCAAGCTTCCCGGCGTGGACAGTGCAGCCCGAATGAGCCCGAAGTGTTGAGAAAGTCACCACAGCATAGGAAGCACTTTAGGGCCTTGACTCCTCGTGGTGTGCCGCGGTCTCACGTAGATCGCCGATCCCGCCGGCCTCAGCAGCAAGCTCCGAGCTCAGCTCCGGTCCAAGATTCCAGGCGCTGTATCTTTAAAGCGGCAAATCGGATTTTCCTGAAAACCTCACCGAGGCCATCATTTAGCCACCTCTCCGTCCGAGAGGGGTCCTCGAAGTGTTCAGGAGATCACCACGGCATAGTGATCACTTTGGGGCCTTGACTCTTCGTGGCGCGCCGCGGTCTCCCGTAGGTCGCTGATCCCGCCGGCCTCAGCAACCACCCCCGAGCTCAGCTCCGGTCCAAGAATCCAGGCGCTGTATCTCTTAAACGGCTAAGCGGATTTTCCCGAAAGTTTCACCGAGGTCGCCAGACATCCGCCTCCACGTCCGGGAGGGGTCAGGAAGGGCAAAGGTGGTGGAATAGGTAGGATAAATGTCGGATAATCATCCAGGCAGCAGGAGCCTCACGTGAATGCGGCCATACTGCTTGAGCGCTCACTAGCGCCCCCCAGGGCAGCCGACAAGACTTGCTTAGTTGGTTCACACTCCAAGGTACCAGAAGAGTCATTAATAATAAAAATACTAGGAGCTGTCCCCAACTCAGACTCACAGTTCAATAGGGCTTGGTCATCAGGAGAAATAACAATGGCGGGTTGAGTAGTTTGTTCTGGCGTCAGGACTTGCACTAGGAGGTTAGGTTTAGCATTTGCATCTTGGTTCTCATTGGCATATCGCATATTGGTAGGGGGCCCCGTTTGTCAATCGCAACCGTCGAAGCCCGAGAAGGCATCAAACCTATTTGCGACTTCCAGCGGGGTAAATGGTAATAGGTGGTCCATCCTCCTATTTCCTAGCAAATGGTCCATCCTCCTAGTTCCATTTCTGGGGCTCCTGAAAGGTACGGTTTCCCACCCAAATACATTTTCAGCAGTCATAGAATTAGGTGCCTGCATCATATACCGGTTGTTAAATGGTATAGATGATTTGATCTGTGGGCATGCTATATCCCCGGGATAGAGTATAGGGTTCGCTAGAGATCTCGGATAGAAATAGGTCAGGTCACAAGGAACGATGGAATTACCTACGTTCCCTGGAGTCTAATTTAGAATATATCTAACTGCTCCAGGATCTCTGAAGTTGATAACGATTAGATCCCCCTTTATGTTTTTCACTCTACTTCCCAACCAGGGAAGTCACCAAACATGAAAAATCTCTCCATTAATATTGAAGGGAAGTGGTCGGTTTTGGCTAAGCCAATGGATGGTTTTGTTTTTTAACTGAGAGAACCCTTCCCTCCTGCCATCCTCCAGTTTCGGGACTCCCGTGAGGACAACCACAAAAGGTACCGCTTCAGGGCGTAGTTCAACTTGACGCCCCCTGTATTTCCCTGTTCTTGAAGGACTAGTAGTTCCCCTCTCCTCTTGCATTTTTCCTGTAGATGGTCTGTTCCCTGTCTTGGGAACTTCACTAGCAGCATGTGGTAATGATTTTTGAACCGATTTAGGGGGTATTGCCCTCTGTTTTTTAGGATTCGTAGGCTTACTAATTTTATTGGTACCCGACTCGACAACAGGGGTAGGGGATGACAATATGGCTGCAGGGGGTGGGACTGGCTTCCCAGGGCCCTTAGGTAATCCAACATTGTTACTAATAGCCAGTTCTAGGTCCCCCAACCGCTTCTCCAATCTCTTCAGCCTCTCTATTATGGGTAGGATAAATGACTTAATAAGATGTTCTAAATTTTCAAGAAGGACAGCAGACAGTGCTTCCTTAGGCGGGCAGTGTAAGGGAGAAGCTATACCTGATGGGGTTAGTGCAGTCAATACAGGGGCATTTGAAATTAGTACTGTATCCGTGGGAGCCGTTGAAGTTGGAACATTTAGTACAGTGGCCTTTAAGGTAGGTGCAGTTATTGCATTTGCTTTATTGGTCTTGCCAAAGTCAGAGTGGCTAATCTTACTTCTTTGCGGGTCACCACCCCTCTTCCTTCTTTTGTTCGGTGGCGGACCATAAACTTTGGGCATGGCTGATTTCCTAACCTTTTTTTTCCTAACGATCTCAGCTATAGGTACAGGTGGCTCAGCTATCACATCTGTTCCTATGATGGAATTACTGGAAAAGGATGCAATATTCGTGTATGAGGTGTTGGGAGTATCAAATGGGGGGGGGTGTCTCGCAAGAGTATAGGCACACTATCAGTAGATAGCAGATCCTCATTTTCAGTTTGGGAAACTACATTATGTATAGTAGTTGGATGAAACTTTCCAAGAGAGGTCCACTTTTCAAACTTTCAATGGAGCGACGTCGCTCAGCCCTACGCTCAGCCAAAGCACTCTCCCTGTCTAAATCAACAACCTTAGTGAAGTAGTTGTCTATTGTGCCCTTACTAATCCCAACTACGCTTCCAGGTGAGGATTTGTCAAGAGTTGCGACCATGGCAAATAACCAACCAAAGAGTATATAGAAACAATCCTTAGCAACACATTAGGGTATGGGTCCAGCCGTCGTGCCTCAGAGGAGCCGCCCTTTGCCCGGGCTTCGCCCTGCGTCCCGCTCCTGTCCCACGACGCGGGGATCTCCGCTGTTTAAATGCGCCTTTGGCAGCTCTGCTCCCGTGTAATTTGCGGTGCGATGCTTAGCGTGTTGTGACTCCTGGCGGTGGCGGCGTTTGGTCCTGGCCCCTCTCATGACTCCTGGCAGTGTCGGCGTGATTGACCCCCTAAAACTCCATGAGGCTCATGAAGCATATGAACCACTATTACTGAGTCTTTCTCAACAAACGCCTATTGGGCAAAAGAATACGAACAACTAAACACTGTGAATTAGGTACATATATCCTATAGTTCACTTTTTTGTGTCATACACTTTTATATATATGTGAGTAAGGTGGGGATTTGTGCTACCCCGTCCTGAAGAAGGAGTTTTAGACTCCGAAACATGTTCATGTAGACGCACACACAAGGTTAATGTACATAATTATACACAAATAATCTCACACTGCACCATTTCAATAATACCAGCCCGGGGGCATATTAAAAAAAATTTTCTTCACCCCACGAGCCAGGTATTTTTTAACTATCACTTATCACTTTTTCAAACCTCACCACTCACGAACAATCATTACCCTACACACACCACACATAGTCTGAATTAGTGCTCCCACGTAATCGTCGGTTGCAGCACGCAGCATCCCGTAGAGGGGTGCGAAGACCCCGATAATGAAGCATGACACCAAGGGGCCTGTTGGTGTGTGAGGGGTATTTTAAAAAACACTAAGTGCTCCCCACGACAGTAGGGATCACGTCCATCGTCCAAGTGGATTCTATTCTGTTTATGAGATATATACCCGGGGAGACCGAATCCACTTTCTTTTCTCTCCCTCCCTCCTTTGTTAAGAACAGGGTTACTCGTATTGACATTAATGCTAGGGGCAGCACATCAGGCCAACTCAAACCTGTACTCTCCTGTATCTTTGCCATCTTCAATTTCAATATGCCATTATATTTCTAAACCAATCCTGCAGATTGTGGGTGTCGTGCTGCATGAAATTTCTGTTTTATTTGCAATCCTTTACACATGTATTTAACGAGTTCTGCATTAAAATGTACCCTATTGTCTGTCCATATAATTCAGGGCAAACCAAATCGGGGGAGAAACTCCTTAATTAGGGCTTTTGCAGTAGCTAGGGCAGTATTCTCTTTGGTGGGGTATGCTTTAACCCATTTATTAAACGCACAAACCACCACCAACACATACTTGAGATTGTTTAATCTTTCGAATTGAATATAATCCATCTGTATCACTTCAAACGGCAAAGAAGGGGGTGCAAAATTTCCACTAAGAACTGTCTCTCTTCCTCCAGGATTATGCTGTAAACAGATCATGCAGTATTTGACCACATGCGCAGCAATTTTAGGGATATTCGAGTTATTCCACACTGGGTCCAATAATGAACAAATACCTTTTGCTCTAATGTGGGCAGTGCCATGGGCCATCACTACTACCGCGTACACCAGGGCATTAGGCAATAGCCATCTCTGTCTGTCAGTCAAATCAATCCAGCAATCATTCTTATCTAATCGCCCTATTTCCTGTTCCCATTTTAATAATTCATCAGGCGTAGCTTCTTTCTGCAATTCCCTAACACTTTCAATAGTATTATCAAATACTGTAGTCTCTGCCACCCATCGGGTTGCTACACTGGGGAACATCGTGGACGTTTTAGTTTGTGCTGTTTCCTTCGCTACTTGATCGGCAAAGGCATTTCCCTCTCCTGTAGTATCAATGATTTTCTTATGGGCACTACACTTAATGATAGCTACCTTCTCTGGCAAAGTTAAAGCGTATAACAATCTTTCAATCAACGGGCCATGTTGTATTCTTTGACCAATGGAGGTAAGAAATCCTCGTTCCCTCCACAGCCGCCCAAAACTATGGGCCACGCCAAAGGCGTATTGGCTGTCGCTAAAAATATTTACTCTTAAACCTTCACTCAATTCACATGCTCTTTAAAATGCTATTAGTTCAGCTGCTTGCGCTGATTGATGAGAAACCCGAGCGGTCTCTACTACTGTTCTAAGGGTAGTTATAGCATAAGCAGCTGTTGTCGTGCCATCTGGTAACTTGAAACAAGAGCCATCCACATACAACTCCCCTTGTGGGTCAGATAAAGGGGAGTCAGTGAGGTCTACACGTCCCTTCGTTTCTTCTTCAGTCCGAAATATACAATCCTGGACATCTTCCTTTTGGTCACTCAAAGGGAGGGGTAGTAACGTGGCTGGATTCAGAGTGGCACATCGTTTAATTTTAATGTGGGGTGCAAATAAAGTTAATTCATAACCAGTCAATCGTGCATTCGTGAAGTGCTGAGTTTTTGTTCGATTCAATAATATGTCCACAGCGTGTGGTACCATCACTGTAAGATCAGTATTCAAGACAATCCCCTCCAACTGTCGAATGGCCACCGCCACAGCAGCAGCAGCCCTTAAACAGCTGGGAAGGGCTCTGGCAACATGATCCAATTCTGCCGAAAAATACGCACAGGGTCATTGTTTTCCGCCAAAACCCTGGGTTAAAACTGAAAGAGAACAACCGTCCACTTCATGCACATAAAGTACGAAAGACTTTCGGTAGTCCGGAGTACCCAGAACGGGCTCAGAGCAATGAGCAGTCTTTAAAGAATTAAAAGCATCTTGACAGTCATCCATCCAGGGCAAGGGTTCATGCACATCTTTGGTAACCAAATGCAACAAGGGTTTAGCCAGAAGGGAACAATTAGGAATCCATTGGTGACAGTAAGAGGTTATGCCTAGAAAAGCACAAACTTCACGTTGAGTACGAGGCACGGACATGTTAGTAATAACAGTTATTCGTTCAGGAGTTAATCGTCTCCCGCTTTCGACAGTTAATGACCAAGATAGGTCACTTCCTGTCGACAATACTGAAAATTGGACACAGACACTTTATTACCATTAGCAGCCAAGTGGTGCAACAGTTGAACAGTGGCTTCCTTACAACCATCTGCCGTATCAGATGCCACCAGAATATCATCCACATATTGGACGAGAACCGAACCTGGAGGGAGGACCAATTTATCCAATACTGCTTTTAGAGCTTGGCTATAAATACTAGGACTTTCAGTATAGCTTTGAGGTGCACGACAGAATCTAACACTTCGGCCAGATAATGAGAATCCAAAAATATGACGGCTATCTGGATGTACGGGGATACTAAAGAAAGCGTTTTTTAAATCGATCACTGAAAAATACTGTGTGTTAGGGGGAATCATAGTCAAGATGGCAGTGATGTCTGGGACCACAGGATATTGAGGAATCGCTATTTTATTAACCTCTCTAAGGTCAATTACAAAACGATAAGTGTCTTTATAATCAGGATCACCATCTAAAGGGGATTTTTTCAAAATCGGTAAAATGGGGCTATTACAAATATTTGCTGCTGTTTCTTCTACCATTCCTTTCTTAATTAAATCATGAATGACATGCAATAAAGCCTGCTCACCTTCAGGCGAAATTTGATATTGGGGAATACGTGGTAGATGCGCATTTGGTTTTAGAGTTATAGATACAGGGGGTAGTTTTAACAATCCGACATCCGTGTCCCCTTTTGCCCAAAGAGTGGGGGGTATATCTGCAAACTCAGGAAGGAGAGGTGCATTTTTGACTAAACATTGAGATATACGTTCAATGGGAGGCTGCAATGTTAGATACACACCATCAGCAGAACAATAAATACGAGCATGCAACTTTTTCAATATATCCAACCCTAGGAGATTTTCGCTGCAACTAGAAGTAAGCAAGAATGGCGAATCCACAGTAACAGGCCCAATAGTAAAGGGAAGTGGTTTTGAAACGGGGCTTACCACGGGGATTCCCGAAATTCCCACTGATACGTTATTTTGCCCAGACAGAGCAGCCCCTGGGACCAATGTATGAGCAACAGATCTATTCATAGCTCCAGTATCCACCCAAAAATTTTCAGATGTCCCCATCAATTGCCCCTGGACGTAAGGCCCCTGTTTGTCAACTGGTACTGATATATGGCCACTGCTCTATCCGTGGCTGTCTCATGCATAATTGTTTCCACCATAGCTGTCTTCCCGGTAATCCTCATTGTAGTACTGCCTTCCTTGAAAATCATCAAAATAGTTTTTTCCTAACTCATCGCCGGACCTGTTCCACATCTCATACTACTTTGATCGGTACCTCCTCTTCCTCGTCCTCTATTAAAACCACCCTGTCCATATAATAATGGACACTGGGCTCGCCAGTGTCACTCTTGTCTGCAATTTGAACACTGATCAATTCTTGCACTGGGCCCCTGACCTCCTCCTCCTCTCATCATTGCACCCCATGGGAAGGAGCCCCTTCCTCCCCTTCTACCATTTTCCCTCTGCTGACTTGCTGCAGCAGCACCCGGGTTTTCAACTCCTTAACCTTTTTATCCGATTTGTCCTTACTCTCATTTTCTTGATGCTCATAATACTGAGCCATGCTAAGAATAACTGAGGGGGTTGAAGTGGTCCAAGTACTTTCGGCAGCCTGCAAACGTGTTTTTATATCTGGTAACAAATTAGTGACAAATCTATTTACAAATAGCCGTATGCCACCTTCTGTGGACAAATCCTGTCCACTGAAGTCAATAAATATTTTCTCAAACCGGGTAAAGAAGTCAGATACATTTTCATCCTTCTTTTGGTTGCAGGCTGTTAGCTTATCCCAATCCACCTTTTGTGGTGGAATAAGGGTTTGCATATATGTAATGATTCGAGCGGGTATAGCTAAAATCTCATCTTTAGGCTTGTTGCCAGGCTTCCGATCTTTGTCCCATGCCTTAATTTGATCCCAGGTCCCTCCAAGTTCGGCGGCATGATCTGAATCATGCACTTGTCTCCATATATCTACTGGGACCAGAAGACCAAAAAATAACTCATTGTCAGCTAAAGTCATAACGGCGGAATTCGCGGCTTCAGTTAATTCTTTATAATAAGCCGTAGGATTCTTTCGAGGGTCAGGAAGCTGAGCTTTTAAAGTAAGAACTTCACTCCGTTTCCAAGGGGTATAAACCCATTGTTCTTGAAAATGTGCCTCTAAACGTGCTCTAGTGACTTGGCCTCCTCCGTACAATACTTCGGGAACCTCAGGATGGAAAAGAGGATGTACTTCTCTCATAGGATACTGTGTCCCTACATCTGGGCATTTCCTATTCATATGATCCCGATAGTGTATCAAAGTTTCAACATTCTGAAACACCTCTTCGACCTGTAATTGGAATTTAAAAGCTCGATCTTTGATGTCGCAAAATATCTGAGGGGCTAGCCCTTCTTGAAAACATTGTTCCCATAAGGAAATCAGTCTTATTGCCATATGTTCTAATGCTAGTTGTTGTGTAACTGGTTCGAAATCTTTCATAGTACTCCAGATGTCCTCTAGAGTATAAATTGGATTCCACATCCATTGGGACACTTGAATCACTACAGCCCATCTTTCTTCATCTCCTAGGGATGATCGAGTAAAAACTCGTCGACCTTCCATCCCTCCAATAGGGCGTCATGGCGTGACAGCTGAAGAGGCAGCGGTCATCCCCTTAGGGGTAACCGTCATTCCTCTGGCCGGCGGTGTTAAAAATACTGGGGACAAGGGAGAGGCAGCCACTGTCCCAGGTAACAAAGTAATTAAATCTGAGGTAGTGGGACGGAGGGTAGGAGGGGCAGACACCGGAGCAGGAGGGTGCACAGCTATGATCGTTGCAACTTGGCCCGATTGACCCCCTAAAACGCCATGAGGCTCATGAAGCATATGAACCACTATTACTGAGTCTTTCTCAACAAACGCCTATTGGGCGAAAGACTATGGACAACTTAACACTGTGAATTATATACATATCTCCTATAGTTCACTTTTTTGTATCATACACTTTTATATATATGTGAGTAAGGTGGGGATTTGTGCTACCCCGTCCTGAAGAAGGAGTTTTAGACTCCGAAACATGTTCATGTAGACGCACACACAAGGTTAATGTACATAATTATACACAAATAATCTCACACTGCACCATTTCAATAATACCAGCCCGGGGGCATATTAAAAATGTTTTTCTTCACCCCACGAGCCAGGTATTTTTTAACTATCACTTATCACTTTTTCAAACCTCACCACTCACGAACAATCATTACCCTACACACACCACACATAGTCTGAATTAGTGCTCCCACGTAATCGTCGGTCGCAGCACGCAGCATCCCGTAGAGGAGTGCGAAGACCATGATAATGAAGCATGACACCAAGGGGCCTGTTGGTGTGTGAGGGGTATTTTAAAAAACACTAAGTGCTCCCCACGACAGTAGGGATCACGTCCATCGTCCAAGTGGATTCTATTCTGTTTATGAGATATATACCCGGGGAGACCGAATCCACTTTCTTTTCTCTCCCTCCCTCCTTTGTTAAGAACAGGGTTACTCGTATTGACATTAATGCTAGGGGCAGCACATCAGGCCAACTCAAACCTGTACTCTCCTGTATCTTTGCCATCTTCAATTTCAATATGCCATTATATTTCTCAACCAATCCTGCAGATTGTTGGTGTTGTGCTGCATGAAATTTGTTTTATTTGCAATCCTTTACAAATGTATTTAACGAGTTCTGCATTAAAATGTACCCTATTGTCTGTCCATATAATTCAGGGCAAACCAAATCGGGGGAGAAACTCCTTAATTAGGGCTTTTGCAGTAGCTAGGGCAGTATTCTCTTTGGTGGGGTATGCTTCAACCCATTTATTAAACGCACAAACCACCACCAACACATACTTGAGATTGTTTAATCTTTCGAATTGAATATAATCCATCTGTATCACTTCAAACGGCAAAGAAGGGAGTGCAAAATTTCCACTAAGAACTGTCTCTCTTCCTCCAGGATTATGCTGTAAACAGATCATGCAGTATTTGACCACATGGGCAGCAGTTTTAGGGATATTCGAGTTATTCCACACTGGGTCCAATAATGAACAAATACCTTTTGCTCCAATGTGGGCAGTGCCATGGGCCATCACTACTACCGCGTACACCAGGGCATTAGGCAATAGCCATCTCTGTCTGTCAGTCAAATCAATCCAGCAATCATTCTTATCTAATCGCCCTATTTCCTGTTCCCATTTTAATAATTCATCAGGCGTAGCTTCTTTCTGCAATTCCCTAACACTTTCAATAGTATTATCAAATACTGTAGTCTCCGCCACCCATCGGGTTGCTACACTGGGGAACATCGTGGACGTTTTAGTTTGTGCTGTTTCCTTTGCTACTTGATCGGCAAAGGCATTTCCCTCTCCTGTAGTATCAATGATTTTCTTATGGGCACTACACTTAATAATAGCTACCTTCTCTGGTAAAGTTAAAGCGTATAACAATCTTTCAATCAACGGGACATGTTGTATTCTTTGACCAATGGAGGTAAGAAATACTCGTTCCCTCCACAGCCGCCCAAAACTATGGGCCACGCCAAAGGCGTATTGGCTGTCGGTAAAAATATTTACTCTTAAACCTTCACTCAATTCACATGCTCTTTAAAATGCTATTAGTTCAGCTGCTTGCGCTGATTGATGAGAAACCCGAGCGGTCTCTACTACTGTTCTAAGGGTAGTTATAGCATAAGCAGCTGTTGTCGTGCCATCTGGTAACTTGAAACAAGAGCCATCCACATACAACTCCCCTTGTGGGTCAGATAAAGGGGAGTCAGTGAGGTCTACACGTCCCTTCGTTTCTTCTTCAGTCCGAAATATACAATCCTGGACATCTTCCTTTTGGTCACTCAAAGGGAGGGGTAGTAACGTGGCTGGATTCAGAGTGGCACATCATTTAATTTTAATGTGGGGTGCAAATAAAGTTAATTCATAACCAGTCAATCGTGCATTCGTGAAGTGCCGAGTTTTTGTTCGATTCAAAAATATGTCCACAGCGTGTGGTACCATCACTGTAAGATCAGTATTCAAGACAATCCCCTCCGACTGTCGAATGGCCACCGCCACAGCAGCAGCAGCCCTTAAACAGCTGGGAAGGGCTCTGGCAACATGATCCAATTCTGCCGAAAAATACGCACAGGGTCATTGTTTTCCGCCAAAACCCTGGGTTAAAACTGAAAGAGAACAACCGTCCACTTTATGCACATAAAGTACGAAAGGCTTTCGGTAGTCCGGAGTACCCAGAACGCGCTCAGAGCAATGAGCAGTCTTTAAAGAATTAAAAGCATCTTGACAGTCATCCGTCCAGGGCAAGGGTTCATGCACATCTTTGGTTTCCAAATGCAACAAGGGTTTAGCCAGAAGGGAAAAATTAGGAATCCATTGGTGACAGTAAGAGGTTATGCCTAGAAAAGCACAAACTTCACGTTGAGTACGAGGCACGGACATGTTAGTAATAACAGTTATTCGTTCAGGAGTTAATCGTCTCCCCGCTTTCGACAGTAAATGACCAAGATAGGTCACTTCCTGTCGACAATACTGAAAATTGGACACGGACACTTTATTACCATTAGCAGCCAAGTGGTGCAACAGTTGAACAGTGGCTTCCTTACAACCATCTGCCGTATCAGATGCCACCAGAATATCATCCACATATTGGACGAGAACCGAACCTGGAGGGAGGACCAATTTATCCAATACTGCTTTTAGAGCTTGGCTATACATACTAGGACTTTCAGTATAGCTTTGAGGTGCACGACAGAATCTAACACTTCGGCCAGATAATGAGAATCCAAAAATATGACGGCTATCTGGATGTATGGAGATACTAAAGAAAGCGTTTTTTAAATCGATCACTGAAAAATACTGTGTGTAAGGGGGATCATAGTCAATATGGCAGTGATGTCTGGGACCACAGGATATTGAGGAATCGCTATTTTATTAACCTCTCTAAGGTCAATTACAAAACGATAAGTGTCTTTATAATCAGGATCACCATCTAAAGGGGCTTTTTTCAAAATCGGTAAAATGGGGCTATTACAAATATTTGCTGCTGTTTCTTCTACCACTCCTTTCTTAATTAAATCATGAATGACATGCAATAAAGCCTGCTCACCTTCAGGCAAAATTTGATATTGGGGAATACGTGGTAGATGCGCATTTGGTTTTAGGGTTAAAGATACAGGGGGTATTTTCAACAATCCGACATCCGTGTCCCCTTTTGCCCAAAGAGTGGGGGTATATCTGCAAACTCAGGAAGGAGAGGTGCATTTTTGACTAAACATTGAGATATACGTTGAATGGGAGGCTGCAATGTTAGATACACACCATCAGCAGAACAATAAATACGAGCATGCAACTTTTTCAATATATCCAACCCTAGGAGATTTTCGCCGCAACTAGAAGTAAGCAAGAATGGCGAATCCACAGTAACAGGCCCAATAGTAAAGGGAAGTGGTTTTGAAACGGGGCTTACCACGGGGATTCCCGAAATTCCCACTGATACGTTATTTTGGCCAGACAGAGCAGCCCCTGGGACCAATGTATGAGAAACAGAACTATTCATAGCTCCAGTATCCACCAAAAACTTTTCACATGTCCCCATCAATTGCCCCTGGACGTAAGGCCCCTGTTTGTCAACTGGTACTGATATATGGCCACTGCTCTATCCGTGGCTGTCTCATGCATAATTGTTTCCACCATAGCTGTCTTCCCGGTAATCCTCATTGTAGTACTGCCTTCCTTGAAAATCATCAAAATAGTTTTTTCCTAACTCATCGCCGGACCTGTTCCACATCTCATACTACTTTGATCGGTACCTCCTCTTCCTCGTCCTCTATTAAAACCACCCTGTCCATATAATAATGGACACTGGGCTCGCCAGTGTCACTCTTGTCTGCAATTTGAACACTGATCAATTCTTGCACTGGGCCCCTGACTTCCTCCTCCTTTCATCATTGCGCCCCTTGGGAAGGAGCCCCTTCCTCCCCTTCTACCATTTTCCCTCTGCTGACTTGTTGCAGCAGCACCCGGGTTTTCAACTCCTTAACCTTTTTATCCGATTTATCCTTACTCTCATTTTCTCGATGCTCATAATACTGAGCCATGCTAAGAATAACTGAGGGGGTTGAAGTGGTCCAAGTACTTTGGCCAGCCTGCAAACGTGTTTTTATATCTGGTAACAAATTAGTGACAAATCTATTTACAAATAGCCGTATGCCACCTTCTGTGGACAAATCCTGTCCACTGAAGTCAATAAATATTTTCTCAAACCGGGTAAAGAAGTCAGATACATTTTCATCCTTCTTTTGGTTGCAGGCTGTTAGCTTATCCCAATTCACCTTTTGTGGTGGAATAAGGGTTTGCATATATGTAATGATTTGAGCGGGTATAGCTAAAATCTCATCTTTAGGCTTGTTGCCAGGCTTCCGATCTTTGTCCCATGCCTTAATTTGATCCCAGGTCCCTCAAAGTTCGGCGGCATGATCTGAATCATGCACTTGTCTCCATATATCTACTGGGACCAGAAGACCAAAAAATAGCTCAATGTCAGCTAAAGTCATAACGGCGGAATTCGTGGCTTCAGTTAATTCTTTATAATAAGCCCTAGGATTCTTTCGAGGGTCAGGAAGCTGAGCTTTTAAAGTAAGAACTTCACTCCGTTTCCAAGGGGTATAAACCCATTGTTCTTGAAAATGTGCCTCTAAACGTGCTCTAGTGACTTGGCCTTCTCCGTACAATACTTCGGGTACCTCAGGATGGAAAAGAGGATGTACTTCTCTCATAGGATACTGTGTCCCTACATCTGGGCATTTCCTATTCATATGATCTCGATAGTGTATCAAAGTTTCAACATTCTGAAACACCTCTTCGACCTGTAATTGGAATTTAAAAGCTCGATCTTTGATGTCGCAAAATATCTGAGGGGCTAGCCCTTCTTGAAAACATTGTTCCCATAAGGAAATCAGTCTTATTGCCATATGTTCTAATGCTAGTTGTTGTATAACTGGTTCGAAATCTTTCATAGTACTCCAGATGTCCTCTAGAGTATAAATTGGATTCCGCATCCATTGGGACACCTGAATCACTACAGCCCATCTTTCTTCATCTCCTAGGGATGATCGAGTAAAAACTCGTCGACCTTCCATCCCTCCCATAGGGCGTCGTGGCGTGACATCTGAAGAGGCAGCGGTCATCCCCTTAGGTGTAACCGTCATTCTTCTGGCCGGCGGTGTTAAAAATACTGGGGACAAGGGAGAGGCAGCCACTGTCCCAGGTAACAAAGTAATTAAATCTGAGGTAGTGGGACGGAGGGTAGGAGGGGCAGACACCGGAGCAGGAGGGTGCACAGCTATGATCGTTGCAACTTGGCGCGATTGACCCCCTAAAACGCCATGAGGCTCATGAAGCATATGAACCACTATTACTGAGTCTTTCTCAACAAACGCCTATTGGGCGAAAGACTATGAACAACTAAACACTGTTAATTAGGTACATATATCCTATAGTTCACTTTTTTGTATCATACACTTTTATATATATGTGAGTAAGGTGGGGATTTGTGCTACCCCGTCCTTAAGAAGGAGTTTTAGACTCCGAAACATGTTCATGTAGACGCACACACGAGGTTAATGTACAAAATTATACACAAATAATCTCACAATGCACCATTTTAATAATACCAGCCCGGGGGCATATTAAAAAGTTTTTTCTTCACCCCACGAGCCAGGTATTTTTTAACAATCACTTATCACTTTTTCAAACCTCACCACTCACGAACAATCATTACCCTACACACACCACACATAGTCTGAATTAGTGCTCCCACGTAATCGGCGGTCGCAGCACGCAGCATCCCGTAGAGGGGTGCGAAGACCCCGATAATGAAGCATGACACCAAGGGGCCTGTTGGTGTGTGAGGGGTATTTTAAAAAAACACTAAGTGCTCCCCACAACAGTAGGGATCACGTCCATCGTCCAAGTGGATTCTATTCTGTTTATGAGATATATACCCGGGGAGACCGAATCCACTTTCTTTTCTCTCCCTCCCTCCTTTGTTAAGAACAGGGTTACTCGTATTGACATTAATGCTAGGGGCAGCACATCAGGCCAACTCAAACCTGTACTCTGCTGTATCTTTGCCATCTTCAATTTCAATATGCCATTATATTTCTCAACCAATCCTGCAGATTGTGGGTGTCGTGCTGCATGAAATTTCTGTTTTATTTGCAATCCTTTACAAATGTATTTAACGAGTTCTGCATTAAAATGTACCCTATTGTCTGTCCATATAATTCACGGCAAACCAAATCGGGGGAGAAACTCCTTAATTAGGGCTTTTGCAGTAGCTAGGGCAGTATTCTCTTTGGTGGGGTATGCTTCAACTCATTTATTAAACGCACAAACCACCACCAACACATACTTGAGATTGTTTAATCTTTCGAATTGAATATAATCCATCTGTATCACTTCAAATGGCAAAGAAGGGGGTGCAAAATGTCCACTAAGAACTGTCTCTCTTCCTCCAGGATTATGCTGTAAAGAGATCATGCAGTATTTGACCACATGGGCAGCAGTTTTAGGGATATTCGAGTTATTCCACACTGGGTCCAATAATGAACAAATACCTTTTGCTCCAATGTGGGCAGTGCCATGGGCCATCACTACTACCGCGTACACCAGGGCATTAGGCAATAGCCATCTCTGTCTGTCAGTCAAATCAATCCAGCAATCATTCTTATCTAATCGCCCTATTTCCTGTTCCCATTTTAATAATTCATCAGGCGTAGCTTCTTTCTGCAATTCCCTAACACTTTCAATAGTATTATCAAATACTGTAGTCTCCGCCACCCATCGGGTTGCTACACTGGGGAACATCGTGGACGTTTTAGTTTGTGCTGTTTCCTTCCCTACTTGATCGGCAAAGGCATTTCCCTCTCCTGTAGTATCAATGATTTTCTTATGGGCACTACACTTAATGATAGCTACCTTCTCTGGCAAAGTTAAAGCGTATAACAATCTTTCAATCAACGGGCCATGTTGTATTCTTTGACCAATGGAGGTAAGAAATCCTCGTTCCCTCCACAGCCGCCCAAAACTATGGGCCACGCCAAAGGCGTATTGGCTGTCGGTAAAAATATTTACTCTTAAACCTTCACTCAATTCACATGCTCTTTAAAATGCTATTAGTTCAGCTGCTTGCGCTGATTGATGAGAAACCCGAGCGGTCTCTACTACTGTTCTAAGGGTAGTTATAGCATAAGCAGCTGTTGTCGTGCCATCTGGTAACTTGAAACAAGAGCCATCCACATACAACTCCCCTTGTGGGTCAGATAAAGGGGAGTCAGTGAGGTCTACACGTCCCTTCGTTTCTTCTTCAGTCCGAAATATACAATCCTGGACATCTTCCTTTTGGTCACTCAAAGGGAGGGGTAGTAACGTGGCTGGATTCAGAGTGGCACATCGTTTAATTTTAATGTGGGGTGCAAATAAAGTTAATTCATAACCAGTCAATCGTGCATTCGTGAAGTGCTGAGTTTTTGTTCGATTCAATAATATGTCCACAGCGTGTGGTACCATCACTGTAAGATCAGTATTCAAGACAATCCCCTCCGACTGTCGAATGGCCACCGCCACAGCAGCCCTTAAACAGCTGGGAAGGGCTCTGGCAACATGATCCAATTCTGCCGAAAAATACGCACAGGGTCATTGTTTTCCGCCAAAACCCTGGGTTAAAACTGAAAGAGAACAACCGTCCACTTCATGCACATAAAGTACGAAAGACTTTCGGTAGTCCGGAGCACCCAGAACGGGCTCAGAGCAATGAGCAGTCTTTAAAGAATTAAAAGCATCTTGACAGTCATCCATCCAGGGCAAGGGTTCATGCACATCTTTGGTAACCAAATGCAACAAGGGTTTAGCCAGAAGGGAACAATTAGGAATCCATTGGTGACAGTAAGAGGTTATGCCTAGAAAAGCACAAACTTCACGTTGGGTTCGAGGCACGGACATGTTAGTAATAACAGTTATTCGTTCAGGAGTTAATCGTCTCCCCGCTTTCGACAGTAAATGACCAAGATAGGTCACTTCCTGTCGACAATACTGAAAATTGGACACGGACACTTTTACCATTAGCAGCCAAGTGGTGCAACAGTTGAACAGTGGCCTCCTTACAACCATCTGCCGTATCAGATGCCACCAGAATATCATCCACATATTGGACGAGAACCGAACCTGGAGGGAGGACCAATTTATCCAATACTGCTTTTAGAGCTTGGCTATGAATACTAGGACTTTCAGTATAGCTTTGAGGTGCATGACAGAATCTAACACTTCGGCCAGATAATGAGAATCCAAAAATATGACGGCTATCTGGATGTATGGGGATACTAAAGAAAGCGTTTTTTAAATCGATCACTGAAAAATACTGTGTGTTAGGGGGAATCATAGTCAAGATGGCAGTGATGTCTGGGACCACAGGATATTGAGGAATCGCTATTTTATTAACCTCTCTAAGGTCAATTACAAAACGATAAGTGTCTTTATAATCAGGATCACCATCTAAAGGGGCTTTTTTTCAAAATCGGTAAAATGGGGCTATTACAAATATTTGCTGCTGTTTCTTCTACCACTCCTTTCTTAATTAAATCATGAATGACATGCAATAAAGCCTGCTCACCTTCAGGTGAAATTTGATATTGGGGAATACGTGGTAGATGCGCATTTGGTTTTAGGGTTATAGATACAGGGGGTATTTTCAACAATCCGACATCCGTGTCCCCTTTTGCCCAAAGAGTGGGGGGTATATCTGCAAACTCAGGAAGGAGAGGTGCATTTTTGACTAAACATTGAGATATACGTTCAATGGGAGGCTGCAATGTTAGATACACACCATCAGCAGAACAATAAATACGAGCATGCAACTTTTTCAATATATCCAACCCTAGGAGATTTTCGCCGGAACTAGAAGTAAGCAAGAATGGCGAATCCACAGTAACAGGCCCAATAGTAAAGGGAAGTGGTTTTGAAACGGGGCTTACCACGGGGATTCCCGACATTCCCACCGATGTGTTATTTTGCCCAGACA
This sequence comes from Lissotriton vulgaris, assembly GCF_964263255.1. Taxonomy (NCBI): domain Eukaryota; kingdom Metazoa; phylum Chordata; class Amphibia; order Caudata; family Salamandridae; genus Lissotriton; species Lissotriton vulgaris. The sequence continues at coordinate 454,342,308 of NC_141700.1, forward strand.
GAGCAGCCCCTGGGACCAATGTATGAGCAACAGAACTATTCATAGCTCCAGTATCCACCAAAAACTTTTCACATGTCCCCATCAATTGCCCCTGGACGTAAGGCCCCTGTTTGTTAACTGGTACTGATATATGGCCACTGCTCTATCCGTGGCTGTCTCATGCATAATTGTTTCCACCATAGCTGTCTTCCCGGTAATCCTCATTGTAGTACTGCCTTCCTTGAAAATCATCAAAATAGTTTTTTCCTAACTCATCGCCGGACCTGTTCCACATCTCATACTACTTTGATCGGTACCTCCTCTTCCTCGTCCTCTATTAAAACCACCCTGTCCATATAATAATGGACACTGGGCTCGCCAGTGTCACTCCTGTCTGCAATTTGAACACTGATCAATTCTTGCACTGGGCCCCTGACCTCCTCCTCCTCTCATCATTGCGCCCCTTGGGAAGGAGCCCCTTCCTCCCCTTCTACCATTTTCCCTCTGCTGACTTGCTGCAGCAGCACCCGGGTTTTCAACTCCTTAACCTTTTTATCCGATTTATCCTTACTCTCATTTTCTCGATGCTCATAATACTGAGCCATGCTAAGAATAACTGAGGGGGTTGAAGTGGTCCAAGTACTTTCGGCAGCCTGCAAACGTGTTTTTATATCTGGTAAAAAAAATTGTGACAAATCTATTTACAAACAGCCTTATGCCACCTTCTGTGGACAAATCCTGTCCACTGAAGTCAATAAATATTTTCTCAAACCGGGTAAAGAAGTCAGATACTTTTTCATCCTTCTTTTGGTTGCAGGCTGTTAGCTTATCCCAATCCACCTTTTGTGGTGGAATAAGGGTTTGCATATATGTAATGATTCGAGCGGGTATAGCTAAAATCTCATCTTTAGGCTTGTTGCCAGGCTTCCGATCTTTGTCCCATGCCTTAATTTGATCCCAGGTCCCTCCAAGTTCGGCGGCATGATCTGAATCATGCACTTGTCTCCATATATCTACTGGGACCAGAAGACCAAAAAATAACTCAATGTCAGCTAAAGTCATAACGGCGGAATTCGCGGCTTCAGTTAATTCTTTATAATAAGCCGTAGGATCGTAGGATTCTTTCGAGGGTCAGGAAGCTGAGCTTTTAAAGTAAGAACTTCACTCCGTTTCCAAGGGGTATAAACCCATTGTTCTTGAAAATGTGCCTCTAAACGTGCTCTAGTGACTTGGCCTCCTCCGTACAATACTTCGGGAACCTCAGGATGGAAAAGAGGATGTACTTCTCTCATAGGATACTGTGTCCCTACATCTGGGCATTTCCTATTCATATGATCCCGATAGTGTATCAAAGTTTCAACATTCTGAAACACCTCTTCGACCTGTAATTGGAATTTAAAAGCTCGATCTTTGATGTCGCAAAATATCTGAGGGGCTAGCCCTTCTTGGAAACATTGTTCCCATAAGGAAATCAGTCTTATTGCCATATGTTCTAATGCTAGTTGTTGTGTAACTGGTTCGAAATCTTTCATAGTACTCCAGATGTCCTCTAGAGTATAAATTGGATTCCGCATCCATTGGGACACCTGAATCACTACAGCCCATCTTTCTTCATCTCCTAGGGATGATCGAGTAAAAACTCGTCGACCTTCCATCCCTCCAATAGGGCGTTGTGGCGTGACATCTGAAGAGGCAGCGGTCATCCCCTTAGGGGTAACCGTCATTCCTCTGGCCGGCTGTGTTAAAAATACTGGGGACAAGGGAGAGGCAGCCACTGTCCCAGGTAACAAAGTAATTAAATCTGAGGTAGTGGGATGGAGGGTAGGAGGGGCAGACACCGAAGCAGGAGGGTGCACAGCTATGATCATTGCAAATTGGCGCGATTGACCCCCTAAAATGCCATGAGGCTCATGAAGCATATGAACCACTATTACTGAGTCTTTCTCAACAAACGCCTATTGGGCGAAAGACTATGAACAACTAAACACTGTGAATTAGGTACATATATCCTATAGTTCACTTTTTTGTATCATACACTTTTATATATATGTGAGTAAGGTGGGGATTTGTGCTACCCCGTCCTTAAGAAGGAGTTTTAGATTCCGAAACATGTTCATGTAGACGCACACACGAGGTTAATGTACAAAATTATACACAAATATTCTCACAATGCACCATTTTAATAATACCAGCCCGGGGGCATATTAAAAAGTTTTTTCTTCACCCCACGAGCCAGGTATTTTTTAACAATCACTTATCACTTTTTCAAACCTCACCACTCACGAACAATCCTTACCCTACACACACCACACATAGTCTGAATCAGTGCTCCCACGTAATCGGCGGTCGCAGCACGCAGCATCCCGTAGAGGGGTGCGAAGACCCTGATGATGAAGCATGACACCAAGGGGCCTGTTGGTGTGTGAGGGGTATTTTAAAAAACACTAAGTGCTCCCCACGACAGTAGGGATCACGTCCATCGTCCAAGTGGATTCTATTCTGTTTATGATATATACCCGGGGAAACCGAATCCACTTTCTTTTCTCTCCCTCCCTCCTTTGTTAGGAACAGGGTTACTCGTATTGACATTAATGCTAGGGGCAGCGCATCAGGCCTACTCAAACCCGTACTCTCCTGTATCTTTGCCATCTTCAATTTCAATATGCCATTATATTTCTCAACCAATCCTGCAGATTGTGGGTGTCGTGCTGCATGAAATTTCTGTTTTATTTGTAATCCTTTACAAATGTATTTAATGAGTTCTGCATTAAAATGTACCCCATTGTCTGTCCATATAATTCAGGGCAAACCAAATCGGTGCAGAAACTCCTTAATTAGGGCTTTTGCAGTAGCTAGGGCAGTATTCTCTTTGGTGGGGTATGCTTCCACCCATTTACTAAACGCACAAACCACCACCAACACAGGCTTGAGATTGTTTACTCTTTCGAATTGAATATAATCCATCTGTAGCACTTCAAACGGCAAAGAAGGGGTCGCAAAATTTCCCCTAAGAACTGTCTGTCTTTCTCCAGGATTATGCTGTGAACAGATCATGCAGTATTTGACCACATGGGCAGCAGTTTTAGGGATATTCGAGTTATTCCACACTGGGTCCAATAATGAACAAATACCTTTTGCTCCAATGTGGGCAGTGCCATGGGCCATCACTACTACAGCGTACACCAGGGCATTAGGCAATAGCCATCTCTGTCTGTCAGTCAAATCAATCCAGCAATCATTCTTATCTAATCGCCCTATTTCCTGTTCCCATTTTAATAATTCATCAGGCATAACTTCTTTCTGCAATTCCCTAACACTTTCAATAGTATTATCAAATACTGTAGTCTCCGCCACCCATCGGGTTGCTACACAGGGGAACATCGTGGAAGTTTTAGTTTGTGCTGTTTCCTTCGCTACTTGATCGGCAAAGGCATTTCCCTCTCCTGTAGTATCAATAATTTTCTTATGGGCACTACACTTAATGATAGCTACCTTCTCTGGCAAAGTTAAAGCGTATAACAATCTTTCAATCAACGGGCCATGTTGTATTCTTTGACCAATGGAGGTAAGAAATCCTCTATCCCTCCACAGCCGCCCTAAACTATAGGCCACACCAAAGGTGTATTGGCTGTCAGTAAAAATGTTTACTCTTAAACCTTCACTCAATTCACATGCTCTTAATAATGCTATTCATTCAGCTGCTTGCGCTGATTGCTGAGAAACCCGAGCGGTCTCTACGACTGTTCTAAGGGTAGTTCTAGCATAAGCAGCTGTTGTCGTGCCATCTGGTAACTTGAAACAAGAGCCATCCACATACAACTCCCCTTGTGGGTCAGATAAAGGGGAGTCAGTGAGGTCTACACGTCCCTTCGTTTCTTCTTCAGTCCAAAATATACAATCCTGGACATCGTCCTTTTAGTCACTCAAAGGAAGGGGTAGTAATGTGGCTGGATTCAGAGTGGCACATTGTTTAATTTTAATGTGGGGTGCAAATAAAGTTAATTCATAACCAGTCAATCGTGCACTCGTGAGGTGCTGAGTTTTTGTTCGATTCAATAATATGTCCACAGTGTGCGGTATCATCACTGTAAGATCAGTATTCAAGGCAATCCCCTCCGACTGTCGAATGGCCACCGCCACAGCAGCAGCAGCCCTTAAAAAGGTGGGAAGGGCTCTGGCAACATTATCCAATTCTGCCAAAAAATACGCACAGGGTCATTGTTTTTCGCCAAAACCCTGGGTTAACACTGAATGAGAACAACCGTCCACTTCATGCACATAAAGTACAAAAGGCTTTCGGTAGTCCGGAGTACCCAGAACGGGCGCAGAGCAAAAAGCAGTCTTTAAGGAATTAAAAGCATCTTGACATTCATCCGTCCAGGGCAAGGGTTCATGCACATCTTTGGTAACCAAATGCAACAAGGGTTTAGCCAGAAGGGAAAAAATAGGAATCCATTGGTGACAGTAAGAGGGTATGCCTAGAAAAGCATAAACATCACTTGAGTACGAGGCACGGACATGTTAGTAATAACAGTTATTCGTTCAGGAGTTAATTGTCTCCCCGCTTTCGACAGTAAGTGACCGAGATAGGTCACTTCCTGTCGACAATACTGAAATTTAGACAAGGACACTTTATTACCATTAGCAGCCAAGTGGCGCAACAGTTGAACAGTGGCTTTCTTACAACCATCTGCCGTATCAGATACCACCAGAATATTATCCACATATTGGACGAGAACATTACCTCGAGGGAGGTCCAATTTATCCAATACTGCTTTTAGAGCTTGGCTATAAATACTAGGACTTTCAGTATAGCTTTGATGTGCACGACAAAATCTAAAACTTCGGCCAGATAATGAGAATCCAAAAATATGACGGCTATCTGGATGTATGGGGATACTAAAGAAAGCGTTTTTTAAATCGATCACTGAAAAATACTGTGCATTAGGGGGAATCATAGTCAAGATGGCAGTGATGTCTGGGACCACAGGATATTGAGGAATCGCTATTTTATTAACCTCTCTAAGGTCAATTACAAAACGATAAGTGTCTTTATAATCAGGATCACCATCTAAAGGGGCTTTTTTCAAAATCGGTAAAATGGGGCTATTACAAATATTTGCTGCTGCTTCTTCTACCACTCCTTTCTTAATTAAATCACGAATGACATGCAATAAAGCCTGCTAACCTTAAGGCGAAATTCGATATTGGGGAATACGTGGTAGATGCGCATTTGGTTTCAGGGTTATAGATACAGGGGGTATTTTCAACAATCCGACATCCGTGTCCCCTTTTGCCCAAAGAGTGGGGGTATATCTGCAAACTCAGGAAGGAGAGGTGCATTTTTGACTAAACGTTGAGATGAGGACCCCGCCCAGCAGACCCGGCAGTAAGAAAGCCCCATGGTTCACCGACGAACTCAAGAGCTCCAAGAAGAACTGCCGAGCCCTCGAGAAAGTCTGGAGAAGGGAACCGACACCGGACAACAGGACCTCCTTCAAACTTGCCACCCGGAAACACCACCAGCTGATCCGCGCCGCCAAGAAAGCAGCATTCAAGGACCGGTTGGACAACAACGCACACAACTGCAAGGAACTCTTCAACATCGTGAAAGAGCTTTCCAACCCCAGCGCAGGAAACAACGACATCACCCCATCGCAAGACCTCCGCTTCATACTTCCACAACAAGATCGCGGACATACACAACAGCTTCAACAACCAACCAACGCACACCATGACCGAACAACCACCCCCCACCACCACCCTCCACGCCTGGACCCCGATCAGCACCGAAGACACCATCCGCACGATGAACTCCATCCACTCCGGATCACCGACCGACCCCTGCCCTCACCACGTCTTCAACAAGGCCGACGCTGTCATCGCACCCCACCTGCGAGACATCATCAACACATCCTTCGACACCACCATCTTCCCTGAGAGCTGGAAACACGCCGAACTCAGCGCTCTACTCAAGAAACCAACAGCGGACCCCACCGACCTCAAGAATTACCGCCCCATCTCGCTCCTCCCGTTTCCAGCCAAAGCCATCGAGAAGACCGTCAACAAGCAGATGGCCGCTTTCCTCGAGACGAACGGATCCCTCGACCCCTCACAGTCCGGCTTCCGAGCCAACCACAGCACCGAGACCGCCCTCATCGCCGCCACCGATGACATCCGAGCCCTGATGGACAACGGAGAAACAGCGGCCCTCATCCTCCTAGACCTCTCCGCGGCATTCGACACGGTCTGCCACCGCACCCTAGTACGGCGCCTCAGCAACGTCGGAATCCAGGACAAGGCGCTGGAATGGATCATCTCCTTCCTCGACGGAAGAACACAGAGAGTCCGCCTACCACCGTACAAGTCAGAGGCCTCCGAAGTCATCTGCGACGTCCCCCAAGGATCATCTCTGAGCCCCACCCTCTTCAACGTCTACATGAGCCCCCTCGCGGCCATCGTACGCAAACACAACCTCAGCATAATCTCCTACGCCGACGACACCCAGCTGATCCTCTCCCTGACCAACGACCCCGCCGCCGCCAGAGCCAACCTGCACGAAGGGATGAAAGAGGTAGCCGAGTGGATGACGACCAGCCGCCTGAAACTGAACTCGGACAAGACGGAGGTCCTCATCCTGGGCTCCTCTCCCTCCGCCTGGGACGACTCCTGGTGGCCTCCCGCCCTGGGCACCGCACCCAAACCGACAGACCATGCACGCAACCTGGGCTTCATCCTGGACTCCTCCCTCTCCATGACCAGGCAAGTCAACAACGTCTCCTCGGCATGCTTCAACATCCTACGCATGCTACGGAAGATCTTCTGGTGGATCCCCACCGAGACCAGGAAGACCGTCACCCAGGCCCTCGTCACCAGCCGACTGGACTACGGCAACGCCCTCTACGCCGGTACCACCGCCAAGCTCCAGAAGAGACTCCAGCGGATCCAGAACGCCTCAGCCAGACTCATCCTCGACATCCCACGAACCAGCCACATCTCCGGACATCTGAGAGACCTTCACTGGCTCCCCGTCAACAAAAGAATCACCTTCCGCCTCCTCACCCACGCACACAAAGCCCTACACGACCAAGGCCCGAGCTACCTCAGCAGCCGAGTCAACTTCTACGCTCCCAAACGCCACCTCCGATCAGCCAACCACGCCCTCGCCGCTGTCCCCCGCATCCGAAGAGCGACTACAGGAGGAAGGTCCTTCTCCTACCTGGCCGCCAAGACCTGGAACTCCCTCCCTCCCGACCTGCGCCTGACCCAAGACCACCTCTCCTTCAGGAAGAAGCTGAAGACCTGGCTGTTCGAGCAGTAGCGGCTCCCCCCCCCCCCCCCCCCCCCCCCAGCGCCTTGAGACCCTACGGGTATGTAGCGCGCTTTATAAGTGTCACTGATTGATTGATACGTTCAATGGGAGGCTGCAATGTTAGATACACACCATCAGGAGAACGATAAATACGAGCATGTAACTTTTTCAATATATCCAACCCTAGCAGATTTTCGCCGCAACTAGAAGTAAGCAAGAATGGCGAATCCACAGTAACAGGTCCAATAGTAAAGGGAAGTGGTTTTGAAACGGGGATTACCACGGGGATTCCCGAAATTCCCACCGATATGTTATTTTGCCCAGACAGAGCAGCCCCTGGGACCAATGTATGAGCAACAGAACTATTCATAGCTCCAGTATCCACCAAAAACTTCTCAGATGTCCCCATCAATTGCCCCTGGACGTAAGGCCCCTGTTGGTCAACTGGTACTGATATATGGCCATTGCTCTATCCGTGGCTGTCTCATGCATAATTGTTTCCACCATAGCTGTCTTCACGATAATCCTCATTATAGTACTGCCTTCCTTGAAAATCATCAAAATAGTTTTTTCCTAACTCATCGCCGGACCTGTCACCATGTCTCATACTACTTTGATCGGTACCTCCTCTTCCTCGTCCTCTATTAAAACCACCCTGTCCATATAATTATGGACACTGGGCTCGCCAGTGTCCCTCCTGTCTGCAATTTGAACACTGATCAATTCTTGCAGGGGGTCCCTGACCTCCTCCTCCTCTCATCATTGCGCCCCTTGGGAAGGAGCGCCTCCTTAACCTTTTTATCCGATTTATCCTTACTCTCGTTTTCTTGATGCTCATAATACTGAGCCATGCTAAGAATAACTGAGGGGGTTGAAGTGGTCCAAGTACTTTCGGCAGCCTGCAAACGTGTTTTTATATCTGGTAACAAATTAGTGACAAATCTATTTACAAATAGCCGTATGCCACCTTCTGTGGACAAATCCTGTCATCTGAAGTCAATAAACACTTTCTCAAACCGGGTAAAGAAGTCAGATACATTTTCATCCTTCTTTTGGTTGCAGGCTGTTAGCTTATCCCAATCCACCATTCGTGGGGGAATAAGGGTTTGCATATATGTAATAATTCGAGCGGGTATAGCTAAAATCTCATCTTTAGGCTTGTTGCCAGGCTTCCGATCATTGTCCCATGCCTTTATTTAATCTCAGGTTCCTCCAAGTTCGGCGGCATGATCTGAATCATGCACTTGTCTCCATATATCTACTGGGACCAGAAGACCAAAAAATAACTCAATGTCAGATAAAGTCATAACAGCCGAATTCGCGGCTTCAGTTAATTCTTTGTAATAAGCCGTAAGATTCTTTCGAGGGTCAGGAAGCTGAGCTTTTAAAGTAAGAACTTCACTCCATTTCCAAGGGGTATAAACCCATTGTTCTTGAAAATGTGCCTCTACACGTGCTCTAGTGACTTGGCCTCCTCCGTCCAATACTTCGGGAACCTCAGGATGGAAAAGAGGATGTACTTCTCTCATAGGATACTGTGTCCCTACATCTGGGCATTTCCTATTCATACGGTCCCGATAGTGTATCAAAGTTTCAACATTCTGAAACACCTCTTCGACATGTAATTCGAATTTAAAAGCTCGATTTTTGATGTCGCAAAATATCTGAGGGGCTAGCCCTTCTTGAAAACATTGTTCCCATAAGGAAATCAGTCTTATTGCCATATGTTCTAATGCTAGTTGTTGTGTAACTGGTTCGAAATCTTTCATAGTACTCCAGATATCCTCTAGAGTATAAATTGGATTCCGCATCCATTTGGACACCTGAATCACTACAGCCCGTCTTTCTTCATCTCCTATGGATGATTGAGTAAAAACTCGTCGACCTTCCATCCCTCCCATAGGGCGTCGTGGCGTGACATCTGAAGAGGCAGCGGTCATCCCCTTAGGGGTAACCGTCATTCCTCTAGCCGGGGGTGTTAAAAATACTGGGGACACTAGAGAGGCAGCCACTGTCCCAGGTAACAAAGTAATTAAATCTGAGGTAGTGGGACGGAGGGTAGGAGGGACAGACAACGGAGCAGGAGGGTGCACAGCTACTGGAGCGGTAGCGGCCTCTGCTCCCGTCCTTCCTGTCCGGTCCACTGGGACCGCTGGGTACAAAGCTTGGTGGGCATATGGCGGCGGAGGGCGAGCCTCTAATAGTTCCTCTATTTCGTCTTCTGCTTCGGTTCGGGTCATATAACTTTTATCTGTCTGTAATCGAAACTGTCAATCTAATTGCTCAATATTCTTCTCTACTTTTTCTTTCTCATACGCCACTGCCTTTTGGGTTACAGTCTGTCCTGCTTTAATCTTTCCCAATTTCTCTTCTCGTATTCGCCGTCGCTTCGCCTCCTTTAACGATAAGGTTAAGGAGTCAAACATAGTCTGACCGCTCCTTCTCAGAAATAATTTGTTCTGCAAGTAATTAATTTTCCTTTCATCAAAAGACCCTGTTAAAGGCCATTGTAATTCTGCATTATCTTTAATATATTTGTTCCACAGTGTATTAAACTAAATGGGAGAAATACCATGTTTAACGTACATGTCAAAACTAGGACTGCCTTCCGGAGGAGCGGGCTGTCTTTCTTCCAGCCGCCCACTCTTCTGACGGCAGCACCCAAAACATAGTTTACTAAAACAAGACATCTTTATGTATTCAACAAATCATACCATTCCAACTGCAGTTACACTCATAGACGCGTCCACTCACCACATACTCTTCACTTTGCAACCCACAACCAGTCAATATACATACTATACTTAAAGTGCATAAATTTCGATCAATAAAAGTACTCTGGTCATGACTTTAAAATTCCATACGACATGTCTCATACTCGAACAGAGCCCGTCGACTCTTGTTCGCGGAATCGATCACCCTGGATTCCAGACCACCAAAAGAATTCACAAAAGAGACAGTCCAGAGACTGCCCTGGGATCATCAGACAGGCGCACCATGAACCCTCTTACAGACTATCCCCCAGTCCTGTGCTGGTTGGGCCGGGCGTTATGGGTGGGACCTCAGACCCCGCGCTTACCCAGTTGCTCCTGGGGGCTTTTCCGAAGAGGATTCGGCAGAGTGCGCGCCCACCGTGCAACACTAAAGCGTCCGACGTTGTCCCAACTAATCACCAAACAAGTCTGTGGGGCATCTGCCCGTGCAATCACACCTCTGCCACGTCAGACCCCCAGATTCCCTGTGGTTCACTAACCACTGTAATCCATATGCAGTTAACTGTTCTTCTGAGCCACTTCTCAAAAGTGCTCGTTCCATACAATAGAATTCACTCACCTGGGGCACTCAGGTCTGATTGAGCGTTCTCCACCGCCTATGTCTTTTATAGACCAACACGGTCAGCTGTTCCCGGGTTAAGCCTGAAGGACTCCGGGGAAGGGATATTTAGCAGCTGGGAGGGTCACTGGGTCGAAGAGTGGAATTTTCCTTTTCTACCACAAACTGGTTTCTCAATTACGATCCTTTTTCAGTCCACCCCCTCGACCAGAACCCCTCCCCGTCCCTCTTCCCCTGTTTACAGGAGGGGACACCAACTGAAGTACCATAAAAATATACCATAGAGCTATACTTACTGATAGCCCATATACCTTATTTACCAAGAATAAGTCAGCCGGCAATGGAGAAGGTTCAAGCGTTTATTTTGCAAAAGCGCCCTATATAGGAGAGCCTCCCTCTCGTCACAACTACCAAAAGTGTGCAGAGGAAACTGCTGGATCACATTCAAAACAGTGCATATATACTTTTGGCATACCTCATTGAAACCCCGTACATGGAAAAGAACCAATAATTGAGAAACCAACAGGAAGACCCATATAAGGCACAATAGATTGATTCGAAGCTTAGCTCAAGCTATTCCGGGGGTAGGTCAGTAAAGGTGCCTTCCTTTCGTTCTGGTGCACGGGAGTACAGGCATGGCGCCTGCAAGAATGTGCTCATCTGAGAAGAAAGAGAGATGTGACCTTGGGTTTCCTAGGTTAGAATCAATGCTCTGTTCATAGCCTGGGCCGACCTTTCAGACTCTCCTCTCAGCAGTATGTCACGTGTGTTCCTTACTAACGAGAGAGACCCCGAGAAATGAACCCAAGATGGAGTTTGTTCAGCTGAGGCCCAAGTTTTTGAATATACATGGGTCGAGTATATTTACAAGGGGTTTCTGTCAGAATAGCATTCATACATTGGATACATTAAGACAACATTATATAGTACCGATTTTATATTTCTTCATGTTTTATGACAAAAAACATAATATGAAGGATGTCACTCTGAGGGAGGGTGGGAGGGTGGGAGGGTGTGGGTTAAGCTTGATAAATGCGTGAAAAAGGGTAGAAGTCACTTTTCTGAACCATTACAAGTGAGTAAGACATACACATGCACATGCTCAGCCAAGCTCAGCAATGGTAAGGTCTGGCATTTTTGCAAACTCTCTGAAAGTAATAGAATTCAATGCTGGAATGTTGGGGAGGTGAGAGCATCTGGAGCGTATTTGAGGGAAGACGAAGGGAATGTTGAGCCCAGCAATTCTGAAGCTGGTGTTCAGCCAAGGGAGACTACAGTTAGTTTTCTGACTCAATCTTAGGCAGCTATGGCTGAGTCTTTTGCAGGTGGCGGAGCATGCAACCTAGTGATGGGACGATTCAAAGGCATATCTCAGGGTCGCAAGCTGATGGGGTCAAGGTTACAAGTTCTGATAGCAACATCACACTGCCATCAAAATTATAAGATTCTTTAGTTGGTAGGGTGTAGGTTCTACTCTTGAACTCTTGTTCACTGTATAACATATGTCTCTATCCTTTGTTTTGAGTACTACTTGCAATTTAGAGTTTCAGGTCATTATTTTTATGTTACCTGCAGTATGTGTACCACTATTTTGTTAATTGTTTGATGCAGCGCTACTCCGGAATTATTTTCTAAAACCATATCACCTTTCCCTGAAGTACCAAATCATACATTACTCATCAGTGGGGCCCATAACACTGCGAGTTACTCACAAACACGTTTCATCCTACTTCATGAATCGTGTGATTCAAAGGAGAGCCGCTGGATCATAGAGGAGTTTCTAAATCAAAACTAAATATTTATACTATATACACCTGCAGTTTAAAGGAATTTTGCCATGGTTGTATTAATTAGACATTTTATTCAGACACACCACCATTATGGGCAATGGATCTGCTAGTAAAAAATTAGGCTAAGGAAAATACAAGACTAGCCTAATTCTCCATTCATCTGATTTTTATTAAAAACAACGTTTAGCATGTCTAACAGTTTATTCTCTTTATTTATTTCTTTATTTAAAAAAATAACCTTAAAAGAGTAAAAGTTTTATCTCAAAAATTTATATTCATTTATTTCAAGGATTCAGAAATAGACATTATTCTTTAGGTTTCAGGACATAAGTATCATCAAAAGACAAATAGTTCCCAAAGTTCATTTTTCTCCTAACTACCTAACTAACATCCTCATCTGAAACTCATTTCTCATTCAAAGAAAAAAGAAAATGTATTCAAAGTCTTACATCTCAGGAAAATCAGCATTCCGACAGCATCTCAGGAGGAAATCGAAAAGAGATTTTTTTCCTTAAGAAAAGTCACGTCTTTTTATACCCTATTTCACTAACTTTATCTATCTACAAAAGTAACTATCAGTACGAACTCAAGTCCTGGTTGGATAATTTGAGGGTGGATGATCATCACCTCATCATTCTAATATTCAATTTCTGGAGCATCAGCGGAAATTAAAGAGTTCATTGTTTTAAAAGTGTCCAGCTTGGTCACATCCCCAACTTGTTATATGAGGTTCCTTTCCCACGTTTTGAAATTCAGATGTTCACATTTTGTTGGCAGTCATCAGGACATTCAGGGCAAGCCGTCCTTGAACCACTCTCGCTCAGGCACAGGTAGCTCACATTCAATCTCGGTTCTAGCCGCGCGTGCGCAGTATCTTTCACTGTCACAGTAATCGAAAACCTCAATTTTTAAGTAGGCCTCACGAGCCAGAATGGGAACTATCATAGAAAAAAACACAAATAAATGGAAATTATTCAAATATAGCCCTTCTGTTTACCTCCTCTTATACTAAGGTTTTCCCTGTTAGTTTTTACCTAGCAAATAAGCAACACATATGCATGGTATACTCGCCTGTCTCCATGTTTTTGCCACAAAATACATAAACAGAAAGCACATTTATGCTGCTTTTGATTAATTTAAAGCTTTGTAATAATAAACGCCATGACAACATTACTAAATCAGTCAGTTATGGTTTTCCATGCAAGCAGATTAATATTCCCACGTGTATTTGTGTGTGCATTCTATACTTCGTCGATTAGTATTTCAAACCAAAAAATTAATAAAAGTTACAGTTATGAGGAAATGACTTAACAGGGTTATACAAAATGTTGTTTCTTCACCTCGCTCTATCAACTCCCTCCTTTGGTGATCTTTTCACCAAATATCTACTAACATTTTGCACATTTTATCCAAACATGTCTCAAGTTCTTCTGATTAGTATGGTTTATACTCTAGTATATTCTTCTCTGGTTTCTTTAAAGACCTTTTCTTGAAATTCCTCCATTTCTATATCACAGTTTTCTCTTTCCCTTTCTCGTTTTTCTTGAATTGCTTTATTAATTGATTTTCTAACATTCCTTCTTTTTCTATATCTACCACAAAATTTTAACCTCAAAATCACTAATACTATTATTGTTATTGGGACTAGTATCTTACCTATAATTGAACTACCTATTTCAAGAAAGACTTTTACCAAGTCGTTCAACAACACCATCAACCTCCAGTAGTTCAATTTCCTTATGCAATTCTGTAACGTTTGTAATGTACTTTTCAATGTATTAACCTTTGTCTGGAATGTAGGTACAACAGTGCTGTACCTTTAAAATTTCACAAACTCCTCCTTCTTTTGCCAATATTATATCAAGAGCAAGACGATTTTGCCTCACCATAGCTCTCATAGCAACCATTTCAGTATTTACCATTAACAATCCACTTGCTGTGTCCGTTGACAAACGATCTACAAACGTTGATAATCTTCAAATTCAGTTTGCATTAAAAGATATTCCCACTGCTGGTATCAGTGCTCCAAAAATATTGCCTATTATTTCAATTACACTCTCTCTTTTTCTACGACTTAAAGGTTTTCCTATCTCATGATTTCCATTAGTACCTCTATCTACATGAAAGATTTTAGGAAAGACCGGACCTACATAACATGTCCCGTACCAATGGTCAGGTAATCTATAATAAGCTTTGTTCCCACATATAAAGTACATGCCAGGGAAAACTGGATCTTTACCTCCTTTAAATCCCCAACCCCCTATTATTCGATAGGTGTCTTTACATTGACTTGCTCCCACAAAATAATTGTCATACACAGTATTGTCTCTTCTTATACAAAATTTCCCTAATAATGGAGTGTCTATGCTTATGGCCACATTCACATTTCTATCATCAAGATTTTCATCTTCAAATGTCCAATATTTGGATTTAGCATGGTTCATTCTTTCACTTTGTTTATAAGCATTTCTTCTCGCTTCGACCATATCTAAAAATACTTTTTCCTCATTTCTTATCTTACAAGTCAAATTATTTCTGAATGCATATTCGTGACTCAATTCGTCCATTTCTAAGAAAAGTTCTCCATTTACTTTAGCAGGCTTTACTTTGTTCATTGCATTAATGGCTTTCAATTTTTCAAATATATCATCAGAATTTGAATAGTAATATTCTAATTTCCCTGTTTGATAAAACAAGCTTGCAATTAAACTACATGTAACACCATATGTAAGTGGAAGGTGATGATATGTCACCCCCTGTGAAACTGATGCTGGCAATTTCACACATACATACCAATCACTGGCATCTATGGTCCTAACATACTCAGATAACAGTCTTGAAAATGTGTTTCTTGGGTAATCACTTATGGATCTATCTGGGTGAATCTTTGGCTTATATGCAGGTGGTTTATCAGACTTTGATTCAACATTCTGTCCATTCAAAGTTACATTTGGTTTAAGCTTTACTAGATTGTCATGGAAAGGAATGATAATAGCAAAAATTATCCACATCAAAATTAATAGTCAAGTACATATTAAACACATTCTACACCATTTTCTAAAAATAGAACATGTCGTTTTATGCTCATTATTAGCCAATTTTTTTTTTTACACAGCGATCTGCCTTACAATTCTCTTAGACCTTTGTCACCTATAGGCTTTCGCCTTTCACTTACAATGTTCTCTTTATGTCAGGATTTCAGGTTTCGTCTTTACCTTGTACCTTTCATCAATTATCACTTTTCTCTGTGATTCTGTTCTTTACTAATTTTTCCCAATTGACTTTGGGCAGTATAAGTTCTCTTGGCTACTGTTTACTTCTTCAATCGGAGGCAAAATAATATACGACTATTCAGGTGATTTGTATTTTTGATTTGGTCTTCTCACTCTTTTTGGCCTTTGAACAACTTCTATTCAATTTCCCAATGACTCCTTTTGATTGGTTATTTCATTTACTTGATCTTCTGGTTTTCTTGCGTTGTTAACCAGTTTAAATTTCAGTCCATCACTTCCTTTAGGCCAATTATCTCCTTTACAAACTCTTTTTGTTTTCGGCTCCGTGGTGTTATGTTCCACTCTCCAAGCCCTTTTTCTTGAACTCTTTCTCAATGGAGTTTCATCTGCACTGTCATCAGTTTCCCTTTCAGTCTCTTTGACAGTTTCATTTATGACAAACTTTATAATGTCTTTCTCTTTCGACAGTTCTTTCACTCTGTTAGGAACATCTCCATAGCTGGTACTTGGAATCTCATCCTTATCGTGAGTTGTTTCCTCTTTTCCAGTGTCAGGATTTTGGTTCCTGCTTTCAGAGCTTTCAGATTGTTCTTCAGTATTTTCTTGATCCCCAGTTTTATCTTCACATTGATTAGTGTCCTTACTGGTGTCAGTCTCTACCAAATCTCAATTTTCAGATTGATCTTCAGAATTTGGTATTTCAACAATTCCTCCTTCTCCTTCAGACGCAGAACTAGCATCAGATACTTCCAGATGTCGACGTTCTTGTCGAGCTTCAGTATCTGGATTTTTCTCTGGTTCAACTTCAAAATCAGAATTAGTTGTGCTTTTACCTTCCTCGTTTGGATTCTCAGGTTCAGGCACACGGATGGTGTGACTTGCATGAACCCATCTCTTTACTCCAGCACATTTAGCTGCAGTGATGCTGACCAGTATAACTTTTCTTGGTCTCTACCAGCGAGGCACCAAATAGTTTCTTCTGCGATGCACCTTTATCCGAACCCAATCTCCAGGAACTAGATCATGAGCTGGATGTTTCTCTTTCGTGTTTGATTCAGTTCCCACCTGATGGAACACAGAAGTCACCACGTCAGACAAGTTTTTGCAGTAATCCAGTATGATGTCATCATTAATAGTTAAATGTTTATCAACTGGCACAGATGCTTGTCTCATCACTCTGCCCATCAAAATCTCATGTGGACTCAATCCAGTCTTTCTGTCAGGGATACTCCTTAGGGTCATCAAAACAAGCGGTAAGGCGTCTGGCCACTTCAGTCCTGTTGCCAAACACATTTTTGCAATTCTGTTTTTTATTGTCCCATTCACTTGTTCAACTACCCCTGAAGACTCAGGTCTGTAAGCACAATGTAATTTCTGGCGAATGTCCAGTGCTTCACATATCATTTGCAGTAGTTCGTTTTGAAAGTGTGTTCCTCGATCAGTTTCGATCGTTACTGGAAATCCGTACCTTGGTATGATTTCACGCAAAAGCAATTTTGCAACAGTTAGTCCATCATTTCTCCTAGTGGGGAAAGCCTCTACCCACCGAGAGAACAGACAAATGATCACCAAAACATATCTGAGTCTATTACAAGGTGGAAGCTCTATGAAATCCAACTGCATTCGTGTGAATTAACCTCCCTCCCGTCCTATGGTTCCCAGACTCACAATTGTTTTTCTGTTTGGATTAAACTGCTGACTCGCAAGGCATCTTTGACACAGACTTTCAGCAATCATCCTGAACTTAGGGTTGTACCACGTCTGTCTAAATAGGCAAAGCATTGCATCCCTTCCAACATGAGCTTGACCATGATACATTCGGGCCATATTTGAGATCATACTTTCAGGCATTACTGGTCTTTCATCTTTGTAAACCCAAATTTCATCTTCTTCTCTTTGCCTACATCCTGCTTCTAACCAAACGTTTTTCTCTTCCTCATCAGCTTCTTCCTGCATTTGTCTTACTTCCTGCCATGTCTCAACTACTGTGGTTAGCATTAAAGGACTTGAAACATGTTCTTTATTTCGTCTCGATTTATGGATGCAAGATTTTTGGCACAATATTTTGCAATTGAATCTACATACCTGTTACCTCTGGTGATATAATCATCCCCTTTCTTGTGGGCAGCGCATTTAACAACTGCAATTTTATCAGGCAAGTGTATGGCATCAATCAACATTTTCACAAATTTGGCATTACGGATGGGGGAATCCTGCAGAAGTTAAATAACCTCTTTGGTACCTCAGTTGTCCGTAGTCATGGACAACCCCAAATGCATACTGACTGTCAGTCAATATGGTAACCTTTATTTCTTTTCCCAGTTCACATGCTCAAATCAAAGCAATCAATTCTGCTATTTGAGCACAACGAATTCCTTTCAGACAAGATGCTTCCAGTACATCTGCCACTGTGCAAACTGCCTAAGCAGCACTCAAAACACCTTCATTTGTTCTCAGACATGAACCATCAACAAACATTACGTAATCTGATTCAGGCAATGGCTCATCTCTGATGTCTAGTCTTGGTTTGGTACAGTATTCAAGAACATCTAGGCATTTATGATCAACCTCATTTCTTACTTCAGTTTCCATGGTATCAGGTAACAATGTAGAAGGATTTTTGTTGACACATCTAGAGATTGTCACATTTTCTGCTCCCAGAATTACATACTCGTATTTTGTCAACCTATTGTTGGTGAGGTACTGGGGTCTTTGTCCTAGTGAGGAGAATCTCCACAGAATGAGGTACATACACTCTCACAGGAAATCTCATCACTATTCCTTCACTTTGTTCTAGACTTACACTTGTAGCTGCTACTGCTTTCAGACAACCTGGCAACGTCTTTGCAACTGGGTCTAAAACAGCTGAGAAATATGCAATTGGCTGTCTCAGTTTTCCCTGTCTTTGAATTAACACTGACAATGCACATCCTTCTCGTTCACTGCAATACAGTTCAAACTCTTTTTCAAATTGAGACATCCCTAAAGCTGGTGCTTCACAAAAGATCGTTTTTAGCTGTTCAAATACTTCCATCTCAGTTTTGGTCAATACTATAGGGTCTCGGATATCTGCTCTTGTTAATCTCTGTAATGGTTTGGCTATCAGTGAAAATCCACTAATCCATTGTCTACAGTAACCTACCATTCCCAGAAATATTGTTACTTGTCTTTGAGTTTTTGGTGGCTGCTTTCCTTGTATCATTTTGATTCTATCTGCAGTGAGTTGTCTGATTCCTTTGGCAATCTTATGACCTAAGTATTGCACTTCTTTCTGACAAAATTGTAATTTTGTTGGAGACACTTTATGTCCCTCCTTGGCCAAAGGATTCAACAATGCAACGGTATCTGTTATAGGAGGTCGTCGATGTACTGAACCAATACAGACTCTCCAGGCATTCTCAAACTTTCTAGTGATTTCTTTAGCAACTGATTAAAGATAGATGGACTATCAGTATACTCCTGAGGAATTCTGCACCATGCCAAAATGCGATCTCCGAACCGGAACGCAAACATTGGCTGGCTTTCTGGGTGCAATGGAACAGTAAAGAATGCATTACACAGATCAATCACAGTGTACCATTCTGCATCATGGGGAATTTGATATAAAATCACTGCTGGATTTTGTACAATTGGACAACATGGGACAACTATTTTATTAACCTTTCTAAGGTCTTGTATAATCCTAAATGTTCCGTTTGGCTTTTTCATTCCCATTATCGGTGAATTACAAGGACTACTTTCTATCTCTCTCAGAATGCCTTGATCAATCATTTTGTTTATTACTGGAGTTATTCCTTCAATTATTTCTGCTGTCATTTTGTATTGGGGAATGTTCAGGTAACTCACACCTTCTTTTATAGAGACTTTTACAGGATCTACGTCTTTCATTAATCCAATATCTTCTCCTGTGAAATCCCACACCTTTTCATTCACTACCCTTTTCAATTCATCGGGTATCTTTTCTCGATCAAAACCAGGAAACAACTTATTTTGCTCTGCCTCAATCATTAGCATGGTCATTTTATACAAACTATCTTCATCTGGGGTTTACAGTTCTATGCCATCTGGTGAACAATATATGGCACAGTTCATTTTACACAAAATGTCTTGGCCTAACAAATTTACGGGGCTACTATCACACACCACAAATCGGTGCATGTCTTTGAAATTTCCAATTTCTACTTCAACTGGTTGTGTTAAGGAGGTTTTAATCTGTCTATTAGCTACACCTACAACTTGGATATGCTCTCCCAGAGAGGAAGATTTTGGACTTCCACTGACCTAACAGTGGAACGGGTAGACCAGTGTCCACTAGGAAAGTTATTTCTACATCATTCACCTTTCCGTTCACAAATGGACCTGACTGATCTACCCCAAGAGTGGCTCCAAGCACGCACTCTTCTCCCTCTCTCAGGCACCATCAGAAACTTTCATCCGACTCACTCCTGCCTTCCTCTTGTAACCAATACTGGGGACTCACATTCACTCTGGGCGATCGGTTTACCTGCTCGCCGCCGCTGAATCCTATCTCTGCACTGTATCTCTGCAGATTTACACTGTGTGGAATTGGCGGTTGTGGCACCTGACTTTGCTGAGTAACTATCTGCTGCTGCTGAGGTGGCTGTTGAATTCCCTCATGCTGCACCTGTGGATTCAACAATGTATTTTTGGGATTAACTCTTGGTGGATACTTACACTCTTTCTTCCAATGCCCTATCCTGTCGCAATTATGACAAGGGAACTTTTTCTTAAGCTCTTCTATATTTCCTACCAATTTTGTTTTGTTGAAATTTCCTTTCAATTTTCCTTGATTTGCATCGGTATATTTATTCTCCAATTGTGCTACTTGGTGTTCTGCTACGTTCACTTGTGGCCACATGGCTTTTTCCTTTAGTTTCTTTGGTTTATCTTCAATTTCATCACTACAGTATTTAGCCTGTCTCAACACTTCATCTACTGTACTCGATTGCCATCCTATTAAACTATGTCTAATCATGTCTCCAATTTCTGGTCTTAAACCATATACAAATCGATACACAAAATGACTCATGTCTTTTTCTCTCAGTTCTTCATATCCACTGTATTGCTTAAACACCAACAACAGTCTTTCATAAAATGCATGTTCAGATTCTTTCGATTCCTGTATAGTTCTGTCTATTTTAACCCAATCTGTTTCCTTTGGTGGAATTTTATTCTTCAAAAACACTATTACTTGTTCATATTTACGCATCACTTCAGGTGACGGAGCACCTGTTACTTTGTCTCGAGGATATTCCTCCTTCGGCAAATTTACAGTTATCTTGCACTCAGTCCACAGATCTGCTTGTACAACTATGTCAAATAATCCATCCAGATCAACCCATAGCACTTTTGAAACTTTCACAAATCGATCTACCTGTCGATACCATTCTACTGGTTTTTCTCTCCACCTAGGGAAATCATTTGTAAATGATAATATATCCTGTCTACTCCAAGGAACATGAACATATCCTCCTCCAGGTATTTCTCCCATAGGGAATTCATTTGCTACTGTCTCTTTTTCTCTCACAGGGAACGCTGATGTAGATTTATCACTGGCCTCTTCTTTCTTCTTTGCCCATTTTATTCTCCACTTATTCACATCTCCCCATCTCCTTAGTAGTACAATTAATTCTTTTATTTGAGTCAACCTTCCTGCAGTATTCATATTTTCAATGTCTTTTTCTGAAAAGTCTACTCTGTAGGATTTCTGCAATGTTTTATTCTTTGCGAATTCTATTTCGAATTCACTCGCTAATCCTTCTAATTGATCATGTATAGACTTTGCTTTCCATGTTATACTTTTACACATGAACATAAGTTCATTGTCTTGGTATGTTTTTAAACAGTCCGTTCCAATTGTTCCAATAATGAATTCTTCCATATCGACTTTTAATCTTGCCACATCTAGTACTTTAGGTTCATGTTCTTTCAATTTCAGAGTTTTAGCCAATCACTTATTTCTTGTTCCGATGGTCCAACAGGAGTCTGTGTTAAATCTATTTTCTCTATGCTCTTTTCAGGTGTAGCAGAATCGGATTCTGCTCCTGTTGCATACTTATAGGGTAAACTCTGATTAGAAGTTAAGTCAGGCGGATTTACATTACTTGTTCGCCTTATTTCTGATAAGTCTGGAAAAATATTTTCTTTTACCTTTTGCAAACTTTGTTGTAAAGGGATTGTCAACTTGGCTCTTTTATTCTTTGGTTTTCAAACACTGGGATTACAGGTCCTATTGTTACTGGGACTGTTACTGCCTCTATGTTTTTGGTAAGCTCTTGTATCTTTTCTGTCAATTCATTTGTAGATCGTATATATTCAGAAGTATTTGGTTGTTCTTCAACTCGTTTTTCTACTCTATTTACACTTCTTCTTTCGCTATTTTGCTTAGGAGTACCGGTAAGTCTTGTTTCTGTCATTGGGGCATTTGGATTATATCTCATTTCTACTCTTTCTGGTATATCTCTAAAATTTGAAAATTGTCTTGGAGTTTCATTAATTCTATCTTCTAATGGTGGAGCATTAGGTGTGATCCATAAAGAACCCGGTTTGTATGGTGGCGGTCTCCTATTTAATATTTCTTCCAGCACGGTATTCTCTGACTCACTATCACCATAACCTTCTTTCCCTGTTTCCACATTTTTCCTCTTCTCTGCACATTTCCGCCCTTCATATTCACCCACTAATCTAACTGGATACATTCCATCACACATGTCAGCATTTCTCCATCTGCGCATTTTACTCTCATGTGTCTCTCCCCATAATCCGCGCAATCTACCTCTTGGTCTGAGATGTCTTTCCGACCTCTCTCGCTCCATTTCATGCATCTCATCCTCCCATTCAACTAGAGCTTCAAATTGAGTCGGTCTAGGTCTTGGTTCAAGTTTCATCATCCTATCTTTCAAGTTTTGCAAAACTGCCACATTAAAAGATCTGACTTCTGGAAAAGCTAAGGCACCATCATTCCTGGTATACCTAGCCCAATTCTCTAGCCAAACACATGTATGGTAACCATATTTTGACAACATATAGGAAGCAGGCGTTTTTGGCGGAGGAAGTAATTTTCTCTCTCTTGTTACAATCACTTTGCCCTTTTTAAACACATTTTTCAATTTCTTAAACCATGAAGGTTTCTCCTTTTCTTCTCCGTAATAATAATCAATTTTCCTGAGAATTCCCTGTCTTTCAAAAGTTCACGTACTCCTCTGATGCTGTTCCGTAACACCAACCTATCACAGTGCGGTTTACACTAACGTACCAATTCGAAAAAGATACGTCTCCTTAGTGCTTAGCCAATAGTTTTGCTGCTTTTCGTGATGCATCAATCAGCCCTTACTCTGGCTTGGTCACAAGGACCAATCCCAGGGCGACACTTTTGACGTCAGCTCCTGCTTCGGCTTCTGCAGCGTCGACTGACCCCTCCTTTACAAGGTTTATGGAGAAGCCGTATTTACAAGATATACATCTTGTTCGGTTAGTAACTTACACAAAACAACTCCATTCGTCTGTTTCGCTAAACAAAGTGATAGAATTTTCAATTGCACAAGTATTCTGTATTTCCAGTAGACAGCGCTTACCTCTTCATTACCACAGAATTTTAGACTTGCCGATAAAGTAGCACCACTTCCTCTACTTTACCCTTCTCTCAAGCTCGGGTTAAGCTCTATTACTCTCCCAGGATGTGTATATATTGAATCCCTGTTTTTAATACCTTTTTATAATCAATTTAAAAAAAAAAAATTCTGTGTTTATTATGGTCAAAAGTGAATGTATAGCATACTTTTATGATTTTAAAATATTCGAATAAAGTGTATTTGTGTGTGTATGTGTACTCTCCCAGTAGTAAGTTTTAAATCAGGATGCACAATGATCCCTGTACTTGAAGGCTAAGATTTTTTAGACTGTCCTCGCTATGCATTTATCCTGTCACACGTAAAGGTCCCTAAACTTGTGATGTACGACAACACCACTGTGATATACGACAATACCACTTTAATATACGACGATACTACCTTTTGAAACAGACTATGCGATGTGTGACTTCACTTTCCACACTTCCTCTGCCTGCAGACAGAGTGACTAGCTTCACACAATCCTCGGAAGCCTTTTCAGGACTACATATAATGTAATACAAACTCAACAGATGTTAGTCATAATCCTTTCTGCTGACGACGAATAGAGGAACGAGCCCTGTGCGGAGGAACTGACCTTGGACCCTGGGACTTGAACTGTGCCCTCTCGTGCCTGCTCCGGTGCTGCTCCTCGCATCGCGCTGTAGGAGGAGGCGCTGGGTGTGAGCTCTGTGCTGCTGGGGAGGACAACCGGCTTTGCTGCAGGGTGGAGCGTTGCGCAGCAGGGACTCACTCTCCCAGGAGTCCCTGCTCGACCACAGCCACCTGGTCCGCGCCCCCTGTCAGCCACGCCCCCAGGTGAGTAAACTGATTTAATCACCTGTGCCCCAGCGACCAATGGGAATCCTTTCTGCTGATGACGAATAGAGGAACGAGCCCTGTGCGGAGGAACTGACCTTGGACCCTGGGACTTGAACTGTGCCCTCTCGTGCCTGCTCCGGTGCTGCTCCTCGCATCGCGCTGTAGGAGGAGGCGCTGCGTGTGAGCTCTGTGCTGCTGGGGAGGACAACCGGCTTTGCTGCAGGGTGGAGCGTTGCGCAGCAGGGACTCACTCTCCCA
Source organism: Lissotriton vulgaris (assembly GCF_964263255.1). Taxonomy (NCBI): domain Eukaryota; kingdom Metazoa; phylum Chordata; class Amphibia; order Caudata; family Salamandridae; genus Lissotriton; species Lissotriton vulgaris. The sequence continues at coordinate 454,366,663 of NC_141700.1, forward strand.
GGAGTCCCTGCTCGACCACAGCCACCTGGTCCGCGCCCCCTGTCAGCCACGCCCCCAGGCGATCACACACTCCCTATATCCGGCCCAGTCTGCCGCAGCGCGGGACGCGCGCGGGACGTGCCGGGCTAAGCCCGGGCAAAGGGCGGGCCCTCTGTGGCCCTCAGAGGCCTGAGGAGACCGGACTGGACCAGGACCCCTGCCTAATGTGCAGTGTGAGGTACACACACTTCGCTGACTCTATCTAGTCTTTGTTATTGCTCGCTATTAGTAAAGTGTAATTGTATTATCATCAGAAGCAAGGCATTACCACCACCAGTATACCCCAACTGTATTCATCATCTAGCAATGTCTAAACAAAAACAATCTGTTACTCCCTGCAACACGATGGACAATTATCTAGTTCAGGTGGTGGCCAAAATAAATAACGAACGTAGGTCTTCGCTGGGTCTTAGTCCAACACCAATAGTTACTCCATTGGAGACCCCAACGGTGAATCTTCTGGAGTTGGATGATATTAACGAAACTGCAGCATTCTCCCAACCTAGCACTGATAGCCCTATGTTGAATGCTTCCACTAACTCAAACTTAGACATAATAGTGGAAGATGAATTGATTGACCTACAAAAAGATATAGAGCTAGTTGAGGATAAATCTCCTCCTCCGGCACCCGTTCCAGCGCCGAGAGTAGCCAAAGGGGCCACCAAATACCAACCTAAGCGAGGCGTGCTCTGCTTTAGTAGGAAAAGACCTGCCAACCCCCCTAGTAAAAACACCATAGAAGAGGCAGGGAGAGAAGACGATGTTAGCATGTTGTGGGATGATGCCAATATTAAGAAACTTATGGGTATGTTGGACTCGAAGTTAAGTAGGATCATCAAACCCCTGTTATCTAAAATTGACCAGCTCACTGACAAAGTTAATAAACTTGAGGGTCTTTTGAAAAATACCAACGATAATGTGGAGGCCATACCTAACCAGGTTGTAAGCATGTTAGAGGAAAAAGAAAATACGGACACTCAACCAGGAAAGGGGAAAGAACAAGTAGCCCCAACCCATTCCTCCATACCAAACCTAGGACTAGGTACACACACCTTATTAGATGATGGTCCCATAGCAAGACCGGTGACGATCGAGGAACCCGGCTTAGATGCTGGACCGGTGGAGCTAATCATAGAAGCCTCCCCTATGATCCTGGTCCTAGCTAACGCCCCACTCTTGAAACGAGGCCAGGTAGAATCTCCCCAATCATTACAAAATAAAGCGTTGCTCTGGTTGAGCAATAACATGCATATTTCTCCATGGGGCAAACAAAAACTGGCACAGGATTTGTTAACAGCAAGAAGAGTGAAGTGGATAGGGAGCAACATTAAAAGATTTGAGGGGGACTGTGTGGTACTAAATTTTAAGGGACCTGAAGTACTGCCTGAAGTCTTACTTAACCTATTTCCCCCCCAACGTAGAACAGCAGAAATAATTCCACTCACACTGGACTTATTTTATAGCAGAAGAGGTCTTGTAGCAAATCCGAATATTCTTAGGACCAAGTGGTCAGTTGTGGGAAGTAGAAGAGGATGGGGTGTCCCAAATCTTGATCAAGGCTTGAGTATTGAAAATAGATTTTCTGCCCTTTCTAATTTAAATGAGTGCGATTGACTGGAAGAGTTTAAACATGTGCAAGGGAACACTCAGGGGAGGAGCACAAACCTAATTACTGCCAATATGGTGTGCGCACAAGCTATTCAGCAGGCAGGAAATTGTAGTGAATCAAAAGATTCTAACGCAAGGGGAAGGGAAAACACTCTGCACAATAGAAGTATCAATCCCGAAATTGTAAGGAGCACCGGTAGGTTGTAGGAGCAGGACTCATATGACCAACTGAATGCCCCCGCAGCGGTCTCAGAGGTTGTAACCACTTTGACCGCTGAGCCGGTATGCAGTGGTACAAGGTTAGGTCAAGTAGGGAGTAAAACGGGCAATCCTATCCTGACCCTTATGTCATGGAATACTGCAGGTATAGCGTCTAAAATGGTAACTCCTGAATGGTGTGATTGTATTGATAATTATGATATCATTTTACTGCAAGAAACCTGGACTTTAAGCCCGGTCTTTTGCCAGGGGTATGTGAACTTTCATATTCCAGCAACAAAAAAACGAAAAGGCCGTCCCTCGGGAGGGCTGTTGATATGGATACGTCAGTCACTGGACTGCACAATAATACAAAGATCACTGCCAACTAATGATATCTTAGCACTTAGAGTGCGATGGTGCAATGGCCAAGAAATTTCACTTTTTAACATATATGCTAGGGGGGTGGGGGACGGAAATACCTCAGAAGTAGTATCTGTCTTAGAACAGGAGCTGGAGCTCCTACCCCTGGAACAACATATCATAGTAGGGGGGACATAAATTCTACCTTTGAACCCTTGGGTGAGGAGGATAGGATTATGACAGAGGAGGAGGATAATAAATGGGGAATACCCCAGCTTGAGGTGCCTGCTATTAAAAGATGGAGTGCAGTGGCCATCCACATGAAAAGTCTTTGCCTGGCAAGAGGCCAAAGAGTGGCTAATGGGCGCACGCCCTCTGACCGCAACGGGTCCAGTACGTTTAACAACAGCCGGGCAACCAGCAGAATTGACTATTTCTTGGTAGATGTAAGGGAATGGAGCAAACGGATAGATATGGTTGTGGTAATAAGAATAGAAAGTGACCACAATCCTTTGTGCATGACTTTCCATCCATATCAAGGGGCTGTGGAACATAGTACCAATGTGGAAAGGGTCACCCAGGACATAGTCTGCACAAACAATCAGTGCCACCTGAAATGGAATAGGCTTGTAGAAGATGTAGAGAAAATAGATGACCTGAAGAGAGCAGTGATTGAGGAAATAAATGAGATAAAACCCCATGTTGGGAAGGTAAACTTCCAAGATCATATGATGGCGGCCCACACTAAATTCTTCCACAGATTACAGGCCTTTTTCATAAAACCGGTTAACCTTAGCAAGGGTAAAAAACATCTCCCCAGACTGGGTTGGTACGACAAAAGCTGCAGATTGGCGCGCCAAAGCTTGAGTATTGAACTAAGAAGGGGAAACACTGTTGCAGTTAGGAAGGCTAGGGATATATATAGATTAACACAAAAACAAGCTAAGAAAAGATGGGACGAGGAGCGCTGGTGTGAACTCAAGCATGCCTGCGCATCCAAAGATTCAAAGTTATTCTGGTCAACTGTAAAATGGGATAGGGGAGGTATAGCCGCCCAACCACAAAACCATGTCCCCAAGAACAAGTGGACCGAGTTCTTTAAACCTCAATATGCCCTTAGCCTAACGCAAGTCATTGACATTACACTTCCAACTGTGTACTATAATCATGAAGTGTTCAATGAAAAGGATGTTAGTATTGCTTTGCAGTGTGTAAAGGGGGGAAGAGCCCCGGGCATGGACGGTATACCAGCAGACGTCTTCCTAAGCGATCGGAGGTCATGGTGTACGTATTTCTCATGGTTAGCCAATGCAGTGGCCATGGGAGGGGAAGTGCCTCCATCCTGGAAGGGTGCGGAAATTATCCCCGTATTCAAAAAAGGTGACAAATCCCTCCCCAACAACTATCGGCAGATCAGTCTCATAGATACAGCCCAGAAACTGATGGGCCGATTAGTGCAGAACAAGCTGCAAACCTGGATAGAGGATAATAACATCTTGTCGCCCTACCAAGCGGGTTTTCGTCCGTTGACTAGTTCTATAGATCAGGTCTTCTATTTCATGGCCATTTACTGGAGAAATGTAACATTAAATAAGGGTACCCTCTATGCCGTTTTTGTGGATCTAAGAGCCGCATTTGATCTAGTGCCTAGACAAAAGCTGTGGAGGACTTTGGCCGAAGCAGGAATAAGCCCAGAACTTCTCACTCTCCTTGTGCGTCTGCATGAAAATAATTATGCTAAAATCAGGTGGGGGGCGCAGGGAGAAGTGACGGAGCCATTCCCAGTAGAGCGGGGAGTGCGGCAAGGGTGTGTCCTGGCCCCAACACTATTCTCCATTTATATTAACGGTATTGTGGATTACCTGAACAAATCTCCAAGTGATGCCCCCAAAATTGCAGGCTCATATGTCCCCGTCCTCATGTTTGCGGATGTAAATGTAAATTGATACTTGTATAGCGCACTACCTCACCCGCAAGGGTCTCAAGGCGCTTGTACGAATACCGCTGTGGAACCCGTCCTGGCTTTCCCTGTGAGGCGTCCACTCCTGGGCATCCCCAGGGTGAAGGCCAGGCATCTTTAGCGTTGTGGGGGCCGTTGTGGAGATTAAGCAAGCTATTGCCCAGAGTTGCAGAGTGGGACTCTATGATTGGAATAGGCACCGAGGCGAGAATTATCAGGTCCGTGGAATTTTTGAGCCCAAGACCCGCCGAGGAGGGGAATTGAACCCTGGTCCCGGGCTAGACCTCTGCATCAGGGTCTGCCGCTCTAACCATTGAGCCACAAGCGGATGATACGCTTATACTGTCACGCACCCCAAGCGGTCTCCAAAAGGCTGTAAAGGCTGTAAATGCATTTGGCGATTTTTGCGATAGTCGGGGCCTTGAGCTGAACACTACTAAGACAAAGTTTATGTGTTTGAACCGCCAGTCCACATTTAAAGGTGCAATTACCTATAAGGGCACTCCTCTAGAGAAAGTTGAGGCTTTTTCCTATCTAGGAATAACGTTACAGGATAATATGAAATGGAAGTCTCACATTAACATGGCAGTATTAAAGTTTAGCCAGCTTGCAGGAGCAGTTGCACTTAAACATAGAGCCTCGCTGACAAAGCCAATAAATTGTGCCCTCAAAATTTACAAAATGAAAGTCCTGAGTGCTTGTATGTATGGCTCCGAACTTTGGGGTTTCTCAAATTTAGCAGACCTGGGTTCAGCGGAAAACAGGTTCTTGCGTCGGCTGGTAACGGTCCCGCAAAGTACACCCACAATCCTATTGAAACTGGACCTTGGTCTGAGAAGCATTGAGGACATAGCACGATTGCGCCCATTGTTGTACTGGAGGCGCCTGATGGTGACGCCGGAACTAGCCCACTATGCATCGGCACTGTTAGATGTTGTCAAGTTTGATCAATTTCATTGCATTGTTTGGCTGAAAGATCTGAGGGGTCTACTGGCAAAGTTAAAGCTGGACCATCTTTGGGGTAATATGGATGTGACAAAGTTTCCAACTAAAGCAAAACTGAAAGAAATATATTGGTAGATGGTGTTTTCCTCAATCTATTGTGCTGGGTCTAGAGCTAATCTAACTGGCCGCTTTTTGGATATTAAAATGGTTCCATCCTGCAAAGCTTATTGGGATATAATTGAAAGGCCGCGTGACAGGAAGTTATACTTCCAATTCAGAGTAGGAACACTCCCAGTAAATGCTTTTAAAAAACATTGGTTTTCATCACGGGATGAGAACTGTTATTATTGCAAAGACCAAATAGAGCATATCTCCCACTTGTTGTTTTGCTGCCCACTATATGCTAGTCCAAGGTGCAAATGGCTAAGACCAGTTTGTTTAAATCTGGGCACTCGTAGCCAGGCGACTGCACTGAGAATATTAGAAACAGATTGTTTGCCGCTCTTTGCAATTGCCATAGCCAAATTTCTTGGTTGGGTTTGGGTAATCCGCACTCACACTTTATTAGATATTGTATCTGATTAAAAATACGGTTTTTAGGATAGAATTCTTTTTACCAATTTATGAATCAAGTAAATGTTTTTAATTGTGCATTGTATTCGACTGTCAATTGTTTAATATGTATTTTATTGTGAGTATTTTTAGATATAGTATTTATTTGTATAGTGTTAGGGAGGAATTGCTTTTATGACTAATGTCGAATAAAGCTTTGAAATATGAATTTGTTAGTCATAATTCTGTACATCAAAACCCTTATATATCACTTTATACATAATCCTAGCTAATTCTATAGCAACCAATGCTCTGCTACCAAGCTAATTACTGATGCTGCGCTACTCCGGAAATGTTTTCTAAAACCATATCACCTTTCCCTGAAGTACCAAATCATACATTACTCATCAGTGTGGCCCATAACACTGCGAGTTACTCACAACCACTTTTCATCCTACTTCATGGATCGGTGTGATTCAAAGGAGAGCAGCTGGATCATAGCAGAGTGTCTAATTCAAAACTAAATATTTATACTATATACACCTGCAGTTTAAAGGGATTTTACCATGGTTTTATTAATGAGACATTTTATTCAGATACACCACCATTATGGTCAATGGATCTGCTAGTAAAAAATTAGGCTAAGGAAAATACAAGACCATCTTAATTCTCCATTTATCTAATTTGTATTAAAAGCAAAGTTTAGCATGTCTAACAGTTTATTCACTTTATTTATTTCTTTATTCATAAAAAATAACCTTAAAAGAGTAAAAGTTTTATCTCAAACAGTTATATTGAGTTATTTCAAGGATTCAGAAATAGACATTATTATTTAGGTTTCAGGACATAAGTATTAGCAAAAGACAAATAGTTCCCAAAGTTCATTTTTCTCCTAACTCCCTAACTAACATCCTCATCTAAAACTAATTTCTCATTCAAAGAAAAAAGAAAATGTATTCAAAGTCTCACATCTCAGGAAAATCAGCATTCCGACAGCATCTCAGGAGGGAATCGAGAAGAGATTTTTTTCCTTAAGAAAAGTCACGTCTTTTTATACCCTATTTCACTAACTTTATCTATCTACAAAAGTAACTACCAGTACGAACTCAAGTCCTGATTGGAAAATGTGAGGGTGGATGAGCATCACCTCATCAGTCTAATATTCAATGTCTGTAGCATCAGCGGAAATTAAAGAGTTCATTGTTTTAAAAGTGTCCAGCTTGGTCACATCCTCAACTTGTTATATAAGGTTCCTTCCCACGTTTTGAAATTCAGTTGTTCACATTTTGTTGGCAGTAATCCGGACTTTCAGGGCAAGCCGTCCTTGAACCACTCTCGCTCAGGCACAGACAGCTCACATTCAATCTCGGCTCTAGCCGCGCGTTCACAGTATTTTTCACTTTCACAGTGATCGAAAACCTCTATTTTTAAGTTGGCCTCACGAGCCAGAATGGGAACTATCAACAAACAAACTCAAATAAATGTTAATTATTGAAATATAGCCCTTATGTTTACCTCCCCCTATACTAAGGTTTTCCCTGTTAGTTGTTACCTAGCAAATAAGCAACACATGTGCATGGTATACTCGCCTGTCTCCATGTTTTTGCCACGAAATACATAAACAGAAAGCACATTTATGCCGCTTTTGAATAATTTAAAGCTTTGTATTAATGAACACCATGAACAACATTACTAAATTAGTCAGTTATAGTTTTACATGCAAGCAGATTAATATTCCCACGTGTATTTGTGTGTGCATTCTATAATACGTTGATTAGTATTTCAAACCACACAATTAATAAAAGTTACAGTTATGAGGAAATGACTTCACGAGGGGTTTACAAATGTTGTTTCTTCACCTCGCTCTATCCTGTTAAAAGAGAAATGTGTGTCGTGTTGCTAAGTCGTGTCGTGTTGCTAAGTTGTTGTCGTGGGGAGCAATGGTCATTGTAGTCATAGTAGATGATGTGTTCATTCTGTGTGAGAATGTTATGATGGAGGGAGACAGATGGAGCTGACTTTGTGAATGGTGAAGGACTCACTAGCCTGCTCTCCCCTCATTTTTGGAATAAACTACTTTTTTTAGAAACATGGGCTCTTCACATGTAGCTGTTATATTTTGAAGTTAAGTGAACTGTGAGCTGTGACTGTAAAGAGGGCTGTCTTAGCTTCTAGAAATGAATCTACTGGATAGATATTGATTAGGTTGGAGGCAATGAAAATACAGCATTGTGGTGCTGTGCAGCTGTTTGATTTACTTTGGAATTATCAAATTACTCTTGTCTACTTTCAAACTTTGTTTTTTATAATTGCCCTTTCCCCAGTTTGAGAGTCCCTGGATTGCAATAATAATGTGACATTTATTCCATTAGGCTTTAGACAACTTGAAGGAAGGGAAACACAATTTGCGTGTACGACCGACTGCTGATGTTCCAGTGGCTGAAAGGGCATCTATGAACTATTGGAAAACACGTAAATGTAAGAACAGACCATCAGAGTTTCCCATTAAAAGTCCAGCATATACAGGTACTGCACATATTAGCTCAAATATACTAGTGACATATTTATTTTGATATGCATATCCATCGCATTTGTGAATCCTTCAGTTCTGACATAACAAACAAATAAAGCTTTTCATGAACATGTACATTGTGAAAAATGTATCCCCTTGATCTCTTTACTTTAGCTTCTATTCAGAATGTACAATTCCATTTGTGATACTTTAAAATGTTAATATAACTTTATGTATGTTTGTTTTTTAAATTAATGGTCTAAGCTTGAGTGTGTGTGTGTGAATATCTATATAAATATATATCCTCCAACGTTACAATTTGTTAAGAATCAGGTCGCACTCACGTGTAATACCCTCACCTTAGGGCAAGAAGCTAACCAGACAGTTTCTTATGCTGGGACTGGTCCTAGCAAAAAGACAAATTGCTATATCATGGCTCAGCCCTAGACTTCCACAGAGTGGAAGGTGGTTGAAAGATATGCATGAATGGGCCACGGGGGAGTTGATTCGTATGGAGTTAGTAAGATGACGTAAAAAATATCGAGAACGACCTTCAGGCATGGTCTCAAATGATAGCAGAGATAAAGGATGAACAGCCCCTGGCAATGCTGAGTACCTCAGGTAGCAATGAGGCTGATGTAAAGCTGCCTAGCCTTTCATAAGCACGAATGAAGTGTAACAGATGGGGAATACTACATGACATCAAAAGACCATGTGATTTATTAAAGCGCCCTCTTAGTACTATTGGACTTAGTACATAACACAGAGAAGGGTCAGGGGGATGAGGAGGGAGTTCATAGAAAGTTGTGGGATAATTTTTGTTGGCAGTCTCTAGCGGGGGTCTATTGCACAAAATGTGATTAACAGGAGATATGAAAATAAGTTGCTGTTTGTACACATAGCATGATATATGTGAAGCTTGAAAATGCCACAAAAAATGTAAAAAGAAAAAATCACAAGCATCCAACCAAACCACCCAGAAGACAGATAATAAGAGCCAAAGGGTCTCTGCTGGAACCCATTGCAAACTATATTGATTTTTTCCTTCTGCCCTATGTTCAAGACCTTAATTCTTCTTCGAAAGATACTAGGGACCTACTAAGACACCTACAAGAGATTCTATGGCAGGACATTTTTAGGCTCATCACGATGGATGTGATTTCATTATACACAAACATTGAAAATGAAATTGGTTTAAATGCTTGTAAACACATTTTAAACAAAAGAAACATACAATTCTCCTATCATAACGTAATGGTATTGGAAATTGTAGGAGAGTCGGATCTGCCTCTTATGGTTACCCCTACTTTTTGCTTGATGTTCCACTGTTTTTGACTAGTCTGACTGGGATTCTGCTATTCAGGACCCCAGTCTATCTGCTTTCTCCCTTCAATTGTCATGCATGTACTTTGGTACCCTCCAGATTGGATACTGGGGTACACTTATCAGTCCGTAGTATATGGTACCTATGTACCCAGGGAATAGGTACCCCAGAGGCCTCCCATGGGCTGAAGCATGTATTATGCCACCCATGAGAGACCCTGAAAAATGGAACTACAGGTCTTTTACCGCAACCTTGTAAGATGGTGCTTGCACCACTTACTCTAGATATAGATTAAACTTCGGGTGCTAATTGGAGTTATGCAAGCGCTAAAGAAGTATCACACCCTTTATTCCAAACGCAACAACAGACTCTAAGGGTGCTTCAAAGTTATAGGAGGAAAACACCCAACTCCTCTCTGCGTAATCAAATGATTAGGCCCAAACGGTTTTCACATGAATTGAAGCACTCCACATGTAATAGCCCAAATTCAGCTTTAGTCCATATAAAAAGACATCCAGAGAATCTCCCATGCAGATAATCTTCTTTTATTCTTAAAGTTCAGATCCAATCCCAACCAACGCGTTTCGCCGAGGTTATTTAACACCTTTCGGCTTCGTCAGGGCTGGAAGCAATACAAAATAATATACTCTTACCATATTATACATTCACGCATATACTTGCAGAAGAGATAGAGCCCCACTTGGCCCAATAGAAAACCCGTGTACATATTTACACACATAGGGGTGATTACATGCTTGTTCTCAAAATTATAGCAACTCTTTACTGAAAATAACACCGAAACCAATCCATTAATTTCCAATGCGGAAACAAAAACTGCCTACACCGATTTGGTGAATTTGTTCATGCACAATATAAGCGGAAAATAAACATCAAGTGAAATTGCTCCCACAATTGCAAAGTATCTTTAAACATAATGCAATATTCATGTTTTACCTTATCTTCAGTTCAAAACTGCCTAGGAGGAGAAACAGACCCTTACTTTCAAGGCATGACAGGAAGACCTGCTTGATTAGACTCAGTTAACAAAAATCTTTGTTTCATACCTAAATTCCTTATCGGGGTGCTTGAACGTATTAGTCTCTGCACTTAGTATAGCTGAGGGAACAGTATCCACAAATTTGTGACCTCTAGAATGAAATATACATCCATGTATAAACACAACTCATTCTATCTCTATTTGTGCTCTATCTCAGCATTTCCTTCTGTTTAAGACGTGTCATAGCCTCACCTGCGCTTGATCTATGTGCTCCAAAAATGAACTCCACTCGTCTTGTATCCAAATATGCAATCCTCCTTATCTGTAAATTAAAGACCATCATCAAATTCACCCCTATCTTAGTCAGATCGTATTAGTTGAACTTAGTTCCCTAATACTAAAATTCTCCATACCTTCCAACTTCTTCATCCACTGCCGAAAAGCAATCTGTTCATTCCGCTGCCCTCATTTGATCTGCACCCCTTTTCTGTTAAATCAAAGGTGCGTCGTTACCAATTACGAAGCTTTTAAAAACTCACTGTTTTCTATATATATACATGCCTTAATATGTCAATAGAATGAAGTACGCGAATTTAGTGAGATTTCCCCACTCTAAGATGGCGCTCAGTGTTTTACTGAGTAAGTCCGTCTTTTATTTTCATGAACGCCACATAATGGGCGTGTGACAGGACAATGGCGCTGCCTGTACACGGGACGCCGAGAGGAGCAAGGTAAGAGCGCTACATCAAATAGAATATATAGAAAACAGTGAGTTTTAATACGATCGGACTAAGATAGGGGTGAATTTGATGATGGTCTTTAATTTACAGATAAGGAGGATTGCATATTTGGATACAAGACGAGTGGAGTTCATTTTTGGAGCACATAGATCAAGCGCAGGTGAGGCTATGACACGTCTTAAACAGAAGGAAATGCTGAGATAGAGCACAAATAGAGATAGAATGAGTTGTGTTTATACATGGATGTATATTTCATTCTAGAGGTCACAAATTCGTGGATACTGTTCCCTCAGCTATACTAAGTGCAGAGACTAATACGTTCAAGCACCCCGATAAGGAATTTGAGGTATGAAACAAAGATTTTTGTTAACTGAGTCTAATCAAGCAGGTCTTCCTGTCATGCCTTGAAAGTAAGGGTCTGTTTCTCCTCCTAGGCAGTTTTGAACTGAAGATAAGGTAAAACATGAATATTGCATTATGTTTAAAGATACTTTGCAATTGTGGGAGCAATTTCACTTGATGTTTATTTTCCGCTTATATTGTGCATGAACAAATTCACCAAATCGGTGTAGGCAGTTTTTGTTTCCGCATTGGAAATTAATGGATTGGTTTCGGTGTTATTTTCAGTAAAGAGTTGCTATAATTTTGAGAACATGCATGTAATCACCCCTATGTGTGTAAATATGTACACGGGTTTTCTATTGGGCCAAGTGGGGCTCTATCTCTTCTGCAAGTATATGCGTGAATGTATAATATGGTAAGAGTATATTATTTTGTATTGCTTCCAGCCCTGACGAAGCCGAAAGGTGTTAAATAACCTTGGCGAAACGCGTTGGTTGGGATTGGATCTGAACTTTAAGAATAAAAGAAGATTATCTGCATGGGAGATTCTCTGGATGTCTTTTTATATGGACTAAAGCTGAATTTGGGCTATTACATGTGGAGTGCTTCAATTCATGTGAAAACTACTCTAGATATAGGTTCACTATATTTATAGGTCACTACACTTAAAACTTATAAGTCACCCCTATAGCAGGCCTTATCAATCCTGAATGCAGGATGCTGGATTTTAGTGAGAGGGTGCCCCTGCATGAGAATATCCCCTCTGCAGCCTTCAGGGACCATTTTCCAGGGTTGTCTGTGACTCAGCTGGACATATAGGTAGAGTTGCATTACAACCTTGTGGTAAATGCTATCTCAAAAACAGCTGCCTAGAAACATATCCTGTTTGGTATCAAACACCTTGGAATCATACCTCCATATCGGTAACTGGTGTGGGAGGTACGATTCCACCCTTCTGAAGCAAGCTTCATTTGGTCACTGGTCTAGCCTGTGCCAGACTTCTCGACCCGGACAGCACAAAATGGATTCTGCCGACCAGAGACACAATTCTGCCCTCCTGCTGCTGAGCCAAGTTTGAGCCGAGAAAAGCAACACAATTGGCATCCTGTCACATGGAGGTGTGACCACCTACCAGACAGGATTTAGTGTATTAGGGCTGTGTGGGTGCACTCTGAGAGCGCCTGAAAGTCTGCACTTGGGGCGTATTTGGTGTCCCTGTGCATAGTCCAGCTCAAACCAGTTCTGGGAGCCATTGGCTCCTGCTCTGGTGCAAAACTGGAAAAAGGACATGGGTGTAACCTCTCCTCTGTCCTGACCCTCCCCTAGGAGGGTCCCACAAATCTGTCTTAACCCTTCCCGTGGGTACAAAAGGGCTTACCTGGCTGTAAGACTTTAGATTTTACGTGGACAAGATTCTACAAGAAGAAACCATTGACCTTCAACCGTCTGGACACTCTGGACTTTGCCGGACTTCGACTGGGACCGACTTTGTCTCCCTCTCTGTCCAAAACTTTATCTGTTTCCTTGCTCCATACAGGCTCAGTGCAGGACCTGTGGTGCACTAAGGGCAACTGTAGAATCTCCCTTGGGGTGAAGGAGTCACTCCCCTGCAACTACAGGCACATTAAATGCAACTGACCGGACTGCTGCTCCTGTGCTCCTGCAGACTCCAAAAATGTCAGCAACACCGGAGGTGGGTCTTCGAAGGTCCCTGAGGTTGATCTGCCCTCTCAGCAGGTCTGTGGCCAGTATCCCTCGTGGGGACTGCGTAACTCAAACCCCTGTGGAATGTGTCCATTTGCAGTTGCGATGCTTGTTGGTGATTCCCGAGCTTGCGCATTGGACTCTGCGTTGTCCTGACCCAGAGCAGTATTTGCACCAAAGAACTCTGGCCTCCTCACACGGAGTGCTCCATGGGCTGGTACGTTGCAATCTTACCTAAGGTCCCCTTGCGACTCCTGGTCCTTTGGCCTATGGGTCCCCCTGAGGGTCATCTTGATTTCTGTTGGGCTTTCCTGGTTGCTCCAGACGTGCCCTGAGTCTCCATTGCTTGGGGAGTCCCCTGGACCTTGCTGGTCTACACCGTAACCTGTTTGACCTTCCTGCGTGGGTTGCTATTGCCAAGGCTTATTGGTGCTCCAGCCGGACACACACCCCTCATCACTCGACATCCTTTGTGGGACAGCTCACCTCTGGGTCCTGGTCATCCTCAATGTCTCCTGGTCCTAGTGGCTTCAGAACCAAAGGGGATGATGAACGGGTGTTGAACATTGCAAGCACTCACCCCCAGTCAACTGATCTGGGTTTAATCCATCATGATTCTTTAACTCACTCCGCCACCCCAGTTCAGACATGGCCATATGCAAATCAGTCTGACCCTGTACCTCATGGGAACAGTCCAGCCTGAACTGCCAAACCATGTCTTCCCTGGACCAGAAACAAGCATTCTGGTACCGGTTTCTGGCTAATCAGCCATCATCATCCAGGCTAGCTTGAATCCAGTGACAAAGCGAGCAAGGGACCCATGTCTGGGCATACCCTGCCAACTTAGGGCGCACAAAGCAAAACAAAAAGGGATGATGGACGGAGTGTTGAACATTACAAGCACTCACCCCCAGTCAACTGATCTGGGTTTAATCCAGCATCATTCTTTAGCTCACTCCGCCACCCCAGTTCAGACATGGCCAAATGCAAATCAGTCTGACCCTGTGCCTCGTGGAAACAGTCCAACCCGAACTGCCAAGCCATGTCTTCCCTGGACCGGAAACAAGCATCCTGGGACCGGTTTCTGGCTAATCAACCGTCATCAGCCAGGCTAGTTTTAATCGAGTGGCCAAGTGAGCAAGGGACCCATGTCTGGGCATACCCTGCCAACTTAGGACGAACAAAGCAAAACCAACGGGGATGATGGACATAGTGTTAAACATTGAAAGCACTCCTTCTTCACACCTGAAGCACCCGACATCGGTGGGCATTTTTCGACCGAGCCCCTGGTCATTCTGAAGTGACCCAGACTCTGTCCCCTCTGATTTCTGGTTCTTTCACTCCTTCCAGAATCCAGGCTTGGATTCCTCCGGACCCTCTTCACCTTCACAGCAGCAGTACTTCTTCACAGCCCTCAATTGAGAAGGACGGTGGTTTCCGACACCACTCCAGACCTCTGCTGAGATAGGTAACTCGGGTACTACGTTATCCAAGGGTGGGGTGGCCTCCAACCTCTGAAGCTCCAAAGAGTTTGCTCAAAGTCCTCCTAGAAGGCTCCTTAAACTTTAAAATTGCAATTGCGACTTTCCCATAGAATTGTACGGAGTCCGCGGCCGTGTTAACACACTGCACCCATCCTCCATGAGGTCCCTATCTACCCACCTTGGGTGGTTCCTTGGGGTCTCAGCGATTCTACTTGCTCATGACTGTGTCTTGGTCCAAGTTGTGATTGTTATACCACTATTTTAGTATATGGTTTGGTCTCCCCCTGGTGCCCAATGAGTATTCTGCTAGTTACAACTATTCTATTGATCTCGTATTGTGTGCTTTGTGTCCTATCCTCATGTAGAGGATACTAGAGAGTGTTATATTAATAAATACATATTTTTATACAACTACTGTGTGGTTCTCCTTTCCTTTAGTCAATATAGGAGGTGATATTCTGGTAAAACAAGCTGCTTTACATTTCTTCAAGATTAAGCCTAAAGGCTGCTCTCTACAGCTACCACTCAGATAGCTTTCAAAAGGTTATCTTTGACCTCATACATCATAAGGGTCGTTTGGACCGGTGCAAGGTGCCCACTTTAATTAATGGACAGCATATACCAGGCCAACTTCTCACATTGGTGTACAGCAGTTGGGATTCAAGCCTGCATTGTCTTACCAGATAAATCTCTTTGTATTGATTAACCGAAAACCACTAAAGTATTCAGGCACATATAATACTTAAAGATTAGAATAAGTACGTTCTACTCAACCTAGGGTTGGGTAATTAAGGGTCTAGCACACCCTTTCTTCAACCTAAGAGAATTTATTAGCCACTAGGTTAGGTAGGTGCATACACCACGCCACACTAATTATGTCTTCTAAAGGAGAAGCCAGTGGCTCTCTGCCTTCTAAGTTCAATGAACTTACATTTCAGGATTTGAAAGCCATGTGTGCTTCTAGGAAGTTGAAGACAGGGAGAAATGCCAACGTCTCATTGAGGAGTCACTCTTAGATGACCTTAGAAAGACCCATGGTTCAGATGAGGTACAAAGAGTGGGTGGGGCAGGGAATGAAAACAGGTCAAGAAGGGACACCTTTTATGACCTAGACTCAACCCCTGGCCCGGAGCATCAAAATGATTCCAACCTGGACAACTTAGATCTTCAGAAAGAGGGTGGAGAAGGTCCCAGTGACCCTCTCTTTACTCCTCCTGGAAGAGTGCAGAGTTTACCTAGGAGATCTAGATCTCCCTCTACAGAATCTGACCATTCGGAACATTCTATAGGAACCTCCATATCTCATTAGAGAGATAACTCTTATGAAAGGCAGTGCCAATTTCTAGAGCTTAAGAAAGCCAAGCTTAGGCTTGGGCAAGAACAACTGGCATTAGATAAGGAATCCCTAGAACTCCAGAAGGCTAGACAGAAATTGGGACTAGAATCCCATGGTGGCAGCAACAGTGTCCCTAGGGTTAAGGAGTATGCTTATGACCGTAGGAACCGGAGTAAGATAGTCCCTCCCTACCATGATGGGGATGACATCCACAGATGGATAATTGCTTTAGAGAGGGCCTGTAAAGTACAGAGGGTCCCTCAAGAGCAGTGGGCAGCTATCTTTTGGCTCCTCTTTGCTGACAAAAGTAGAGATAAGCTCCTCACTGTTAGAGAATAGGATGCGGACAACTATTCACTCCTGAAGAGTGCTCTCATTGATGGGTTTGGCTTAACCAACGAACAGTACAGGATTAAGTTCAGAGACACCCAGATGACACAGACTCAGGACTGGGTAGACGTAGATTGTGCTACTAAGGCTCTAGAAAGCTGGTTACTTGGCAGCAAAGTGAATGATTTCAAGGGAAAATCAGTTGTTGTATCAGTACTTGGAGCACTCTGAACTGACTTCTCTCTAAGAATTGGGAAAGAAGGCAGATAGGTGGGTCAGAACCAGAGTGAAGCAGAGAAACCAGGCCACAGGTGGTGAACAGTAGTTGCAAGATGCTAAACCTTCGGAAAAGGGTGGGGAGAAGGGTAAAGACCAGAAGTCTTCATCTGGGCCCCAAAAATCAGCATCTGGGGGGAGTCAAAGTCCAACAAAGGTAAAGGCAAAAATAAACCTTGGCGCTTCTTGTGTAAGGAGAAAACCCATTGGACAATGAAAGCCAGTTGTCCAAGCGCCAAGGAACCTCCAACAGCCACCACTGCCCCTAAGGCAACTGTTCCCCCTAGTTCAGCTCAAAGTGGTGGTACAGGGAACAGGGGTATAGTAGGGTTAACCCTGGGACCCGAGATGGGTTCTGGCCTAGTCAGAACTCCAGCTCAGGCTGTTGTTGTCTATGATGGAGGAATAGATATTGCCTCCTTATTTGTGAGCCCCAGTAATCTGGTCAAATACAGACAACAGCCTTTAAAAAATGGTAAGGAGGCCATGGCATATAGGGACACAGGAACAAGTGTCACAATGGTGACAAAAGATCTTGTGGACCCAAACCAGATCATACTTGGTGAAATATACCAGGTGACCAATGCTAGCAATGCCAGGACAGACCATTCCTTGACAGTTGGTAACTTCAGCTGTGGAGGGCTAACTGGCCCTAAGAAGGTTTTGGTTAGCTCAGACCTCCCTATAGAATGCTTGTTGGGCAATGATTTGGAAACTTCAGCCTGGGCTGAACTGGAACTCAGGACACATGCAGCAATGTTGGGCATATCTTCAGATGTGTTTGCTGTGACCAGGTGACAGACCAAACTGTCTTCCACTGAACAGGCCCTGGATCCTGGAGAGATGGACCAGGTGCCGTCCAAAAGAAGGAGCAGTAGGGGTAAGGTAGTGTCTTCGCCCCAGACTCAGAGTGAGGCTCAGTCTTCTGAGGGGGATGATTTCAATCCCTGTGAAGGAACTGTCTCAGAGGACTTGAACCTGATCAGGTTTAGTTCTTGGGGACAGGGGGCCTTCCAGGGCAGATCTGAGTCGTGGGCAGTACAGCTGCCCCTCTCTTGAATCCCTCAGACAGCACCCTGCTGCTGAGGCTGCTGGGAGAGCCAATGGGTCCCACAGGATCTACTGGGATAAAGGACTCCTTTACTCAGAGGGTAGAGACCCCTAGCCTGGTACCACCAGGAGGTTGGTGATACCTCTGCAGTTTAAGGGCTTCCTACTGACACTATCAAATGAAATCCCTTTAGCAGGACACCTAGGCCAAAGTAAGACTTGATACAGGCTTGTCCTTCACTTTCACTGGCCTCATATGTCAGAGGACACAAAGGAGGTTTGTCGCTCCTGTACTACCTGTCAAGCCAGTGGTAAGGCTGGTGGTACCACACAGGCTCCCCTGATACCACTATTTGCGGTGGGGGTTCCCTTTGAGAGGGTTAGGATTGACATAATTGATCCCATGGATCCTCCAACTCCATCTGGGCACAGATATATTCTAGTGGTGGTGGACCATGCCACAAGGTACCCAGAAGCAATAGACCTTAGAACCACCACAGCTCCTGTGGGGCCAGGGTCCTCCTGTGATTTTTTTTCAGAGTGGGTTTCCCTAAGGAGGTCTTAACTGACAGAGGTGCAAACTTCATGTCCAGTTATATCACTGCTATGTGGAAGGAATGTGGAGTAAATTATAAATGTATCCCACCCTATCACCCACAATGCAACGGGTTAGTCCAAAGGGTCAACAAAACCCTGAAGGACATGATCATGGGCCTCCAAGAAAAGCTTAGGCGAAAATGGGATGACCTTTTGTCCTGCCATCTCTTTGCCTACAGAGAGGTTCCTCAGAAGGGGGTTGGCTACAGCCCATTTGAACTTCTGTTTGGACATCCAGTTAGGGGTCCCTTGTGTTTAGTGAGGGAGGGATGGGAATTACCTCTCAAACCGCCTAAACAAGACACATTGTACTAGGTACTTGGTCTTTGCTCCAGGATGGCTGTGTATATGAAGAAGGTAGGCAAGTAAAAACCTTGAGGCTAACCAAGAATTACAGAAAGCTTGGCATGACCAAAAGTCTGTACTGACTGTCTACCAGTCAGGACAGAAGGTATGGGTGTTGGAGCCTTTGGCTCCAGCAGCTCTCCAGGACAATTGGAGTGGACGCCATATCATTCTTGAGCAAAAGGGAGAGGTTACCTACCTGGTAAAGCTTGGAACTCCCACAGGGTGCTCCATGTGAACAGGCTCAAGGCATATGTCGACAGGGCAGACATGGGCTTGCTCATAGCTACTGATGAGGGACAGGAGGAAGAGAGTGTACCAATCCCTGACCTCTTCTCATAGAACCCTGATGTTGGCTCAGTTGATGGTGTAGCCTTGGCAGGCAGCCTCACTGAGCAGCAACAGACTGATTGCAGGAAGGTTCTCAATCAGTACAGACATATGTTTTCCCTAACTCCTAGTCATACCACTTGGCGTACCCATGAAGTGGACACAGGTGAAAGTCTGCCTGTTAAAAATAAGATTTACAGGCAGACTGACCATGTCAGGGACAGCATCAAGACTGAGGTCCAAAAGATGCTGGAACTGGCTGTGATTGAACCCTCAGATAGCCCTTGGGCTAATCCAGTGATCCTGGTACCCAAACCTTATACCAAGGACGGTAAGAGAGAAATTAGGTGCTGTGTGGACTACAGGGGGCTCAATGCAGTCACTAGGACTATTCCTAGGGCAGATGAACGTATTGATACTTTGGCCTCGGCCAAGTTCGTTTGTCCATTTGACCTCACTACTGGATATTGGCAAATCAGACTAGGTGACGATGCCAAATCTAAGACAGCATTCTCAACCCCTAGTGGGCATTGTCAATTAATTGTGATGCTCTTTGGCTTGAAGAGTGTACCTGACACATTTCAAAGGTTGGTAAATTAAGTTTTCATAGGCCTGGAAGACTACAGTGCAGCTTTTCTAGATGATATTTAGGTATTTAGTTCCACCTGGGAGGATCACCTGGCCCACCTAAGAAATGTTCTGGAGGCCCTGCAAAATGCCGGCCTCGCTATCAAGGCCACCAAGTGCCAGATAGGGCAGAGTAAGATTGTGTACCTGGGCCACCTTGTGAGTGGAGGCCAGATTCAACCATTGCAGAGCAAAATCCAGACCTTCAGGGACAGGGTTGATCCAACTACTTAGACTCAGGTCAGAGCTATCTTGTGCCTGACTGTGTATTACAGGAGGTTTGTTAAGGGATATGGATCTATAGTGACTCCCTTGAATGATCTGACCTCTAAAAGAATGCCTAAGAAAGTTCAGTGGACAGTTAGCTGTCAAAAGGCATTTGGTGGCCTGAAACAGGCCATGTGCACTGCTCCCATTCTGCATAGTCCTGACTATTCCAAACAATTCATTGTTCAAACAGATTCATCTGAGTTGGGGGTAGGGGCTCTGTTATCACAACTGAATGAAGAGGGTCAGGATCGACCAGTAGCTTTTACTAGCAGAAGGCTGACCCCCAGAGAGAAACGTTGGTCAGCTATTGAGAGGGAAGCCTTTGCTGTAATTGTACTCCTAAGAAGCTGAGGCCATACTTGCTTGGCATTCACTTCATTGTTCAGACAGACAATAAGCCCCTCTTATGGCTAAAACAGAAGAAGGGTGAGAACCCCAAACTCTTGAGGTGGTCTATTTCCCTACAGGGGATGGACTATACAGTGTAACATAGACCTGGAAGTAACCATGCCAATGCAGATGGACTCTCCAGATATTTCCACTTAGAAAATGAAGACTTAAATGGTCAAGGTAAGTCTCATGTCCTTTCACTTCGGGGGGGGGGTTGTGTAGGAGAATAGGATCTGCTTCTTTGGTAACCCCACTTTTTGCTTGATGTTCCACTGTTTTTGACTGGTCTGACTGGGATCTTGCTAATCAGGACCCCAGTCTATTTTCTTTCTCCCTTAAATTATCATGCATGTACTTCAGTACCGTCCAGATTGGATACTGGAGTACCCTTATCAGTCCCTAATACATTGTACCCATGGACCCAGGGCATAGGTACACCAGAGGCCTCCCATGGGCTGAATCATGTATTATGCCACCCATGGGAGGACATTCAAAATGGAACTACAGGTCTGCTAATGCAACCTGTGTAAGATGGTGCTTGCACCACTTACTCTAGATATAGGTTCACTGTTTCTAAAGGTCATTTCACTTAATACTTATGAGTTACCCCTATAGCAGGCCTTATCAAACCTGAAGGCAGAGTGCTTGGTTTTTAGTGAGAGGATGCCCCTGCATGAGCAGAGCCCCTCTGCAGCCTTTCGGAGACCATTCTCCTGGGTTGTCTGTGACTCAGCTGGACATATAGGTAGAGTTGCATTATAACCTTGCGGTAAATGCTATCTTGAAAATGGCTGCATGGAAACATATTGTGTTTGGTATCAAACACCTTGGAATCATACCAACACACCGGTGACCGGTGTGGGAGGTATGATTCTACCCGTCTGAAGAAAGCTTTGTGGGGTCACTGGTCTGTCTGGTACCAGCCTTCTCAATCCGGACAGCACAAAATGGATGCTGCTTACCAAAAGCTCCTGCTAGACAAAGGATATGGGTGTAACCACCCCTCTGTCCAGACTCACCCCTAGGAGGGTCCTCCGAATCTGTCCAACCCCTTCCTGAGCGTACAAAAGGGCTTACCTGCCTGTAAGACCTAAGATTTTACGTGGACAAGATTCTATGAGAAGAAACCACTGACCTTCGACCGTCAGGACACTCTAGACTTTGCTGGATTTTGACTGGGTCCGACTTTGTCTCCCTCTCCGTCCAAACCTTTGTCTGTGTCCTTGCTCCATACAGGCTCAACGCAGGACCTGGGGTGCACTAAGGACAACTGAAGAATCTCCCTTGAAGTCAATAAGTCACTACCCTGCAACTGCAGGCACCTTACATGCAACTGACTGACTGACTCAACTGCTGCTCCTGAGCTCCTGTGGACTCTGAAGATTTCAGCAACACAGGAAGTGGGTCTTCGAAGGTCCCTGAGGTCGATCTACCCTCTCAGCAAGTCTGAGGCCTGTATCTCTTATGGGGACTGCATAACCTGAAACCCTTCATTGCTTTGGGAGCTTTTGTTCTGCAACTGCGATGGATTTGCGGGGGCTGCTGGTGCTCCTGTGCCCTCTCTTACCCCATTCTGACCAGGTGCGCGCACGCTGACCCCTCCACCAACCACGACCTTACGCCACACTCTGGTGGGACTTCCAGTCCCAGAGTGCAACGCCAGCACCTAATTGACACCAGCTGCGAGGGAGGCGCGGCTTGAAGACTCCTTTTAAGTGCCGTTTGTATCCCTTGGCGCGGGACGCCTTCATTGCTTTGGGAGCTTTAGTTCTGCAACTGCGACGGATTTGCGGGGGCTGCTAGAGCTCCTTTGCCCTCTCTCACCCCATTCTGACCAGGGGCGCGCACGCTGACCCCCCACCAACCACGACCTTACCCCACACTCTGGTGGGACTTCCAGTCCTAGAGTGCAACACCAGCACCTAATTGACGCCAGCTGCGAGGGAGGCGTGGCTTGAAGACTCCTTTTAAGCGCTGCTTGAATCCCGCAGTGCAGGACTCGCCAGGGCCAAGGGTGGGCCCGTCTGTGCCCATCCGGGCCTGTGCGAGTCTGGGCTGGGCCACCCCTGTTTCGTGTGAACTGTGAGTACCACCTTATGGACTTCCTCCATTGCGGGACACTCCAAGAGATTGGGGACTTGTGACCACATATTTTACTGCGTCTGCGGTTTTGCCAAATTATAGGTTATTTTTCTGTTATTGCACAGCATCCCACAATATAGTAACTAACTCTCTTTAGGCTTTGTTGCGCGTAGGTAAGGAAATAGTTATGGGGAAATCTACCCCCCGTCAAAGGCCTAATACTAGACAGAAACCTCCCAAGCAAACCCCTCTCTCTCATCCTACTGCAATTGATAGAATGTTAGAACAGGTTTCCTGTGAAATCGAACGCACAGAGAGGCGTCTGTCTCTTAGACCAAGAATGCCTAGTCTGTCTCAGTTGGTGGAGCTAGACATCCCTGAGGCATCTAAACAACAAGTACCTTCCAATTCCCTAGATCTACCCCAGGCACAAGTAAGTGTATCCACAACTAGAGTCAATAGATTGGACAAGGGTGGGAGAGGGAAAAGGAAAGGTACTGCCCAATAGAAGTGTACAGCTAGGGGGGGATCTCGTGTTGGGTACCCTGCAGAAAGTGCGCCAACTATTATGGCAGGGACTAGCCTTTTGGACGCCTGTGAAACTATAAATTCCGATGCCCCGGGCTGGGCCCAAGTGCTTACATTAGAGCTTAAAACCTTTTTGGACCAGCTCCTTAAATCGGAACTTAGAGATGTATTGAAAAGCATTGCCACACTAAAAACATCTCTGGATGCTTGGGGGTCTAAAATTGATGCAGCGTTAAAAACTACTGATAGCCCCAAGTCTAAAAATAGGGCCACCACTCCCCAAGGATTGCAGGCTCCCTCGCTCCCTGGTGGGCACAATGATTCCCCTGTAGGCCAAGTCCCTGTCTACAACCAAAATTCGTCCATTCAGATTAGCGGCCAAACTTATGAAAATTATCCCCCGAGTAGTGCCCATCATAGGGCTTCTGTACCATCCCTTAAAGATCAAAACCCTAGTTCTGAGGCATCCGGAAAAGTCATGGTTGATGTTCACCAGGTGCCACAACCCGTGTTAAACCCCGCAAGGAACACCACACTATCCAAAACAAGTTTGACAAACCCTGCCTAGATTTACCCCCAGAATCAACCCCATATGTGGTAATTCTAGCTGCAGTTCCACCTCTGGAGTCAGGTTGGGGTGAAACATTTATGGAACTGAAAAATAAATTAATCTACTGGTTGAATAAACACAGGCCACTTCCCTCTCTGGTACATACCGAAATATTATTTGCCTGCAGGGTTAGTTGGCTTGGACAGAGACAAAAAGATATTTTAGGGGACTGCGTGCTGATAAATTTTAGAGATAGGAGGGTTGGTCCAACACATTCTTAAAGGGGGACAAAACAACAGTTACAGGAGGTATTCAAGTACTTCCCCCGGGTTATTTCTATCCTCCCAACCCTCTCTTGGATAGAATGGACAGTGTGTACAAAAAATGGGAAAAGCGTGCCCAGAACACTGTCCCGTCACTTTCAGTGCAAGACTGGGGTAATAGGGAGTTTTTTAACATTCCCGTAAATAATCACTTTAGCACTCTGGACCTGGTCAATTGACTAGTTCCCATCCACGAAAACTTGAGCCCGGTTTCAAATACTTTAACTGATCTTCGCCATCTAGAAGACCAAAACCTTGGTAAACAAGCCACACCATCCTCTTTAAAGATAATTCCTCTAGCTGGAGATCGGTCTATACCTAATTTTCTACAAAGTAACTTTGCCCGACCGACACAAGAGCTACTGGGGCACGATGAATTGACAATGGTTATTCCCATGAATGCACAGCAGGGTGGGCCCCCAGAACAGAATAACTTTGGTCACCACACAGCCACAGAGCAGAGTACCAAGATTTTATCTAAGTTTGAAACTGGACCTTCCTGACTGGGGTGCCTATATAGACGCCCATGAGATCTGCCTGTTCCAGGAAACTTGGTTAAGGGATCCCCCATATAGAGTGGAGTACGTAGAATACTCCATCCCAGCTATACAAGGGCCCAGGGGGAGACCTTCGGGTGGCTCATGCATTTGAGATGGAACACACTTGGGGTGTAAAACTAAAGTGATAGAAACATTGTCCCCTGATATCCAGTGTATCCTCCTGACTTTTATTAATGATATGAAAATAGCTCTCATAAACACCTACTCATGCCCAGTGAAACAGGTGTTGACTTCGCAGGTTTTAGACTGTCTGACAACCTTCATACACACCCTGCCCGAGACCTCGCACATAATATTTGGGGGGGGATTTTAATTGCCACTTCGAACCTTTAAATGGCCTAAACATCCCCATCACCAATGAGGGGGACTCTGTATGGTCAATACCTGACTGTAATACCTACTCAGCTAGGGGTTGGTCCTCGTTAGTTCTTCAAATGAATTCTCTTACTCTGACACATTTGCTTAGGGAATGGAATGGTAATTTTCCTTCAGATAGCCCGGGCATTTCTACCTATAATAAGATAGGTCAAACTTCTATTATAGATTATATACTGGTGGATGTGGAGTTCTGGCACAGAGTATTGGATTTTGCAGTAAACCCCTGCTGCGAAAGCGACCATAATACATTGGTTCTAGAAATCAACCTGCTGATCCTGGAGAGAGATCAAAGTCAATCTACCTTAGTAAATTTAAATTCTGTAGCAACAGGAAGAGGCAGAAGAGTTCGGTGGGAAACATTTGTCCAATCAAATGACAAAAAGGCTATTCTTTACGAACAGATTATTCCCCACCTGGAACTCGCCTCTCAAATACCAATAATTGACTCCAGTCCCGGCTGTGTCCTGGAATTAGGCAAAAATCATCAGGAAATGCTTGCTAAAATCGCAGTGTTTTTTTATAACACCGATGCTAAATACATTCCCCGTGTTAGCAATAACAATTTCTGGTACAACAAATCATGCAGGGATGCTAAAAGCGCCCTGTTGACAGCGGTTAAAGACAAGGACATCATTTGCTCTAAGGAAACCAGGGCAATATACAAAAAACTGTAGCAGAGGCTAAATCTTCATGGGAAGTAGACAAATGGGATGCAATTAAACTAGCCTTAGAGAATCGAGACACAAGGGTCTTTTGGAACCTAGTGAGAACTGGGAGGCCCGAAGGCAAATTGGCAATAGAACCGAATCTAGGGGAGGAAGTCTGGAGGTTGCACTTCGAATCACTATATTCTAAATCTGTGGAGGGAGAAGAACCTGTCAGGCATCCCATAGAACACAATCCTCCCTTGGTTTCTAATGTTCCCGCCTGTTCTGCAAAAAAAGTTACTGCAGCTCTGGCTTAAATGCTTCCTGGCAAAGCGCCTGGCTTGGACATAATCCACAGGGACCATATTTAACAACTAAAGCTCTGTGTGGGTTCCCTATTTAAGGAAGTTATTTAACGCCATCTTTCAAGGTATGGAACTCCCTCAATCATTTTTACATTTTTCTGAAATTGATGTATTGGTGTTTTTTGATACATTTCCTGTTTGTGCTTTTATGGCTTTCAGCCGAAATAAAGTTTATCTGAACTGAGCTGAAACCCTGTGCACTGAGTCCATTTGCAGTTGCATATGCTTGTTGGTGATTCATGAGATTGTGTATTTGACTCTGTGTAGTCCTGATCCAGAGCAGTATTTGCACCAAAGAACTCCAGCCTCCTCGCACCGAGTGCTCCATGAGCTGGTACTTTGCAATCTTGCCCGAGGTCCCCTTGGGACTCCTGGTCCTTTGGCCTGTGGGTCACCTTGAGGATCATCTTGATTTCTGTTGGGCTTTCCTGAGTGCTCCAGACATGCCCTGACTCTCCATTGCCTGGTGAGTCCCCTGGACCTTGCTGGTCCACACCGTAACCTGCTTGACCTTCCTGCGTGTGTTGCTTTTGCCAAGGCTTGTTGGTCCTCCAGCCAAACACACACCCCTCAGCACTCGAAATCCTTCATGGGAAAGCTCACCTCCGGCTCCTGTTCATCCTCGACATCTCCTGGTCCTTGTGGCTGCAGAATTAAGCATCCTTTCTTCGCACCTGAAGCACCCGACATCGGTGGGAATTTATCTATCGAGCCCCTTGTCACCCTGAAGTGACCCAGACTCTGTCCCCTCTGCTTTCAGGTTCCTTCCTTCCAGAATCCAGGCTTGGATTCCTCAGGGCCCTCTTCACCTTCACTGCAGCAGTATTTCTTCACAGCTCTCCATTGAGAACAACTGCGGTTTCCGACACCACTCAATCCAGACCTATGCACCGGCTCCGCTGTGATAGTTAACTCAGGTACTATGGTATCCACGGGTGGGGTGACTCTCCAACCTCTTAAGTTCCAAAGGGTTTGCTCAAAGTCCTCCTAGAAGGGTCCTTAAACTTTAAAATTGCAACTGTGACTTTCCCGTAGAATTGTACGGAGTCCGCGGCCATGCTAGCACACTGTATCCGCCCTCTGTTGGGTCCATATCTACCCACCTTGGGTGGTTCCTTGGGGTCCCAGTGATTCTATGTGCTCTAGACTGTGTCTTGAGCCAAGTCGTGATTGTTATACCAATATTTTGGTATATTGTTTGGTCTCACCATAGAGCCAACTGTGTATTGTGCTACTTACAACTGTTCTAATGATCTCGTATTGTGTGCTTTGTGTTCTATCCACATGTTGAGGATACTAGAGAGTGTTATATTAATAAATACATCTTTTTATATAACTACTGTGTGGTTCTCCTTTTCTTTAGTCTGGTAAAACAAGCTGCTTTACATTCCTTCAAGATTATGCCTGAAGACTGCTCTTCACAGCTACCACTAGCATAGCTCTTTAAAGGTTATCTTTGACCTCATACATCATAAGGTTTGTTTGGACTGGTGTAAGGTGCCCACTTTAATTAGTGGACAACATATACCAGGCCAACTTCTCACATAAATAATTCAACTCTGTCTGACACAAAACGTATTCCTGTTTGGAAATGTACAAACAAGTGAAGGGGACAGCCATGGGTTTTTCATTTAGACTAAGTTGTGCATGCCTCACCATGGGTTATTGGGAACAACAGTTGGCATGGCAAACTGAAAAGTATCATTATGTAAATAAGACCATTGTGTGGCTAAGATATATAGATGATTTATTTATTATTTGGGATGGAACTGAAGAAGAATTTGCTCAATATTTCAAAATTCTGAATTCAACAAGAGCACATTTAAAATTCACTTACAAATCCCGAGTGGAGAGGAGGAGGAGTTCTTCGAACCAGGAGAATCCGGCCCAGGACCATCCCAAGGCCCAATAGAAGCAGCAGAAAGAGACAACCCCAGCGAGGAGGTACGCTCCGGAAATGATGCGGCCTCACCGACCCAAAGCGAGTTTGTGTCACAAGAGCCCCGGGGCAACCCAGAGGAAGTTGAGACAAAAGGCTCTGAGGACCTGTTCCAAACCCCCTCCAGCGAGCGCAGCCAGAGCAGATATAATCTACGCCCTTGCCCGAAGCCATCCCAGAGATACCGAGACTTTGTGGCCCGATGCAGACGCTGAAGGAGCGTGGGCTGTACCCCTGCCGGCATAAAAGTAAGACTGTTCCTTTTTGAATCGTTGAAAGTCCCAGAGACTATATTCTGAAATGTTATAATTGTTTGGTTTTCACTTCAGGGTAAAGGAGGAATGTTGTGTTGCCGAGCCTGGACACTACCATTAGGGCACACTACTTGAGACTGCCCGCATGCACCGCCCCCCTCAGGCGTGAAGGGTTTTGGTTTGGCCCGACGTCTTTACGGAGGGCACGCACCATTGTTAATAAAGGGCCCAGGACCCTGGGCGTGGCAGGCCATGTACTGACCACAAGTCACAACCAACGTGTGGTCTCCAGTTATTCCCAGGCCCCAGTCTAGGACATTACACACTCCAGCAGCGATAGGGGCAGTCTTATGCCTCCTCTCTGTCCTTTACGGTACCTTTAATTTTACCTGCTCCTTCTCCTTAGGCATTCCTGTCACTGGGCCCTTCCCGCCGCTGCTGCCCCCTCGGTCCCTCCCCCCCCAGGTTCCCATTTCCCACCGCCTAGCTGCTCTTTCCTCCCCTGTCCCCTACCTAATGGTGGCTGATGCGAGGGGGTGCGACCAAGACCCCAGACCTCCTGGTCAGAGACCTGCTCTCTCCCTCAGCTCTGCTATCAAGTGCCACCGCTCAGGCACTGTTGCACTGGGCACTGCTGCTCAGGTAGGTGTTGAGGCCCTCTTCCAACCGCGCCTCATCCCTGGTGGTCCAGTGGGAGAGCCTTGCTCTTCCGCTGGTCGATTCTGTCTGAGTCTGTCTTTGTGCCACTTTTCTGTTTTTTGTCTCTTTTGTGCAAGTGTCAGTCTTTGTGTCACTTTTCTGTTTCTTTTTTGTCTCTTTTGTGCCCATGTCTGCCTTTGTGCCACTTTTCTGTTTTTCTGTCTCTTTCGTGCCTGTCTCTGTGCCATTTTATGTAATTCTGTCCCCCTTCTGCCCATTTTCTGCCTTCTCTCTGTCCTTTATTGTGCGTGTAATTGTACCTCTTCCTCTCCTTAGCCGTTCCTGTTTCTGTGCCCTTCCTGCCACTGCTGCCCCTGCGGCCCCTCCCCCACTGCCTGTTCCTGCTTCCCACCTGCAAGCTGCACTTCCTCCCCCCCTCCCCTCCTTAATGGATGCTGCTGTGCAGCCTCAGGCAGCTGTGGTAAATTTAAATTACCTATACTTAATTTATGCGGTAAAGTTCAATAAGAATAACTCAGTCAAAAATAAGAGACAGAGTCCGTGGTATTTGAGGTTTTAAAAGGGTTTTATTCCTTAAAAAGGAATTGGTTTAAACCAGGCAATCATGTTCCATCACCACGAAGGTTCAGGAAGGGATAGACAATACTTTATTGACAGGTTATCATATATATAGTCAATGCAATTACAGTAAAGACATATGCAGGAGGCGTAACAGCTGAAAGAAACGAGATAAAGACACATGTACGTCACAGAAGGCGTGCATGAAGGCGTACACGGAAGTGTGTGCTAGACAACGTCACATGAAACGTATTACAAGTGGGTGGATCCATAAGTGAATCCTGCAGTGCCAGCAGAAATATGTGGTAGAGATGCGCGCGCAGCAGCATGACGTGTGATTGACGTGGAACTGGAGGGTGAAGGGGACTTGACATTTAGCCCTACATGTGGAGACAGAAGTCTGGGATGTCAGAACAACCTAATCCCAAATCATATCTAATATCTTGTGTTTGAGGAACTGTATTATCTGTAAGGAAAGGTCTCTCGGGCAGAGGCTATTCTATACTGACTGCTAGTGCGTGCATATGCGACTACGTGTCTACATGAGATGTGAGGGGCCATGGGCCTTTGCTCTGCAGCTGGGAAGGATGTTTTCGTATACTTCTAGACAGGAATGTATTTTCGAGGAGCGGAGCAGATAACATGAAGGTTGAATACAGTCTTGGCAGGAAAGGCAGGCCGAGCCTGGCACAGCTCGCCGCGTAGGGAGTAAGTCAAGGGTCAGGAAGCAGCAGGCTGCGGCTTTCAGAGACAGAGGGCAGAAAGAGGCTCGATGGCAGAAATCAGGGCCTAACTCGCCAGAGCTAGAAATCATGAAAGTGCACCACATAAAGACGTTGGCAAGGTACACTTAGGAACGGAATATCTGACCCATTCATGGTGGATCTGAAAGAGGACATGTTAACGTTGGACGCAAATGTATTTGCGTCTTCATAGCTGAAAGAGGAGGGAACATACATGTACTTAAAGCACGTACATAGAGCCGGTGGGGTCTACGATAGGGGACACAACTGACCATAAAATTCATATTACCTCATTCCCTCCTTGTCCCCTACGGACCCTTCATGATATATCAATCCTCATTAATCTATCAATCTGCTCATGTAACATCATTTGCTCTTCCTTCTTCTTATGGCGTTTTGAATGAGGACTTGAATGAGGAATACATGATGTGGCGCACAAGCCGCAAACTGCTGGCCCACATTGCAGACATAGGCAACAACTAAAAACTATGAGAAGGCCAATACCTAGGAAGGATAGGACTTTCAATCCCCAGGCTGACAACGTGGTCCAGAACCAACCGGACCAAGTCCAGGTGCCTGGATTCTGGTGTATCAGACTTGCAATCTTGTGAAGACGAGTGATGGCTTTATATACTGATGCCGCGTTTTCTGGAATGAAAACACTGCAGCTCGACCCGATGACCTTACAGGCTCCGCCCCTATCGGCCAGGATGACGTCAAGGACGAGACGATTTTGAAGAACAACAATCCGTATAGCAGACTGCTCCTCTGTTAAGTTACTTAGGGCGGAAGTAGCTTCATTCACTACTGCTTCGAGGGTTCTGGTTAATTTTCGTATCAGTTTACTATTGGAGACAGTACCTAAGTAGGGAAAGAAACCTTTATTGAAGTCTGTGAATTGCTCCCATGCCGTTTCAGTATAGTCGACAATCGGGAGATCTCTCTGTGGTCTATTGTGTACTAGATGGGTGTCCCTATGATAATCAGGAGGGGCTAGGAAAACAGGTGGCAGAAGGAATGCAATATAACAGGTGCCATCCCAATCTAGAGGTAAGCGTATATATGCGGTATGACCACAAACAAAGTAGGAATGACGTGAAGCTTTAAACGTGGACTTGCCCTTATCACTAAATTCGATTACAGTAGTACATTTACTATGACCCAGGTGTACTGAACCATTCTTTCTGACACATAATTCACCTTTAACTGGTAGCACGGACATAGCAGGCAAGACTGGTTCAGATTCGGATTCAACATTCAGAATCATGAGGTTAAGTGTAAAATTACCTAAACCATATACTTCATTTTCTAGATCAGTTCCTGTTCTTTTTGGTAGACCCTCCTTGTCAGGAAAACATACTTTATGCAGAACTGTGTTCAGATTACCCCATACCCAGTTGCCCTGGTAAACTACGGAATTGGAATCTAGAGAATTCATTAAACTAAACCATGCCCCACAGGAACCATTGTGTGTAAACGGGTACGGGAAGAGGGGCAGAACTCCCTTGTATTTCTGATAGGGAGGGAGTCGGCCACATATCCAACAATTGGTAGCATTGCTGGTCTGATGGGAATGATGTAACATACTAATGAATGTGTTGTTGCGCAGCGCAAGTCGGTAGGACAACTCGTACGGGGGTAGTTCACTGAAAGAATGCTCGGCAGTGACATTGAAGGGAGAATATGCACGCTTGAAAATAGGGTAGTAGATATGCAACAGTATACTTGCAGCAATAATCAGAAGGCTTAGAAAAAACATAATCAATAGCGTCACAATGCAGTGGCTGCGAAGAGATTTACAATATTCACGTTTCTTGAGCTGTTTCTGTCTATCTCTCTCTCTATTGGGGTCTAGGGGATACATGTCAGAAAACTCGTTCAACCGATTCACCTAGGGGAGGACTTAAACAATTAAACTGTCTGACTTGCTAGACCTTAGTTTGGATTTATACTCCTCGGACGGAGTTTTCTCTATCAGGGGAAGTTTAGAGTCACTGAAATCTGGGCAGTCCTTAGAGGGGGAGGGCTGAGAGTCTGTAACTGGAAGCAGTCCATGAAATATCTTGACGTGGCTGGAGTGGAGCCACCCTTTGCGGCCCTCGACCTTGATTGCAGTCCTCGTGGTTAGCAGGACAAGTTTCGGCCCCTGCCAACGGGGCTCCAGCGGACTCCTCCGATCAAAGTTCCTGACGAGAACAAGGTCCCCCGGAATGATCCCATGTGGCTTTACATCGGTGTTGTCGGGAAAGGCTGCAGCAACCTGTGAACGACAAGATTGTAGTGCAGACATCAAGGAGGCAAGGTAATCTGTCAGCATATTACAATCGACATCTGTAATTTTTCTCGGCAAAGGCGTCCCCCACATATTCGGTGGCCTACCAAAGACCACCTCGTACGGGGATAGCCCTGTTCTGGAATGTGCGACCATTCTCATATAGAAGAGTGCGACTGGCAAAGCTACTATCCAGTCGACTCCTTTCTCTCTACAGATTTTGGCAAGACGAATTTTCAGAGTCTGATTATGGCGTTCCACGAGGCCTGCTGCCTCGGGATGTCGGACACAATGGAACTTCCATTGGTAGCCGAGCAGGAGAGATACTTGCTTCATTAACTCGGACGAGAATGGCTGACCGTTATCGGAGTATACGACGCGGGGCAAACCATATCTGGGGAAAAATTCACGAACCAGCTGCTTGGCAGTGGTCGGAGCAGTGTAATCTGGGACTGGATATGCTTCTGTCCAACGGGAAAGTGCACATACAACTACGAGGACATATTTGAATCCTCGACAACGTTCCATCTGAATATAATCCATCTGGAGGACTTCAAAAGGGTGATCGGGAGGATGGAATCCACCTTGCTCAACGGGAATGCTTTTACCTCGGTTGAACTGACAACAAATCATGCAAGTACGCACTTTCTGTTTGGCAGCTGCTCGTAAATGTTTATTGAACCAGATGTTTTGAATACTGTCTAACATGGATTTTTCCCCCAAATGTGCAGGACTATGTACTGTGTTAATGATGACTTGGACCATAGAGTCAGGGAGAAACCAAGTAGATTTTCCCTTCGTCATCCATCCCTGATCTGTCTGGATCCCTCCTAGTTCAGTCCATTTCTTTATTTCGTCTGGTGTAGCATGTGTCTTTATGTCAATTACGTCTAGGGCGGGATCCCTAACTGTCATGCAATGTGTCGGTATCTGGACTATTGTCTTTGTCAAGTCAGTTGCGTGAGTCTGAGCTGTATGCTTGGCTGTTCGGTCCGCCAGGTTGTTACCCTGGGAAATTATATCAGTGACTTTTGTATGTGCCTTACACTTCATGATCGATATTGCTGTAGGCAGATGTATTGCATCTAACAGAGTTTGAATAAGGGGACCGTGCTGAATTCTGGCACCGTGAGAAGTCAGATAACCTCTCTCTCGCCACAGGACACCAAAGTCGTGTACGACTCCGAATGCATAGCGTGAATCTGTGTATATGTTAACTCTCTTGTTCTTGGCTTGAATACAGGCTTGAGTCAGAGCGATGAGCTCTGCTGCTTGAGCTGACAGGGTGTCAATACAATTTGTTTCTATGACTTCAGTTTCTGTCGTGACTGCATACGCGGCCACTAATTCTCCTGTACTTGTTCTCATACATGAACCATCCACATAAAGTGTCAGGTCTGGATCTGGTAATGGAGTGTCTGTCAAGTCTTGTCTGGGTTTCGTCGTAATAGTAATGACTTCGATACAATCATGTGCCAATGGATCTGTCCCATTTAATGGCAAAAGTATAGCAGGGTTTAATGTGTTGCAACGTCTGATTTCTATGTGTGGCTGAAACAATGTCAATTCATAACCTGTCAGTCGTGCTATAGTCAAGTGCTGGGTCTGTGTTCGGTTTAAAAGAACTTCCACGGAGTGTGGAACTTGTACTGTCAACTGATGTCCTAACACTATAGAATCACTCTGTCTAATTGCTAGAGCTGTTGCTGCAACTGATTTCAAGCACGCAGGCAAAGCCTGGGCCACTGGGTCTAATGTACTAGAAAAATAAGTACACGGTTTGTGTGATCCTGCTTGTTCTTGCGTCAGCACTGACAATGCAGTACCTTCGCGTTCTGTGACAAAAAGTGTAAAAGGCTTGCTGTAACATGGTGTCGCTAAAACTGGTGCTTGACATAAGGCTTTCTTTAAGTCGTCAAAAGCTTGTGTATGTTCCTGAGTCCAAGGGAGGGCAGTCGAAGACGCTGCCTTCTGGGTTGTCAACTGTATGAGTGGCTTTGCTAGAAATGCGTACTGAGGAATCCATTGTCTGCAGTAAGAAGTGAGGCCTATAAAGGCCCGTACCTCCTTTTGTGTCTTGGGCTGTGACATGTGTACAATCAACTGAATGCGGTCAGGTGTTAGCTGTCTCCCCCCTTTGGACAGCAAGTGCCCAAGGTAAACAACTTGCTGAACACAGAATTGCAGCTTCGAAGGGGACACCTTGTGTCCCTTGTCAGCCAGGAAATGCAAAACCGTCAATGATGCTTGTTCACATTCAGGTTCGCTGCGGGCGGTGATCAATAGATCATCGACATACTGTAACAGGGCAGTGTTATCAGGCATGTGTATACTGTCTAGTTGTCTTTTCAGTGCTTGGCTATAGATGCTGGGGCTTTCTGTGAATCCTTGAGGTGCGCGTGCAAATTTGAAGCTTCGTCCATTTAAACAGAATCCGAAAAGGTATTGGCTTTCCGGGTCAATGGGGACACTAAAGAAGGCGCTCTTCAGATCAATTACAGTAAAGAACGTTGCTTCGGAATCAATGGCAGTCAATAGAGACGAGATATCTGGAACCACGGGATAATGTGGCACAATGCATTTATTCAATTCGCGCAAATCGAGAACTAATCGATAAACAGGAGGTGCATTTGGATCAGTACGTTTAAGAATTGGAATAATGGGAGAATTACAGACATTGGAGTCGGTTTCTACAACCACTCCTTGTGCGATGAGCTCGTCAATGATTTTCAGTAAAGCCGCTACAGCATCTGGAGGTAGCTTGTATTGTCGAATTCGTGGCAAGACTACTCCTGGTCTGAGTGTGACTCGATACGGTGTAATGTGCATACAACCTACATCAGTGGGACCTTGCGCCCATAAATGTGCAGGAACATTCTGTAATCTGGGATCAATATCTCTCAACACATAGTGACCTCTAAAGTCACGTAGAAACAGTCTTACTCCTACCGGAGAACAGCAGATAACAGCCCCTAGAGCTTTCAATGTTTTTATACCTAACAAGTTTTCTGGACATGATTTCGTTAGTAATAGATCTGTAGCACGTGTCAATGGACAAACTGCAAGGGGAAGTGGTTGCGATACTTCATTAATAATAGGTTTCCTGAAAATCCAAGGGAAACATTCTGCGAGCCTGAGAGGGGTGCCCCTGGAACTTCGCCGTGAATTTTCGACCAATTTAGATACAAAAAGATGTGGATATGACTCGCTACTTGGTTTCAAGCCACTATTAATAACAAAACATTTCTCAAAACGGGAATAAAAGTCACTAGTGTCTTCATCGGGTTTCTGTATGCAGGCTGAGATTGCATCCCAGTCTTCCTTTTTCGTTGCTAACAGACGTGGCAATACTTGTACTAACAATCCTGGTAATGCTTTAGTTTTATCCCCGAGCCCTAGGCCTGGGGTTCTAGTATTTTCTCCGTTCTCCAATGCAGCCCAATCAATCTTTGCCTCTCCCACCTCCCATTCTTTTTCCTTGAGTTTCTCGTAAATACCTGCAGGCAATAATACTTTTAATATTTTCATGATGTCGGGATAGGTGTAATCACCCATGAGTAACATGTCTTTTATTTCACGGTGAAAACCTGCTGGATCTTTGTCATGGCTGGGCACTAATTTCTTCATTTCTAATAGTTCCATCTTTGTTATGGGCGTGTACACAAACACGCGTCTAAAGGTATTATCATCATCCTTGACCGGATGTACTTCTCGCAAGGGATTCTGTCTGTCCATATAATACATTTTTCTGTCTACGGGTGGAGCTGGATCAAACTGCGGACACAGGAAGGCACTATATCTGTGCCGATGTTCTAGAATTATTTTAATTAAATCGGTACCTAGACCTCTCCATCTATTCAGGAGTAGTTCTATCAATATATCAGGTAGGGGACCTGGATCAGAATGTTGGCTTTTATACAATATAAGGAGATGCTGAATCATGTATATTCCGGCTAATTTCTGTTCATCAGGAGAAAGATTTAAAAATGTTTGTGCTAATGAGTCATCATTACATTTATCAGAACTGTCAGCCCATTGTACTGCTGACCTGGCTAATTCTTGTTCATCCATAGAATTGAGTACATGGTACCCCATTCGTTCTTGAAGTATTTTATCGGTAGCCTGAAATAAGTGTTCAGGCGTCTTCGGGTTTGACATGGCAGCTTGGAAAAGTCTCTTACTTTCTGGGCGTACCGGACGCATTGAATTATTATAAGGCCTTCCCTTACCTACATAGGCTATCATTTCTCTAGCTGGTAACTGTAATGATCCTGTTGTCGGTTCTGGTGTTTCCTCCTCCTCCTAGGATTCAGTCTTATCTGCTTCTAGCTCTCTTTCGGGCCGTGGTCTTTCATGTATTTGTTCTACTGCTTTTCGGATCCTTCGGCACATATTTTCTATAGTATTCTGTTTATCATGTTTTCCGTCCGCTATATTCTGACCCCATTTATTAAGTGCTTTCATTTCTTCCTGGTCTACACCAGGCCTGTCTTGGTTTCTTATCAAGCAGTTTATGAAAAAGCGTAATATCATTTTCTGAGTGTCAACTTTCTGGTATGCTATGGCATCGCCAATACTTTCAGGACCTTCCCCCGTCTGAACAAAGTGATATATTTTTTCTAGATGATCAATCATTCCTGGTAATATCATTAAATAGTTTGCAACTCGTCGTAGACGTACTGATGATAGCATCATTCTGTCATCTTTACCGGGTACTGGATCATATCTACAGTCTGTAAGAGGCTCATTAAGTATGTCGTAACCCACTGTTTGGGGTGTACGTTGGTGTGCTAAGTCCCTATAAGTCAATCGATGTGCTGGTGGTGGCGTTTGAAAACCTCCTGTGGCACCTCCTGAGGTGCCAGGTCCAAAAGGATTTGTTGGGTGAATAGCAGGGAGAATAGGTGCAGGAAGAAGCGGAGGAAGAAGCGGAAGAGGTGGAGCGGGAGGAGGAGTATGTCGTTGCGGAGGTGGCGGAGTGCCGTCAGCAGGTGGTGTGTGTGGCGGTGGAGCATTAACATATTCGGGGGCTACATCGTCTAAATAGGAAGAAAGGAAAATGTCCTTTGCGGTCTTGTGGTGTAATTTTGCCGGGAGTAATGGAGGTGGCAGGTCTTTTGGTACTTCCGGGGTGGCCTTAGGTAAACCCTCGGCCAGGAGAGGATACATACCATTCATAAGAGTGTTTCGTTGTCTGTCTACTTGTTCGGCTTTTACTCGTATACCTTCCTCAATTAATACGTTTTCTCGGGCTTTTTCAGAATCC
This sequence comes from Lissotriton vulgaris, assembly GCF_964263255.1. Lineage (NCBI taxonomy): Eukaryota > Metazoa > Chordata > Amphibia > Caudata > Salamandridae > Lissotriton > Lissotriton vulgaris. The sequence continues at coordinate 454,404,107 of NC_141700.1, forward strand.
TCTCTACTTTTCTCTTCTTTTCGAAGTGCTTTCTCTGTGCGTCTATGCGATTCTTTACGCCATAATTCAATGGCATCTTTCTGTGACTGTCTGGCTTTCTTTTTCCATAATGCTTCTTCTACTCTCATGATGCAATCGGCATCCCATGTCCCAGCAGCGGGCCATCTCTGATTCTCTGCTAGATCTTTGGTGTAGTCCACCCACAAATCGAGAAATAATACGGCATCTAGGCCATGCTTATGGTACATAAAGTACCCTTGAGTGTCCCTAGGTGGAATGGGAACAGCTTCCTCTAGTATCCCTTTTCTAGTTTTTATCTGTCTTAGTTTAGAGAATAACGGCATCTTGAACCTTACTACTCGATACTTACTTGGATTTGAACACAATTAATACAATAACCACGATAATGCAGATCGGACAATCATTCATACCACAACATTAAAACACATTCGAAACATTTAAAAACGAACAATAATAATTAGAATAAAACTAACTACCTTCATACTCGATATACTGCTAAACAGTACAGATACACCGCTAAAACAGTGCAGACCGGGTCTGTGTACCCAAACCCGTCTTGACCGGCACAAATTAATGCGCTCGTCTAGATGCGTCCCCAGCAACGGTACTCACCGGGAAGCACGGAACAGAAGGCCTCGGAAAACTCGACACTGGACTGGACCGGACTCGACTGGACTGGACTCGTGACGTAGGTACTTCGGGACTTTGGAACCTGGTGGGCCTCTGAATACCTCGGACCTTGTTCTCTCAGCTAGGCTCTGGTCGGGATCCTCCGCACTCCTCACCGCCTCGTCTGGGTGTCGATCGCAGCCTCAGTCACCTCCGTTGGCCTGAGGGAGATACAGGAAATCCTGCGGGTACGCGTAGTTGTCCGTCCGGCTGTGGCAGGGCACCGGGCCTGCAACGCACCTCCGGCGCGTGGGGTGGGGGAGGGGTCCCTGTTCGGGCACCAATTATGTGGTAAATTTAAATTACCTATACTTAATTTATGCGGTAAAGTTCAATAAGAATAACTCCGTCAAAAATAAGAGACAGAGTCCGTGGTATTTGAGGTTTTAAAAGGGTTTTATTCCTTAAAAAGGAATTGGTTTAAACCAGGCAATCATGTTCCATCACCACAAAGGTTCAGGAAGGGATAGACAATACTTTATTGACAGGTTATCATATATATAGTCAATGCAATTACAGTAAAGACATATGCAGGAGGCGTAACAGCTGAAAGAAACGAGATAAAGACACATGTACGTCACAGAAGGCGTGCATGAAGGCGTACACGGAAGTGTGTGCTAGACAACGTCACATGAAACGTATTACAAGTAGGTGGATCCATAAGTGAATCCTGCAGTGTCAGCAGAAATATGTGGTAGAGATGCGCGCACAGCAGCATGACGTGTGATTGACGTGGAACTGGAGGGTGAAGGGGACTTGACATTTAGCCCTACATGTGGAGACAGAAGTCTGGGATGTCAGAACAACCTAATCCCAAATCATATCTAATATCTTGTGTTTGAGGAACTGTATTATCTGTAAGGAAAGGTCTCTCGGGCAGAGGCTATTCTATACTGACTGCTAGTGCGTGCATATGCGAGTACGTGTCTACATGAGATGTGAGGGGCCATGGGCCTTTGCTCTGCAGCTGGGAAGGATGTTTTCGTATACTTCTAGACAGGAATGTATTTTCGAGGAGCGGAGCAGATAACTTGAAGGTTGAATACAGTCTTGGCAGGAAAGGCAGGCCGAGCCTGGCACAGCTCACCGCGCAGGGAGTAAGTCAAGGGTCAGGAAGCAGCAGGCTGCGGCTTTCAGAGACAGAGGGCAGAAAGAGGCTTGATGGCAGAAATCAGGGCCTAACTCGCCAGAGCTAGAAATCATGAAAGTGCACCACATAAAGACGTTGGCAAGGTACACTTAGGAACGGAATATCTGACCCATTCATGGTGGATCTGAAAGAGGATATGTTAACGTTGGACGCAAATGTATTTGCGTCTTCATAGCTGAAAGAGGAGGGAACATACATGTACTTAAAGCACGTACATAGAGCCAGTGGGGTCTACGATAGGGGACACAACTGACCATAAAATTCATATTACCTCACAGCGGGCGTGCTGCTGGTGCCCCGAAGGCATGCAAAATGCAAGCCCGTCTGCACCAATCCGTGACCGGACCACGGCCAGCGCCGGGAACCCTGGATCTGCGACCTTCCACCGCTACAACTCCGCTGCACTCCTCGCACTTAACCTTGGAAGAAAAAACAACTGCCAGAGATTGACGCCGCATACCACCCATGACCAGTTCTCCTGCCAACACTGCGACAATCCTTCACCATTAACAGCCCCCCATGACCGGTGCACCAATGACAGACGCCCACACCACCAAAGCCCAGGCATGCATACTCCTCAAAGTGCGCTCCCTCCACAGACACGCCAGAGAGATCTGAGACCTGCTCGACACCCTCTTGCCAGGCGTCGCCTTCTTTACAGAAACATGGACCAACGCCACCTCTTCCTCTGACATCACCACCACCATCTCCAATGGATACAAGATCCAAAGAAAACCCCACCCTCACTGCCCAGGATGGGGACTCACCATTGCACGCAAGAGCTGCCGCCCACTCTCCACCTCCAGCACGAGGGAGCCCCTCTCTAACACAGAGCACCTCCACTTCCAGATCCAAACCAGCCCCAGAACCACACTGCACGTAACCCCTGTCTACAGACCCCCGGGGCTCATGCCTCTACCACCACCCCCATTACCGACCTCGTCGCACCCTACACAATCGCCTCCATGGACTCGATAATTCTCTCGCCTCGGTGCCCACTCTGATCAGCGATCACACTCGGCAACTCTGGGCATTAGCTTGCCTCATCTTCACTAACGGCCCCACCAGACCGCCGGGGATGCCTGGTCTCACCCTGGAGATACCCATTAAGGGACCATCTCTCAGGGAAGCCAGGAAGGGTTTCGCAGCGGTCGAAGCGCCTTGGGACCCTACGGGTAAGTAGTGCGCTATATAAATGCCTATACATTTACATTTACATTTACTTGTGCTTGGAGGCTATGTTTTTATAATTTGAACTGCTGCTATACGATCTACTGCTGCTAATGTGCTTCGGTTTAACTTTTTAATCCTTTTTTAATTTTGATTAAGACTGCTGCTATTGTGTTTGCTTTTACTGTTTTAAAATAAATCACCTCACTTACCGATTTCCTCTCACGTGTATTTTGACTGTAATTCACTGTATAGCGCATTGTACCTCGACCCGGTCCGTCACAGCAAGTACCGATTGAACGGAGGGTGTTTACCGACATCTCTCCCCGTACTCACTACCGGGTTAGACAGGCACTTCTGGGTGGTGAACGGGTTAGTCTTTTCCCGCTGCACCCCCTACATAGCTGGATGCCGGAGCGGTCGCGCTCTCTGGGGCGGTAGGTTCACTATTGTGGGTTGACTGCCAGTGTTTGAACTAACGCTGGTGTGACTTGTGCTTGGAGGCTAAGTTTTTATAATTTGAACTGCTGCTATACGATCTACTGGTGCTAATGTGCTTTGGTTTAACTTTTTAATCCTCTTTTTTAATTTTCATTAAGACTGCTGCTAGTGTGTTTGCTTTTACTGTTTTAAAATAAATCACCTCACTTACCGATTGCGATTCTCCTATTAACATGCCTAGAGAATCTAGATTTCCTTAAAGACACGGAGGCTCAAAATATGCAATGACTTTTAATTGCAGATCCAAGCAGCCGCATCACAATACAAAGGTTCCAATAAGAACACTGAGATAGACTAAGACATAAAACATAGCAACCATCTGCCTCTTTTAAATCAGGCAAAAAGAAGATCCAGTAGAAAGGAGAGAATTCGAAATGAAATCCAAACGAAAGTTGAAGAAGGCAATCAGCCAGTGAGAAAACATCCAACGTAGCTCAAGTAGAAGGGTTACCAGTAAAGAAAGGAGACAATGAAAATTGTGTCCAAAGGGACAAAGTAGTCACAAAACATGTCAAGAGAAACGAATTGAACAACTTTAAATAACATGTCAATGCAAATATATTAGAAATAACATCTCAATGAAAAAACATGAGCAATCAGGTTATAAGTGAGACACCCAAAACCAAACAGGGAATGGGATGGGTGGGATAATGTGAGCCTCTGTGTCTTTAATGAAATCTAGATTCTCTAGGCATGTTAATAGGAGAATCGCAATTTCATTACGAGAACGGAGGCTACATTATGCATGTTGGTAGCCATGTAAAACTACATTAGACATGTGTTCAATTGGTTTACAATAGTGTGTTACGAAGGTATTAGCATTAGACCAGTCGGCAGCTTTAAGGATATCATCCAACTTACCTCCGGACCAAAGCGACTTACTCGCCATAGCACCTCTGAGAGAATGAGCTTGAAATTTGGTTATATCGACACCTGCTATAGACGTAGCGGACTTGACCCATCTAGCAATTGAAGTGGAAGAAATGGCCTTATGAGGTTTAACAAAGGAAATGAGAAGCTGATTTTCGGCAAGAGGTCGCAGGTTAGACATAGCCAGATCATAAGCTTTCATACATTCAACTACACAAAGTTTCGGACAAGGGTCGAAACGAGGTTAAAAGATTGAGTCAGACATGGTCTTGGTTCTTCTGTGGACCTCAAATTTGACTCCAAACAAATTATAGGAACTGTTAGAGATCTCTAGAGCTTTAACGTCAGAAACTCTACGACAAGAGATAAGGCAAAGAAGAGTGACAAGTTTAATAGACAGAAATGTTCTACTTAAAAGAAAATTTTCGGGCCAGGAAGTAAAAAGATCCAGAATCAAATTTACATCCCAGAGTGTATCATATTTCGGCTTCGGGGGTCTTTTGAGATGAATACTCTTCATAACTCTACAAACAATGACGTTTTACCGACCGTTTTTCCATTAACAAGAACATGAGCAGCAGAGATCGCGGATCTATAACAATTAATCGATCTATAACTCAGACCTTTGTCAAAAAGATCAGCCAGAAAGTTCACTACATCAACAATAGGTGCCTGTATGGGATCCAAGTCCCTCTCCAGGCACCAACGAAACCAAGATTTTCAGATATTATTGTATCTGTAGTGAGTTCCCGGCGCCCATGACTCTCTGAGGAGAGTAGAAGCTGATGTCAAAAGTCCTGAGACTTCGTTGGATCTCCTGACACTCTCCACGCAAGAAGGTTCAAACTCCCGGAAAGGATCAGGAGGTGAGGATCTCCGTTTACGTCTGTAAGGAGATCTTCCAGGAAAGGTATCAGAAAGGGAAGTTCGTAAGTTATCTCCATAACTGTGGGGAACCACGCTTGTGACGGCCAGAAGGGAGTTATCAGGACTATAGAGCACTGGTCTTGCCTCACTTTCTGCAAGACTCTCTGGATCATTGCAAATGGGGGAAAGGCATATGCACTGATCCATGACCAAGTTTGGAGAAATGCGTTCACTGCTAGACCACCGGGATCTGGCATCCAGCTGAAGTAATGTTCTAGTTGAGAGGTGAGACAGCTCTCAAAGAGTCTATTTCGAATGGGCCCCAGCAAGAATTCAGTGAGTCGAAGACAGCGACGTTCAGTTTCCAATCGCTGAAGTCCGAAAGGAATCTGGGATTCCAATCGGCATAAGCGTTCGATTTCCCTGGGTAGTAATCTGCTTTGAGGCCAATTTTGTGTTCTAAGCAGAACATCCAGAGTCTCTTGGCCAAGTTGGAAAGGTCGGCAGATTTAGTACCTCCCAACCGATTGATGTAGGCCACTATGAAAACATTGTCCATTTTCAGGACAACCGACCTCCCCTGTATTGAGTGCTTGAAACTCATAAGGGCATACAGGCCAGCAGTAAGTTCGAGGAAATTTATGTGGTGGGATGACTCCTCCGAGACCATACCCCTCCCGTATTCTGGTCTAGGAAGCATGCACCCCAACCATGAAGGGAAGCGTCTGATTGCAACACAAAATCTGGTTCAGAACCAAAAATTGCTTTCCCATTCCAAGCCTCCAGGTTTTCCAACCACCAGTTCTGCTTTGGCCTCCAAATCTAGGCTGATTTGATCCTCGTACCAGAGGCCGGACCTCAAGGCCCTTTATTTTATCCTTTGCAGTGCCCGGTAATTCAGAGGCCCTGGAAAGATCGCTTGGATGGAGGAAGACAAGAGACCCAGTAGTCTTGCCAGCTCCCTTAAAGGGATATCCTCCTGTCTCAAGACATGTCGAATCTCTTTTTTGATCTTTGATATCTTTGAGGGAGGTAAGAGAAGAAGACACTTTGAAGTGTCCAGAGTGAAACCCAGAAACTCCAGGCATTTTGAGGGGGTTAGAATGGATTTCTCTTTGTTGATGATGAATCCTAGACTTTCTAGGAGATTCATAACCGTTTCCAGATCTATGAGAATTTGATCGAGGTTTTGAGACATTATCAAAATGTCGTTGAGGTAAATGATAAGGCGGATGCCTCGTTCCCTCAGGAAGGAGGCTACTGCTCTCATAACCTTGGTAAAGCACCAAGGGGCAGAAGAAAGTCCGAACGGGAGAGCCTGAAACTGGTAAAGATGATTTTTCCATAGGAATTGTAGGAACGGCTGATGTAAAACCGCCATCGGAATCGTGAAGTAGGCATCCTTCAAATCTAGTTTGACCAACCAGTCTTCTTTCTGGAGAAGATCTCTCAGGAGATGTATTCCTTCCATTTTGAAATGCCTGTAGACAAGAAATTTATTGAGGCCTTTCAGATTTATGACCGGTCTCCAGCCTTTTCCTTTTTTCTCCATGAGGAACAATGTACTTATGAAAGTTAAAGAATCTAAAGGAACTTCTATTATCGCTCCTTTCTGAAGCATAGAGGAGATCTCCTCCTCTACTATTTTTTCTTTTTCTAGTGAAACAGGGATGTCCCTTGGCAAGGAAGCTTGAAACGGAGTTTGAACAAAATCTATCATAAAGCCTTTCACTGTGGACAGAACCCAAGGATCTCGTGTTATTTCCTCCCATCTTTTTGAAAAAAGCTTGAGTCTGCCTCCCACCTTTAGGGGGATAGAAGGAGAAAGTAAAGGAGCAGGACTTGCTTGGAGGTTTCGAGGTGAATGAAGCTTGCGATCTTGCCCCTCTGGCTCGGTTTCCTCTTCCACGATTAAAGGTGTTGTTGTAATTATATTGTTGATAGCCTCTTCCGAAGGGGCCTGATCTCTGGTAGGGCCTCTGGTTAAATCGGCCGGAAGAAAGGCCCCTTCTTCCAGCCCTCCCAAAAACATTGTTGTTAAACACTCTCCTTATGTTATGTTGGACCTTATCGAGTGCTGTGAAAGTAGAGACGTACTTTCCAAGCGATTTCATAAGCTCCTCCCCAAAGAGAAGGCCTTTCGGGTTTGAGGATGGCTCTTTTTCCGCAATGTCCGAAAGTTTAGGGTCGAGTTTATAAAGAATCAGTCTACGCCTTTCAGCATTAATGCACGCGTTGGCGTTGCCTAGAAGAATGAGTGCTCTTTGACTCCATGCCCTAATCAAATCTGTATTGAGAGGGGTACCGTGAAGGTGGCACTCCTCTGCGGAATCAAATATCCTTGTAAGGGGTCCAAGGACATCTAATAGGCGGTCCTGGTAGCCCTTAAATGATTTTTCTAGTCCCTTCCTGGGATCGCGCCCAAGCCTGAAGAGGAACTTAATCAGTTCCGGATCTAGATTAGGGGTATAGCATGCCTTTTCATCAATGGAGGGCCTAGAACACTCCGCCCTTAATATATTTCTCGTCTCCCTTTCAAGAGGGAACCGTATCCATTTCTTAATGAATTTAGAGACATGTTCTTGCGAAGACCATTGTGATGAACAGGGGTGTTTTAAATTCAGGGAGGAGAACATTTCTTCCCCTAATGGATCTAAAATACTGTCTTTCGATGAAGAAGGGGGTTCATCCTCCGTGTTAAATAGACCAACATCCTCATCATCAAGGTCCAGAATATACTCGTCTGGAGGATGTATGACGTTAGAACGCATACATTGACAACGCGTACCTTTACAACGCGTTGGTAACAACGAAAGTTGTTACCACGCATTGCGCTGGGGGGCGCAAAATTGATTAATTTAATTAACTATTCCAACACCAGTCCCCGTGGATAGTAAGGAAGGTGTTGGGATAGTAAATTTAATCATTTACTATCCTTGAGCGCCCCCTAGTGCAATGCGTGGTAACAACTTTCGTTGTTACGCCCGCGTTGTAAAGGTATTCCGTGGTAATGCTTGCGTTCTAAACGCTGCATACCCGTCTGGATCATCAGAATTGTCATAATTAGAGTCCCCTGTATATTTATACAATCTGTGAACAGGTTTTTAAGTGTTCAGAAATGTGGCGCTCAACTTATCACGGTAAGTATTAAGGTATCGTAGTATAAAGTTAGGTGCTTCTTGGCAGAGGAAAACCTTAACCTCTGTAAGAGAAGAGGATCAGGGACCTCTCTCTAATGCAATTGGACAAGAATCCAGAGCACACTTAGTGTATCCAATCAAATTTCAATCTTCAAATGGCCAAACCAATGGGATAGATCAAACCAGACATAAGTTTTCAAAAGTTTTATTGTTCAACAGTGTTCTTTTCTCAGAATCACTGTGCCTATCACTCTAGCCTACACGTGTTTCATCACAGCATGTGGCTGTGAATCTTCAGGGCTGATCTAAAAGATCGAGGCGCGTTATCGGGAGACCGGTGATAATTCCGTCCCGGTCCTAATCGGAATGTTTCTGTAAACACGAGAGCGGTACCGAAGATATTTGGTTTCCGTTTCGTCAGAATAGGGGTAGCGTGTGAGGTTACACAGCGTCAGCATTTAGGGCCGTTTGTTGCCCGTGGGTTGAGCTTGGTGCAGCTCCAGTTTCCAAGTGCGGGAACACTTTCAGCTTTGAGCGCTAGCAGCTCAAAGAGACGCTCGTTGAGACCCTCACTGAAGAAACACGCTCCTCGCGCCTAGCCATATAAGCGCTTGATTTTAAATGTGTCCGCGAGCGAGGGAGAGGCCAGAACCGCTCCGACTACGCTCGTAGAGGGGGGGGGCGGCGCTTACGAGTGCATAAGCATTAACAAACATAAGCATTAACAAAACGCTGTGAAAAAGCAGTAACAAAGCGCTGTGGAAAAAAACAACCTGAAAAGAAAGGCCAGATTAAACAGCTCGAAGGAAAGAAGGGGGGGGAGAGGATGATCTCCATAAATTGCAGACCATAGGAGGGGAGGGAGGATGTAGGAGGTGGGGGATAAAGCCACCCATTATCGTAAAACCCCCCAATACCAATCTTATATTGATTACAGGTCAAAAATAGTGGAAATAAGAGAGAAGATAGTAAGCTACTTATCTGCTTGGAGCCGAATTTAAAAGAGGCAGATCGTTGCTATGTTTTACGTCTTAGTTTATCTCAGTGTTCTTATTGGAACCTTTGTATTGTGATGCGGCTAAGCATGGGCGGATTTTGCGGATCCACGATCCGCGTATTTTGCGGATTTGCGGATCCGCGGATTTGGGGCGGGGGCGGGGCTTCCATGCGAGTGCACATGCCCCTTGTGAGGCCTCTATCCAGCATCACAGCTGATTTTCCACGGTAGAGTTGGGAAGAAGGCACACCTGTCCAGCCTCGACGACGCTCACGATTGTTTTTGGGCTAATGAATGAGTCACTGAATTTGAGCATCAACTAGTTAGAGCGACCATGTGCGTGTTACTCTGCAATCGCCCCGACGGGCGCAGGGGTCCCTTGAGTGAGCTGTCCATCATAGTGGGTGAATGGCGGGAAGACGGTGCAAACCGCGAGTGTGTGGGCGGGGCCAAACGGGCAGGGCTACCATGCGAGTTCACATGCTTCTTTTGTGTAATGTGTATAAAAGGTCAGAGAAAGATCAGTTCAGCAGATGAAGAGAAATAAGCTCCTGGTCACAGAAACAGCACGGGTATTGCGCTCGTGAAAGTCAAGGATGCAAAAGCCTCTATCCAGCATCACAGCTGATTTTCCACTGTAGATTTGTGAAGAAGGCACACCTGCCTCGACGACGCTCACGATTAGGGCATGTTGTAACTATTTTAGGATGGCGCCGGCAAGCTGCCAGCGCCATCCTAAAATACTTACTAAATTAGCTTCAACAGGAAGCTCTAATAGATAAAATAAAGCAGGTGCGAGCACCTGCTTTATTTTATCTATTAGAGCTTCCTGTTGAAGCTAACTTAGTAACTATTTTAGGATGGCGCTGGCAGCTTGCCGGCGCCATCCTAAAATAGTTACAAGTTGACAGGCCAGCCAGGCTTCAACTTTTGCCCCCGGAATCCGCCGCTCGCGGATTTGCGAATTCGCAGTAAATTCGCGGGAGTTCGCGGATCGCGAATTTACCGAAAATTCGCAAAATCCGCGAGCGGAACGGATTTTCCGCTCACGCTTAGATGCGGCTGCTTGGATCTGCAATTAAAAGTCATTGCATAATGTAGCCTCCGTTCTTGTAATGAAATTTCCTCTCACGTGCATTTTGAATGTAATTTACTGTATAGCGCATTATACCTCGCCCCGGTCCGTCACAGGAAGTGCCGATTGAACAGAGGCCGTTTTCCGACATCTCTCCCCGTACTCACTTCCGGGTTAGACAGGCACTTTCGGGTGGTGAGCGGGCTAGTCTTTTCCTGCTGCACCCCCTACATAGCTGGATGCCAGAGCGGTTGCGCTCTCTGGGGCGGTAAGTCCACTATTGTGGGTTGACTGCCAGTGTTTGAACTAACGCGGATTTGACTTGTGCTTGGAGGCTACATTTTTATAATTTGAGCTGCTGCTATACGATCTACTGCTGCGAATGTGCTTCGGTTTAACTTTTTAATCCTTTTCTAATTTTTATTAAGACTGCTGCTAGTGTGTTTGCTTTTACTGTTTTAAAATAAATCACCTCACTTACCGATTTCCTCTCACGTGTAATTTACTGTATAGCGCATTGTACCTCGCCCCGGTCCGTCATGGCAAGTGCCGATTGAACGGAGGGCGTTTTCCGACATCTCTCCCCGTACTCACTTCCGGGTTAGACAGGCACTTTCGGGTGGTGAGCGGGCTAGTCTTTTCCTGCTGCACCCCTTACATAGCTGAATGCCGAAACGGACGCGCAGCGGGCGCACCGCCCCCGCGCCAAAGGTAAGTCCGTCTGCGCCCGTCCGCGCCGGTTCCATGCCAAGGGCTATAACCCATGCGTTTTGCTTAGGAGAGCAGAGAAACTTAATTTACTCCAAAGAGGAGCTATGTAAGCTAAACACTTGGGGTGATAACTCCAGCTGCCCGATAGTTGACCTTCAGACTGAGCCAAAACAGTGTGAGCACTGTAAGAGGCAGTGGAGCTTTTGCAAAGTTAAGGCTCTTACACTCTCGCGAAACCCAGTTAACACTGGCCACAAAAATACCATCACAGATCTTAAAGGAATGCTAAATAATGCAAGGTGTTTAGTAAAACATACACTGAGGTGGCAGAGGTAATGGGAACTCATAGGGTAGACCTTGCATTCATAACCGAAACCTGGGCAGATGAGTCATCTGAGCCGGAGCTCCTCTCCCAGTGGGTTTTAAAATTATTAGAGCAGACAGAACACTCAAACGGGGTGGTGGACTAGCAATAATTTTTAAAGAGAGTTTGCGAGTGGTGGGATCTACAGCAGGGAGCTCTGTGGATTGCGAAACTTTGACTTTTCAGATCCCGCTGACAATTATACTCTAAATGGCCTTCTTTTATATAGGCCCCCTAGAGCATGGACCCCCCTTTTAAATATCATCAGTCCCTTTTTGGAGTCTAGTCTTGGTGGACCAGACTATACGGTACTTGGAGACTTCAACTACCATCTAGAGAAAGGTGGGGATAGTATTACGGCCGCACTGACTGATACAATGACTAGTTTTTCTTTGAACCAGATCATTACACAGGAAACACATGATGCTGGCCACACGTTAGACGGGATTTTTACCTCCAACCCCACTATTAAAATCACTGAGGTGTTACCCGTATTGTGGTCGGATCATAGAGCGATAATGTTCTCACTCAGTGCAGGCCAACAACAGCATACGTCTGCATGCATTCCAGCCTTGGTTACCTACCAAGAGTGGGGAAAAATAAGTAGGTCAGTTTTTCAAGATGCTCTCATGAACTCTAAACCAGATCTCCAAATCGATACTAATACAGCAGCGTGCAGACTATCTTCTTGGGTCAAAGCAGCCTTTGATATCGTGGCCCTGAAAAAGGCCTTTATTTCTAAAAGATCATATCCATAGGAGCCATGGCTTACAGAAAGGCTTAGATTACAAAAGCAGGCTTGTAGGAGAGCTGAAAGAAAGTGGAGAGCTAATTATGAGCAAGTCAGGAAAGCGGAGTATGCTCAGTCATTATCAGTATATAAGAGAATGACCATGGAGGAGAAAAGTACTTATTTTACAACTAAAATTCGAGAGGCCAAAAACTTTAGCAAGGTACTCATCGCCACAGTGAAAAAATTAGCCAACATCCCAGGAAAAGGCCCTGTGACGAGCAGCCCCGAATTTTGCGATACTCTGGGAAAATTCTTCATTAATAAAGTTGCCTCAGTCTATAAAACCTTTAAAGACGATTATAACACCCCCCGGATACAGGCACAAATAGGGTTTGTTAACAACACAACCAAGACAGGATTTGCTTTTCCCCCCCCTTCGTTAGATCAGATCATCCTGGTGGTGGGAAATACTAAGTCAGGAGCCCCTTCAGATCCTTGTCCCCCTAAAGTTTATCACATGTGTCAGGATCTCGTTAGTGAACAATTAAATTTACTGTTCACTAAGATAATTCAATCTGGCACTTTCCCCGAGACCTGAAAAACAGCCTCAGTACTGCCATTATTGAAGAAACCTAATCTAGATGCAAAGGAGCCTAGTAGCTATCATCCAATCTCAAGGATTCCCTTTACATCTAAGGTGCTAGAGAAGCTGCTTAATATCCAGCTTACAGAATTTATTAACAAAGAGAATCTGCTGGACCATGCACAATATGGCTTCAGGGAGGGCCATGGGACTGAGACGGCGCTAGTCATGGCAGCTGAGGAACTCAGGATAATTCTTGATGCAGGGAGGAAGGCCGCCTTGATCTTGTTAGATCTCTCGGCGGCCTTCGACACCGTTAATCATAAGATTTTAGTCAGTAGACTGGCAGAGATGGGGCTTAATGATTCCTCACTGAAGCTTCTGTTGTCATATCTAGCAGACAGAACTTTCTCGATGGAACTGGGAGATGATGCCTCCAAACTATTCAAACTGCCATGTGGGGTACCTCAGGGGTCTTCACTTAGCCCCACCCTTTTCAACTTATATGTGGTGCCATTTACTTCTATTATTAGACAATGTGGGTCCTCCGCTATCTCTTACACTGATGACACACAGGTGGTGGTGTTGGTCTCAAATGACCTGGAAGCGACAGCTGACTGTTTCAATCACTGCATGACGCAGGTAAATGAATGGATGCAGGCCAACTGTCTAAAGTTAAACGGGGAAAAGACAGAAGTTATGCTGTTAAGCCCCAATCTTTCCTTCTGGTCGTTGAGATGGTGGCCTGATAGTCCGGGCAAATGTCCTACTCCAGTCTCTAAGGTTAAGAACTCTGGTTTGTCTTCGACGATAAGATTACAGTCAATGCCCAGATTAATAAGCTAACTTCTACCATTTAGCTTATTTTAAGAATGATTAGGAAAATTCGTCCTTTCATCCCTCGAGAGGCATTGAAGACATTAGTCACAGCTCTTGCTTTGTGCAGACTGGACTATGGCAATGCTCTCTATGTTGGGTTGCAATCACAACTGTTGCTGAAACTGCAGAGATTACAGAATGCAGCAGCTAGATTGATACTTGATATTCCCAGACATGAGCCGGTTGCCCATAGATTGGAAGAGCTACATTGGCTCCCAGTGACCAAAAGGATCACTTTTAAATCGCAATGCCTCGCCTTTAAAGCATTAAAAGGCATTGGCCCACAGTTTTTGAAGACGCATTTGAAATGGTATATACCCGGTAGGAGCTTAAGATCTGCTCACTCTAAGCTGCTACATACACCCAAGTTTAAGCAGGTCCGTTGGGGAAGAAGAAGTTTCCTAGTGGGTACAATCAAAATCTGGAACCTCTTCCCAAGCCTTATCAAGAGTAGCACATCGCTTATGTCATTCCGAAGAGCTTTGAAGACCTGGCTCTTCACAAATAGACTTGATGCGTAATGGGCATTATAACAATTCGGTCCTACTGTCCCTAGCGCCAAGATGCCTCCGGGCATTCATGCGCTGTATAAATTATAAAATCAAATCAAATCAATCATTCCCATCGGAGACCTGAACTTCCACCTCGACAACCGCAGTGACCCCAACTCGAACACCCTCCTTGACAACCTCGACAACCTCGGACTGAAGCAGCTCGTCACCACCCCCACCCACAGAGCTGAACTCACCCTTAACCCCATCTTCTCAGGAGGGACAAACATCCACTTCAGCCACACCACGCAGCCCCTCTGGACAGACCACCACTGTGTACACTTCACCTTCAACACCACAACCGCACAAAAACCCACCCAGGCCACCCAGACCCGTAAAAAAGGAACTGGAGCAGGATCACAGAGGAACACCTCAACACCACTCTCCTCCACGACCCCCCCGCCATAGCCGACGTCAGTTCCGCGGCCAAAGATCTACACTGCTGGATCTCCAGCTGAGCAGAAAAGCTCACACCCCTCTTTCACCCTGTCAAACAACGCCCCCTGAAGGCTGCCTGGTTCACCACCGACCTCCAAAAAGCAGACACCTCGAGAAACTCTTGCGGAACAGAAAAATCACTGAAGACCAGGACTCCTACAGGAATGACATGAATGAATACCACCAGCGCATCAGAGACACCAAGCGGAGCTTCATCAAGAACAAAATCCTAACCACTGCAAGTAACACAAAAGAACTCTTTAATGTCATACAGCAGTTTACCAAACCCCCTTGCAAAGCCACAGACGTCACACCATCCCAGGACCTCTGCACCAGAAAATCAAGGCCCTCTACGACAACTTCAGGGAAGAGACTCCAGACACCAGCCCCCTCTCCACCGCCGACAACCAGCAGACCATCACCACTTGGAAACCTGCAACCACTGAAGACACCACCACAACCATGAAGAACACCCACTCAGGAGCCCCCATGGACCCTCGCTCACCACACATCTACCACAGAGCCGCCACCGCCGTGGCACACAAACTAGGCTAGACAATTAACACCTCCCTCAAATCTGGCACCTTCCCCGATGATGGGAAGCTGGCAGAGGTCAAGCCCCTCCTTAAGAAACCCTCCGCCACCCCGACGGACCTGAAAAACTACTGGCCCATCTTTCTCATTCCCTTTGCAGCCAAAGTCTCCAAGAGATTCGTCAACGCCCAGCTGACCAGCTTCATCGAAGAGAACGCCATCCTCGACTCCTCCCAGTCCGGATTTCGCAGCAATCACAGCACCGACCGCCCTCCTTGCCGCCTTCGATGACATCTGCATGCTACTCGACCAGGGCCTCACTGCGGCCCTCATCTTACTAGACGTCTCAGCAGCTTTAACACTGTCTCACATCGCACGCTCGCAGCCAGACTCCACAATGCTGGTATACAAGGAACCGCCCTCAACTGGATCTTTTCCTTTCTCTCCGGCAGAACCCCAAGGATCAGACTCCCTGCCTTCCTCTCTGAATCCACAGAGATCAATTATGGAGTACCCCAAGGATTCCCGCTCAGCCCCCACAATCTTTAACATCTACATAGCCCCCCTCGCCACCATCCTCAGACAACATGGGCTCAGCATAGTATCCTACCCCGACGACACCCAGCTCATCCTCTCCCTCTCGAAAAATCCAAAACACACCAGACTCTGCTTGGTTTGAAGGGCGTACGAGCCTGGATGAACAACAGCTGCCTGAAGCTCAACTCAGAGAAGACAGAGGTCCTTGTCCTTGGACCCTCCTCCATCACCTGGGACAACACCTGGTTGCCCTCTGCCCTCAGAAACCCACCCACTCCAACAGGCCACGCCCCAAACCTTGGCATCATCCTAGAACCCTCCCTCACCATGACCCGCCAGATCAACGCCGTCGCCTTCACCTGCTTCAACTCCCTACGCATCCTCTGCAAGACCTTCAAGTGGATCCCCTGCAATGCAAAAAGGCCATCACCCTGGAACTCATAACCAACAGACTGGACTACGGCAATGCCCTCTACACCGTAATCAACAAAACCCTGCTACACAAGCTCCAAACCATCCAGAACACCACAGCCAGACTCGTCCTCGGAACCCCACGACACAAGCACATGACCCAGCACCGACGAGACCTCCACTGGCTCCCCGTCGAGAAGAAAGTAACATTAAAGATACTCACCCACGCCTACAAATCACTCTACAACATCGGATCCAAATACCTCAATGAGAGAGTATCCTTCCACGTACCGAAAAGGAACCTCCGCTCCGCCGACCTCACCCTGGCAGAGAGCAAGCCGAAGAGCCTTCTCCTACGTCGCAGCAAAGGCCTGGAACGAGCTCCCAGTCAACATCAGATGCTCTCCTACTCTGCACACCTTCAGGAAGTGCCTCAAGACCTGGCCCTTCGACTGATCCGGAGCTGCACCCCTCCCCCCCCCCCAGGGCCTTGAAACCCACACGGGTGAGTGGCGCACTCTATAAACCCCTGATTGATTCAATATTCTACCACTTCCGTTAATCATTGTACTGCCCTCCCATAGTTTTCTCTAAAACAACCTCTGGTTCAGAGTGTACTTGTATTCCCAAATATCTCACAGGTTCGCTGGTCCACAACAGGGGGAATGCAATGGGGACCGGGGTGGTAGCTGATGTTAGGGGAAATCTCAATGACTTATCCCAGGTAAATTTTAGACCTGAGTGTCCCCCGAATCGCACCACCACCACCCGCAGTACCAGAGACAGATTGTGCTCTGAGTCTCTCACATATAAATGAGTGTCATCAGCAAACGCTTATATAATCAAGTTGTAACTTAGGAATCGTAAGGCGCAGGCCAGGGGTTCTACCACCAGGGCATATAAAAGGGGGAGAATGGCCAACATTGTCAAGTGCCCTGCGTAACCTCTATGGGGGTAGACAGAATCCCATTCATGTAGAGGCATGCAGTAAGGTTTGAGGAAAGCGTCTGTATCAGTTTAATGTAAATCTCCTCCACTCCCACTCACCACAGTGTTGCCACCATAAAAGGCCATTCCACTGAATTGAATGCCTTCTCGGCGTCGAGGAACACCGCTGCAGCTTTGATCTCTGGGTTTAATATAGTTATAGCACCAAACAAAGTTCTGAGATTGCTGGTCAGAGTGCGCCCAGGAACAAACACTGATTGCTCCAGGCCTACTATACGTGGGAGTAATGTAGCCAGTCTATTCACCAGTATTTTAGCAAATAACTTCGTGTTTGTGTTAAGTAGTGAAAGGGGTCTATAGGACTAGCAATGTTCCTTCGGTTTGTCTGGTTTCCTTATAGATATATATATATATATATATATATATATATATATATATATTCACAGAAAAAACCATAGGTTTTACACACGTTATAGTTAGGAAGTAGCATTTAAAAAACCTATGAAATTCACTGAAAAAACCATAGGTTTGACACATGTTATAGTTAGCTGGAAATTTTACTGATATAAAACCAATGAAATTCCATGTTATAGTTAGTTGGACTCACTATAACTTGCGCGTGCAATGCACTGCTGATGACGTCACATATTACATCACTCATGACATGGTCAGTGACATCACTCATGACATCACTGATGACACCATCCAGTGAATATGTGTCTTTCTGAAAAATAAATATTAGTGAGTAATGTTTAAATATTTAAATATATATATTAGTGTTTCACTTTGTGTATAAATGGTTACATGTGTTGGTAAGTAGCTACATGCGTATGTATATGGGTTATTAGATGTTTCTCTTAGTATCAGTATGAGTGTCTATATGGTTTGGTGGGGGTATTACTTAGCACATAGATGCATGAGTAACTGACTCTCTGTTTGCATGTGTTTTGAAGACAGCATATGTGCAGGACTGTATGGGTGGATGAGTGTGTATATGTGTTTGTTAGTGAGTGAATGACTGTCTCACTAGTGTCTTTATCAGTAACTACATATGTTTTAATCTAGTATATGTGAATATTGATGTATATAAGTGAGTATATGTGAGAGTAAGAGATTGTAAGAGTTCTTGTTTAAATAAGTATGTGTTTCTATAAGTGATTGTTTAAGAGAATAAATATGTGTAATTTTTAATAGAAGTAAGGTGGAAGTGTGTGTATAACTCTATATTCAAATAAATGGATGTTCAATAGTTTATTTGCACGTGTGAGTATGTGTGTGAGTAACTTTTGGATGACTGTCGGTGTGTAACAGGATGTATATGTGTATCACTTCATATGATGAGTGAGTATATCTATGAGTGACTATATAGAACTGTTGCTGAATGAGTAGATGTGTATATAGATGGTGGAATTACTGAATTGCTTGTTGTAACTGATATGGGTATCTCATTTTTTTTTTAAATTTCAGTTTCTATTTTTGAATATATGTTTCAAGGGTTACATTACAGTGAAAGGAGGTCTGTCACTATGTCACAAGGATGGTGTCATCAGTGATGTCATGAGTGATGCCACTGACCATGTCATGAGTGATGTAATATGTGACGTCATCAGCAGTGCATTGCACGCGCAAGTTATAGTGAGTCCAACTAACTATAACGTGGAATTTCATTGGTTTTATATCAGTAAAATTTCCAGCTAACTATAACATGTGTCAAACCTATGGTTTTTTCAGTGAATTTCATAGGTTTTTTAAATGCTACTTCCTAACTATAACGTGTGTAAAACCTATGGTTTTTTCTGTGAATTTCATTGGTTTTTAAAATGCTAATTCAGAAATATGTCGTGTATGCAACCTATACTTTTGTCAATAAAGTTCGGGCAATACTTTTTTCGAAAACAAGCCCTTTTCTTCACTGTTCAAGTTGCATAGAGACTCCTTGTAAAGCGATACAGAATTTGAAAGTCTGTACCTTGCCTTTTTTTGAACGCATTAAAATTTGTCTGTAAATAAAAATAGCCTTACTAAACTTTCGTGCGCGACCCGGTGTGCACACTCTCGGCAACAGTTGTCAATAAAATGGTTTTCGCATTTCCAGGCTTTCGTGCGCGACCGAGTGCCCGCACCTGCCTATATATTTCGTGAAAACTTTGCAATTTGAACTTATTGAATTTCTTCATACACCCCTTAAAGAACTTATAGTACGTCAAAGAGACTGTACCTAGACTTTTTTTATTCTTATGAAACTTTTCAGTAAATGGAGCCGAATGTCTTTTTAAACTTTCGTGCGTTACCGGATGTACACACCTTGGTATTTTTTTTAGAAATATAAAACGTTTCATACTTTAACAATTGTATGCTTAAATCCAGCTCAGAAGATATACAAAATCAGGATGGTAGTTGGTTCAACCCGGACCGTTTATTAAAGGTAGATCGTCCGACTCCACCGGAGGACACCCCTAATAAAAAGGACATATATATAAAATGCGGACTAGCCGCTGTATCGTGCTAGCAAACTATAACATATAAATCGTTAGAAAAAACAAAAGGAATCGAGCAAAATCAGTAGGCCACTGATGGGATCTCTTTTTGACCTCGCTAAAATAGAAAAATTAGGAACAACCCCTCATGAGAAATATGAAACTAGTGAGAAGAACCGAGCTCGACGCCATGATGGCTGCAAGACAGCTCGGCTCCGCCGCCCACCCCACCCAAAATAACGACAAACACTATGCAAATATTATAAATATATACAACACACCAGCAAAGTAACAGGGTAAAACGTTTTATTAAATAACTATTTACATGGCAGCCTGCTGCAACATGAAAACAACACTTTCAATTGGTTCTTAATAGTTTCAATTCTGCAATTTACACGCAGCACTCCACCCACTTCCCTCACTATCTTTTCTACTCTCAAGAGAGAACAACGTCCTACATCTTTCGGAAGACTTTGGTGAAATGGCTACGGTATCTCATTCATCTTCCGAATCTGACCAAAATGATCGACTACCTTTAATAAGAAAAAATAAATCTTTCATCTGGCAATTTTTCACTTATCCTGAAGATCAAAAGAAAGTGAATGCACCAAAAGTAACCTGCACGATATGTGACTTGGTTCTCTCAAGAAGAAATCCAGCAAAAAAATATTCCTTTTCCATACATACCATGGTGCGGCATGTCAAACAAGTGCACCCTGTGCAATTTGCAGAGGCAACGACAAGAGCCCTGACCACGCTATTACCATTAGAGGTGGCCAGCACATCTTCTGATCGACGACCTGTATCTCCATCGAGTGCAGAGATGAACTTCAGATATTTAACTATATATGGTCTATAACCTATGGTTTTTTCAGTGATTTTTCAAGGTAAATATTATAAATATATACAACACACCAGCAAAGTAACAGGGTAAAACGTTTTATTAAATAACTATTTACATAGCAGCCTGCTGCAACATGAAAACAACACTTCTAATTGCTTCTTAGTAGTTTCAATTCTTAAATTGAACACCCAGTACATCCAGAGGTGATGTCCAACAAGTTGTGTGGGGGGATGCCTTGCTAATGCCGCCACCCCCACCACCTTCTGTAGGAAGGACTCTGGATATGCTTGGTCCCTGAGAGGCTTCGATGTCCCTGCCTTGCACAAATGTCAAAAGTTCTGGATGTTGAGTGCCATACTTCAGGGTCCGACAAGTTGTGTGGGGGGATGCCTTGCTAATGCCGCCACCCCCACCACCTTCGATGTCCCTGCCTTGCACAAATGTCATAAGTTCTGGATGTTGAGTGCCATACTTCAGGGTCCAAGAAACGGCGTGGGGTTCACTAGAAAGGAGAGGCGGCGCGAACGAGCCTCTCCCACCTCCCCAGGTGGAGGTTTCTTAGCTACACCCCAGCGCTTCACTCGACAAGCTGAGTTGCGCCCGCTCCTGCAGCACATTGCCTCGCTCGGCCACCTGAATTGCACCCACTCTTGCTTGCCGGTGAGAACAACTGATCTGAAGAACGGCTGCCTGCGGTGCCTCCCTGAGGCCCCCGAGGGGCGGTGTGGTGGCACGGACTCGGAGAGGGCGCTTGGCTCCTGCCCCCTCCCCAAGTCTTGTTGCCCTGGTATGGCCTGAGATCGCCCACGACATAGGCGGCCGGCTCCCGGGGTCAGGCGGAACTTGTTGCCTTTTGATGCCTCTTCCATTCTGGACCTTGTCCCACAATCCGTTTGACCTAAAGACACATCCTGCGGTGCCCTGGTCCAACCATCACATATACCTGCGCCAGGAGACGGCGTGGGGTGCACTGGAAGGGAGAGGCGGCGCAAACGAGCCTCCCCCACCTCCCAAGGTGGAGGTTTCTCAGCTACACCCCAGCGCTTCACTCGACAAGCTCAGTTGCGCCCGCTCCTGCAGCACATTGCCTCGCTCGGCCAGCTGAATTACGCCTGCTCTTGCTATTACAGCGTCTCACCCGCCATCCGGCTGAATTGCACCCACTCTTCCGATACAGTGACAGGCGGCTGCCACGGAGCTCAGGAAATGGCTGTCGGCTCCACAGACATGGGCCTGGCCTGCAAGGATGGCTCTGGGCAACACTGGAACTCGGACGCTTGACTGCTAGGGCATGGGCCCCATTCCCAAAAGCGTCCCCTCAGCCTTGAAGATTCTACAAGAGTCACCGAGGCCCCCGACTCCTGCAGACTTCCGGTGGGGAGCGACTGCCATGATTGCTCGCGGAATGGCCACGACGTAGCCATGGGGTGCTCTCATGCTAACGCCAGCTTCAGTCTGAAACTCAGTTCCGGTGGAGCCCCAACGACGTATCGCGTTGGTGCGTAATGCGTCATATGACGCGCCGCGTTAGCGCACCCGGAAGTGCTCCGGTGCGCGAGGCGCGAAGCGCAGCTTCCCGGAAGCAATCCGGGGCGCGGCGCGGAGCGCGTAAGGTAAGCATTTACATTTCAGTTGGTTCTCCCTCACAATATTTTCAATGTCACATAAAAGTCACCCATCACCCACTGCCATCTCTGGCTGTTTCCATGGTAACACCTCATTCTGCACCTGGCTGAAGGCACAGGTCAAAAGTTCATATCTCAACGTTCTACAGCAAAGTAACAACACTGTTTTCCCTCCAGAAACACCTGCCTATCCACAGCTCTATTACATGTCATTTTTTTCACACCCAATAGTACTTTTAGTTTTACATAACATTAACATGCAACGTAGTCTTCAATCTTCACGTATTAGAATCAACCAATCATTTTTTGTTTTTCAACCACACCAAGCCTCATCCATTTTTTTATCCTGACTTTCAGCTTCTAACTGCCATTCCACTTCCAGAACCCATCGGAGTACGAGTGCATCTGCCTTGAAAATGAAGGTTTGGCTTTTAGGACACAGCTATATTCACTGGACTGGAAAATATGCAGCAACCAGATGAATTTCCAACCTTGATTTACCAAATGTGCAAATAACGTGGATTGGCCAAAGAGGATTGAGATGTCACCAATAAATCCCATTGGTGAAAACTTATATGTTTCTCCCAGAACCAGACCTTATAATTGTGCACTGTGGTGGGAACGATCTAGGCACATTGACTGGGGTAGGTCTGGAAATGCTTCTAAAAGACACCTTTCAACAATTGATGACACTTTTTCCTCGAACTGCCTTGGTATATTCCAATATATGCTAAAGACAGAAATGGAATTGGTCCAATCAACATTGTGCACAAATTGAGAAAGCAAGGAGACATGTAAATAAATCTGTTTCTGCATTCCTCAGAGATTATAACATGGGTTCTATTTACCACAACGACTTGCGTTACCACATGCAAGACATCTATAGGAGAGATGGTGTTCATTTCACGGATGAGGGAAACAGAATCTTCCTCTGCAACATCAGGCTCTGCATCGGTACTTACTTATAAATGCAGAAAAAACTCAATTAACACAAGGGCTCTTTTCAGAGCCACCTTATATCAAAGCACTCAAACGTCTGATTTATCTCCATTTTCACACTCTTGTAAATAGGTGTGCGCGACCGAGTGCGCGCACCACGCAACTTAAAAAAATATATATATATATATTTTCGCCTTTAAGGGCCTTACTGCACACCCTGAGAAAACCTACGCAGCAAAACAATCTCTACCTTCTCCCCTTTCCATGTTCCAACGCTTTGAAATCAACAATATATTTACTCGCAATGACAAATTGGCGGTCAACACTTCCTGATTTCCTTCGAATCGAACGTTAACAGACGTCACGCAGCAAAATTCCGCTCGCGCGCGCAGCCGCTTGAGTGCGCGCACCCGTCCGCGCGTATAGATATATAATTGACTTCAACTTTAATTTCCTCAGCAACTACTGAACGGATTTACACCATTCCAAAAAAAGCGTAATCTGCGAGCCGGACTGTACAGTTTTGCCAAATTTCTCATAAATCCATTCAGCCGTTCGACCTGTAGCCGAGTCTAAAGGTCCTATGGAAAATAACATGGAGAAAACACGTTTTGGGACCCCCCTTTTATCTCAGCCCCCACTTGACCAATCCCCCCCAAACTTTTAGGGAAGGAGCGCAGCGGACCGAGCCATCTTCTTTGAGAAATTCGCTAAGATTCTTCAACCAGGGCCAAAGTTATTCCAAATAGAATGTTGAGGATTTCCTATGGAAACTAGGTCCTAACTATAACTACCTACTGGCGACCGCCAGTAGGTAATATATATATATATATATTCACAGAAAAAACCATAGGTTTTAGGCCATATATAGTTAGGGATTTGCATTTACAAAACCTTATTTTACTCGCATAAAACCATTGAAATTCGCATATATAGTTAGATGCGCTAACTATATATCGCGCACCCGCAATCCACTGCTGATGATGTCACATATTACATCATTCATGACATGGTCAGTGACATCACTGATGACATCACTGATGACATCACTGATGACATCACTGATGACATCATCCAGTGGCTGTGTGTTTCTGTAAAGTTAAAATATGTCTTACATATTGAAGAATGAGAGGATGTATAAGTGTCTGGATGAAGGATTTAGTAGGTGCATGACTGACTGTATGAGAGAGTGATTAAATGTGTCTCACTGAGTGCATGGGTTAGTGACTAAACTATCTTAATTTGTGCATCATTATATCTGTTGTTCTATGAACTGCTGCATGTGTTGATCAGTAGCTATATGAGTAACTGTATGGGTTATTGATTGGTTGCCCAAGTATTTGTATGGGAGAGTGAGTGTGTGTGTGGGGGTGGCTGGGAGGTGTGTGACTCTGTGCATACATGTGTGAACAGTTTATTCACTAGATCTATGGGTTCAAAACTGCATGTGGAAACAGCTGTATGGGTGGTTGACTGTGTACAAGTGTATTGGTGAGTGAATGGATATCTCAGTGCTACATGTCAAAGTAAGTACATATGTAAAACACAGTACATGTGAAAGTTCACATATATAAATTACTGTGTATAAGAGCCAGTGAATGTGTGAGTGGCTGTATGCATCATTGTGAACTTGTATCAGGGATTGTATAAAAGAGTAAATATGTGTTAGTATATGTTTGAATAAGTAAGGTGTGTATAACTGTATAGTTGAGGATATGGAGGTGTGATTGATTCAGTGCATGACTGACTAGGTGTGTGAGTAACTCCATGGATGACTGACAGTCTGTGAGTGTCTGTTTACTCTGAGTGTATCTAAGGTTATATTAGAGTCTGAAGAGGTTGATGGTATTATCACATGATTGATGTCATCAGTGATTTTGTCAGTGATGTCATTTGAGTTGTCATCAGTGATGTCATTTGAGTTGTCATCAGTGATGTCATCAGTTCTGTCACTGACCATGTCATGAATGATGTAATATGTGACATCATCAGCAGTGGATTGCGGGTGCGCGATATATAGTTAGCGCATCTAACTATATATGCAAATTTCAATGGTTTTATGCGAGTAAAATAAGGTTTTGTAAATGCAAATCCCTAACTATATATGGCCTTAAACCTATGGTTTTTTCTGTGAATTTCAATGGTTTTTTAATACCAAATATCAAATGCTGTCAAATGTCAAGTACATGATAGGTAAAAACATTTTCGTGTTTATGCACGCTGATGTGCTTTGAACGCTGCCCCCCCCCCACCCCCCCCTCTTTTCTCTTAGCAGTACTCTCTCTTTGCAGATAGTGAAGGGTAGTTAACGCAGGCCTTTGCCCCCGTTGTAATCCGTCGTGCCTGCTTCTCTCTCTATTTGATTGATTGCTATCCAAGCATTTACTGTTTTAGAATTGGTTCTCTTTGGTTCATTCTGTATTTACAAACAAGCACAGAGTCGCAATACTCTGTTTAGTCTTTGCAGATAGTGAAAAATAGTTTAAAAAAACAAAAGGAATCGAGCAAAATCAGTAGGCCACTAATGGGATCTGTTTTTGACCTCGCTAAAATAGAAACATTAAGAACAACCCCTCATGAGAAATACGAAACTAGTAAGATGAACTTAGCTCCACACCATGATGGCTGCAAGACAGCTCGACTCCGCCGCCCACCCCACCCCACCCAAAATAACGACAAACCCTATGCAAATATTATAAATATATACAACACACCAGCAAAGTAACAGGGTAAAATGTTTTTTTAAATAACTATATACATGACAGCCTGCTGCAACCTCGATCCAAATGCCTTTTGGTGACTCTTCCATTGTGAACATTGTCCCACAATCCGTTTGACCTGAAACGATTACACAAATAAAACATTTGTGAGTTTTAAATTTCCGGAGAAGTATAATTTACCAATAGTTTTCTCTGTAGATCTTTTTCCATTAACAATCCCAGTTCCATCACCCGCCCAGGATATCACTACTGTTAGTTGTCATTGTTGCTTCTGTTTTAATAAAAAATGTTTTAAGGTGTTTACTGATTTTGTTGCGATGTATATATTTATAAGTTATTAAAGTGTTATAATCCTACTATTTTTTTTATTGATTATTGCTGTTTGAGATATTCCCTGTCTACAAACAGAGAAGAATAGAAATATTCTGTCTCCCTTTGCAGATAGTGAAGGATAGGTAATGCGGACTTTTGTCCCCCGTTGTAATCCGTCATGCCTGATTGATTGATTGGCTGGAAATTTATTGTTCAAGGAATAGTTCTTTCGAGGTACTCTCTGTTTGCAAATAACGTGGAATAGAAATATTCTGTCTAGTCTTTGCAAGTAGTAAAGGGTGGGTAATGCGGACCTTTGTCCCCCGTTGTAATCTGTCACTCCCCACTGATTGAGAAACTACTTCCACCCGGACCATTTATTAGAGGTACATCATCTGACTCAACTGGAGAGAACCCCTAATAAAGAAGACATATGTAAAATACAAAGTAATCCCTGTATCCTGTTAAACAGAAACTTTAGCATGAAACACACTTGAAAAGGAAAGGAAAGAAATCGAACAAAATCAGTAGGCCTCTGATGAGTTTTTAACTTCGCTAGAAATAAGAAACATGAAAATGGTGAAAGAAGCCAAGCTTGACGTTACGGCAGCCACAAGGTAGCTAGGCTCTGCCACCCCCCCACTGCTCCAAGCATGTCTGTCCCACCGCCCGCCACGCCCAATAACGGTAACATGAAATAAATACAAATCAGCAGATACCTACCCCATTCCGGAAACTCCCAAAGTGCAACAGGTTCGCGGCTACGCCCATCCGGAAGACGAGGCCTTCGGCACGTGTAGGGCGGATCCTGCTGGCAGCCGTCGGCCGGGGTGGTCATCCCGTAAGGTGGGCCAGGAGAGGAGCCGAGGCCGATGGGATTCTTCTTCTTTCTTAGATAATGACTGCGACAACGGGGGGGATGTCTTGCATATGCCACCGACCCCCCCCTCGTATCTCCTGGTCTGGCCCCGGCTTGATATGAGCTCCCCGTTCGGGCCTGAAGCGGCGCCCTGCAGGCCACAGGGGGGGGATGTCTTGCCTCTGCCTCCGACCCCCCCCCTCTTATCGCCTGGTCCGGACATCACGGATATCAACGCCAGGTGTCGGCGTGGGGTGCGCTGGGAGGGAGAGGCGGCGCGAACGAGCCTCTCCCACCCCCCCAGGTGGGGGCCCCTCAGCTGCACCCCCAACGCTCCACTCACCCAACAAAAGGGTTCGTCCACTCTTGCGATGCAGCGACGCTCCACTCGCCCAACAAAAGGGTTCATCCACTCTTGCGATGCAGCGACGCTCCACTCACCCAACAAAAGGGTTCGTCCACTCTTGCGATGCAGCGACGCTGCACTCACCCAACAAAAGGGTTCCTCCACTCTTGCGATGCAGCGACGCTGCACTCACCCGACAAAAGGTCTCGTCCACTATTGCGAGGCAATGATGCTCCGCTCACCCAGCGGGGGTCTCGTCCACTGTTGCGGTGCAACGGCGCTTCTGAGTTCAACTACAAAATGAGTCCTGCATCCAGAAACGTTCTCCTCAACTTTGAAGATTCTATAAGAGCCACGGGGGCCCCCGACCCCCGATGGGGAATGACTGCCATGATCACCCATGGAACGACCACGACGTAGCCCCGGGACGTCGGCGCGCTCATGCCGGCGCCGGCTTCAGTCTTGAAATCACCAAAATCCTGCAAGACTACCAACTTGATCAGTTCCGGTGGGACACCAGTATGACCCGGTAGGAGAGATTTTTGCCTCCCACCCCTCTTTGACTGATGGTTCATGTCGCCAGTCCCCTCTACTACCCTTCAACGAAAACTTTTGGACTGCCGAAAGAGGTCCCGGTCCAACCACGAGTTGGTGGAGACATTTTGACTATACTTGGACCTTCCAGACCTCACCCAAAATGGCGCCGGTACAAATGAAACTATTGTGCCCCGATTGCTCAGCCTTGATATCATGAGATATGTATGCAGTTTTTAGCACATGAATTGATATGGGATAAGACTGATTATATATTAGGACAATGAATTGATCCGGGATGGGTATTGATTATACGTTCGAACAATAAATTGACATGGGACTTGTACTGATTACACATTCGGACAATGAATTGATATTAAGTTCTAATGCATCATTGATTACTGTATTTATTGAAGGTTAGAATTGTCGACACTTTTGGTACTTGCTCACAACGAATTATCGATATGATTTTGTCGCACTTGTCGCACTTTTTACTGATTATATGTTCGGACAATGAATTGATCCGGGATGGGTATTGATTATACGTTCGAACAATGAATTGACATGGGACAGGTACTGATTACACGTTCGGAAAATGAATTGATATTAAGTTCTAATGCATCATTGATTACTGTATTTATTGAAGTAATACTGATCTCTCCGCATGAAATTAATTTTCCACATGCTACACAAGTCAATCTCATCTGCCCAAAGTTCTTTTGCAGATTTGGGACCGTTTCCCTTGCCTCTGACTCACTTATTGCTAAGTCATTGGTGGATGTTTTTGCCGGTCGGGGGTTATCCCCCAAATCTCGAAGTTGTGCTTTAGAAAAATTAAGAGGGTGCCACCTCTCCATGTGCCGATGCATGGTATGATTACCATAGCGCTATTTTTTTTCGGTCCCTCTCGAGAGTTTTTTTTTTGCAGATGAGGCAGGCTTAAACTTTCTTTTCAGGAGAAGGAAAAGAAAAAAATTGCCAGATAAAATTCACTTTCACATGGGACGTTCTTGGCATTTCTTTTAGTTTTTTAATGTACATGTTCATAAAACGATTACACAAATGAAACATTTGTGAGTTTAAAATTTCCGGAGAAGTATAATTTACCAATAGTTTTCTCTGTAGATGTTTTTCCATTAACAAACCCAGTTCCATCACCCGCCCAGGATATCACTACTGTTCCCCATGTCATAAACCATTGTTGCTTCTGTTTTAATAAAAAATGTTTTAAGGTGTTTACTGTTTTTGTTGCGATGTATATATTTATAAGTTATTAAAGTGTTATTTTCCTTCTACTTTGTTGGAGTGCTATATATTTTTAATGTAACACATAATTGTGAAGACTTTGATGTACAAAAAGGCATCCCTGGAATCTTCCGCTTCAGGCTCGGACCCACACACCCTCACAGTGAGAATCCCCTCCCCAAGCACAATACAGGATGGTTATCAGATAGTAGGAACGCGTGTGGTGTGACGGATCTCATCGGGTGGGGGCCTTGATCTACTGTAACTCCTTTGAACAGGGGTGATTCTCTACAGCTGGAGCCATAAACTACATCGGCAGGGCTAAGTGATAGACTGAGACCGGCCTGCACAATCAGACACAGAGGAAGAGGAGTGTCAGAGGGTGCGGTAGTGAATAGGGTGAAAGGAAGGTGTCGGGCGGGCACGGGGTGTGATTCTCAGGGAAGAGCAGCGCAGATGGGGGGAGGTTTATGGCCCATGCATGAGAGAGAGAGCGGGGGTGACCAGTGCCTGGGGAAGATGCTTGCGAGGGTGGGGAGCCTTGCTGAGAATCGACGGCGTGCAGAGAGTGGGTCTGGTCAAGGCATCTAAAATGGCTGCCGTGCACAACAAAATTGTGGCATTGGAAAAAAGGCAAGATGGCGCAGACAATGTTTATCAATAAAGATTAATTTATAACAATTATTTTTAACAAAATATTTAATCGCAGTGACAAAATGGCGGTCAACACTTCCTGATTTCCATCGAATCGAACGTTAACAGACGTCACGCAGCAAAAAAAAAAAACGCTCACGCACAGCCGCTGGAAGACATGTATCAACATATATGAGCCTCCTCAGCCACCCTCAGAAAACATAAGGGATCAGGATACATCTCCCGTACCCCCTTATCTCTTCCAGCGGCTGCGCCATCTTGCCTTTTTTCCAATGCCACAATTTTGTCGTGCACGGCAGCCATTTTAGATGCCAGGCTGGTCCCAGGCTATCACCTACGCCTGCGGATGTAGTTTATGGCCCCAGCTGTAGAAAATTCAGACATGCCAACCCTCCCGATTCAGGCGTGTGACTACTGATTTCAGTGCTAGTCTCCCGCCTCCCGATTTCTGCAAGCAAAAACCCGGGGGCATATTACGAACAACTAGCGATAATTTTTGTCTCTATCTTGTTTAGAGACAAAAATTATCGCCGCACATCGGCGATTTTTATCGCAGATAAACCTTGCTATTATCGCAGAAAAGTCAGCGATATTCATGTATTATCGAGCAAATGCTCTTAGCCATGTTATCCACCTCCCATTGGATAACATGGCTAAGAACTGCTCAGGGCAGGTGTTAGATTTTGGAGATATTCGCGCTTAGCGCGAATATCTCCAAAAGTTGGTAATAGAAGATAGCGATGTTAGGGACTGTTTCCAGTCGCTAACATCTTGGCACGCCACTTTGCATGTCATTAGTGATAAGTATCACTGACATGCAAAGCGGGGCCCAAGATGGTCGCTATCTCCTTTTAGCTGTCACTAACTGGTGTTAGCGACAGCTTGGTAATAGGGAGATAATTTTATCTCCGCTTTCATGGCTTTTAAAGCCAAAAAAGCGGAGATAAACCCCCTTGATAATATGCCCCACGATTCCTTGGGGGTTTCAGCTGACAGGGCTTGGTATTGTGTTACATGGCAATTTTTCCAGGAAACGTCAGAGGGTCGATGCAGGGGTTCTAGAAGAGGTGATAAACCATTTAAGCCTCATGAACAAGCGCATGGTCTTTTAAAGATTTGTGAAGTACTCGGGGCGGCGGTGTGTGTGTGCCCTCTTTCAGGAGCGGGCGGGGGGGCACTGCCAGCAACTTGCCAGGTCAGGTAGTGTTCAACACGTGCATCACCCTTTCTCTGCCTGCTATTGCGCTCCATGCTTCGGAAAGGTAAGAAAAAGAACGTGCATTTGAGTTTGAAATGTCCGATCCTGCAGCAGCACACTTCCAAAGCCCACACATGACAATAACCCGATTCAAGGCCCTATTCACCCGTTTTTGAAAAAAAAGATAACACTCCAACAAAGTAAGATTATAAAACTTTATTAACTTTTAACTATAATGAACGGAACAAAAAGTAAAAACATTTAAACATTTTTCAACTCAAAAAGCAACAATGGTTAGAAGCTGTCTTTTGTGCGAATAGTCCCAAGGCAGCACAACGTGCAGAGTTCTGGACGGCACCCAGGTCATGTCGGCTGGGTGCCGCACTGGTTTTGGGATCCTACAATGCAGCACAGAAAAACAGCGTGGGGCGTCCCGGGTGGTGCGGGGGGAGGCCTCGTCAGTAGCGGTCTGTTGTGCGAATAGTCCCAAGGCAGCAGAACGCGTTGAGATGTTGATGGGACTGTGTCCAGTGTCACATGGCTGACACAACATGTACGACAGGCACCCAGGTGATGTCCAGTAAACTGCCGCACTGGTTTTGGTATCCTACAATGCTGCTCCGAAAATTGGCGTGCGGCGGCCCGGGGGTGGGGGAGGCGGCGTGAACGGGCCTCCCCAGGTGGCGGCCATCTAGCTGAGTTGCGCCCGCTCTTGCGGCTACAGCGTCTCGCTCACCATGTTGTTGAGTTGCTCCCACTCTTGCAGTGCAGCGATAGGCGGCTGCCACATGGCTCTTAAAATGGCGGACGGCTCCTCGGTTTTGGGCCTGGTCCACTGAAATGGCCCTGGGACACCTTGGAACTCGGACGCTTGCCTGCTAGGGCTTGGGCTCCATTCTCGAAAAGCGTCCCCTCAGCCGTGAAGATTCTACAAAAGTCTTGGGGGCCCCCGACTCCCGCAGGCTTCCGGTGGGGAGCGGCTGCCATGATTGCTCGCGGAATGACCACGACGGAGCCACGAGATGGTGGTGCTCTCATGCTGACGCCAGGTTCAGTCTGAATGATCCAGAAACAAGGTGGGGCTTTCATCGTTTGGGAAAAAAAAATGTTCTAAACCAATGAAAAGTGTTATTTTTAGGTCATATGACCAAGACTTCCATCTTTAGGAAACCAAAAGTAAAATGAACCAATGAAAAGTTTTATAAACAAGTCACATGACCTGTTATGCGGCATAGGGCTACAAAAAGCGTAGAAAATCCGTTGGCACGTGAGGCGGCGTCAGTAGCGGACTGATGTGCGAATAGGCCGAAGGCAGCACAACGCGCCGAGATCCGGATGGCACCGAGGTGGTGTCCAGCAAATTGCCGCACTGGTGTGGCCATCCTACAATGCTGCGGCGAAAGACAGCGTGTCCAGCTGAGTTGCGGTCACTGTTGCGGTACAGTGACTCGAACGCGCCGAGATCCGGATGGCACCGAGGTGGTGTCCAGCAAATTGCCGCACTGGTGTGGCCATCCTACAATGCTGCGCCGAAAGATGGCGTGTCCAGCTGAGTTGCGGTCATTCTTGCGGTACAGTGAGTCGAACGCGCCGAGATCTGGATGGCCCCGATATTGTGTCCAGCAAGTTGCCGCACTGGTGTGGCCATCCTACAATGCTGCGCCGAAAGTCGGCGTGGGGTGCCCCGTTGGCTTATGAGGTGATGTCAGTAGTGGACCGATGTGTGAATAGGTCGGAACCAGCACAAGGCCCCAAGATCTGAATGGCAAGTCCTGGATGTTGAGTGCCTCAGTTGAGAGTTCTGAGCAGTGCTTGTAAGACTGTCTGAAGCTTATTTGCACCTGCTGCAGCTTCACTAGGTCCGGCGGAACTTTTTGCCTTTTCCTTTCTGCTTCTTTTCCTACAATGCGTTTCATCTGAAGACACGACCAGGTCCCTGAATGTGTGCAGGGGGACGCTATTGATTGAATGAAAATGGCGGCTTGACACAAAGCTGACTCAAGCGTTACTGTTGATGCTATACAGACAAAAATTGGTTTTCAGTTTGTACATTCTTCAGGTTTTTTTTTTCCATCCAAGTCTGATTGAGAGTTTGTAGAAAAATGGCTTCAGATTTTCCACATACTACTCTTCAACATTCTTCCTAAATGTAACAATGTGAAACTCACTAGGAGAACGGCTGTTTCTGTTTCCTTTCAAAATGCTGCCAACAATATTTTCTGAATGGAAGACACCATCTTGTAGCATAAAGGGCCGAAAGGGGTTCTGGTCTGGCCGATGGTTGGTGGAGACATTTTGACTATATCTTGGACCTGCCCGGCCTTGCCCAAAATGGCGCCGGTATAAATGGGACTCGTAACTCCTTGCCCGCAAATGTATATCTAGAAAATGTTATTGTAAGTGGCCCTGTCGTATTTTAATTACAAAATGTACGTCCACCGATTCCGCAACTGTTAGACACCTTTGTTCTTGCAACCTAATGGCCCGCTCGTTACGTTCTTCTACAGTGTAAATGTCTCCTCATCATATACGATTTCAGTTTGCTCCGTGGCCGGCCCACGTGGTTATAGGCCCGTATTTGTATACTGACATTTTCACAATAAAGGTTTTTAAAACAAAACACGGTAGTAGTATTTACATTGGTAAAGTTTTTACTTTTAGTCACTGTTTTCGAATCAGTAAAAGGCAAGTGAAATAAAGCAGTCCAATTACATGACGGATAAAAGGTATAATATGTAGGAACGCAGTAAAGATAAATGGTCAAGGGCAGTTGTGTTTTTCATGTCTGCAACATAAAGTGATCGATAAGAATCTGATAATCAGGCGTATCGGCGACTAAGACAGCAGGCCGAATCTCTTTTACTCAACGGCTCCGTCATGGAAGGAAGAAACGCCCTTTTTCTCGAAAAAGGAATATATTTTACTTGCAAGACAGTTGTAAATTTTCCGGGAAAGTACATTAGCCTGGAATATTATAACATATGTTTGAAAAAAAAATATCTTTCGAAAACAATAAAAAGCGTAATTTTTAGGTCATATGACCAAGCTTTTCATCATTAAATTAACAAAAGTAAAATGAACCAATGAAAAGTTTTATTAACAAGTCACATGACCTGTTATGCTTACGTTACGCGCTGCGCGCCGCGCCTCGGATCACTTCCGGGTGCGCTAACGCGGCGTGTCATATAACGCATTACGCGACAACGTAGGTCAAGAATATAGTCAAAATGTCTCCACCAACCAGCGTTCGGAACACAACCCCTTTCAGCAGTCCAAAAAGTTCTGTTAAATGACAACAGAGGGGACAGGCAACAAGAACCATCAGTCAAAGAGGGGAGGGCAAGTTCTTCTCTTCCGGGTCATGTTGGGGCGCTACCGGAACTGATCGAATTGGTAGTCTACAGTGTTTCTGGATGTTTCAGACTAAAGCTGGCGTCAGCATGAGACCACTACCATCTCGTAGCTCCGTCGTGGCCATTCCACGAGCAATCATGGCAGCCACTCCCCACCAGAAGCCTGCGGGAGTCGGAGGCCCCCAAGACTTTTGTAGAATCTTCACGGCTGAGGGGACGCTTTTCGAGAATGGGACCCAAGCCCTATCAGGGAAGCGTCCGAGTTCAAAGGTGTCCCAGGGCCATTTTAGTGGACCAGGCCCAAAACCGAAGAGCCGGCCGCCATTTTGAGAGTCCTGTGGCAGCCGCCTATCGCTGCACCGCAAGAGCGGGAGCAACTCAACTACATGATGAGCGAGACGCTGTAGTCGCAAGAGCGGGCGGTAAACAGCT
This sequence comes from Lissotriton vulgaris, assembly GCF_964263255.1. Taxonomy (NCBI): domain Eukaryota; kingdom Metazoa; phylum Chordata; class Amphibia; order Caudata; family Salamandridae; genus Lissotriton; species Lissotriton vulgaris. The sequence goes on from NC_141700.1 coordinate 454,438,794, forward strand.
GAATGGTGGAAGAGGCACAGTGTAGCAAAAGCGGGCGGAATGGCAACTGAAACGGTAATGGGGCGCCCCACTACAGCGTGTCTTCAGGTCAAACGGATTGTGGGACAAGGTTCAGAATTGAAGAGTTATCAAAAGGCAAAAAGTTCTGCCGGACCCCGGGAGCCGGCCGCCTATGTCGGGGGCGATCTCAGGCTACACCAGTGCTATAAGACTTGGGGAGGGTGTCGGAGCCAAGCGTCTTCTCCGAGTCCATGGCCATCACACCGCCCCTCAGGGGCCTCCGTCAAGCTGTTTAGGAAGGTAACATATCACATTGTTTTCTAATGCAGTCAGGTCCACAAACGACACTCACTTACTTTGAGAATAGTGAAGCTGCAGTAGGTGGAAATAAGCTTCAGACAGTGTTACAAGCACTGCTCAGAACTCTTAACTATGGCACCCAACATCCAGAACTTATGCCATTTGAGAATGGCAGTGACATCGAAGCAACTCAGGGACCAAAACCATTAACGTACTTTCACGTATGAAAATCTTACTTGGGGAGGGGGCAGGAGCGAAGCGCCCCCTCCCAGTCAGCGCCACCACACCGTATGTTGAAAATTTGAAGCCATCGTTCTACAAAGTCAACCAAACTTGGATTGAAAAATCTAGAAAAATGTACAAACTGAAAACCAGTTTTGGTCTGCATAGCATCAGTAGCAACGCTTGAGTCAGCTTTGTGTCAAGCCGCCATTTTGATTCAACAAAGCACAGGCATTGAAAAAGGCTCAAACTCAGAACTCTGAACTATGGCACCCAACATCCAGGAGCTTGCCATCCGGATCTTGGAGCCTTGTGCTGTTTTCGACCTATTCACACATCGGTCCACTACTGACATCATCTTATAAACCAACGTTATGTAAATAGTTTTTTAATAAAATGTTTTACCCTGTTTCTTTGCTGGTGTGTTGTCTATATTTTTAATATTTGCATAGGGTTTGTCGTTATTTTGTGCGGGATGGGTGATGGAGCCGAGCTGTCTTGCAGCCCTCATGGTGTGGAGCTCAGTTCATCTCACTATTTCGTATTTCTCATGAAGGGTTGTTCCTAATATTTCTATTTTAGCGAGGTCAAAAAGAGATCCAATTAGTGGCCTACTGATTTTGCTCGATTACTTTTATTTTTTTACACGATTTTTCACTATCTGCAAAGACTAAACAGAGTATTGCGACTTTGTGCTTGTTTGTAAATAGAGAATGATCCAAAGAGAACCAATTCTAAAACAGTAAATGCTTGGACAACAATCAATCAAATGGAGAGACAAGCAGGCACGACGGATTACAACGGGGGTAAAGGCCTGCGTTAACTACCCTTCAGTATCTGCAAAGAGAGAGTACTACTAAGACAAAAGAGGGGAGGGGGGGGGTGCAGCGTTCAAAGCACATCAGCGTGCATAAATACGAAAATGTTTTTATCTATCACGTACTTGACATTTTAAAGCTTTTCATATTTGCTATTAAAAAACCAATGAAATTCACAGAAAAAACCATAGGTTATAGTGGATATATAGTTAGGAATTTGCATTTACAAAACCTTGAAAATTCAATGAAAAAACCATTGGTTTTAGGCCATATATAGTTAGGGATTTGCATTTACAAAACCTTATTTTACTCGCATAAAACCATTGAAATTCCATATATAGTTATAAGCGCTAACTATATATCGCGCACCCGCAATCCACTGCTGATGATGTCACATATTACATCATTCATGACATGGTTAGTGACATCACTGATGACATCACTGATGACATCTCAAATGACATCACTGATGACATCACTGACAACATCTCATTTGACATGACTGATAACATCACTGATGATATCATTCATGTGATAATACGATGAACCTCTTCAGACTCTAATATAACCTTAGATACAATCAGTGTAAACAGACACTCACAGACTGTCAATCATCCATGGAGTTACTCACACACCTAGTCAGTCATGCAAAGAATCAATCACACCTCCATTTCCTCAACTATACAGTTATACAAACTTTACTTATTCAAACATATACTAACACATATTTACTCTATTATACAATCCCTGATACAAGTTCACAATGATCCATACAGCCACTCACACATTCACTGGCTCTTATGCACAGTTATTTATATATGTCAACTCTCACATGTACTGTGTTTTACATATGTACTTACTTTGACATGTAGCACTGAGATATCCATTCACTCACCAATACACTCATGCACACAGTCAACCGCCCATACAGCTGTTTCCACATGCACTTTTGAAACCATACATCTAGTGAATCAACTGCTCACACATCTATGCACAGAGTCACACACCTCCCAGCCACCCACACACACACTCAGTATCCCATACAAATACTTGGGCAACCAATCAATAACCCATATAGTTACTCATATAGCTACTTATCAACACATGCAACAGTTTACAGAACAACAGACATAATGATGCACAAATTAAGACAGTTTAGTCACTAACCCATGCACTCAGTGAGACACATTTAATCACTCACTCATACAGTCAGTCATGCACCTACTAAATCCTTCATCCAGACACTTATATATCCACTCATTCTTCAATATGTAAGAGATATTTTAACTTTACAGAAACATACAGTCACTGGGTGTTGTCATCAGTGATGTCATCAGTGATGTCATTTGAGATGTCATCAGTGATGTCATCAGTGATGTCACTAACCATGTCATGAATGATGTAATATGTGACATCATCAGCAGTGGATTGCGGGTGCGTGATATATAGTTAGCGCTTATAACTATATATGGAATTTCAATGGTTTTATCCGAGTAAAATAAGGTTTTGTAAATGCAAATCCCTAACTATATATGGCCTAAAACCAATGGTTTTTTCATTGAATATATATATATATATATATATATATATATATATATATATATATATATATATATATATATATATATATATATATATATTATATAAAATATATATATTTATTACCTACTGGCGGTCGCCAGTAGGTAGTTATAGTTAGGATTTTTTTCAATGTTAAATCTGAAATCTGAAAATTCTATTTGGAATAACTTTGGCGCCGGTTGACGTCAAGCGGGGGCCGAGATAAAAGGGGGGTCCCAAAACGCGTTTTCCCCATGTTAATTTCCATAGGGCGGTCGATTTCACTTTTAGCCCGAACGGCTGAATGGATTTCCACCAAACTTGGCAAAATTGTAGGGACTGGTAGCCCGATGTGCCTTTGCTATGTCTCAAGATATGTGCTCCAGTGGATTTTGAGTAATTAAGGTTCAAAAAAATATATATATCTATAGCCGCGCTCTGATACGTGCACCGGTACGCGCACCGGGCGCGCCACGAGACTTGCGCGCAGAAAGCTGATTGGCTCTGGGGTGTCTGTAAACATTCTAAACAGTCCGGAGCGGTCGCCATCTTGTGTCTCGGTAGGATCGAGACACAAGAGGTGGCCAAAACAAAGGGGGAAATGACCATAATGGGGCAGAGTAGACCCCCCTTGACCCCCTAGGTTTGATGTGGGGGCCATAAAAGGGCCCCACGGGGCAAAAAAAAAAATTTTTTTTTTTTGATTTTCGCGGGGGGAGCGCCCGGTACGCGCACCGGGGAGCGTACCGGGGAGCGTACCATGGGGAAAAAGAATGACAGTTTTAAAAGTAGCTGATTAGAAAAAAAAATGTTTAGTTGTTTTTTTTATACATACACATACATATATATAAATGCATATGCACATATATATATGCATATATGTCTATATGTGTGCGTGTAGAGAGAGGTAGAGAGGTAGAGGTGTAGAGGTAGAGAGGTAGAGAGGTAGAGAGTAGAGAGTGAGTAATAGAGAGTAGAGAGTGAGTAGTAGAGAGTAGTAGAGAGCAGTAGAGAGAGTAGCAGAGTGAGTAGTAGAGAGTAGTAGAGTGAATAGTAGAGTGAGTAGTAGAGAGTAGTAGAGAGTGAGTAGTAGAGACTGAGTAGTAGAGAGTAGTAGAGAGTAAGTAGTAGAGTGAGTAGTAGAGAGCAGTAGAGAGTGAGTAGTAGAGAGTGGGAGAGAGTAAGTAGTAGAGAGTAGTGGAGAATATTCCAAAGTTTGGCACAGCACCACTTTCACAATGAGTCCAATCAAATCATATCACTTAGAGTACTTATTGAAGCGCTGAATCTTGGTGTATATTCAAATGCTTTTATTTTCCTTAAGTTTATGTACCACAGCCAGCCGAAACGTTTCGTTCTGTACAACAGAACTTCTTCAGGGCGTTCTTATTTCCTTCAAGTTATGTCGGTATCCCGTTGTCATATAACTAGATATTTCTTCCAAATGTTAGACGAGACATAAGTATATTCTTATTAAAAGTGACTAGGTATCAATTTTACCCACACAATTCGGGCAGACTTGAGTAATTTATAGCATCCTCAAAGTCAGTCTTTCAAAAATTCCAAAGTATAGGACATGATAATCCAAATCCAAATGTTTCTCAAGAAGAGTCATTTACAATCGTTCGGAATATCGGTGTTTGGGCAGATATGATCCAGGGACCCCCAGTATGCAAGGGGAATTAGTCCCCCCTCTGCAAAGGCGCCAGTGGCCTGCATTGCAGAGAGGTGTAACAAGGGTGTGGCCTCATTATACTTCTCTGCAATGCAGCTCCGTCGCGCATACTGGAGGCTCCTGGTGGACTAGTTGACCCCAGGGACCCCCAGTATGCAAGGGGAATTAGTTCCCCCTCTGCAAACGCGGCAGTGGGCTGCGTTGCAGAGAGGTGTAACAAGGGGCATAGTCTCATTACACCTCTGCAATGCAGCCCCAGGCGCATACTGGAGGTTCCAGGTGGGCTAATTGGCCCCCAGGGGCCCCCAGTATGCAAGGGGAATTAGTTTCCCCTCTTCAAACATGCACGGGGGCTGCGTTGCAGAGAGGTGTAAAAAGGGTTGTGGCTTCATTACACCTCTCTGCAATGCAGTCCCCTGGCGCATACTGGAGATTCCTGGTGGGCTTTCAGGTCTTATATAGTTAGGAATTAGCATTAAAAAAACCTTTGAAATTCACTGAAAAAACCACAGGTTTCACACCAGTTATAGTTAGGAATTAGCATTTAAAAAACCTTTGAAATTCAGTGAAAAAACCATAGGTTTCACACCAGTTATAGTTAGGAATTAGCATTTAAAAAACCTATTAAATTCACTGACAAAACCAGTTATAGTTAGCTGGAAATTTTACTGATATAAAACCAATGAAATTCCACGTTATAGTTAGTTGGACTCACTATAACTTGCGCGTGCAATGCACTGCTGATGACGTCACATATTACATCACTCATGACATGGTCAGTGACATCACTCATGACATCACTGATGACACCATCCTTGTGACATAGTGATAGACCTCCTTTCACTGTAATGTAACCCTTGAAACACATATTCAAAAATAGAAACTGAAATTTAAAAAAAAATGGAGATACCCATATCAGTTACAACAAGCAATTCAGTAATTCCACCATCTATATGCACATCCAGTCATTCACCAACAGTTCTATATAGTCACTCATACATATACTCACTCATCATATGAAGTGATACACCTATACATCCTGTTACACACCGACAGTCATCCAAAAGTTACTCACACACATACTCACACGTGCAAATAAACTATTGAACATCCATTTATTTGAATATAGAGTTATACACACACTTCCACCTTACTTGTATTGAAAATTACACATATTTATTCTCTTAAACAATCACTTATAGAAACACATACTTATTTAAACAGGAACTCTTACAATCTCTTACTCTCACATATACTCACTTATATACATCAATATTCACATATACTAGATTAAAACATATGTAGTTACTGATAAAGACACTAGTGAGACAGTCATTCACTCACTAACAAACACATATATACACTCATCCACCCATACAGTCCTGCACATATGCTGTCTTCAAAACACATACAAACAGAGAGTCAGTCACTCATGCATCTATGTGCTAAGTAATACCCCCACCAAACCATATAGACACTCATACTGATACTAAGAGAAACATCTAATAACCCATATACATACGCATGTAGCTACTTACCAACACATGTAGCCACTTATACACAAAGTGAAACACTAATATATATATTTAAATATTTAAACATTACTCACTAATATTTATTTTTCAGAAAGACACATATTCACTGGATGGTGTCATCAGTGATGTCATGAGTGATGTCACTGACCATGTCATGAGTGATGTAATATGTGACGTCATCAGCAGTGCATTGCACGCGTAAGTTATAGTGAGTCCAACTAACTATAACGTGGAATTTCATTGGTTTTATATCAGTAAAATTTCCAGCTAACTATAACTGGTTTTGTCAGTGAATTTAATAGGTTTTTTAAATGCTAATTCCTAACTATAACTGGTGTGAAACCTATGTTTTTTTCAGTGAATATATATATATATATATATATATATATATATATATATATATATATATATATATATATATATATATATATATATATAGAGCCTCTTGCATTGTGGCTGGTATGACCCCAACGCATGCCATCTCCTCGTACAGGTTCAATAAATAAAGGATTATTTCATCCTGGTACTCCTTATAGAAGACCACTGTAAGCCCATCGTGCCAGGTGCCTTCTCATTAGGCATCTCTTTAAGTGCAGCTGTTCTTTCTGTGGGACAAAGGGGAGCCATCAGTCTCTCCCTATATTCATTTGTAAGCCATTCCATTTTAATATGGGCCAAATATTCAAGCATGTCATCTCCGGACGCAAGAGTGACGTGTTGTATAGAGGTCCGAGTAGTATTCGCAAAATATGTCTACTACTGGGGCTGCTCCACCTATAGGTATACTGTCTTTGCCATTGACGCAGTGTACTTTGTTGGCAGTTTTGTTTGGTCGTGTTATAGATGCCAGGATGGCACTAGGTCACTCACCCTCCCCGTAGACTCTGGCCGTTTCATACTTACCTAGATGCGTCAGCTCAGACTGGGCCAATTAATTGTATTCTTCAAAGGTGGCTTTAACCCGTGCCAGCAGGCTCGGATTCGGTTGTGTCAGCTGCTCCAATTCTATTGCCTTTAGTTCCCCTTCTAGTTTATCCAGCCGGTTCCTAATGGAGCGCAGTATCCCCGCGTGTTTGGAAAATTGCGATACCGTGTATATATATCTTAAAAGCTTCCCAAAGTGTTGACATCTTGGGAACACTCCCTGTGTCAATGCTAAAGTATATGTCAATTGATTGCGCTATTTCTTAATGAAACACTGAGTCTAAGAGCGAGTATTGTAGGAACCTCCAAATAAATGTTTTCGGGTACATATATGGTATGTTTATGGTGTCATATGCACTTTATCTAGAGACACAAACAAGTGCTATGACTATCTTTCTGAAAACAAGTTTTGCTCTCTTTTTTCCCTTTCCCTCCTAGGTTTGATTTAGGAACTCCTAGTGGGCCTTCCTGTTAGGGCGCACTGTCGCCCAGGCAAAAACACCTGAATATAGGTACTTCCTTCACAATTAGCACGGTCCTGATGAATTGCCAAGGGGTCCATTAGGGACCTATTTAAGGGGTGAAACATGTTGGCCTAATTGATTCACCTACCACCATAACTCTCAGTTTTGACAACAAATCAGAAAGAAAATACTCACCCCTCTGATATAGGCCATCAAGAGGTCTTCTCTTGTCAACTGTTTTAACCATACCACACGGACCCCTGAATAAAGTTTTTTTAGCTGTGCAGTATTTTTAATTCACTCACCCGTTCACCCCCACACACCCGCACTCACCACTGCGGCTTTTCTCAGAAAAGTACTCAGAAAAAGATCCCTCTCACAGGGTCCGTGGGGGACTGCAGCGGGACCACCACGAGGAGGAACGCCCGATGATGAAGCATGACACCTGCATGGGTTTGTGAGGGTACTTTTTCCAAAAGAAGGTATTCCCCTACCTTAATAATGCCTCGTTTCCAACCTACTCTGTAAAATAGTCTCTCTCACAAGTCCTTCTAGCGACCAAATAGGCAAGCTTTCTTCTTTTCTTTAGGAACAGCCTCATGGGAATCCCATCACACATTTGTTAATCACTATCGACTGGACTGATGAATTCTACCTTGGCCAATTTTTGTTCTGATGTGGTTAAGGCAGCAATGAAGTGGTTGTTGTGATTATTAAAGTTTACATGAGTGTTCCAGAGCTGGTATAAAATGTCATCTTGTTTGCTTGTTATTTCCTCAACATGGGATTGAGGAGGTTGTATGAGGAAGCAATGAGATCATTACTCACAATTAAGGTCCTCCTCGACTGACTCAAACTCAGTTTTACACCATCCAGACTTGTTACTAACAGGTCTATGGAAGGGAGGAGGAGACTCTAAGGAGAAGACAAAAATTAAATAAGCATTGGTAAAGGTAAAGCCAATAGTTCTCGCAAAATGTCTGATCTATGGCCTTGTCAATGTGAATGCCATGTTGACTAGCAGCCCATCTGCTATTCAGCATGACTAAAAGTCACTGAAAGCCCAGGATCACACGATGTTGAGCCAACTCCGAGTCTCTTCACCTCCCATGTTGACTTTATTGTCCTGCCCCTCCTAATTCAAAAAGTGCTACGACATGGCCTGTGCTGGCTGCATCATAGCTCTTTTTTCAGGGACTTTTAGCCATGCTGAACAGTAGATGTACTACTAGACAATATGGCTAAAATATATTCACATTGACAAGATCTGAGATCTAATGGCTTTGCCAGTGCTTGTTTGATGTTGTCGGGGTCTTGCTAAACAACTGTGGAAGCAATAGTGAGAAACAGCTGAAGAGCTTTGAAAGTGAAGTGAGAATTTGGGGTAACAGCCAGAGATGCTGACAGGGGAACAGGGGAAACATGTTTACTCCAGGGTGGGCTGAAAATCTTGTGATTCTGGGCAAATCACTTACACTTCTCCCTGTGTATAACAATGAATGGTTCATTATGTAATGGAACTAGTGAGCACTGAAGCGCTCCAATACCATCAGCTGGTGTTATTACTGTGGCAAGATGAAGGACGGGATAAACTTTCCAAGACAATTGGATCATGCAAAAAAAATAAGAATAAAAGCAGCAACAACGAGGGAGGCTGTGAGGGGCAGGTCAAGCAGGGAAGCATGAGGCGATGGGGAAAAGGGCAGCAATGGCTGGAGAAGGCGGCAGGTAGCAACAATGAAGGGGAAAAAAAGCTTAACGGAAGCAGGATTTGAGACAAAAGAAAAATATATATCCTGTCCTCGGATGATGCCATATGCTTTTTGAACTGAGACAAGCTGCCTTCATCACTTTGCAATTAAACAGGTGTAAGAATTGTAGGACGCCTGAACAAAACAAGCATTAAAAATGCAATAGGTTTCGCCTTTGATTAAGTTAAAGCCATTTGCTAATGGTATTGTATAGCAAAGCACATGGCTTTAAGTTAATCAAAGACAAGACCCATTGCATTTTCAATGCTCGTTATTATAGAGCGCTCTCTGTGCAGATGCTCTGCCTCTGGGCCCTTAACATGCCATCTTTCTTCTCTTGTTTCGGCAGTATTGCAGAAGAGCTCTGGGAGCCCTTCATTGCCCCTCGGTGTGAGGATAGGCTTGCTGATCTGACTTCAACATCCAGAATGCATCTGGGATACTAATCTAGACAGCCAGCTGTTAAGGGGGTTAAAATAATAGCTTCAGAGATAGGAAGTAATCTAAAGTGGGAGATGCTAGGACAGCCAAACAGGGAGAGTGTGGAGAAAGATGGGTGGAGGTATAGAGAAGAGATAGAATTAAAGAGGAGAGGTTGGAGGGGAGTGGGGGAAGGATGGAGAGGACAGGACAAGAGAAGTTTGGGCGGCAAGGGGATGGGATGGGAGGTGGGGAGGGGAGGAGAGTGGAGAGTAGAGGCTAGTTAAACTTTAAGAGGGAGAAAAAGAGAAAGGTGTGAGAGAATGGAAAAGGGGGAAACAGGAGAGTGCAGAGAGATGTCAAAGAAGATTGGGGAAGGGTTAAAAATGGATGGGGAGAGTGGTTAAAAAAGAGTAGGGCAAAAAATAAAAGAGGGCGTCACAGAGTGGGCAGAGGGTACACAGGTGTGAGGCAAAGGCAAGAGGTGAGAGGGCAGTCGAAGGCGGGAGGGGAAGAGGGGTCTGGAAGGAGGGGTTCTGAGTAACACAACAAGGGGGTCTGGGGAAAGCCGCCGGCAGATGGGGGTGAAGGGGCCGTCTGAGGGCCGGACTGGGGAGGGAGTGAGCAGCTGCTCCGAAAAGAGTGAAAGGGGGACCCTGGGCCGAAAGTGTCTGAACGGGGAAGAGAGACGGGGCTGAGGGGGAAGGAGGTGTCTGAGGCCAGGACTGCAGGGAGGGAGGAGCCGCTTGGGACAGGCGGAAGGGGCCAAGAAGGAGGGAGGAACTCACCAGGGCAGGGAGAAGGGCTAGAGAGGGGAGGAGAGGAAGAGAGGGCAGTCATAACAATAACAACTGGTAGGGGAGCAAAGGACAGCACGGACACCGTAATAGATTTAATAAACATTTTAACAACTCTGGACCTTATTTACTTGAAGACTTTTGTTTTTAACATAGTGTGCAAATGTACAACAAGAGAGGCTGCAATGAGTAACGCTAAATTGTTACAGTAGGTACTTGACCACGAACAAAGTCCCATAACGCATGCGCTAACAAAAAAAAACAAAAAAACAATGAGAGAAAGGGGTATATGGAGACAGAAAAAAAGACGACAATGGGGGCGCTAGAGGGCGCACAAGCGGAATGGCTGCTTAGGCAAGTAGCTCCCGCTCCTTGGCAAGCTATCCTTAATTTATCCTATGCCACAGGGTGCTGAATCGCCGTATTTACCCTTCATCTGATGCAGGTAGCTGCTCTCTACACTCAACTCAAGTCTGGGGCCGCTACGGGGTTCGGAGCCGGAGTTATCGCCGCCTAAGAAATCACCGGAGATCAGCCTGGAGCCTGCGCTCGGAGGGGGTCGGCTGCTGCTGCCCACGCGACACCGGGGATGGCGACGAGGAGGTAGGCCGCGAGCTCGGGCGGCCGCCCGAAGTTGAGGCGGAACCTGTGTGGGGGCCTGAGGCTGGGGCAAGGCGCAGTCGCCCCCTCACGTGTGCTGGTCCCCCCTGCTGCTGCTCATCCTCGGCGTCCGAACTGCAAGTGAGCCGATCCTCATACCCGGAGGAGCGCCGGGTGGTGGGACGCCTCCCGGGCGACTGGAAAGACCCACACCAAGCCGATACCCTCGGCGGGGTGGCACGGGCCGAGAGGCGCCCAGATCCGACGGCGGCGGCCGTTTCTTTGCATCCCATTATGGGAGGGGGTTGCTACGCTCGGCTATGAGTGTGGGACAGCTGGGCTCTACCCGTAACACCGAGTGTGCTGCTGATCGCTTGTAAACTCCTTTGGGCTTCTTGGAAGCGGGCCGGAGCCCTCGAGCAGGCTGGATTGCACTGCCACCCGCTAACGAGCTGTGTGGTAGAGCTCAGCTCTGCGCCTGCCGCCCTATACATACTGGACACTGCCCTCCCCTGTGCCTGGTGCCGGCGGCCATTACACCTACTGCCACATTACGGGGCTGCTCCCGCGGCCCGCTCACTCTGCGAGAAGACAGAAGCTATACCACCACTGCCGCCTGGGCCTTGCGGCCCATTATCGTTGGGGTGCCTGCGGAGCGCGGGGGTGCCAGGGGCCTGTGCGCCCCTCCCCTGACATCTACCAGCCCACATCGGCGCCATCTTACCCACGGCTGCTAAATTGAGATCTGCCTGTGCATACCACGTCCACGGACTGCTTCTGTGTCCACTTGTTCGACCACTGGACCCATAACGCCAACGAGACCTGCGGCACCTGGACGCTGTGACCTACTGCCGCCATGGTGCTGCCTGATAATCGTCAGGCGAAGCTAAGCTTTGACGGCGCCAAGAGAGGCGCAAAATCAGTACCTGCGGATCCTGGGCCCAGCGCGGCGGCTTCACGGACCACCGTGTCCCCCGCTAAAGACCTTGACCTCCACAGTCTGTTTTGGGAGATGAGGCAGGGGTTTGCGACTGTTGTCGAAAAGGTCGACGGCATCACTGCTCGATTGGACGCCTTGGTCCATAAGGTGGATCGCCACGAGGAGCGGCTAACGGCTGCGGAACAACGCGTATCTGATAACACGGATGTCACATCAACTCACACGACACAACTAGCTAGGATGGACAATCTGCTTAGAGTCATAGCGGCTAAAAACGAGGACTTGGAAGCCCGCAGCCGCCGGAACAATATACGCGTCACAAATGTCCCGGAGTCCACAGACACGGGCAGGATGGAACTCTATATTGAAAAACTGCTTAAAGGCTCAATCGGAGAGGACGCTTTCTCTCCTCAATTCATTGTGGAGAGAGCACACCGTTCCTTGGCGCCTGTGCCTAAGCCCGGATTGCCACCTAGGCCAATTATAGCCAGGCTATTGAACTATCGGGACCGAGACACTGCATTAAGAGCGGCCCGGACTCAAAGGACATTGCAGTACAATGGTGTCACCTTCTCCATATACCCGGACTTCACACCACTGGTGCAGGAAGAACAACGCAAATTTCTCCCGGTGAAAAAGAAGCTGCGAGACGCCCAAGTGGACTATGCTCTCCTCTACCCAGCAAAGCTGCGGATTACACATCAGGATAAGCAACGTTTTTTCACAAACCCGCAGAAAGTGGAGGATTTCCGAAAAGTCGCTCCGCCGGGCACGCAGGGAGGAACGCGATGCCGCAGAGGAACTGGGGGACGAGAACCTGTCTCCGGCACTACACGATCACTGACTGCTTGCACCAACTGCACTGGCTGCCTCACCTGCGCTGTCTGAATGGTGCCCCTTTGCTCTGGACGCAGACACTGAAATGACTACACGTGATGGACCTGCACGGCCTCAACGTTCCTGTGGTAACGTAAACCAAGGACCACTTTCTTGGCCCTAGTCTCCACCGAGGGCGGTACAGAACTGGAGCTATGGACCGGAAAGTGGCTGTGCGTACTCTATGCTATACCCCTACAGGGTTCTCCCCTTAAGACTGCTACTGTTTTTGATGTTGTTGCGGGGGTTGGGAGGTGCGGGTGGGGGGGAGTGCTGGGTGGGGCTCAATAGCTACCAGCATGATTGGGATGCTGGGGTGGGAGGGGGGTTGGGTTGTTCTATGAAGAGGCCTTTATCGCCTGGACTACATATGCAGACTCTGCAATGGTGTGTGTACCTATGTTTGTGGGGCGGAGTGACTCCTATCTCATTATGCAGGCTGGCACTGCTATGTTTGTTGTTGACCTACTTATGGCTGCTCTGAATGCTAACACACAATTGACTTGCCTATCATGGAATGTTCGGGGTCTGAATGATGCTAAAAAGTGTTGCAATGCCATTGCCTATCTTGATAAACACCACGTTAAGGTGGCCATGTTGCAAGAAACCCACTTATCACCGCAGGGTAGGACCACCTTTGCGAGCATATGGGCTGGGGACCGCACGTTCTCCTCATACTCCACTTATGCGAGGGGGGTTGCTATCCTTATAGCCCGTAATGTACCATTTCATAGATATGGAGAGCTGGTCGACAAGGAGGGGCGCTTTGCATTGCTTTGGGGCAGACTGGGTCGAGACACATACACATTTGTCGTCACATATGCACCGAATGTGGATGCACCTGCTTTTTTCACCACACTATGGGGTAAGGTCATGTCCACTGGCTCGCGACATGTCATTTGGGGTGGGGATTTCAACCTGGCGCTGGTACCCGAGCTGGATAGGGCTGACGGAGTCTGCTCCTATAAGCCTAGAGCCCGAGAGGCGCTGGAGGGAGTGATCGCAGAGGGCAAGCTGTTGGATGCCTGGAGATACTCACACCCACATGGGAGATAAGACACACATTTTACCTCACACACGGGTACATGGGCACGCTTGGACTATTTTCTGGTCACCAGGGGGATCGCCACGGAGTTGATAGGGGTGGCACACCTGCCGAGAACGTACTCTGATCACAGTCCTGATCTGCTTCACCTCCGCATACCTGGGTGGGATAGCCCAAGCCCGCACTGGAGGCTCCGCCCTGAAATTTTGTTGGACAATCTGTTTCGCACTGAACTGCGGGAAGAGATAGCTGACTTTTTTCCTAGAAATAAGGGATCAGTGGACTCGGTTGAGCACATTTGGGAGGCATTCAAGGTAACCATCTGGGGCTATTGCATCTCCAAAAGCTATGGTGTTCTACGTGACATCCTCCGTACTATTAACACACTGGAGAAGGAGCTGCGTGCTCTGGAACTCCGTATGGTGGCTGAGACTGGCCCGAACCGCGTGCTGCTTTCAGGGAGACATTGTCGAGGTATGAGGAGGAAGCTGCTAGGGAGGCTAAGTTTCGTGGGAAACACTGGCAAGCCCGGAAATACTGCGAAGGGGATCGGCCTGGGAGGGTGTTTGCCACGCTCACACAAACTCCGTGAGAACATAATGTCATACTTGAACTCACGGATACATATGGCACCACAATCAGGGACTCGGATGAGATCCTCACTGCATTCATGGCACATTATCACTCACTCTACACTTCCAACACAGGGTCCGACACGTCTTATGATGACTACCTAAAAGATGTAGTGCTGTGCTGGCTCAGCGATGGGGACAGGGCGTTCCTGGCGGCACCTTTCGAGCTAGACGAGGTCCGCGAAGCCATCATGTCCCTTAAGAACGGCAAGGCCCCAGGCCTTGATGACATTCCTGCCGAGTTTTACAAAGCGTACATTGATATCATGGCACCTGTCCTTCGTGAGGTCTACACGGAATCACTCTGTGACGGTGCCCTTCCCTGCTCCATGCGTGAGGTGGTAATCACCTCTCTCCTAAAGCCTGACAAAGATCCCAGCTCATGCAACTCTTACCGCCTGCTATCCCTCCTAAACTGCGATGTTAAAATACTTGCCACGGTTCTGGCCACCCGGCTGTCGCTGCTGATGACTAGAATTGTGTTGCCCGATCAGTCTGGGTTTGTGGCTGGCCGGTCTACTTTACACAACCTCCGTACCCTGTTTTCCCTACTTCGCACAATTCACCCCGACATACCTGTCGCAGCCGTCTTCCTTGATGCATCCAAGGCATTCGACTCAGTCGAATGGCCTTACTTGTTCTCTGTATTAGCTAACAAGGGATTCCCGAAATTGTTTATATCCTGGGTCCGTCTGCTTTATACTCAGCCCACGGCGAGAGTGTTGATCAATGGTCGCCTATCACAACCCATCGACATTACCAGAGGCACGCGCCAGGGTTGCTTGATAGTGCATCCCCTTCCGCTCAATGGGTTGCTTCACTGCCCGGAATCGTCCATCACCACGCCAAATACTTCGGTCTCTTGCACATTGGATGCGTGGCGCCGTATCGCCAAGAGCTTGTCTTGTCACCTGCCCTACTCACCTCGGTTGCCACTTACTTATCATCCTAATCTTACCCTACTGTGGGAACAAGGATTCCGTAGCCTTTGTGCAAGGATTTATGTCACCTGCTGGGGCGACTTGTTCTCTAACGGTCAGTTTATATCGGCGGAACTTTTCTTTGCGACACACAGCCACACCCCTCTTGAGCTCTTTTATTACATACGCTTACGAGCGGGGATGAGAGACATCCTACCTGACTTCCCCGACGAACCTGAAGTCCTACCTCCGCTTCATTTCCTGTTATGCTCACAGGATGGGGCCCATCTAGTCTCCGGCCTTTACCGTCAGCTCAGAGGTGCTGCTCCGATGCCGGAATCTAGTGCTCGGGCGCGCTGGACTACTGAACTGGCTACTGACATTACTGATGAGCAATGGCAATACTGCTGTGCGCTCACCTCCCGCATCTCCGCTAGCAGGAGATTGAAAATCATACATTACAAATTCCTACAGCGGACGTACTACACGCCGGTGAGAAAACATAGATTTGGCCTGGCGAATGATGATCGCTGTGTGCGATGCCGTGCCGAACATGCGGATATTCTACACCTGGCATGGGAATGCCCTCAGATAGCGCGCTACTGGCAGCAGGTGACGAATGCCCTCGCGGGGATGACGGGGGAAGCTATGCCCCTGGACCCCTTGGTGACACTTCTCGGATATACTATGCGGATCCCTAGATCTTGCCGGAAGTTCGCTGATACCGCGCTCCTCTTGGCCAAGAGGCGGGTGGCATGCCGTTGGGGTCGAGGTAGGGCGCCCAAATTTAAGGACTGGCTAGCGGACTTGACCTACTGTCAAGAACAACATACTACATTCGCCGAATTATTGCCCATCTCAAGTCAGCCTAATGACATTTGGGGTCCTTTAGTGAGCTATCTGCTGGCACGTTCAGACGATGCGGATATGCCTGAAGAAAACCCAGCTACTGTTTGAGGTTATGGCTTGAACTTTGGCTCGGACCATTATTCCCACTAGCACGTCCATTTCTCTTTTTGGACGGCCCTTAACGGGACCTATTATCCTCGGCCTTGGTGGTCCGGTCTGCCCTCCATGCCCCACGCAGTACCCAGCATCGTGGACCTCCCTTCTGGTGGCGCCTATCCCCCCCCCATGTTATTAAGGGATCCCCTAACACCTCACCCGGCACATGCTCGCACTTTTTCTATTACATAACACTCTGTGACATCGCACGCGTGGCTCTGTATGGTACTGATGGGTAGCTGTTGGGATTAGTGGGTTGCGACTACTGCGACATACGTGTCTTTTCCTGCCTGGGTTACCATACCTGCTTGATACCATTTTCTTTCCGAGTGAGAATGGATTGCCTCCTGGTTTCTTCACTGTTGGGGAGTTTTTTTTTTTTTTTTTACTGTTACGAAACTGAACAAAAAATTTCAAAACGCTGTTCTGCTGCTGCTCATCCTTCAATGCCCCACAACACCAGCTGTGTCGCCATCCTCGTCCACAGATGTGCTATGCCGCCGGGCCTCAGGGATGCCAGCCACAAGGCTGTGTTATAGTTACCGCACTATGCTGCCGGCCTCCGGGTTGTAGGCGCAGAAAGCTGTGTACTATGTATCATCTTGTGCAATAAAGCAGTTTTGAACTCCAAAAAAAAAAAAAAAAAAAGACGACAATGACAGAAAAGAGGAGAAATAGGCGGAAAGATATTTGCTGCCCTCCCTTGCTACTGCTGGTGAATAAAATGTGACAACAGACGCTTTTCACCGGCCAGACTCCAGCTGGTTACATCAGATCAGCAACTTGCCTCTAAACACGCATCTTCCCCGGTTCACCTGCTGGGTAAGGGAGGAGGTGTTGATGTGTGTCCATATCAGGTTAGATATAGATGGGTGGGAACAGAAGGTAAAGGGCCGATGGGGTACTAAAACAGCGACTGCGGGACTGTGAGATATCCTGTGCTCCCGTCCCCTCTGCCAGCTAGAAAAGTTAATGGGCTGAGGGAGAAGAAATAAAAGGAGGTTTAGCAGTGCTTAATTTGAGCCAGTGGTTTCAGAGGCTCAGTATAGTCACAGCACTTATGACAGGTGCTACATGGTGTCACTGTTTGTAAAATTTAGAGACAAGCAAAACAATAGTTGTTTATTAATTCGATATGCATCTAAATGACTAATGCCTGCTGCTCAAGCCATTCTTATAGCTTTAGAGGCCTGGAATTGTAACAATTTTAGAGTGCGGTGGTTAGGAATTGTACTGTCACTGGCAGCGCTGAAAGGGGAAATGGGTGGTGCAGGCTGTGATGCCCTCCTGACGAGGGCTCTGGCACTTATGTTTTTTTTTTTACAAATTAAGCACTGGAGGTTTAGGAGCGTTCCTGGCCCCGGAAATTATCCTAAGAGTGGCGTTGATTTCCCTGGGGCTGTGACGCACATTGCATAGGCACAACTTCAGAGAAAAGCAGTTTGTTCAGAAGAAGAAGTTGCGGCCCAGACTGCGGGTGCTGCCCGCGAGAGCCCTCACTGTACTCATGCTTTGGACATTAAAAGCCAATATGTCTGAATTTGCCAATGCTTGCTTGATGTTGCGCACGGTGCTGTAAATAACAGAGGGCCGAAGTTAATTGCAACCACTGAGTGCAAACCACTCACTCCTAGGTCATTTGCCAGATGATATGACTCGGGCCCTTTAATTCCGCACAACCAGATTTACCGCTCCCTTGTGATCTGCAGCCGCCACCGGAGTGAAACCAGTTGCACCAACACCCTGCACCCCGGGGCACGCAGGTTGGGGCGGCTCTGCCAGGCTTGTATGGCACCACAAGCAGTTTTACTGAAGACATGCCCCCCGGCACGGGCTTCCTCGTGCAAGACTGTCTCACTCAGATAAGGAGGAGAGGGGGTTAATGCCCCTTGTGCCACTGAAGATGCATTGCTCAATAACCTCTCCTTCTCCAGTATTGGGGTATATTTCATAGAGTCACATGCCTGAATCATTTCCCGTCGTCGGAGTGGGAGTCCCATGGTACATAAAAAAGCTATAAATATGCACATAATAACCATAACATAGGTAACATAGAACCAGGAAGTAAAGTAGCCAGAAACTAAAAGGAAAAAACTTCCACATTTATGACTTGTCCAAGTCATTATAAACAGTCCAAACTGCAGCCAATCAGGCGACAGCACTCTGCAGAATGTTCTCCTCAGAGGCTCAGGCTCTCAGATTTTCTACCGCACGTCGTGCAATTTCTTCAGGAATTCTACATTTCATGATGTCTTCATCTAAGAAATCTCTCTTTTGACCTTGTGAGTCTTGTGGGAAGCTCCAGCTGCTTTCTGAGGACCCCCACAAGAAGTGCATTTATTGCTTGTATCCTGATCAATGGGTGAGAGAGTGCAAGATCTGCAGAACCTTCCCTCAAAAAACCCTCAGAGACAGAGAAAGACGTCTGCTTCTGTGGCCAGAAGATTAAAGATCAACACAACCCCTTATCTGATGTGGGGAGTGTTGCCTCTGGGACAACTATGTTCTCTAGGAAGAGGATTGCTGAGGAGGATTTCTATTCTCCTGGGGCTAAGGTGTCAAAAAAACAGCACACCTCTAAGGATGTTGAATTACCTTCCAACTCGAAAAAGGCTCCTCCACCTTCTAAGAGTAAGCCTCTTCCTACTACGCCCCGAGAAAAACTGCAAAGTCCCTGGCTTCAAAACAAGTTTCTGAGAAGGATTTACCTCAGAAAAGGGTTCCTTCGTCGACGACATCGACGACGACATCTTCGTCGACGAAGCCTACTGTCGACGCTACAACGACATCGACTGCCACCTTCTCGTCGCCGAGACCTCAGATGATCATGCCGTCGGCATCATCGTGGTCGACGCTGGTATCCGTCTCCGTGAAGCCAATCTCGTTGACGAAGGAATTTAAATCTACCATCGACGTCCCTTCGACGACGAAGATTAGGAGGGTCTCGTCGACGATTGCCTCTTCGACGGCCGCCTCGTCGACGGCCTCCTCGTCGTCGAAGGCCGCCTTGTCATTGAAAGCCGCCTTGTCGTTAAAGACTACCTTGTTGTCGATGACTACCTCGTCGTCGACCACCGCCTCGTCGACGATTACCTCACTGTCACCAGCTTCGTCAATGACGACTCCGTCGATGGTTCCCTCGTCGACGCTACTATTATATTCATGCACAGCGTTGCAGGTTTGGTCAACATTTAGGGCCACGGCATCTTCTACACTGTCTACGATGTCTGCGCACTCGCCTCCATTGACAACAGCATCTTCCTTGCTGCACAGGCGTGGATCTTCATTGAAGGCCCTCTCTCCGCTTCATATTTCCCCTACTAAGGTACCTTTGGAGTTACCTGAACAGTTGCTGGATTATGGAGAGGATGAAGAGGAATCCGAAGAGAATGACAGATTTTGCACAGCCAGGAGCCCTTCAGAATTATTCATTAAATATCAAGAGGAGGATCAGGATGATAATCCTTCCCCAGAGACTGTTAGTCCAGCTCCAGATGTGATCCCTACGGCACAAATGCCTTTGGCTCAGTTAAATAATCTACAGTTCATGTTGGATGATTATTATTGCTGTTTCCCTCCATCTGAATCGGCTTCGCCTATTCCACCAACACCTATTCCTCAAACTTCCTCTTCTGCATTGAGGTCACCCAGACCACCTTCTCCGGTGCCTTCTCATCATTCTCATGATGCTCACACCTCGGACGACGATAGGGAGGAAGGAGAATTGGATGACAGATCGCTTCTTACGGAGTGAGTGGAACGATTACCAAATACAAACTCAGTCTCCTTTAACTCCGGGTCCCATCGATTCTCCTCCAGTTGACATTGGAGGTTTTCATCTTCTTATGGAAAGGGCAACACAAAGGTTCCTCCTGCCTATGAAAACAAAGAAGGATGGCTGTTTCTTATACGACTTCAAAGATCAGCCGAGGAAATGGTGCAGACTATTCCAATCATTGACTTCATTTGGCAAGAGGGATTGAAGGTCATGAAGGCTCCTGCTTCTGTTCCTGCTGTCCTGCCCCACCTCGCCAAAAAATATAAGGCACCAGACAATTTGCCTGCATGCCTCATAGGTCAACCAAAAGCTGACTCTGTTATTGCCCAAGCAGCGCAACGACGAGCGAGAAACCCCTCCTCTCAGTTTACAGCTCCTCCGGATCGGGATGGCAGACGATTGGACGCTATTGGAAGCAGAGTTTCCACCATGGCAGCGACGACCATCCGTGCTGCTAATTCACTGGCCATTTTAGGCCGAGAAGACAGACAGATGTGGTCGAACATTTCTCCCTACATCGATATGTTGCCTGAGTCATCTAAATCGGAAGCACTAAAGATCCTGCAAGAAGGAGAACGTATCTCTGTTGAAATCATAGATTCGGCCGTGGATGTTACATCTACAGGTTTTAGGCAACTAGCTGGTGCCGCAGAACTACGGCTGCACGGCTGGCTGAAATCTACATCTTTTCGCCAGGAGGTCCAGGCAAAAATAATTGATATGCCGTTTGATGGCGAATCACCTTTTGGCCAGAATGTGGATGAGGCCCTTAAGGCCATCAAGAAGGATACAGAGACAAGAAGATCTCTCAGTACTCTCCAGTTTCAGAAGCCGTCCTTTCATGGCGCTAATGGCCGTGGATCCTTTTCTGGTCGAGGAGTTTATAACCAACAAATGCCATACCAATCTTATCAAAGTAACCAACTTTACTCGTCTCAACGCCAACAGTCCTACAGACAAACAAATACCTCCTATTCACAGAATAAGAGAAAGCCTTCCTATCACGGACGGGATATGTCTAAAAAACAGTGACAACTGCCACCTATTCTATTACCTACCCCTTTAAAATTTGGAGGAAGAATCTCCCAATTGTACTCAAATTGGTCCGCTATAACATCGGACAAGTGGGTCCTGGACATTGTGGCTATAGACTATGTTCTAGAGTTCATAATGATTCCTCCAAACTTTCCCCCCAAAGGCCCACCTCCAGCTCATCTCAAGGAGCTTTTTTCCCAAATAAATTTGGTGCTATGAAAAGGAGCAATCAAAATGGTCCCTCAATTACAAAGAGGAACCGGGTTCTATTCAAGATTTTTCCTGATAAATAAAAAATCGGGAGAATGATGCGCATTCTAGATCTTCGCTCCCTCAACAAATACTTTAAAAAGTTATCCTTCCGGATGTTGACGCTTCAAGAAATCCTTCAACTCCTCTATGCGGGAGATCAAATGGCCACCCTTGACCTCAAAGACGTTTTTTTCCTTGTGCCAATTCTACCCAGACACAGAAAATTCTTGCGGTTCAGAGTGGCTGGCAAGTATTTCCAGTTCAAAGTCCTTCTTTTCGGACTACGTTCAGAACCCCGTGTGTTTACCAAGGTACTAGCACCGGTGCCCGCACACCTTCGTCTGGAGGGGATCCACATTTTTCAGTATCTAGACGACTGCCTTATCAAGGCGAATTCTTTCACTGTCGCGAACGCCCACATTCAGAGATGTTTGTCCCTCTTCCAATCTCTGGGCCACTCCATCAATTTCGACAAGTCTCATCTCGTCCCATCGCAAAGAAAGACGTTCTTGGGAGCCACGTTAGACACTCAACTGACACAAGCATTTGTCTCAAACGAAAGGTAAGGATTTGCAGATTTGCCCACCAATTGCGATCAAAAAGGTGTATTTAGTCCGGCAGTTCAAATCATTTCTGGGGATGCTTTCTTCCTGCATTCCTTTAGTCCCCAATTGCTGTCTTAGAAGAATGAGACCCCCGCAAGAGGAGTTCAACGACCAATGGTTACAAGTTTCGGTGTCCTTCAACAATCTCATTTGCATCACTCCCCAAATGCAGGAAGCCTGACACTGGTGGACTTGCAAAAGGAATGTGGCAGCAGGCTGTGCATTCCTAGTGGATGCACCAAGTTTCTTCATCACCATGAACGCATCCCTCAAGGGATGGGGAGCATTTACCAACGGTTCCTGCTTTCTTCACGGCCGGGCTCAGCTCTGCCGCAGCACCAGCAGCTAAGGGTCGGGCCTTGCTCCGCCTGTTTCCCGGCCGGGCTTGGCTCCGCCGGGCCCCTCCCACCACCAGTGACGCCCTCAGCAGCGCCAGGAGGCGCATAAAGGCAATGCCAGTTCCTCGTCCCGTGGGACGCGCGCGGGCACGCGCCGGGAGAAGCCCGGGACAAGGGCGGGACAGTCTTTGGCAGTCCGAGGCAGAAGGAGGAGGGGCGGGGCCACCCACCTAACAACAACTCAACCGCAAACTATGGGTAAGCGCAAGAAAACACCTACTTGTGAGGATGAGGGGAAAAATGCCAAAATGCCTAGACATTCCAAGTCCATCTTGTCATATCTTTCCACAGCAGTGGGGGCCCTCACTAAAGAAATCGCTACCGCTGAACAAGAACTAGGTTTGGCATTGCCTGAGGTAGCAAAGGGCCCTACTCACGAACTATTTTCCACCAGCCCAGCGGGCTCAACGATAGCGGCCCCCTCCACACCTATACCTATACCTTTGGACCCCGTGGTAATCATTAACAAAAATCCCGCCCCCATAACCACTACAGCAGCCAAGCCCACTATCCCAACTGAGCCATCGCAGCCCTGCCAACAGGCAGCCCAATCACAAAAGAAGGCCAGAGGGAAAAAAAACAAAGCAATGGTACCAGCCATCAAACAAAATGAGCCCCTTGGGGACCAACTGGAGGCGCTCTTTGTTGCTAGAATCGAGCCATTGCTAGTGGGGATTGCTAAAGATATCGTTGACACACTAAATTCATGCTTGTCCAACCTCTTAAAAAAATGTGCCCAGCTGGACAAAATCATTACGTCCTATCCGACGCCACCGGAGCAGTCCACAAGGGGTACTTCGCTTCTAGCCCCTGGAGCACCAGGGGGGCCAGATCCCTGTACCACAGTCCCACCCCAGATGGGAGAGGGAACAGTTCCAGGGCAGCTTTATCATGCTACTATACCTGCAAGCCAAGTGGCTCCAACACCTATTGTCCCCCCACGTGTCCCACCACCCACGTCTCAGCATAGGAAACCAAAACCAAGCAAGTACAACTTGAACCTACCCCCGGCTGCTGCCCCTTTGGTGGCAGTGTTTATAGGAGTACCACCGCTGGAGGAGGGTGAATTCGAATCCACTAGGAATTTTCTACAAAAAGCAAGAACTTGGTGTGCTGACTCCTCTAGCGGGGAGAATCCTGGAGACTCGATTATGTTTGCAAGGAGAGTGGGGTGGGTTGGGAAAAGACCTAAAATCACTAAGGGGGACTGTGTGGTCATAAATTTCAACAGGCCCAATCTGGCAGATAAACTCTTTTGGGACGGTTCTATTATAACTCTTGATGACCATATGAGACCTGTACCACTGGGGTTCTTTTACCCCCCCCTTGAGGAGAACCTATGTTGGATACCGTCACGACACCATGAGCTCAAACAGGATCTCACGCCCAAGGGCAGGTTTCGTGGCAGGCGCTACCATGGGTTCCCCTCAACGCCTTGTTCAAAGTTCAGAACCTATATCACTGCCACTACCAGTTCAAGGGGAGTGTGATACCTACGAACAACCGGTTTGCCCCATTGTCAGGCATGGAGGGCCCGGAGGTTATGGAGGATTTGGAGGAGGTCGATTGACCACTAGTTCAAGGGCGACCATCCCAAACAGAACCGGGTGAGCGGGGGAAGAACACGACTTGTAAACTTGCTAGCTGGAATGTGGCGGGTACTAAAAGCAAGGTAACAAATGAGGACTGGGTGGGAGTGGTTCGCGGATACGAAGTTATCACTATGCAGGAGACTTGGGACACAGCTGATAGTTTTTACATGGATGGCTTCACAAGCTTCGTTAAAGCAGCATCCCCAAGTAGCTCAGGTAGAGCCAGGGGTGGGCTTATAACCCTTTTTTCCCTGAAACTTAAAGGCTCGTTGAAACTGGTTAACAATCCCTGCCCAAACCTGCTAATAGTTGAAAGGGTAGTTCCCCCTTCAATGAACACCTTTTATAATAATTGTTACAATCCAATGTATAAGGATACTAGCATAAACATCATTGCCAGCTTAGATGCTTTTTTAGTTTCTGTCAGCCAAAATACATATCTTACTCACGAAATCATTCTTTTAGGAGATTTTAATATTCATCCATGTAATGGCCCATGCGGCTCAACGAACAGGGCAGACCCCGCAGGGCCAGTAGGGCCACATTTTGAGCACTCTACCAAGGGGGCAGAGTTAGAAGACCTAGTGGCTCATCACAACCTGTACGAACCTAACTCACGCAAAGGCACCATTAGACTCCATACCTACAAAGGCACTACCCCTGGGTCCACCATTGACTACATATTTATGACCCCAGGGATCCTGAATAGGGTAATGTCATACAACACGCTGGTGTCTGTACATAGTGACCACAACCCAGTAGTAGTGGAGGTAGCCTGGAAGCTGTACATGGGCCCTATGCCCCACCCACAAGAGGCACATATCTTTGTACGCCCAATCGATCAGGGGAGAAGGCTCAAGTGGGCCACAGTAGTGCCTAATACTTTTCACTCTGAACTCCTACCAAAAATTAGTGGCCATCTAGAGGTCTGTCAAAACACCTCATCTCCGGCTAGTGAAATTAAAGGGGCTTTTGAAGCAATTTGCAATCAAATTGTGACAGATCTGACAGTCAGCACGAGACGGGGAACCAGCAAACCCCACCGCTGGTTCGATGCAAACTGCTCAAAGGCCCATAGACTGCTGATGCTTGCCCTAAAGCAACCTACAAGGGACACGAGAATATAGCACACCTAAGGAAACAGTACAAGACGGCCATCAAATTAAGAAAAGACACGATCAAGTCAACGACCTGGGATAACCTTTTGAATGTAGACATCCTAAGGGACAGCAAAGAATTCTGGAATGTAATAAACCAGCCCTTTTTTACGGACACACCCAATTCAATTATGGATTGTGTGATTCCAGATGAAAAATGGATCAGCCATTTCAGTGCGGTATATGGTGGTGAGAGCATGGGCAGTACCCCAAATCCACTCACCACCTCGAAGCCCTACGCCCTGAGTTTTAACATAGGTGAAGTGGAAAAAGCCATCCACGAAACCTCAAAGAACAAAGCACCAGGCCCTGACGGAGTACCTGGTGACTTGTATAAATCTTCCCCTGGCACCTGGGCAGGCGTTCTGACCAATTTATTTAACGCGGCCAGTAGTAGCTATTATCCATCTTCCTGGACAACATCCATCATCGTCCCGATATTTAAGAAAGGCAATCGGGACGACCCAGCCTGTTATAGGCCCATATCCCTCCTGGACTCCGCCGTTAAAATCCTAGGCAGAGTCCTGTTAACCAAGCTGAGGGAGAGCATAGAGAATCATGGTGGGCTAGCCGAAATACAATATGGCTTCAGGGAAAAGAGGGGCACAGTGGAACAGTGCTCCAATTTACATCTTCTGATCGGCAAGTATACGGTCGCCAAGGAGGGGTCCTTATTTCTAGCATTTATGGACCTCTCCTCGGCTTTCGACTTGGTGAACAGAACAAAGCTCTGGGCCATGTTATTGGAGATTGGGATACACAAGGCCTTGGTTAGATTCATGGCCTCGCTACATCAGGATCTTTCCGCTAAGGTCAGGGTCACCAGGGAGGGAAGGTGTAGTGCCAAATTCGACTCTAGGCGTGGAGTAAGGCTGGGATGCATACTAGCTCCCCTCCTGCTTACCATATACATCAACGGACTGGGGAAGTGCTTAGAGAAGACCGGGGGTGACGTTCCGCGTGTAGGAGTATCTAAGATCCCAGGTCCTCATTGCTCGTACTGGTAATGCTCTGCAGAGCCTGCTTGATGCATTCGGTACCTTCATGGACGATCTGGACATGAAGGTCAATGTGGGCAAGTCGCATACAATGGTAGTAGGAGTCCATAGGCGCAAAAGCATGTTTAAAACCTTCAGGTGTAAGGGTTTGGAGGTCTCCAGAACGGCAGTTTTTCCCTATCTAGGGGTGCTCTTTGACGAGAGGGGGACGTGGGGCCCACAGGTCAGAGCAAAAAGCCTATCGGTGGCCAGGTCATCGGCCACCCTTATGGCTTTTCCAAAAGATTTGGCGCTAGGCCAATGGAGGCCCTATTGAAGGTTTATAGCTCGAAATGCGTGTCAATAGCCATGTATGGTGCACCAATCTGGGGTCATGCACAGCTTGATTCTATCCAGAGAGCAGAGAACAGGTTTTTATGCTCATTACTATCAGTTCCCCCATCTACCCCAACCTACTCAATTCATTTGAAGGTGGGTCTGGATTATATAATCGACAGGATAAACTTGGCCCCATTGATTTACTGGCTAAAGACATGGCTTAATAAAGAGGTCACCCTGAATCACTCTATTATGGAGGACGTCATGTCACTGGAACACCACAAAAAGATTCCTTGGTTGGACTAACTGAGGAGGTCATTTCATTGGCTAGGAAGATTGGAACTATTTGGAACACCTAAAAGAATTACAAACAAGGATATAGTTTCGATCAAAAGGCAATTTTTGTCCCTGGCAAGATCCAGCCGAGAGGAAATAGAACTGCAGAAGGCCTCGGTTAGGACTCATTATCTAACAAAATGTTCCCCCTCCATGGAACCTTACCTTACAATAGTGACAAGACCATTTCATAGGTTCCTCCTGACTAAATACAGACTAAATCTGATCCCTTACCTACTGGGAAATTATCCATCTTGGGCCAAGCCAGAGTCAGCCCCTTTGTGCTCTTGTGACAACCTTTCATTACAGGATACCACACACTTCGTCCTGTTTTGCACACTGTTCTCAGTGCCCCGAAGGCAATATTTGCTTCCAATTTTAAGGGAGGCGGGCTTCAGACAAGTTAAACCGGCACTGCTATACTTACAATCAATGAGCACTGTTCGTATAATCTTTTGCATGGGAAGTTTTCTGACCGCAGCAGCGAGCATTAAAGCTAAACATGTACCTGCTGCGAGCATATAATGACTCCCTTTCACTGTAGACTAAATTGCTCATTTGCACTGTACATGCTGTTGCGGATATTTTTTAGCTTTTTAAATATGTATACTGTTTTTTATAAGGTTGCATTGTAAAGCCTTGGTCATGCATTTTAATCTCATTTTTAACATGATGTACTTAATGTATTTGTAAATGTAATCATGAATCTTTGTATGAATTGTCTTTTTATGATTTTTATCAAAATCGAATAAAAGTATTTTGACTGACTGACTGACTGGATGGGGAGCACACCTTCAAGTGCTGACGGCCAGCGGGAAGTGGAACCTCCAGCAACCTCCTAGAATTGTTGCCCATCTTCCTGGCCCTAAAATCTTTTCGCACTATCATTCTGGGGGCATCAGTATTAATCCGGACGGACAACACAACAAGTATGCACTACTTGAACAAACAAGGAGGAACAGGGTCCGCCCTGCTCTCTCAACAAGCCCAACAAATTTGGGATTGGGTGATACAACACCGGATCAGCCTGTCAGCGGTCTATGTTCCAGGAGTTTCCAATGTCCTGGCGGATTCCCTCAGCAGATCAACGGTTTCCAATCACAATTGAGAGCTACATCAACCAACGTTGGATCGAATATTTCAGGAGTGGGGTCGTCCCGATCTAGACCTGTTTGCGAGCAGTCGGAACCGCAAATGCCCATTCTTCGCAAGTTGGCTTCCCCACAAGGGGTCACGCAGGAATGCGTTTTCGATGAATTGGCCACAGATCTATGCTTACGCCTTTCATCCGATACTGTTGGTTCCCAGGGTTCTCCGGAAAATGAAGAGATAACCTTTTCATCTAATACTCATTGCTCCAAGGTGGGCTTGCCAGTTCTGGTTTACCGAACTCCTCCTTCCCTCCGAATGCGATCCCATTCAGTTTCAACCAATACCAAACCTTCTATCCATCCAGACTGGACGGATCTGCCACCCGGACCCTGCATTTCTGAGATTAGCGGCCTGGCGCCTGAACACCTTGAATTCGCTTATTTAAACATTCCTGCGGACTGTAAGGAAGTCTTAGCCAATGCTCGGGCGCCTTCCACTATTGAGATGTACAGACTTAAATGGAAAAGATTTTGCATGTGGTGTCAAACTGCCAATA
This sequence comes from Lissotriton vulgaris, assembly GCF_964263255.1. NCBI lineage: Eukaryota > Metazoa > Chordata > Amphibia > Caudata > Salamandridae > Lissotriton > Lissotriton vulgaris. The sequence goes on from NC_141700.1 coordinate 454,467,395, forward strand.
TTGATCCAATCCATGCAAAACCGGAGCAGATTCTACCATTCATTTCACACTTGGCAAGATCAGGCCTTTCCCATTCTACTCTTAAAGTATTTCTAGCGGCTATTTCAAGATTTCGACAAGATAGTTCCAACTCTCTTTATTCAGCTAGGATCATTCAACGGTTCTTCAAGGGATTGTTTCGAATGTTTCCTCTTATCAGCTGCCCACCTCTATCCTGGCATCTTAACGTGGTGCTTGCACAACTTATGCGACACCCCTTCGAACCTATTCATAGAGTAGATTTGAAGTTTTTATCTTGGAAAGTGTCTCTGCTATTAGCTTTAACATCACCTAGGAGGGTCAGTGACATTCAAGCCTTCACTATTAATCTGCCTTCCCTTCAATTCACTTCAAACTCGGTAGTTCTACGCACTAACCCCAGTTTTATGCCTAAAGTACCTTCGGACTTTCATCTAAATGAACCGATAATTTTATAGACTTTCTTTCCTAATCCTCAATCACCTGCGGAAAGAACTTTGCATACTCTTGACATCAAGAGATGTCTAAAATTCTATTTACAACAGACTTCTTCAATCCGTAAATCTTTTTTTTTCTTTTCGATCTTTATTTAGATAGTCCTAAGCTTCCGCTCACCTTATGGGCAATGGACTATGGACTTCATCACTAGAGGACCCGCTAATATAAATGGGGAGAATATCCACTGATTATTGGATTCTATTCTGATTCATCATAATGGATGGTCTAATTTTATCCTGATTTAACTCCAATTTGCAACTATATTTCTGCGGACCATTTAAGATGTGACACGTCACCATGGCGCCTTAACACATCCTCTGAGTGACCTATCGCATAGGACAGACGTATTGGGGTCTCTACCCCTATACCTCACCACCCTTAACAGACCTCCTGGATGGGAGTTCTCCCCACTCCATCTATCATGGCAGGGCCCCGCCTGATCCCCACGGGTGACAACTACTACACCGTTGACTATCCTCCTAAGCTCTCCAAAACCGCCAAGAAATCTTTCAAACACTCGATCCTAAAAAGTCACCCAGAGACCCTGGTCTCCAAATTACGTTTCAGCGCGGACAAGGGCACAGTCATCCATGACCTCATCTTCTACTCCAGAAAAATGTCCCTTTGGCGTAAAGTCTTCTCGAACCTCCTTAAGGTACATGAAGCCAAAACAATCCATACTGCAACAAACTCACGATCATTCCATCCGCAAACCTGCGTGTTATCCTCACCATCACCCTCCACAAAAACAGCATCATCCTTATACAAGCTCCTCCCAGAGACCTCACTAAATTCGCAGACTTCTCCACCTGCCTTAAAAATTATGTGCACGACCCTCCTCTGCCCACGCCCCCCCTGCAACACCCCTCGCCCAATCCACCAAGGGTGCCTATCCTTTCTCTAACCTCCCATGCTGGGGATCGCGACACGGGTCGATCTAGCCCCACTACCACACCACCAGCGCACACTAACAACTGTTTGCCTATACCGCCGATCTCAGGCCTTGTAGCTCCCACCTCTCCTTTGGCTACTATAATGCCCCCTATGGATCACGCCTCTAGTAGTCTTCGCCCCACTACCATGCTACCAGTACATGCTAACAGAAACATTCCCAAACCCATAACCTCTTGCCCGCAAAATCTTCACCCCCATTTGATTATTGAAACTCCTGCTAGGGCTCACAACACTGGTCGTCTTAGTCACACCACTAGGCTACCAGCTCACCCCGTAAGAATCACTCCCATCCCATCTGCACCCTGCCCACAAGTGCTTCCCTCTTATAGGGATGTTGATACTCTCCAGCACAGAGCCACCAAACTAACCCTAAACATCCACAGCGCCATTCTGGATCTAATGAAACTCCTGCACTTCACTGAACTGTCTTGCTCGAATCTCAAGCTCTCGTAGAGCTCTATCCTCCCCCCTTACTCCGAGCCCCTCCTTCACCCATTACCGCTATCCCTGAGACACCTGTGCCCCCACAAGCAGACCTGCCACCTATCGGAGGACGAAGTTCTGGCTCTCCTCCTTTCCTACAATCCTACCCCTATCACGACTATCCCGCTAGACCTCACAGAGGATGAAGTTGCAGCCCTCCTCTCTAGCTACAAATCTGCCCTGACAACCCCTTGCCCCTTAGACCTGAATGACAAACACCCTATCCGCACGGTTGCAGCCAACCCCAACAGACCCTCTATCATCCGCATCAGAGGAGGGGTCAATAGCAACCTAGCGATAGTACCCATCTCTGCCCCTACCCACAACACACACTCTGACCCCATCTATCCGGGCTCCTAATTAACTGCCGCTCTGCAGTAAAGCACGCCTCGGATGTTGCTGACCTCATCCTGAGCCATAAATCGGACTTAGCGATCTTGACGGAATCTTGGCTCACCGAATCCTCATTGCCCTGCCTAGACCTCTTAGTCCCACCCAATTACAACATCATAAGACTAGAAAGGCAGTCAAAAAAAGGAGGCGGCATTGCCTGCATCTATCACTCTTCCCTCCTTGTTAAAGAACTTCTGGGTGATCCTACACACTCCTTTGAATACCTTTCACTCTCCATTTGCAACAACAACACCCAACTGTACAGACTACATATCTTTTACCATCCCCCAGGCAAAAATGACACCTTCACTGACCACCTTATGGAAATCATCACAATCAAGGCTTCCCCTAACTCTAATGACATTTTCCATGGTGATTTTAACTTGCACTGGAACGACCCCAAAGACCAGCAGGTCAATGCCATCAGAGACTGCTTGGCTGACCAAGCCCTTACCCAAGCCTGCACACTCCCTACTCACATGAAAGGCGTCACTCTAGACTGGATCATCGCCAGGGAATCAGCAGTCAAACTTATCTCTATAGACCCATGTGACTGGTCCGACCACCCCGCTTTTTCCATCCTTCTGCCCGGCACCCACAAGACATGGACACCACAACACGTAATCCCCAAACCATGGGTTAGAGCCACCAAGAACCTAGATCACGGACAATTGGCTGCGCACTGTGAGACTGACCTCCCACCCTCCCTCATCTCCCTTCGGTCTACAACCTCACTGAACATTACTCCTCTACCATATCCAACATTCTCGATGACCTTGCTCCACTAAACCTCAAAAGAACCCAGACCAAAGACCAGAATATCTAGTTCAACAAATCCCTCAACAAGGAGAGGAGATCCCTTTGGCAGACAGAACGTAACTGGAAACAGCACCCGTCAGCAGTCCACCTAAAGCTTCTCCGACAGGCCAGATATGCCTACAATAGGAAAATCTTCAACTAAAAAAAAAAATTCTTCAGAACAGAACTAGATAACGCCAAAAAGAGACCATGCAAGTTATTTGACTTGGTCAAACACCAATCCAACAAACTAGCAAAAACCTCTAAAGAAACCCTCTAAATCGCTAATATCTTGCGAAGAATTCTCCTCCTACTTCTGCAACAAAATCTCTGCCTTAGGAATAGAACTCAATCACCTACCACATGTATGCTGACGACACACAGATCTACATAAAAAACTCTTCTCCTAAGGACATTCTCTCCCTGAATGAGGCCTTGAAGCAGACTGTCCACTGGCTCACCTCTAACCAGCTCAAACTTAATTTAAAAAAAATCGAGTTTCTTCTTATCTCCCCACCCAGAACGAATCCAGACATCCAAGAATGGATCAAAGCCATCACAGCGCTAAACTGCTCTCCTACCATTGTGGACTCTCCTAAATCCCTGGGAATAACTCCAGACAGCAGCTTGAACATGCGTGGCCATATCAATTCGATGGCCAAAGCTGCCAGATTTCACCTGAGTTACCTAAGAAACTTGAAACCCTTCCTCGACCCTCCCAACCTAAAAATGGCAACCCAGGCACTAGTCATCTCTAGACTAGAATACGGTTGCTCTACTCTTGCAGGTCTACCTAAGAACTCTCTGGTCCCACTGAAAGCCTGACTCAACGTCGCCGCCAGACTCCTAACCGGTTCAAGGAAATTCGACCACATCTCTTCCTACCTGAAAGCCCTGAATTGGCTTCCTCTCAAGGCCAGAATGGCCTGCATTACTCACAAGCTCTATACTCTAATCCCCCTGCATTCCTTGTCCAGAAACTCGTGATATCTGGAGGGGCCAGAAACTCCCTGTTTGCCAGAGACCTTCTGCTCCAACCAGCTAGTTTCTGGAAAAAGAAAACCTACAATCAGGCCTTCTCTGGTGCGCTCCAAGTATATGGAACTCTCTCCCGCCCACCATCAGAAGACTGTCATCTTTTGCACGCTTCAAAAAGGAGACCTTATGAGCAAATTCTTTGCCTAACAACCGCTTTACCATCTCTTCTACGACCTTGTACCACCCGCCATGACGGCTTTATCCTTGACTTTCCCAGCCCTCTGGGCTTCCCACCCGGGAGCTGAGACTACCTACTCTCTTGTATAATAACTCTACCTGTTTTTATCCCAATATTTATCAGGAACTTGAGACTGCCTGTTTTTCCTACATAATGTACCTAACCCTTGTATCCCTTTAATATCCTCCCCTCCTATGCCCTTTGTATACCACCCCCTCAATCCTGTAAACGCTCTGATACCCTCACGGGTCTGGTTCACGCTCTATAAAACCTTAAAATAAATAAATAAATTGTGGCCTATGGAAGGGTACGCCAGGGACACCCAATATCCAAGCAGACCATAGCTCGTTGGATTTCTGCTGCAATTTGTTTCTGTCATCAGCAAGCAGGAAGACCATTACAAACAACTTCACGAGCATATTCTACTAGAGCAATCCCCTCCTCTACTGCTCTTTTTGCTGGTGTGCCTCTTCATCAAATCTGCAGAGCTGCAACATGGTCCAGCAGGCAGACTTTTACCAAGCACTACTGTTTGGAAGCTGCCAGTAATGCAGATACGTCTATGGGACAAGCAGTTCTCCGTAATCTTTTTAAATAAGGTGAGCCTCTGTTCTTCCCTCCTTCTCTTTACTGTTTTCTCAGAAACATATTAGCTATGCTTATTTATTTATATAAACATTGCCTTTTATATATATATATATATATATATATATATGTATCACGAGGAAGCCCCGACGCTGGCATGCGGACCTGCGGTGTTGGAAAGACTGGCGCCGCTAAAGGGACAATTCCACTCGCAAGTGAGTGTTCGTTGTAATATGGCGGGCGCTGTATTTCCTGATGACACTAACCCACTTGGGTATTATTTGGACATTACTTTGCAACAACAGCATCACCCACTGGCGTTACACTTTCAGGTTTGGACTGCCAATACCATCATGCAATTTGGGGCACACTCGTGCAGGCAGAAGGCCTTGCCCAGAAGGGCGGGGTCTGTTTTGCAATAAAGAGCAGGTGTTCCAAACCTCTTGTCGCTGTTGCAGTGCTTTGTTTGGCTCGTGAACAAGGATTCATTTCCGAAACGCGTAGAGCCCTGGATATTCTACTGTGCCAGTTGGGGAATCAGGAGCTTACCGTGACCTCACCACACGAGGGTACGGAGTTGTGTGGGCTTCCTCACTGTGGGCAACTTTTGTTCTGTGGATGTTGGCGGCTTGGCCCAAGTCGCGAGGAAGCCCCGACGCTGGAATGCGGACCTGCGGTGTTGGAAAGACCGGCGCCGCTAAAGGGACAATTCCGCTTGCAAGTGAGTGTTCGTTGTAATACGCGGGCGCTGTATTTCCTGAGGACACTAACCCACTTGGGTATTATTTGGACATTAATTTGCTACAACAGAATCACCCACTGGGGTTACACTTTCAGGTTTGGACTGCCAAAACCATCATGCAATTCGGGACACACTCGTGCAAGCAGAAGCCCTTGCCCAGAAGGGAGGGGTCTGTTTTTCAATAAAGAGCAGGTGTTCTAAACCTCTTGTCGCTGTTGCAGTTCTTTGTTTGGCTCATGAACAAGGACTCATTTCGGAAACGCGTAGAGCCCTGTATATTCTACTGTGCCAGACGGGGAATCAGGAGCTTACCGTGACCTCACCACACGAGGGTACGGAGTTGTGTGGGCTTCCTCACTGTGGGCAACTTTGTTCTGTGGATATATATATATATATATATATATATATATATATATATATTATATATATATATATATATATATATATATATATATATATATATATATATATATATATATATATATATATATATATATATATATATATATATATATATTCACTGAAAAAACCATAGGTTATAGACCATATATAGTTAGGGATTAGCCTTTTCAGAACCTTATTTTACTCACACAAAACCATTGAAATTTCATATATAGTTAGTTGCACTAACTATATATCGCGCACCCGCAATCCACTGCTGATGATGTCACATATTACATCATTCATGACATGGTCAGTGACATCACTGATGACTTCACTGATCACAACATCCAGTGACTGTATGTTTCTGTAAAGTTAAATATGTCTTACATATTGAAGAATGAGTGGATGTATAAGTGTTTGGATGAAGGATTTAGTAGGTGCATTACTGACTGTATGAGTGAGTGATTAGATGTGTCTCACTGAGTGCATGGGTTAGTGACTAAACTGTCTTAATTTGTGCATCATTATGTCTGTTGTTCTGTAAACTGCTGAATGTGTTAATCAGTAGCTATATGAGTAACTATATGGGATATTCATTGGTTGCCCAAGTATTTGTATGGGAGACTGAGTATGTGTATGAGTGGCTGGGAGGTGTATGACTCTGTGCATAGATGTGTGAGCAGTTGATTCACTAGATGTATGGGTTCAAAAGTGCATGTGGAAACAGCTGCACGGGCGGTTGACTGTGTGCATGAGTGTATTGGTGAGTGAATGGATATCTCAGTGCAACATGTCAAAGTAAGTACATATGTAAAACACAGTGCATGTGAGAGTTGACATATATAACCGTGCATAAGAGCCAGTGAATGTGTGAGTGGCTGTATGGATCATTGTGAAATTGTATTAGGGATCATATAGGAAATTAAATATGTGTTAGAATATGTTTGAATTAGTAAGGTGTGTATAACTGTATAGTTGAGGAAATGGAGGTGTGATTGATTCTTTGCATGACTGAGTAGATGTATGAGTAACTTCATGGATGAGTGACAGTCTGTGAGTGTCTGTTTACACTGATTGTAGCTAAGGTTATATTATAGTCTGAAGAGGTTCATCGTATTATCACATGAATGATATCATCAGTGATGTTGTCAGTGATGTCATTTGAGTTGTCATCAGTGATGTCATCAGTGATGTCATTTGATATGTCATCAGTGATGTCATCAGTGATGTCATTTGAGATGTCAACAGTGATGTCATCAGTGATGTCACTGACCATGTCATGAATGATGTAATATGTGACATCATCAGCAGTGGATTGCGGGTGCGCGATATATAGTTAGTGCAACTAACTATATATGAAATTTCAATGGTTTTGTGTGAGTAAAATAAGGTTTTGAAAAGGCTAATCCCTAACTATATATGGTCTATAACCTATGGTTTTTTCAGTGAATTTTCAAGGTTTTGTAAATGCAAATTCCTAACTATATATGGTCTATAACCTATGGTTTTTTCTGTGAATTTCATTGGTTTTTTAAAAGCTAACATCTGTAGCTGTAAAATGTATTCTTCTTTAAATCCCAAAATATATTTTAGATGTTTATTGATAATTTTTTTTTAAATATTGTTTTTCTTCGCTTCCGGTAAGCGAACGGGGAAGCTTTCCGTTAGCTCAACTTGATGCCGCGACCTAGTCCGCGAACCGGTAAACGTTTAGTTAGCGCAACTGTGACGCGTCGCGGAAGCGTGACGTATCACGTTGTCGCGTAATGCGTCTTATGACGCGCCGCGTTAGCGCTCCCGGAAGTGTTCCGGACCGCGAACCGGAAACGATCCGGGACGCGGCGCGCACCGCATAACGTAAGCGGAACAGGTCATGTGACTTGTTTATCAAACTTTTCATTGGTTCATTTCACTTTTGGTTTCCAAATGATGTATGACTAGGTCATGTGACCTAAAAATAACACTTTTCATTGGTTCAGAACTTTTGCTTTTCCCAAATCATGTAAACCCCTCCTTCTTTCCTCACTCTGACTTTCATCTTGGTGAGAGAAAGACCATTTTCCAGTATTTCAGCAATGGCTTCTATCCTTGCTTCAGGTGGTGGACCCCCACCACCACCTCAACCTCCTCATGACAAGAGAGGACCACCATCACAATTCATCTCCAACAGAGAGGAGGAAGAGGAGGACCTAGAAGAAGAGGACACAGATGAACCTCAATTTATACAGGAGTTGCCCCGTGTTTCAAAAAGGAAAACAAGTTTCATATGGCAGTTTTTCTCAATCCCTCGAGGGGAGAAGAAGGTCAATGCCAAGTATGCCACCTGCCTAATCTGCAAATACAGATTATTTAGAGGCACTGACAAAAAGTATAGTATGGGCAACTATACTATTCATCGCCATATGGCCAGGTGGCATCCATTAAACTACAGCCGGGCAGAGTTAAGGGACCTTCAAGATAATCCCCCGACAACTCCTGTGGCCAGATCAACATCAACTATATCTTTGACAGGACGAGAGGCACAGGAAACTGTGCCAAACATACAGCCAAACTTCAAACACATGAAGTTTACGTGCATATATTGTGGTGCTCTGCTCTCATGTGGGAACATGAGCGTGAACTTAATCAACTTGGTGTTTGAAAACCATAAGTGCCCTAACCCACCCAAACAGTAATTTTTTTTTTGCTCCTGTTGAGCTCTTTTCAATGCCTGTTTTTTGTTGTTTCCCCTCCATGAAAAACACAAAAAAACCATAAAACTGTTCTAAAAATACAAAAAAAAAAAAATGTTCAGAAAAAAAAAAAAAACAACAAAAACATTAAAAAAAAAGTTCTTTTCAGAACTACCTCCCCTTTCAAATAAAATTGCTAGAATGTTTAGCACTCTGGCAAGCTCTATTTCTTTTGGTTCGCTTTCCGGTTCGCTGCCCGGTTCGCGAACTTGAAGCGAACCAAAAAAATATTTTTTTAAAAAAAAGAAGAGTTAGTATAAGGGAAGTAAACAGAGAGTAATGTTAAAAGAAAGACAGCTATAGGGAGTAAACCAGAGATACTGTTTAATAGATCTATTTATTAATTCAGGATGACGATAAGTTGTGGCAAATTTAGATTTTGATTATGCCCTTACACCATTTTTTGGACATTATTAACATGCCTATGTAACTCCCATAATCAAAATCTAAATTTGCCAAGCACAGGTGGGAGCGTATTTACAAGACACTTGCCCCATGAGGAATGCTTTCCATTTAAAAAGGGAAAAATAACATCAAAGACACTTAAATGCCTTATAAATATGACCCAAAACAACCTATGAAGCTCTAGCAGTACATATCCAGCAATGTAATTGATTTCAAAAATCGTTTTTAAAAACAACATATCTGTTTCAGCTTACATAAGAGACCATGGAATGGGCTCCATGTACAACAATAACTTGTGTTACTGCATGCCAGAATGCTACACCGAATATGCAATTACAATTTCTCAAAGAAACAAAATCTATTTGTATATCACTAGAGACAAAGCCACATTTTAAAAACACAGCTTTCTTCATCATTTTCTCCTTAAATCATACTATTCTCTATCTAAATTAAATAAATCTTTTCTCACCTTAGCAAATACTTTTTGAGTTTTGAAAACAGTCTCAGAAATACACCAAATTGTCTTCAGCAGAAGAAAAAGGATGCACTCCAGAGGCTGCAGCTATTGAAAGCACAGAAATACAGATATTCATTTCACATATCTCTCATATTAGCCAATCATAACTCTTCCCTCACTTTTTTCAAATCAAAACCCTTCCCCCCTCTGCCCTCTCTGCCTTTTTTCCATAGCAACCACCTCCTGGAAGACCTCTCATGTTTGCAAATTCACACAACAATGTTTCAATTGAACTCTGAACTCTCAGTGCACCTGCGTATCCAGTGCAATCTTTCATTAAATGTTTCTTCCTTGACCATTCAAATTACATCTTTCAAAGAACACATCCATGCACCCTAACTTTCTGTTTTCAGAAATGGAAATGCACCAATCACTGCTAATGAATCATTAGCATTGGAAATCCACAGTTTTTTTTCTTTACAAACTCCTACTGTTTCAACTGCCCTTTCATTACCACACTTCATCTGACTGCAGCACAACCTTCTCCCACCATGTTTAATGTCTGGATTGTTGGACATAGTTACATCCACTGGGCTCAAAGGTATGCTGAGAACAGAAATTTACCTAACCTCAATTTACAAGATGTGGAAATTAAGTGGTTGGGCCAAAGAGGATTAAAATGTCACCAATTGATACCATTGGTGAAAACCTTTATGCATTTGCCAAAACCTGACCTGTTAATTGTGCACTGTGGAGGTAATGATTTGGGCACTTTGACTGGGGTAGGTCTGGAAATGCTTTTAAAGGACACCTTTGAGCAATTAATGGCACTTTTCCCTCAAACTGCCTTGGTATATTCCAATATATGCCAAAGACAGAAATGGAGGTGGTCCAACCAATTTTGTCCACAAATTGAGAAAGCGAGGAAGCATGTAAACAAATCTGTTTCAGCTTTCATGAGAGACCATGGAATGGGCTCCTTGTACAACAATAACTTGCGTTACTACATGCAAGATATCTACAGAGGAGATGGAGTTCACTTCTCAGATGAGGGCAACAGAATTTTCATTCTGAATTTAAGACTGTGCATTGGTACCTACTTATAAGTACCAAAATGTACCATAAACCCAAAAGCTCTTCTCAGAGCTACCCTTCATCTGATCACTCACAATTATTATTTTTTTTAGTTTTTTCACTAATTTTCTACAAAATACGCTCCCCGGGGCGCTATCCGGTTCGCTAACCGAAAGCTAACCTCGCGGAATTTTTGTTAAAAATGTTTTTTTTCCGCACATATAAGCCTCCTCAGCCACCCTCAGAAAACCTAGGGGGTCAAGATAAGTCTACCATGACCCCTTCTACCCATTCTAAACATTATTTGCCCTCCATCTTGTATCTTAATGCGACCGAAACACAAAATGGTGCACTCCCGTGACGCTTAAGGTTCGCTAACCGAGCCGCTTTCCGGGAAGCGGTCCTAAAAAAAGGTGGGAAAGTAATTTACAGAAAAACGACTAGAGACACTCTCACCAAATATAGATTAGCTCATACTACATAACAATCCCTTTCATTTTCACAAATTTGATTGAAATTTCATTTAGCCATTTAGCCTGTAGACCTCTCTAAGTACCATGAGGTAAATTACTTCACAAAACACATCTGAAGTGTTGGAATTGACAACCAATGAAAATGTTACTTTCATTTTCTACTTTTATTACCTGACATTTGATTGGTTATATACCTGAATATATATATAGGAAGAGAAGGAAACACAGCCATTTTGACTGCTACTTCGTGAAGTGCACAACAAAAAATCAACTGATAACTTCAACTTATATTTGAAAGGTAAGATATTATTTATAAAACTTAAGTATGTTCTGTACTGAAACCTAATTAGAAAAACATTTTCTGAGAATTATATTCTATCACTCTGTAATACTTATAGAAAAAAATAGACTACTCTGTTTTAGTTATGGCAGAGCCATTCCAAGAATTTGCAAGACCATAGGCTAAAAAGGAACGTGCGCGAAGCCCCCTCCAATTTACATAAGTGGCCCCTTGCAAGGAGACCATTCACAGGCACTGAGGGGGCCCCATTGTCCAGCATTTTGACGCCCCCACAGTTTTAACTTTAAATCCACACGCATATCTCACACCTTCATAGGTGTGAGAATTGATTGTGGTCTAAAAGTTAAAACTGTGGGTGCGCAAAAATGCTGGACAATGGGCCCCCTCAGTGCCTGTGAATGGTCTCCTTGCAATTGAGGGAGCGTCTCCTTCTCCCTCCCCTATACCTCCTGACACCATCCATGGGAGGCCCAAGGAGGGGGCCCCCTGCAATAGACCTTAATTGCAGGCGACACCTTTCTTTGTGAAAAAAACACTATATAAATAACCAAACTGCCAATCTGTACTGAAACCCAACAATGCCCTTTCTGTACTGATATATTTTTTAAAAATTCATTTTTCAGAATTGAAAATGGAAGAACAACAAAACAACATGAAAACTGAAGCAGAAGAAAAAATTCAGACACAAGATGACATGGATTTCTACGACGACACAATAAATAATGAACTTGTCCAATGCGTAGATGCAGTAGATTTTCTACTAAAAAATGAAGAAAAAAATGATCACGATTTTTTAGATTTTCTTTTAAATTTTGAAAAACAAAATGAAAAATAAATTTTAATTTCTTAATTCAAAAATTGTTTGACACATTATTTTTATATGTTTATTGAATGTTAAAAGTTTAATGAATTATGACACACAATCAAAATAAAAAATAAAAAATTAAAATAAAGAAAACAAAAACAACAAATAATTAACATACAGTATTAGAAAAGTCTATCATTCTTTTATCCTTATAGTACGATGCCCAGAACGCTTTCCGGTTCGCGAACTTGGCGCTTACCACGCAAAAAAAAAAAATTTTTTTTTTTTGACCCTCCTGGGCCCTTTTAAAACCTCCACATAAAACCTAGGGGGTCAACGAGGATCTACTATGCCCCCTTTTGGTAATTTCCCCCTTTGTTTTGGCCTCCTCTTGTCTCTCGATCCTACCGAGAGACAAGATGGCAGCCGCTCCGGACTGTTTAGAATGTTGACAGACACCGGAGAGCCAATCAGCTTCGCTTCGCAAAGTTCCGATACGCGAAAAGTTCGCTAACCGGATCGCTGCCCGGAGCGCTGTTACAGATATATATCTTGTTTTAAACGTTAATTTCTCAAAATCCACTGAAGCAAATATATTGAGACCTAGCAAAGGCACATCAGGCTAACAGTCCCTACAATTTTGCCAAGTTTGGTGGAAATCCATTCAGCCGTTCGGGCTAAAAGTGAGGCCAACCGCCCTATGGAAATTAACATGGGAAGAACGCGTTTTGGGACCCCCCTTTTATCTCAGCCCCCCCTTGCCGAACACCCCCCAAATTTCTAGGAGCTGCTCAGAAACAAAATGTGCCATTTTCCAGAAAATTTCAGCCAATTCCATCCACATACGCCAAAGTTATTAGACATAGAATTTTCAGAAATCCCATAGGGAAAAAATCCTAACTATATATACCTACTGGCGACCGCCAGTAGGTAATATATATATATATATATATATATATATATATATATATATATATATGTGTATATATATATATATATATATATATATATATATATATATATATATATATATATATATATATATATATATATATATATATATATATATATATATATATATATATATATATATATATATATATATATATTCACAGAAAAAACCATAGGTTATAGACCATATATAGTTAGGAATTTGCATTTACAAAACCTTGAAAATTCACTGAAAAAACCATAGGTTATAGACCATATATAGTTAGGGATTAGCATTTAAAAAACCTTATTTTACTCGCACAAAACCATTGAAATTCCATATATAGTTAGATGCACTAACTATATATCGCGGACCCGCAATCCACTGCTAATGATGTCACATATTACATCATTCATGACATGGTCAGTGACATCACTGATGACATCACTGATGACATCTCAAATGACATCACTGATGACATCACTGATGACAACACCCAGTGACTGTATGTTTCTGTAAAGTTAAAATATGTCTTACATATTGAAGAATGAGTGGATGTATAAGTGTCTGGATGAAGGATTTAGTAGGTGCATGACTGACTGTATGAGTGAGTGATTAAATGTGTCTCACTGAGTGCATGGGTTAGTGATTAAAGTGTCTTAATTTGGCAATCATTATTTATGTTCTTCTGTAAACTGCTGCATGTTTAAATCAGTAGCTATATCAGTAACTATATGGGTTATTGAATGGTTGCCCAAGTATTTGTATGGGAGACTGAGTATGTGTGTGGGTGGCTGGGAGGTGTATAACACTGTGCATAGATGTGTGAGCAGTTGATTCCCTAGGTGTAATGGTTCAAAAGTGCATGTAGAAACAGCTGTATGGACAGTTGACTGTGTGCATGAGTATATTGGTGAGTGAATGGATATCTCAGTTCTACATCTTAAAGTAAGTACATATGTAAAACACACTCCATGTGAGAGTTGACATATATAAATAACTGAACATAAGATCCAGTGAATGTGAGAGTGGCTGTATGAATCATTGTGAACTTGTATCAAGGATTGTATAAGAGAGTAAATATGTGTTAGTATATGTTTGAATAAGTAAGGTGTGTATAACTGTATAGTTGAGGAAATGGAGGTGGGATTGATTCTTTGCATGACTGACTAGGTGTGTGGGTAACTCCATGGATGTGTGACAGTCTGTGAGTGCCTGTTTACACTGAGTGTATCTAAGGTTATATTAGAGTCTGAAGATGTATTATCACATTAATGATATCATCAGTGATGTATTCAGTAATGTCAAATGAGATGTCAGTGATGTCATCAGTGATGTCATTTGAGATGTCATCAGTGATGTCATCAGTGATGTCACTGACCATGTCATGAATGATGTAATATGTGACATCATTAGCAGTGGATTGCGGGTCCGCAATATATAGTTAGTGCATCTAACTATATATGGAATTTCAATGGTTTTGTGCGAGTAAAATAAGGTTTTTTAAATGCTAATCCCTAACTATATATGGTCTATAACCTATGGTTTTTTCAGTGAATTTTCAAGGTTTTGTAAATGCAAATTCATAACTATATATGGTCTATAACCTATGGTTTTTTCTGTGAATTTCATTGGTTTTTTAAAAGCTAATATCTATAGCTGTAAAATATATTCTTTATTAAGTGACGTATCATGTAGCCCGTGAGACGCCTCATGATGCATCGCATAACCGTGACGTATCGTCTCTGCAGCGCAAACCAAACCCAAAACGTAAGCGCGCCAGAACACGCTTAAAGATATATATATATTTTTTTAACCTTAATTAGACAAAATCCACACGTGCACATATCACAAACGTTCAAAAAACACAATATGTCGGACTCCCGTTACGCTGCCGGTTAGCTGCCCGGTTAACGTACCAGGAAGCACCTTTACCGCGAAAAATCGCAATTTTTTTTTTCACCCCCCAGGGAACTTTAATAGCCCCCTCATCAATCCTAGGGGTTCAGGAGGGGTTTGCCTTACCCCTTTCATTCATTTACACCTTTTTTTTTTTCCACCTCTTGTCTCTCGATCCCACAGAGAGACAAGATGGCGGCCGCTCCAGACTGTTTACAATGATAACAGCCAATCAGCTTCTCCTCAGACTCCCGTTACACTGCCGGTTAGCTGCCCGGTTAGCTGTCCGGTTCGCGTACCAAGACGCGTCTCTACGGCGAAAAAAACAGATTTTTTTTTTTTTTTTTTGGGCCCAGCGTGGCTCTATAATATCCCCTCATCAATCCTAGGGGGTCAGAAGGGGTCTACCTTGCCCCTTTCCTTCATTTCCCCCTTTGTTTTGGCCTCCTCTTGTCTCTCGATCCTACCGAGAGACAAGATGGCGGCCGCTCCGGACTGTTTACAATGTTGACAGCCAATCAGCTACTCGTCAGACTCCCGTTACACTGCCA
Organism: Lissotriton vulgaris; assembly: GCF_964263255.1. NCBI lineage: Eukaryota > Metazoa > Chordata > Amphibia > Caudata > Salamandridae > Lissotriton > Lissotriton vulgaris. Next base: position 454,483,094 of record NC_141700.1, read on the forward strand.
GTTAGCTTCCCGGTTAGCTGCCCGGTTCGCGTACCAAGACGCGTCTCTACGGCGAAAAAAATCGGAATTTTTTTTTTTTTTTTTTTTGGGCCCAGCGTGGCTCTATAATATCCCCTCATCAATCCTAGGGGATCAGAAGGGGTCTACCTTGCCCCCTTTCCTTCATTTCCCCCTTTGTTTTGGCCTCCTCTGTCTCTCGATCCTACCGAGAGACAAGATGGCGGCCGCACCGGACTGTTTAGAATGTTGACAGACACCGGAGAGCCAATCAGCTTCGCTTCGCAAAGTTCCGATACGCGAAAAGTAAGCGGACCGGAGCGCAGCCCGGAGCGCTGTTACAGATATATATCTTGTTTTAAACGTTAATTTCTCAAAATTCACTGAAGCACATATATTGAGACCTAGCAAAGGCACATCGGGCTAACAGTCCCTACAATTTTGCCAAGTTTCGTGGAAATCCATTCAGCCGTTCGGGCTAAACGTGAGTCCAACCGCCCTATGGAAATTAACATGGGAAAAACGCGTTTTGGGACCCCCCTTTTTTCTCGGCCCCCCCTTGACGAACCCCCCCCAAATTTCCAGGAGCTGCTCAGAAACAAAATGTGCCATTTTCCTGAAAATTTCAGCCAATTCCGTCCACAAACGCCAAAGTTATTAGACATAGAATTTTCAGAAATCCCATAGGGAAAAAATCCTAACTATATATACCTACTGGCTATCGCCAGTAGGTAATATATATATATTCACTGAAAAAACCATAGGTTATAGACCATATATAGTTAGGAATTAGCATTTACAAAACCTTGAAAATTCACTGAAAAAACCATGGGTTATAGACCATATATAGTTAGGAATTAGCATTTACAAAACCTTATTTTACTCACACAAAACCATTGAAATTTCATATTTAGTTAGTTGCACTAACTATATATCGCGCACCCGCAATCCACTGCTGATCATGTCACATATTACATCATTCATGACATGATCAGTGACATCACTGATGACATCACTGATGACATCACTGATGACATCTCAAATGACATCACTGATGACATCACTGATGACATCTCATTTGACATTACTGATCACATCACTGATGACATCATTCATGTGATAATACAGTGAACCTCTTCAGACTCTAATATAATCTTACATACACTCAGAGTAGATAGACACTCACAGACTGTCACTCATCCATGGAGTTACTCACACACCAAGTCAGTCATGCAAAGAATCAATCACACTTCCATTTCCTCAACTATACAGTTATACACACCTTACTTATTCAAACATATACTAACACATGTTTACTCTCTTATACAATCCCTGATACAAGTTCACAATGATCCATACAGCCACTCACAAATTCATTGGCTCTTATGCACAGTTATTTTTATATGTCAACTCTCACATGTACTGTGTTTTACATATGTACTTACTTTGACATGTAGCACTGAGATATCCATTCACTCACCAATACACTCATGCACACAGTCAACCGCCCATACAGCTGTTTCCACATGCACTTTTGAACCCATACATCTAGTAAATCAACTGCTCACACATCTATGCACAGAGTCATACACCTCCCAGCCACCCATAAACACACTCAGATTCCCATACAAATACTTGGGCAACCAATCAATAACCCATATACTTAATCATAAAGCTACTGATCAACACATGCAGCAGTTTACAGAACAACAGATATAATGATGCACAAATTAAGACAGTTTAGTCACTAACCCATGCACTCAGTGAGAGACATTTAATCACTCACTCATACAGTCAGTCATGCACCTACTAAATCCTTCATCCAGACACTTATACATCCACTCATTCTTCAATATGTAAGACATATTTAGACTTTTCAGAAACATACAGTCACTGGATGTTGTCATCAGTGATGTCATCAGTGATGTCATTTGAGATGTCATCAGTGATGTCATCAGTGATGTCATCAGTGATGTCACTGATCATGTCATGAATGATGTAATATGTGACATGATTAGCAGTCGATTGCAGGTGCCCGATATATAGTTAGTGCAACTAACTATATATGAAATTTCAATGGTTTTGTGTGAGTAAAATAAGGTTTTGTAAATGCTAATTCCTAACTATATATGGTCTATAACCCATGGTTTTTTCAGTGAATATATATATATATATCACATCCCAAGGTGCCCCGGAACACAAGAACACCACTCCGCAAGGATAGGAAACATTCCTTTTATCCTTTTATTTTGCACTAACACGATCACAGCCCCAGTTCATGTTTGAATTCCCAACGGGTTTCATTGCCTCATGCAATTTCTTCAGGGGAAATGGGGAGACAGAGCAAAACCCGGTGCAGTACTTCAAACGGTTTTATAGATTGCACTTTTTCCCACAATGCAACGGTTTCTCAGTTACAACTGCTTGCTGGACTTTGAAGTACTGATTCGTCATGTGATCAAGGTCCAGGTGGGACCGAAATGCGTCATGGCGGCTTTGGTGCGGGATATTTGAAAAATAAAATTTGGCACGAAGAACTTTATGAACTTTATATATATATATATTCAGTGAAAAAACCATAGGTTATAGACCATATATAGTTAGGGATTTGCATTTACAAAACCTTATTTTACTCGCATAAAACCATTGAAATTCCATATATAGTTAGATGCGCTAACTATATATCGCGCACCCGCAATCCACTGCTGATGATGTCACATATTACATCATTCATGACATGGTCAGTGACATCACTGATGACATCACTGATGACAACTCAAATAACATCACTGACAACATCACAGATGACATCATTCATGTGTTAATACGATGAACCTCTTCAGACTCTAATATAACCTTAGATACAATCAGTGTAAACAGACACTCACAGACTGTCACTCATCCATGGAGTTACTCACACACCTAGTCAGTCATGCAAAGAATCAATCACACCTCCATTTCCTCAACTATACAGTTATACAAACTTTACTTATTCAAACATATACTAACACATATTTACTCTCTTATACAATCCCTGATACAAGTTCACAATGATCCATACAGCCACTCACACATTCACTGACTCTTATGCACAGTTTTTTATATATGCCAACTCTCACATGTACTGTGTTTTACATATGTACTTACTTTGACATGTAGCACTGAGATATCCATTCACTCACCAATACACTCATGCACACAGTCAACCGCCCATACAGCTGTTTCCACATGCACTTTAGAAACCATACATCTAGTGAATCAACTGCTCACACATCTATGCACAGAGTCATACACCTCCCAGCCACCCACACACACACTCAGTCTCCCATACAAATACTTGGGCAACCAATCAATAACCCATATAGTTACTCATATAGCTACTTATCAACACATGCAACAGTTTACAGAACAACAGACATAATGATGCACAAATTAAGACAGTTTAGTCACTAACCCATGCACTCAGTGAGACACATTTAATCACTCACTCATACAGTCAGTCATGCACCTACTAAATCCTTCATCCAGACACTTATACATCCACTCATTCTTCAATATGTAAGACATATTTTAACTTTACAGAAACATACAGTCACTGGATGTTGTCATCAGTGATGTCATCAGTGATGTCACTGACCATGTCATGAATGATGTAATATGTGACATCATCAGCAGTGGATTGCGGGTGCGCGATATATAGTTAGCGCATCTAACTATATATGGAATTTCAATGGTTTTATGCGAGTAAAATAAGGTTTTGTAAATGCAAATCCCTAACTATATATGGTCTATAACCTATGGTTTTTTCACTGAATTTTCAAGGTTTTGTAAATGCAAATTCCTAACTATATATGGTCTATAACCTATGGTTTTTTCTGTGAATTTCATTGTTTTTTTAAAAGCTAACACCTGTAACTGTAAAATGTATTCTTCTTTAAATCTTAAAATATATTTTAGATGTTTATTAATAATTTTTTTTTAAATATTTTTTTTCCTTCGCTTCTAGTTCGCGAACCGGGAAGCTTTCCGTTAGCTCATCTTGATGCCGCGACGTAGTCCGCGAACCGGTCAACGTTACGTTAGCGGAACTGTGACGCGTCGCGGAAGCGCGACGTATCACGTTGTCGCGTAATGCGTCTAATGACGCGCTGCGTTAGCGCTCCCGGAAGTGCTCCGGACCGCTAACCGGAAGCGATCCGAGACGCGGCGCGGACCGCGTAACGTAAGCGGAACAGGTCATGTGACTTGTTTATCAAACTTTTCATTGGTTCATTTCACTTTTGGTTTCCAAATGATGTATGACTAGGTCATGTGACCTAAAAATAACACTTTTCATTGGTTCAGAACTTTTGCTTTTCCCAAATCATGTAAACCCCTCCTTCTTTCCTCACTCTGACTTTCATCTTGGTGAGAGAAAGACCATTTACCTGAAGTTCAACAATGGCTTCCATTCTTGCTGCAGCTGGTGCACCCCCATCACCACCTCCACCTCCTCATAAGAAGAGAGGACCACCTAGTCAATTTACCTCCAACAGAGAGCAGGAAGAGGAGGAAGAAGAAGAAGAGGATCCAGATCAACAACAATTTATCCCAGAGTTGCCCCGTGTTTCAAAGAGAAAAACTAGTTTCATCTGGCAGTTTTTTTCCATCCCTCCAGGGGAGAAGAAGGTGAATGCGAAATATGCCACCTGCCTCATCTGTGATTACAGATTGTCAAGAGGCACAGAGAAGAAATATAGTATGGGCAACTATACTATGCATCGACATATGACCAGGTGGCATCCCTTGAACTACAGCCGGGCTGAGTTAAGGGACCTACAAGACAATCCCCCGACAACTCCTGTGGCCAGATCTACCTCATCAATGTCTTTGTCAGGAAGAGAGGCACAGGAAACTGTGCCAAATATTCAACCAAATTTCCAACATATGAGGTTTACTTGTATATATTGCGGTGCAATGTTGTCGTATGGGAACATGAGCATCAACTTGATTAATATGGTGTTCGAAAACCATAAGTGCCCTAATGCACCCAAGAAGTAATTTTTTTTTTGCTCCTGTTGAGCCGTTTTCAATGCCTGTTTTTTTGTTGTTTCCCCTCCATAAAAAACACAAAAAAAACATAAAACGGTTCTAAAAATACAAAAAAATCAAAAAATGTTCAGAAAAAAAAAAAAATATATAAAACAACAAAAACAAAAAAAAAAACTTCTTTTCAGAACTACCTCCCCTTTCAAATAAAATTGCTAGAATGTTTATCACTCTGGCAAGCTCTATTTCTTTTGGTTCGCTTCAAGTTCGCTGACCGGTTCGCGAACTTTAAGCGAACTAAAAAAATATTTTTTTTAAAAAAAGAAGAGTTAGTATAAGGGAAGTAAACAGAGAATAATAAAAAAAGAAAGACAGCTATAGAGAGTAAATGAGAGATAGTGTCAGTGACATCATCAGCAGTGCATTGCAGGTAAAAAGAGTAGAAAACATTTACCTTATAATTCTTGTTACCTTTTTAAAATATTTTTTCATACTTTCAATCTGTAAAACAGAGAACAAACATTTCCAAAAATATTAAAACATGTACTTAAAAATTAGAAAAGACAAGGGAAAAGGTTCAAGAACAAACAGTTTTTCAACAACTTTGACATTTACAGAAGTCTCTGCTTCTCTACGTCCCCTACACAATCCTAAATATATATATTTTACAAAAAACTGTATCTTGATGTTGAAGAACTGAGGCCTATTTTGGAACATGGTGCTTTTTTTGCACTGCTAATGTCTCACAATAGTGATGCAAATGCAGCGCAAAAAAGATGTAAAGCCATCATAAAATTGTGTCTAACATTTTAAATGATTGTTTCAGGATGCAAATAAGATGTCTGCTTTCAACAGCTTTCTTTGAGGTGAGGCCTATTCATTTTTTTTTTTAAAAAAACAGTACCCAGAAGTACAGCACTGTAAGGATTAAAATTGACACTTACAGAAGACTCAGTTTCTCCATATCTACTTCACATTTCTAAATGTATATCATAAGTACAAAAAGCAAAACATTAATTATACATGTTAAATGGTTTATTTTTGCTGTTCTCAGAATGTATCAAATTTCACTTAAATCAGTGACTTGAAGGTATTCATCATGTAACAGCGGGGAAAAAAAAACACAATCAAAATGATTGTGTTTAAAAAACCCATTCAACATAAGAAATCTGAATTCAAAACTCCTTAAAATTAACTTACTTTCAATGACGTCGAAGGATATCCTATGAACAGCGTCCACTGTGTTGTGCTATAAATATTGTCAGCCCGCCACTTTCTGAAAGAAAACCTCCAACGATTCGAAAAATATGCTACATACAAGAAAAGACTTCTCACATTCTACCACATGTTTCCACTTGGCCAAATCATGATGCAGCTATTCACAAGTCTTGTAATTCTTCCAATCAAATCCCGTCATTTTCTATATTCGCAACTTGCAAAAAGAAAACATTTAAGATAATTTTCACAATCCTGGACTACTAATATCTTACCCTTCTTTGTCACTCATGTTCTCCTTTTCCTATGACACTGATACTGCTTACTATGAAGCAGACTTACTTGCATCAGGTTTATATAGTCGGATTTTACAAAATAACATTACAATTAAAAGTTTGGGACCAATAATCTAGACAGCATTGCAGACTTACATTCCCTCAACTAGATGAACCTTTTCCAATTCTTCATAGGAAATCTCGAGATTCTTTCTTTAAAATTTTGGTTTTAAAAACACCAGGTAAGAATTTTTAGGGTCAAACGGCAATTTTTTTTTTAAACTTACAACGGAATCATTGCAGAATGACCAGCCGTTTCGAGACTTTAAATAAGCTGTATAATGTCCTGAAGTAGTTGAAGGACCATCGTGATAGATAATTGCTACAGTTACAAAAGTCCTTCCTGATATTGAAAGCTGAGAAGCCACAAGATTTTTTATTAAAGTTGACAATTTTGATCCATCAGGCCTACATCGTTGCATCATTAAAATGACATACTGGCCATATCTACGTATAAGTAATGTTGACATCATTTCAGATTTACATTGGCTACACTCCATGTTGTGATCCGCTGCATTTACTAGCTTATTAAAGGAGACTGATTTACTGTCTGGCAAAGTTAAATATATAAATCTTTCTGAGTCTACACTAGTAGTACTTGATACCCTACAATTCTCGCAGTCATGCTGCCATTGATAAGAAAGCCCAAACAGTTGATCTACATCTACACCCTCATCTTGCAATATATCAAGCATATACATTAAAAACTCCTGACAATCTTGCTGATTATTTTCAGAGAAGTCTGTTTGACCTGAACATTCATCTAACAGATAACGAACTTCAGACACACTTTCTACTTTTGTTCGATCAGTGCTACATTTCTCGAAAACAGAATTCAACAAACTGCATAAAATTTGTTCTGAATTCAACAGAATCTGTTCTTTTAAACTCTCTAGTGAAAAGAGAACATTAACCACTACATTTGCATAGCAGTTGACACCAGAACTGTTTTCAAATTGAAAACCAACAACATCTTCAACAGAATCCACTTTCTTTCTGCTAACAATTTTCGGTTCATTGACTTTTAGTCTTTTTGCAACAACCTCCCTACTATTACTGCTATTTCTACGTTTCCGGCCTACCACACGTTTCTCAAACAAAGGATATTGAGGCAAATGTGGCGCATACTCTCTTCTTAACCTATTGTATTCCTTAACACAATCTAGATCCGCACAAATGTTTGTGACATCACAGTCAATCAAGTACAATCCTGATAAAGTTCTAACTCGTGACAATGCCACATATGCCATACCCTCCTTGAACACAGAACTGCCAATATTCACCAATGCACAGTCTACACTTAAACCTTGCGATTTATGGATTGTCACCGCATATGCCAAGCAAACAGGAAACTGTTTACGGCGAACATATAAGTCTTTAACAAGCAAAAACCTAGCAGAACAACGACCAATTTGCTGTACTTCCTCAATGCCATCAAATTTAATTCTTAAAAATTCTATTCCATCTCTATTTCTGTATTTCTCAAAATCAACAACATTACCCATTGATCCATTTACCAGACCTCTTTCTACATGTAAATTCCTTCTCAAAATGATTCGGCAATTTAAACACACATTCAAAGTCTTTTCAAAACCCGCTGTTTTAGATATAGTCTTCTCTAATGAATCCAATTTTGATTTCAAATTGTCTGACAAAATAATTGTTGATCCCATATGCTCTAATTTGTCGATAGCTTCAAGTTTCACAATCTCTTGCTTTTCTAAATTCAACATTTTGTTGTTGAAGATGGCACATTCTGCAAGAGTTGGCATGAGACATATCCCGGATTTCTTCTCAGTAATTTTCTGAAAAATATTCTCAGGCACAATCTCTTGTGTGGGATATAAATTTGACAGTAATCGTGCATTTAAAGCTTCTTTCCCATGCTCAGTCACTTTTCCAATTCTAATATCTTGTAGAATATTCTTGTAATCTTCATCCTTTGCCTGACGCATATTTTGATGCAGTTCTGCATAATTGAAGTTTAACCATATATTGACGTTGCCAATGCTCCCTAGGCACTTCCTGGTATCTTCATGCGTGAGTATTTTGAACACAGGTTGACCTTTTACTGGTGTCAGCTGCAGAAGATCTCCGAAAACAATGATGTGTTTCCCACCAAATAACACATCATATTCAGTTTTAAGTACTTCTTGCATTCTCAAATGCACAAAGGCAAGCATGACATTGGAAACCATGCTTACTTCGTCAATGATAAGTAGTTTCATTTTCCTCAAGACTCTTGAAACTTCACAGCAAGCATCTCCAGATAACTTGTTGTATTGTAATTTGTTGTCATGCTCCACCGGCAGCATCAGTAGACGATGCAAAGTAATACCTTTAATGTTATGTGCTGCCAGTCCAGTAGGAGCGGTAACAACACAAGACAGCGATGACTCAGTCCTTTCCTGCAAATAACAAGAAATTGCTTTAATGAGGAAACTTTTTCCAGTTCCCGCTTCTCCACTCACGTACAGTCGGACAGGCTTCAACGATGTACATGAGCACTTGTTCTTCTCATGACTTAATCCGTGCTCAATTTCCGTGGTAACTTCATCATATATTTTCCTCTGCTCAACGTTGAGTTGTTTTTCCAAGTCTTCTAAGTTAACTGAATCCTCCTGAGCATGTGCCATGGCTCTTTCCACTTCATTCATAGCAGTGGCAGCTTCATTTTCGATAATAGGTCCTCCAAGTGGATCTTGACTCAATGAAACAGAACTCTGACTGTCCTGAGAACTGTCTCTGGCAATCTCGGCTGCAATCGTTGCTTCCTGCTCAATTTCCAAAGTTAGCATTTCTTGATATTTAGAAAAAGCAGGACATTCTATGGACTCCTTGGCTGCATTGAAAGAGTCTTCGTAACAGAGGAAATCTCCAAGCAGTTCCTCTTCTGCACGCCAAGGCTTGAAAAGTTGCAAAAGTGCTAAATAAAAAAACTCCTTTTTTTCTGGAGATTCACCACTCAATTTCCGATGGTTTACTAATTGGCATTTTCTTTGCTTGACCAGGCATCCCTCACTTCCAATTACAGCATACACTCCTTTCTCAATATCTTCTTTGATGTTCCTCTTGAATATATATTTTTGGAGAACCTCATATAGACAAACATTCTCAAGGTGACTGCTTCGATTTGGATAATATGTATCCAACATGTTGGTCTTCAAAATGTCGGTACTGTTTGGTTCCTTTTCTGCCAAATACTCAATTTCCCGGACAGGTTTTAGAACTCGATTTCGCGTTGCAGCAAGACCAAGACTCGCCCAAACGAGACTCCTGGATTTGGCATAGAGACTTGCTGAAGACAACCGGTCAGAACATTCGTAAGCTCCGATTTCTCGATGCGACAACATCTTCAGACTGAAACTGTACAACTTCTTGCTGAGGCTCTTTTCATGAGAAATGTCCTCCCACATACCCTTCAGTTCGGTCTTTTCTTTTTTGGTGATGTAAGATGTCACATACCGAGCCACAGCCATACAGTTGTCAGCCACAAACTGTATATCCATGTTAGCATTCCACATGGACAAAATCACTGGGTTGTAGTCATTGATGTACTTGGACTCTTCGTTCCTTTTCAAATTGTATGTATTCTTGGGTGATTTCCTCGTCACATTATGTCGCAGCGAAGACATCAAACTGTTCACTCTTCCTTTAGAAATCACCGGTCGTGGAAAGTTGAAACGACATTTGCTGTAGAACTTGTCCTTGTTTCTGAATTTACGACGACAGTACTTTCCACAACGATGGCTTTGGAAACGTAGAACTTGTTCTCTTAGACTTTTCTTCTCCGTTGCGTTTGGAACAGCACACGTAGAATACTGTTCGATGAAATTCATCACTAAGTCATCCGGATCTGTTCCAAATTTAGGTGCATCCTTGATCCACAACAACATATGTATATGAGGGGCACCTCTTGCTTGGTACTCTTTTCTCCAGAAGAAATCCAACACCTCTCCAAGAGGTGGATTCTTTTTATTTGTGATGAAAGACATCATAGCTTCAAATCTATGATTGAAGTACCTGCATACATTCACTGGATCCAAAGAACACAGTTCTCCAGGTGTCTTGAATTCAATGTTTTCAATATTTCCATTTGCCTCTCGTAGAAATTCAAGTAAGTCTTCCCAGCCATACTCGGCACAGCTCAGAGTGAGGAACCATGTTGGAGTTCCTAAGTTCCTCAGCATACATTTTAAATCACCATGACGACGGTACCAGTACTCATTAGTACCACGCTGACACGCCATGAGATTAATTAAGTGAGAATCCAAAATACTGTCTTGGACATTGACTTTATGCATAAAGTCACTTGCCGAGATGTTTCGCATCTGTATACCACTTTTTAAGATGTGGTTCACTGCATATGACAGTCCAGACAGATCGCTTTCAAACAGGAGATGAAACAAATAGGGAATGCATTGCCGAAACCTAGGATCTGCTGCATACAATCGTAAAGTCCGGTATTCAGACGCAGGAATTTGATGAGGTCGCTCATCATATCTTCCTCCTTGACCTGTGGGAAATAGCTGTGGGAAACACCGAGCTTCCAAACTTTCCTCCCAAACACTAATGGGACTCCCTTTGGCTTGTTTCATTTGAAACAACTCAATAGCATTCCCCATGACTTCCTTGGAATGCAAAGGATGAACACTATAATGTTCATATATTTCTTCACTTTTAGAGGCCTCTACTTTCTCAATTTGGCCAGCACACAAATCGCTATCCTCTTCATCACTTACTTCCTCTTCTGCAACATATACATTCTTATAGTACTTATTATTTTTCTTCAAATACACTGTTGCCTTTTTGACTTTCCTAACATCCACTAAATCTTGCCATATTTTCTTATTCTTTGTCGGAACCCCATTAACCAAGATAACCAGAGGTTCCTCTTCCACTTTTTCTATTCCAATTGTGTTAATGTTTTTGTTCAAATCTAGAGGCAAATAAACAACTCTTCCCTTTAATCCTCTCTGTAAATCTGCTGGAGGCAACTTCCCTGTCTTTGGCTCCATTCTTACAATAGCCTGAAAGGGATGGATACTTTGAATCAAAATAGATTCATAAGTATTTAAATCCTTCAATTCAGAAGGAATCTCAACCAATTCCAGATTATTATGAACTGCCCTAGCAGGCATCTGGTTTTGGTTTAATTTATTACAACAATAAGTACACACACGTTGATCCGATTCCAAATCAAAATAATTTTCTACCATCAAGTATGTGGCAAAATCCTTCCATTCACTATTATTTTCCCTTTCACTTTTTGATTATAAATCCACTACCTTAGTCTGATTCTTATAATAAGTGCGTCGACAACATACACAAGTGAAATTAGGCCTCTCACTTGATTTCATCTGAAACGTGGCAATTTCCTTCTGAAAATTATCTGTACTGGAAACCGGTACATTATCTTCCACATTACCCTCTACTTCTGGGTCAATTTGAACATTCTCATCTTTACTACCAAAGTAACAAAACTCAATTTCTTCACAAATATTCTTCACATCTATTTCAGAACCATGCAAAAGAGCAGCACATAATTGTTTAAGCATAATTGCTGGACTCTTAGCATAATACAACATTCTCACTAATTTTCTCACTTTATTATGATGCACTGCTAGCATCCTGAAATGATGAAAAACACTCTGGCATACTCTCCTGGAAAGACAAGCCAGTGAATGACCACGCAAACCTGTCATTTGTCTCACTCTGCAAGGATCTAAATCTTGCAACAACTTCATTTTCTGCTTCAAACTTTTCTTATTAAATGTCCGTATAAAATCACAAAGCAAATTGATGGAAACCTGTCGCACACTGCAAATAGAACTACACTTCCAAATGTACACAGGACCCTTAGGACGTCTTCCTAAAACCTCATCCCTTAGCGCCTCTTCTGTCTCTGTTGTCACAAGTTGTTCTTTTTCAACTGGACAACCATCCTTCACTTCATAAGCTCGACCACTGATGTCAACTGCATGCACCAAATCATTATCCTGAAAATAAGTCTCCTCATTAAAAAATGCCTCAGAACTTGAACTATGCATCCATTCTCCGGAAAAAACGTCACAAAAGTTAGTACGATTTACTACTCTCTTCCATCTACTTTTTGTTTTGAAATCAGAAATTACCTTGCTTAGTTTCCTAATTCTATTGATTACCAAAATAAACAACTTTCGCTTAATTTCAAAAGCATGATCAATAATTTTCTCTACATTTTTCTTCTTCTTATAAAATGCCGCTTTCTGTTGGCCTTTCTTTTTAATATTTTTCAATAAATTAACTAATATCCTATTACGGAACATTCGATTTCGAATGTCCCTAAACTGTTGTTTCCTTCTACTATCATGCACAGAGTTATCTCTTCCTCTACCAGTAACATTTGTGATGGGTCTCTCCTTTCCATTTCAATTACTTTTCTTTTTGTGAACTGAAACATTTTTTTGAGCAAAACTTTTTTTACTACAAATATTTCTTAAGAATGATTTCGTGCTCTTACCCGGACCTTTCTTGGTGTTTTGACAAGTATTTGGGGAAGAGGACTGCTGCAATAAAACATCATCCTGCTGTCTTTGACGTTTTCTAGCCTTTCTTATTCTACTTTTGGAAGGCATTTTACAAACTATGAAAGAATCTGCAGTTGAATCTGTGGAAAAATATAATATAAAATGTTATTAACCACTATTACCAAACAGTAAATAAATAACAGTCATCTAAAACTTAATGCCGTACTAATTATTTAACATAGCAAATATTTTCCACCAGCACTGCATCACAAAAATGACACTCAATGGTACAAAACAGGCATACAACACTCATAAATCACTCCCTAATATTTTAAATCATTAATTCGGGATGACGATAAGATGTAGCCTATCTAAAGATTTGTTTAGGCCCAGATCTTTAGACTGGGGTGAATGTGTGTCATTGATCCACATTCAGTCCATCACCTGTTTTGTTTATTTGAGGTGAGGCCAACACATGGTTGCAGATAAGATTATCACTGAAAAAAACCAAGGTAAAAAAACATGTGAAGGCCTACCAATGAAGTAAATCATTAAATGAAAACCAATACATTTCTGGAAATATGCACTACTAGTGCTTCATAAGATGTTTTGGGTCATATTTATAAGGCATTTGAGTGTCTAGTATGCTATTTTACGTTGTTCATGGTGCAAATTTATTGTAAATACGCTCCCACCTGCGATTGGCAAATTTAGATTTTGATTATGGGAGTTAGATAGGCATGTTAATAACTTCCCAAAAATGGTGTATAACCCCAAACAACCTTTGAAGCAAATGCTCTTAGCCATGATATCCACCTCCCATTGGATAACATGGCTAAGAAGTGCTTGCAAATGTGAAAAAAAACGGCCGCAATGCATGAATATCGCAGAAAAATCAGCGATATTCATACATTTTCCAGCAAATGCTCTTAGCCATGTTATCCACTTCCTATTAAATAACATGGCTAAGAACTGCTCAGGGCCTCATGAGGAACGCTTTCCATTTAAAAAGGGAAAAATAACATCAAAAACACTAAAATGCCTTCTAAATATGACCCCAAACAACCTATGAAGCTCTAACAGTACATATCCTGAAATTTAATTGATTTCAAAATTCGTTTTTAAACACAGCATATAAATCAATTGTATACCTGCATTCATGAAGAAATGACTAAAAATGTCCTTGAGACACATGATTGTGTTTTCTGGAATGCCCTAGCACCATTTTTGAGACACTATTAACATGGCTAGGTAACTCCCATAATCAAAATTTAAATTTGCCAAGCGCAAGTGGCAGCGTATTTACAAGACACTTGCCCCAAGAGGAACGCTTTCCATTTAGAAAGGTAAACATAACATCAAAGACACTAAAATGCCTTCTAAATATAGCCCCAAACAACCTATGAAGCTCTAAAAGTACATATGAAGAAATGTAATTGTTTATCACAAATGCGATTAAAAACAGCCGCAATGCATGAATATCGCTGAAAAGTCAACGATATTCATGCATTATCCAGCAAATGCTCTTAGCCATGTTATCCACCTCCCATTGGATAACATGGCTAAGAACTGCTCGCAAATGCGAAAAAAAACGGCCGCAATGCATGAATATCGCAGAAAAGTCAGCGATATTCATGCATTTTCCAGCAAATGCTCTTAGCCATGTTATCCACTTCCTATTAAATAACATGGCTAAGAACTGCTCAGGGCCCCATGAGGAACGCTTTCCATTTAAAAAGGGAAAAATAACATCAAAGACACTAAAATGCCTTCTAAATATGACCCCAAACAACCTATGAAGCTCTAACAGTACATATCCTGAAATTTAATTGATTTCAAAATTCGTTTTTAAACACAGCATATAAATCAATTGTATACCTGCATTCATGAAGAAATGACTAAAAATGTCCTTGAGACACATGAAAGTGTTTTCTGGAATGCCCTAGCACCATTTTTGGGACACTATTAACTTGGCTAGGTAACTCCCATAATCAAAATCTAAATTTGCCAAGCGCAAGTGGGAGCGTATTTACAAGACACTTGCCCCAAGAGGAACACTTTCCATTTAAAAAGGTAAACATAACATCGCAGAAAAGTCAGCAATATTCATGCATTTTCCAGCAAATGCTCTTAGCCATGTTATCCACTTCCTATTAAATAACATGGCTAAGAACTGCTCAGGGCCCCATGAGGAACGCTTTCCATTTAAAAAGGGAAAAATAACATCAAAGACACTAAAATGCCTTCTAAATATGACCCCAAACAACCTATGAAGCTCTAACAGTACATATCCTGAAATTTAATTGATTTCAAAATTCGTTTTTAAACACAGCATATAAATCAATTGTATACCTGCATTCATGAAGAAATGACTAAAAATGTCCTTGAGACACATGAAAGTGTTTTCTGCAATTCCCTAGCACCATTTTTGGGACACTATTAACATGGCTAGGTAACTCCCATAATCAAAATCTAAATTTGCCAAGCACAAGTGGGAGCGTATTTACAAGACACTTGCCCCATGAGGAACACTTTACATTTTAAAAGGAAAACATAACATCTTAGACACTCAAATACCTTATAAATATGGCTCAAAACAACCTATGAAGCTCTAGCAGTACATATCCAGAAATGTAATTGATTTCTTAAATCGTTTTTAAAAACAACATATCTGTTTCAGCTTACATAACAAACCATGAAATGGGCTCCATGTACCACAATAACTTGTGTTACTGCATGCCAGAATGTTAAACCAAATATGCAATTACAATTTCTCTATAAAACTAATTCTATTACTATATCACTAGAGACAAAACCACATTTTAAAAACACAGCTTTCTTCATCATTTTCTCCTTAAATCATACTATTCTCTATCTAATTTAAATAAATCTTTTCTCACCTTAGCAAATATTGTTTGAGTTTTGAAAACAGTCTCAGAAATACACCAAATTGTCTTCAGCAGAAGAAAAAGGATGCACTCCAAAGGCTGCAGCTATTGAAAGCACAGAAATACAGATATTCATTTCACATATCTCTCATATTAGCCAATCATACCTCTTCCCTCACTTTTTTCAAATCAAAACCCTTCCCCCCTCTGCCCTCTCTCCCTTGTTTCCATAGCAACCACCTCCTGGAAGACCTCTCATGTTTGCAAATTCACACAACAATGTTTCAATTGAACTCTGAACTCTCAGTGCACCTGCGTATCCAGAGCAATCTTTCAATAAATGTTTCTTCCTTGACCATTCAAATTACATCTTTCAAAGAACACATCCATGCACCCTAACTTTCTGTTTTCAGAAATGGAAAAGCACCAATCACTGCTAATGAATCATTAGCATTGTAAATCCACAGTTTTTTTTCTTTAGAAACTCCTACTGTTTCAACTGCCCTTTCATTACCACACTTCATCTGACTGCAGAACAACCTTCTCCCACCATGTTTAAGGTCTGGATTGTTGGACATAGTTACATCCACTGGGCTCAAAGGTATGCTGAGAGCAGAAATTTACCTAACCTCAATTTACAAGATGTGGAAATTAAGTGGTTGGGCCAAAGAGGATTAAAATGTCACCAATTGATACCATTGGTGAAAACCTTTATGCATTTGCCAAAACCTGACCTGTTAATAGTGCACTGTGGAGGTAATGATTTGGGCACTTTGACAGGGGTAGGTCTGGAAATGCTTTTAAAGGACACCTTTGAGCAATTAATGGCACTTTTTCCTCAAACTGCCTTGGTATATTCCAATATATGCCAAAGACAGAAATGGAGGTGGTCCAACCAATTTTGTCCACAAATTGAGAAAGCGAGGAAGCATGTAAACAAATCTGTTTCAGCTTACATGAGAGACCATGGAATGGGCTCTCTGTACAACAATAACTTGCGTTACTACATGCAAGATATCTACAGAGGAGATGGAGTTCACTTCTCAGATGAGGGCAACAGAATTTTCATTCTGAATTTAAGACTGTGCATTGGTACCTACTTATAAGTACCTAAATGTACCATAAACCCAAAAGCTCTTCTCAGAGCTACCCTACATCTGATCACTCACAATTATTATTTTTCTCTAACTTTTTTCACTAATTTTCCACAAAATTCGCTCCCCGGAGCGCTACCCGGTTCGCTAACCGAAAGCTAACCTCGCGGATTTTTTTAAAAAAAGTTTTTTTTCCGCACATATAAGCCTCCTCAGCCACGCTCAGAAAACCTAGGGGGTCAAGATAAGTCTACCATGACCCCTTCTACCCATTCTAAACATTATTTGCCCTCCATCTTGTATCTTAATGCGACCGAAACACAAAATGGTGGACTCCCGTGACGCTTAAGGTTCGCTAACCGGGCCGCTTTCCGGAAAGCGGTCCTAAAAAAAGGCGGGAAAGTAATTTACAGAAAAACGACTAGAGACACTCTCACCAAATATAGATTAGCTCATACTACATAACAATCCCTTCCATTCTCACAAATTTCATTGAAATTCCATTTAGCCATTTAGCCTGTAGACCTCTCCAAGTACCGTGAGGTAAATTACTTCACAAAACACATCTGAATTGTTGGAATTGACAACCAATGAAAATGTTACTTTCATTTTCTACTTTTATTACCTGACATTTGATTGGTTATATACCTGTATATATATATAAAGGGAGAGAAGGAAACACAGCCATTTTGACTACTACTTCTTGTTGTACCTCCTATTTCAATAGCTTCAAAAAACTTCAACTTCTTTGTGAAGGTAAGTTATAATTTAATATATTGTGCACTATAACTTAATATAGTAGACTTTTTCTGCTAGATATACACTATCCCTCTGTAGTAGTAATGTATTTAGATAGACTTCTCTGTTATAGTTATCAATGGAGTAAGGCTTGTCTTGGTTAAATCACATACACTTTTTTATAGTCCTATTTCCACTCTCATACTATACACTGCCAAAAGATAAATTCACTGATAAAAACTGCCTATCTAAAATTAATCCCAACAGTGCCCTATCTCTACTAATATATATTTTTTTAATCCAAATTTCAGGCAAAATTATAGTCCTATTTCCACTCTCATACTATATACTGCCAAAAGATAAATTCACTGATAAAAACTGCCTATCTAAAATTAATCCCAACAGTGCCCTATCTCTACTAATATATATTTTTTTAATCCAAATTTCAGGCAAAATGGAAGGCGAGCAGCAAGTTTCTTTTGAGATGGACCTGCAAGAGAGCAGCCAGGAATTAATTGAACAAATTGACATGGAATTTATGGATGAAAGCTTGGATAATGAACTGCTGCAATGTGTCCAAGCAGTAGATGTCCTCCTTGCAAATGAGGACATTTTGCAACCTCACAGATTGCAAACAATATTTCAAGAAAATAATGACATTTCAGACACTGAAATGTTAGAAAGTTTAATAAATTATGAAAAAGAATCAAAATAAAAAAAACACTTTAAAAAAAAGAAAACAAAAAAAACAAGAAAAACAACAAACAATTAACATACAGCATTAGAAAAGTCTTTCATTCTTTTATCCATAAAGTTCGCTGCCCAGAACGCTTTCCGGTTCGCGAACTTGGCGCTTACGACGCAAAAAAAATTTTTTTTTTTTTTTTGGACCCTCCTAGGCCCTTTTAAAACCTCCACATAAAACCTAGGGGGTCAACGAGGATCTACTATGCCCCCTTATGGTAATTTCCCCCTTTGTTTTGGCCTCCTCTTGTCTCTCGATCCTACCGAGAGACAAGATGGCGGCCGCTCCGGACTGTTTAGAATGTTGACAGACACCGGAGGGCCAATCAGCTTCTCATCGCCAAGTTCCGATATGCGAAAGGTTCGCTAACCGGATAGCTGCCCGGAGCGCTGTTACAGATATATATCTTGATTTAAACGTTAATTTCTCAAAATCCACTGAAGCACATATATTGAGACCTAGCAAAGGCACATCGGGCTAACAGTCCCTACAATTTTGCCAAGTTTCGTGAAAATCCATTCAGCCGTTCGGGCTAAAAGTGAGTCCAACCGCCCTATGGAAATTAACATGGGAAAAAGGCGTTTTGGGACCCCCCTTTTTTCTCGGCCCCCCCTCCACAAAACCCCCCCAAATTTTCAAGGGCTGCTCAGAAACAAAATGTGCCATTTTCCTGAAAATTTCAGCCAATTCCGTCCACAAACGCAAAAGTTATTAGGCATAGAATTTTCAGAAATCCCATAGGGAAAAAATCCTAACTATATATACCTACTGGCGACCGCCAGTAGGTAATATATATATATATATATATATATATATATATATATATATATATATATATATATATATATATATATATATATATATATATATATATATATTCAATGAAAAAACCATTGGTTATAGAACATATATAGTTAGGAATTTGAATTTACAAAACCTTATTTTACTCGCATAAAACCATTGAAATTCCATATATAGTTAGATGCGCTAACTATATATCGCGCACCCGCAATCCACTGCTGATGATGTCACATATTACATCATTCATGACATGGTTAGTGACATGACTGATGACATCACTGATGACATCTCAAATGACATCACTGATGACATCACTGATGACAACATCCAGTGACTGTATGTTTCTGTAAAGTTAAAATATGTCTTACATATTGAAGAATGAGTGGATGTATAAGTGTCTGGATCAAGGATTTAGTAGGTGCATGACTGACTGTATGAGTGAGTGATTAAATGTGTCTCACTGAGTGCATGGGTTAGTGACTGGGTTTTAATTTGTGCATCATTATATCTGTTGTTCTACAAACTGCTGCATATGTTGATCAGTAGCTATATGAGTAACTGTATGGGTTATTCATTGGTTGTTCCAGTATTTGTATGGGAAACTGAGTGTGTGTTTGTATGGGTGGCTGGGAGGTGTGTGACTCTGTACATAGATGTGTGAGTAGTTGATTCACTATATGTATGGGTTCAAAAGTGCATGTGGAAACAGCTGTATGGGCGGTTGACTGTGCATGAGTGTATTAGTGAGTGAATGGATATCTCAGTGCTACATGTCAAAGTAAGTACATATGTAAAACACAGTACATGTGAGAGTTGACATCTATAAATAACTGTACATAAGAGCCAGTGAATGTGTGAGTGGCTGTATGAATCATTGTGAACATGTATCAGGGATTGTATAAGAGAGTAAATATGTGTTATTATATGTTTGAATAAGTAAGGTGTGTATAACTGTATAGTTGAGAAAATGGAGGTGTGATTGATTTTTTGCATAACTGACTAGGTGTGTGAGTAACTCCATGGATGAGTGACAGTCTGTGACTGTCTGTTTACACTGATTGTATCTAAGGTTATATTAGAGTCTGAAGAGGTTCATGGTATAATCACATGAATGATATCATCAGTGATGTGATAAGTCATGTCAAATGAGATGTTATCAGTGATTTTATCAGTGATGTCATTTGAGATGTCATCAGTGATGTCATCAGTGATGTCACTAACCATGTCATGAATGATGTAATATGTGACATCATCAGCAGTGGATTGCGGGTGCGCGATATATAGTTAGCGCATCTAACTATATATGGAATTTCAATGGTTTTATGCGAGTAAAATAAGGTTTTGTAAATGCAAATTCCTAACTATATATGTTCTATAACCAATGGTTTTTTCATTGAATTTTCAAGGTTTTGTAAATGCAAATTCCTAACTATATATGGACTATAACCTATGGTTTTTTCTGTGAATTTCAATGGTTTTTTAATAGCAAATATCAAAAGCTGTCAAATGTCAAGTACGTGATAGGTAAAAACGTTTTCGTGTTTATGCACGCTCATGTGCTTTGAACGCTTACCCCCCCCACTCCCCTCTTTTCTCTTAGTAGTACTCTCTCTTTGCAGATAGTGAAGGGTAGTTAACGCAGACCTTTACCCCCGTTGTAATCCGTCGTACCTGCTTGTCTCTCCATTTGATTGATTGTTATCCAAGCATTTACTGTTTTAGAATTGGTTCTCTTTGGATCATTCTCTATTTACAAACAAGCACAAACTCCCAATACTCTGTTTAGTCTTTGCAGATAGTGAAAAATCGTGTAAAAAAATAAAAGTAATCGTGCAAAATCAGTAGACCACTAATTGGATCTCTTTTTGACCTCGCTAAAATACAAACATTAGGAACAACCCTTCATGAGAAATACGAAAATAGTGAAATGAACTGAGCTCCACACCATGAGGGCTGCAAGACAGCTCGACTCCGCCACCCACCCCGCCCAAAATAACGACAAACCCTATGCAAATATTATAAATATAGACAACACACCAGCAAAGAAACAGGGTAAAACATTTTATTAAATAACTATTTACATCACTATTTTATACTTTTTGTTGCCCGATCCGGCTAGCTCAATCGATCGAGCATGAAACTCATGCACTGATAGCAAGCGTTGAGAGTTTGTAGAACGATGGCTTCAGATTTTCTACATACGGTGTAGTGGCGCGAACTGGGAGGGGGCGTTTGGATCCTGCCCCTTCCCCAAATAAGATTTTCATACGTGAGTGTTCGTTCATGCTTTTGGTCCCTGAGTTGCTTCGATGTCACTGCCTTACACAAATGGCATAAGTTCTGGATGTTGAGTGCCATACTTCAGAGTTCTAAGCAGCGCTTGTAACACTGTCTAAACCTTATTTGCACCTGCTGCAGCTTCACTATTCAAAGTAAGTGGGGTCCGTTTATGGACCTGACTGCATTGGAAAACAATGTGATACGGTGCCTCCCTAAACCTCTTGGTGGAGGCCCCCGAGGGGCGGTGAGATGGCGCGGACTAGGAGGGGGCGCTTGGCTCCTGCCCCCTCCCCAAGTCATGTTGCCCTGATGTGGCCTGAGATCGCCCCCAACATAGGCGGCCGGCTCCCGGGGTCCGGCGGAATTTTTTGCCTTTTGATGACTCTTCCATTCTGGACCTTGTCCCACAATCCATTTGACCTGAAGACACGCTGTAGTGGGGCGCCCCGTTACCGTTTTAGTTGCCATTCCGCCCGCTTTTGGTACTCTGTGCCTCTTCTGCCATTCAGCTGTTTACCGCCCGCTCTTGCGACTACAGCGTCTCGCTCACCATGTAGTTGAGTTGCTCCCGCTCTTAAGATTTAACAAAACTTTTTGGACTGCTGAAAGCGGTTGTATTCCGACCGCTGGTTGGTGGAGACATTTTGACTATATTCTGGACCTGCGTTGTCGCGTAATGCGTCATATGACGCGCCGCGTTAGCGCACCCGGAAGTGCTCCGGTGCGCAAGGCTCAGCTTCCTGGAAACGATCCAGAGCGCGCCGCGCAGCGCGTAACGTAAGCATAACAGGTCATGTGACTTGTTAATAAAACTTTTCATTGGTTCATTTTACTTTTGTTTTCCTAATGATGTAAGACTAGGTCATGTGACCTAAAAATAACACTTTTCATTTGATTAAAACATTTTTTTCCCAAACGATGAAAGCTCCACCTTGTTTCTGGATGTTTCAGACTGAAGCTGGCGTCACCATGAGAGCACCACCATCTCGTAGCTCCGTCGTGGCCATTCCGCAAGCAATCATGGCAGCCGCTCCCCACCGGAAGCCTGCGGGAGTCGAGGGCCCCCAAGACTTTTGTAAAATCTTCAAGGCTGAGGGGACGCTTTCGAGAATGGGACCCAAGCCCTGGCAGACAAGCGTCCGAGTTCCAAGGTGTCCCAGGGCCATTTTACTGGACCAGGCCCAAATCCGAAGAGCCGGCCGCCATTTTAAGAGTCCTGTGGCAGCCGCCTATCGCTGCACCGCAAGAGTGGGAGCAACTCAACTACATGGTGAGCGAGACGCTGTAGCCGTAAGAGCGGGCGGTAAACAGCTGAATGGCGGAAAAGGCACAGTGTAGCAAAAGCGGGCGGAATGGCGACTGAAACGATAAAGGGGCGCCCCACTACAGCAGACGAGTCTCCGCCATGTGCTTCATAACTGCATACGTATCTCGTGATATCAAGGTTGGGCAACCAGTACACAACAAGCAGTTACGAGTCCCATTTACACCGGCGCCATTTTGGGCGCGGCTGGGCAGGTCCAGGATCTAGTCAAACATAACAAATGAGGCTGACGTCTCTGAAGCAGTTGACGCACAGCAGGACATAGCAAATAAACATGAAGTCTCTAAAGCTGTTAACTCACTGCAGGACAAAACAAGTGAACCTGAAACCTCTGGAATAATTGTCGCTCAAAAGAACAACACACAAAACTCTGTAGAGCCTGAAGAAAGAAAAACAGAAGGGCACTGTAGTTTCAGACACACTTAACACTAATGACTTAACAAAGATATCGTCTGTTTATGAAGCAGTTATCATGTTCACAGAATTGACAAAGAAGTGTGCAGACACCAATGCTATTAAGAAACACAAGGAAATCCCTAACGCATCAGCATTCTCGGAAGAGGTTGACACAGATAACATCTTAAGGAACAAAGAAAGACAAAATAAGGATGAGGAAGTTATCACTTTAGTTTTTTCATCAGCTAGCAACAGCAAGAAACATATTGTAATGGAGATTAGAGAGGCTACGGATGGATGAATAAATTATCCAAAGAAATGGCGACTCCCCCCCTTTACCAGATTAGCTAAATCTTTGCGTAATTTGGACATTAAAGTTATATTATTGTTGTTGTTGTTGTTATGGTTATAGTTCTGGTTAATTTTAGCAAGAAACACATTGTAATGGAGATTAGAGAGGCTACGGATGGGTGAATAAATTATCAAAAGAAATGGCGACTCCCCCCTTTAGCAGATTAGCTAAATGTTTGCGTAATTTGGGCATAAAAGTTATATTATTGTTGTTGTTGTTGTTATCGTTATAGTTCTGGTTAATTTCCATTCAGAGTGTCCTACACAGCACCACTCTAGGTAAACACTACTTTATGTAAAACCTGGGACATAGCACTCATTGAAACTATAGTTGGGCACCAAGGGGTTTAAAGAAGGGATGGTTCTTCACCTGGGTGCCTTCCACAACTCAGCACGTTGTGCTGCCTTGGGCCTATTCGCACAAAAGACAGCTTCTGACCATTGTTGTTTTTTTTTAATCAAAAAATGTTTAAATATATTTACAGTTTTTGTTGCGTTCGTTATATTTAAAAGTTAATAACGTTTTATAATCCAACTTTCTTGGAGTACTATATTTTTTTTAAAAATCGGGTGAATGGGGCCTTGAATCGGGTTATTGTCATGTGTGGGCTTTGCAAGTGTACTGCTACAGGATCGGACATTTCAAACTCAAATGCACGTTCTTTTTCTTACCTTTCCGAAGCATGGAGCGCAATAGCAGGCAGAGAAAGGGTGATGCACGTGTTGAACACTGCCTGGCAAGTTGCTGGCAGTGCCCCCCCGCCCGCTCCTGAAAGAGGGCACACACACACCGCCGCCCCGAGTACTTCACAAATCTTTAAAAGACCATGCGCTTGTTCATGAGGCTTAAATGGTTTATCACCCCTTCTAGAACCCCTGCATCGACCCTCTGACGTTTCCTGGAAGAATTAGCACGTAACACAATACCAAGCCCTGTCAGCTGAAACCCCCGAGGAATCGTGGGGCATATTATCAAGGGGGTTTATTTCCGCTTTTTTGGCTTTAAAAGCCAAAAAAAAGGAGATAAAATTATCTCCCTATTACCAAGCTGTCGCTAACACCAATTAGTGACAGCTAAAAGGAGATAGCGACCATCTTGGGCCCCACTTTGCATGTCAGTGATATTTATCACTAATGACATGCAAAGTGGGCGTGCCAAGATGTTAGCGACTGGAAACAGTCCCTAACCATCGCTATCTCCTATTACACACTTTTGGAGATATTCGCGCTAAGCGCGAATATCTCCAAAAGCTAACACCTGCCCTGAGCAGTTTTTAGCCATGTTATCCAATGGAAGGTGGATAACATGGCTAAGAGCATTTGCTGGATAATGCATGAATATCGCTGACTTTTCAGCGATATTCATGCATTGCGGCCGTTTTTTATCGCATTTGCGATAAACCTTGCTATTATAGCAAGGTTTATCTGCGATAAAATTCGCCGATGTGCGGCGATAATTTTTGTCTCTAAACAAGTTAGAGACAAAAATTATCGCTAGTTGTTGGTAATATGCCCCCGGGTTTTTCCTTGCAGGAATCGGGAGGCGAAGACTAGCACTGAAATCAATAGTCTCACGCCTGAATCGGGAGGATTGGTATGTCTGGATTCTCTACAGCTGGTGCCATAAACTACATCCGCAGGGCTAGGTGATAGCCTGGGTCCGGCCTGGACAATCGGACACAGAGGAAGAGGAGTGTCAGAGGGTGCAGTAGTGAATAGGGTGAAAGGGAGGTGTCGGGCGGGCACAGGGTGTGATTCTCAGGGAAGAGCAGCGCAGATGGGGGGAAGTATATGGCCCATGCATGAGAGAGAGAGCGGGGGTGACCAGTGCGTGGGGGAGATGCTTGCGAGGGTGGGGAGCCGTGCTGAGAATCGACGGCGTGCAGAGAGTGGGTCTGGTCAAGGCATCTAAAATGGCTGCCGTGCACGACAAAATTGTGGCATTGGACAAAAAGGCAAGATGGCGCAGACAATGTTTATCAATAAGGATTAATTTATAACAAAATATTTACTCGCAGTGACAAAATGGTGGTCAACACTTCCTGATTTCCATCGAATCGAACGTTAACAGACGTCACGCAGCAAAAAAAAAAAAAAAAAGGTCACGCACAGCCGCTGGAAGACATTTATCAACATATATGAGCCTCCTCAGCCACCCTCAGAAAACATAAGGGTTCAGGATACGTCTCCCGCACCCCCTTATACCTAGTAATTTAATTAAAACGAAACACAAAATGGCGAATTCCCGTTTCGCTACCAGTTTGCGGCCCAGTTCGCGGCCCGGGAAGCGCTTCTACCGTGAAAAATATATATTTTTTTATTTTCCCCACGGGACCCTTTAATAACCCCAACATCATTCCTAGGGGGTCAAGAGAGGTATACCTTGCCCCCTTTCATTAAATTCCCCCTTCGTTTTTCACCTCTTCTTCTCTCTCGATCCTACCGAGAGATAAGATGGCGGCCGCTCCGGACTGTTTAGAATGTTGACAGACACCGGAGAGCCAATCAGCTTTCTGCGCGCAAAGTTCCGTTTCGCGAAAAGTAAGCGGACCGGAGCGCAGCCCGGAGCGCTGTTACAGATATATATCTTGTTTTGAACGTTAATTTCTCAAAAACCACTGGAGCACATATATTGAGACCTAGCAAAGGCACATCGGGCTAACAGTCCCTACAATTTTGCCAAGTTTCGTGCAAATCCATTCAGCCGTTCGAGCTAAAAGTGAGGCCAAAGGCCCTATGGAAATTAACATGGGAAAAACGCGTTTTGGGACCCCCCTTTTTTCTCGGCCCCCCCTTGACGAAACCCCCCCAAATTTTCGGGGGCTGCTCAGAAACAAAATGTGCCATTTTCCTGAAAATTTCAGCCGATTCCGTCCACAAACGCCAAAGTTATTAGACATAGAATTTTCAAAAGTTCCATAGACAAATAATCCTAACTATATATACCTACTGGCGACAGCCAGTAGGTAATATTACCTACTGGCGGTCGCCAGTAGGTAGTTATAGTTAGGATTTTTTTCAATGTTAAATCTCAAAATTCTATTTGGAATAACTTTGGCACCGGTTGACGAATCTGCCTGAAAATTTCCTGAAAATGGCCTTGCGGCGCCCCGGTCCTTCCCTGAAAGTTTGGGGGGGATTCGTCAAGCGGGGGCCAAGATAAAAGGGGGGTCCCAAAACGCGTTTTCCCCATGTTAATTTCCATAGGGCGGTCGATTTCACTTTTAGCCCGAACAGCTGAATGGATTTGCACCAAACTTGGCAAAATTGTAGGGACTGGTAGCCCGATGTGCCTTTGCTATGTCTCAAGATATGTGCTGCAGTGGATTTTGAGTAATTTAGGTTCAAAAAAATATATATATCTATAGGCGCTCTCCGGTGCGCGCACCGGAGAGCGCTCCAGGCGCGCCACGCGACTTGCGCGCAGAAAGCTGATTGGCTCTCAGTTGTCTGTAAACATTCTAAACAGTCCGGAGCGGCCGCCATCTTGTGTCTCGGTAGGATCGAGACACGAGAGGTGGGCAAAACAAAGAGGGAAATGACCATAAGGGAGCAGGGTAGACCCCCCCTTGACCCCCTAGGTTTGATGTGGGGGCTATAAAAGGGCCCCGCAGGGCATTTAAAATATTTTTTTTTTTTTCGTTTTGCGCGGGGGAAGCGCCCGGTGCGCGCACCGGGGAGCGGCCCTGGGAGCGCACTATGAGGAAAAAAGGTGACAGAGTTTTAAAAAAAATGAAGTTTTGATTTAGAAATTGGAGGTAGTTCTAAAAAGAACTTTTTTTTTTTCTTCTTTTTGTTGTTTTATATTTTTTTGTGTTTTTTGAACTTTTTGAACTTTTTTTGGCTTTTCAAAACAGTTTTATATTTTTTTTGTATTTTTTTAGGGGGAGAAACAAAAAAAGGGAATTGAAACTGGCTCAACTGGAGCAAAAAAAACAAAAAACCCAAAAAATTATTTCTTTTTGGGGCACTTGTGATTATCACCTGCAAGGACGATGAGCTTAACGCTTTTTTCGCCATAGGCGATAAGCTTGCCACATGCAGAACAAGTGATTTTAAAATCAGCAAATCTCGGCTGAATGCAAGGCATCACCTCGGATGTTTCTGGTTCTGATGAAGTGGGTTGGTTTCTTTGGGAGGGGGTCCTTGATGACTGGGGGAGGTTACTGGCCAGTTCCCTGAACTCTGCACGAGAGTAGTTGTTTGGGTGCTTTCTGGTCATGTGCCGAATCATGGTATAGTTACCAAAAGAATATTTCTTGTTTGGGTTGCCCCGTGAAAGTTCATCATTGCAGATGAGGCAAGTCACCTTGGGCGCATTCACCTTTTTTTTCCCCTCTGGAATTGAAAAAAACTGCCAAACAATGTGTGGTTTGGGTTTGTAAGGTGTATTTTCTTCTGGCAGCCATCTTCTTCTCCCCTCCTCCTCTTCCTCTTCCTCCTCCTCCTGTTCTTGACCACCAATATAATTTGGAGCTGGTCCTCTTGGGGGTGGTGGTGGTGGTGGTGGGGCAGATGCACCAGCTGATGCTACTACTGAAGCCATTATTTGGAGCAAAAAAGTAGAGAGAGCAACAAACAGGTCTTCCTCAGTCAAAGGACAAAGTCAGAATAAGGAAAAAAGGTGGGGTCTTTCATCATTTAGAAAAAAAAACTGTCCTGAACCAATGAGAAGTGTTATTTTCAGGTCACAAGACCAGGGGCTTCATCATTATGAAACTAAAACTGTTATGAACCAATGAAAAGTGTTATTTTCTGCTCACATGACCCGACGCGCTTACGCTACGCGCCCGGGGCGCGCCCGGGGGCGCGCCCCGGGTCGCGCAGCGTAAGCGCGCCGGAAGTTTACGTTGTGCGATCGTATTCGCTAGAGTACTTCCGGGTGCGCTTACGCCGTGCGTATCACGCGGTCGCGGCTACGCGATACGTCACGATCATGTTTTCGTTTGCGATATTGGCGCTCACGGGACGCTCCCCGGAGCGCGCCCCGGGGCGCTTTTTAAAAATACGCTTTTCGGGGCGCTCCCCGGGGCGCGCTCCGGGAGCGCTCTCCAAAAAAAAAAAAAAAAAAAAATGGGATAATTGTAGGGACAGGTAGCCCTATTCTGAAGTGGTTTGTAAAAAACATTAACTTTAGAAAAATATGTATTGTGCTACATTGGGCTTAATATATGTTAGAGCCAAAATGTAGCCCAAATGTAGCCCAAAGTAGCCCAATGTAGCCCAAAGATGGCCACCAGAGATCAAAAATTGTAAATGTAGCCCAAAATTCAACTAGATGTAGCCCAACTGTAGCCCAGTGACAGAATGTACCAGAGTGTTAAAAAGAACAACTAGAGTGCTAACAGTCTTATTTATAAAGTGAAACTTATAGTTAGGAATTAGCATTAAAAAAACCTTTGAAATTCACTGAAAAAACCATAGGTTTTACACCGGTTATAGTTAGGAATTAGCATTTAAAAAACCTATTAAATTCACTGAAAAAACCATAGGTTTCACACCAGTTATAGTTAGCTGGAAATTTTACTGATATAAAACCATTGAAATTCCCACGTTATAGTTAGTCGGACTCACTATAACTTGCGCGTGCAATGCACTGCTGATGACATCACATATTACATCACTCATGACATGGTCAGTGACATCACTCATGACATCACTGATGACACCATCCAGTGAATATGTGTCTTTCTGAAAAATAAATATTAGTGAGTTATTTCTAAATATTTAAATATATATATTAGTGTTTCACTTTGTGTATAAGTGGCTACATGTGTTGATAAGTAGCTACATGCGTATGTATATGGGTTATTTGATATTTTTATTAGTATCAGTATGAGTGTCTATATGGTTTGATGGAGGTATTACTTAGCGCATAGATGCATGAGTGACTGACTCTTTGTTTGTATGTGTTTTGAAGACAGCATATGTACAGGACTGTATGGGTGGATGAGTGTCTATATGTGTTTGTTAGTGAGTGAATGACTGTCTCACTAGTGTCTTTATCAGTAACTACATATGTTTTAATCTAGAATATATGAATATTGATGTATATAAGTGAGTATATGTGAGAGTAAGAGATTGTAAGATTTCCTGTTTAAAAAAGTATGTGTTTCTATAAGTGATTGTTTAAGAGAATAAATATGTGTAATTTTCAATAGAAGTAAGGTGGAAGTGTGTGTATAACTCTATATTCAAATAAATGGTTGTTCAATAGTTTATTTGCACGTGTGAATATGTGTGTGAGTAACTTTTGGATGAATGTCGGTGTGTAACAGGATGTATAGGTGTAGCTCTTCATATGATGAGTGAGTATATGTATGAGTGACTATATAGAACTGTTGGTGAATGAGTGGATGTGTATATAGATAGTGGAAGTGCTTGTTGTGACTGGTATAGGTATGTCCATTTTTTAAAAATTTCAGTTTCTATTTTTGAATATGTGTCTCAAGGGTTACTTTACACTGAGAGGAGGTCTGTCACTGTGTCACAAGGATGGTGTCATCAGTGATGTCATGAGTGATGTCACTGACCATGTCATGAGTGATGTAATATGTGATGTCATCAGCAGTGCATTGCACGCGCAAGTTATAGTGAGTCCGACTAACTATAACGTGGGAATTTCAATGGTTTTATATCAGTAAAATTTCCAGCTAACTATAACTGGTGTGAAACCTATGGTTTTTTCAGTGAATATATATATATATATATATATATTCACAGAAAAAACCATAGGTTATAGTCCATATATAGTTAGGAATTTGCATTTACAAAACCTTGAAAATTCAATGAAAAAACCATTGATTTTAGGCCATATATAGTTAGGGATTTGCATTTAGAAAACCTTATTTTACTCGCATAAAACCATTGAAATTCCATATATAGTTATAAGCGCTAACTATATATCGCGCACCCGCAATCCACTGCTGATGATGTCACATATTACATCATTCATGACATGGTTAGAGACATCACTGATGACATCTCAAATGACATCACTGATGACATCACTGATTACAACATCCAGTGACTGTATGTTTCTGTAAAGTTAAAAAATTTGTTTTACATATTGAAGAATGAGTGGATATATACGTGTCTGGATGAAGGATTTACTAGGTGCATGACTGACTGATTGAGTGAGTGATTAAATGTGTCTCACTGAGTGCATGGGTTAGTGCCTAAACTGTTTTAATTTGAGCATCATTATATCTGTTGTTCTACAAACTGCTGCATATGTTGATCAGTAGCTATATGAGTAACTGTATGGGTTATTGATTGGTTGTCCAAGTATTTGTATGGGAAACTGAGTGTGTGTGTATGGGTGGCTGGGAGTTGTGTGACTCTGTACATAGATGTGTGAGTAGTTGATTCACTATATGTATAGATTCAAAAGTGCATGTGGAAACAGCTGTATGGGCGGTTGACTGTGCATGAGTGTATTAGTGAGTGAATGGATATCTCAGTGCTACATGTCAAATTAAGTACATATGTAAAACACAGTACATGTGAGAGTTGACATCTATAAATAACTGTGCAGAAGAGCCAGTGAATGTGTGAGTGGCTGTATGGATCATTGTGAACATGTATCAGAGATTGTATAAGAGAGTAAAGTAAATATGTGTTAGTATATGTTTGAATAAGTAAGGTGTGTATAACTGTATAGTTGAGAAAATGGAGGTGTGATTGATTTTTGGCATAACTGACTAGGTGTGTGAGTAACTCCATGGATGAGTGACTGTCTGTTTACACTGATTGTATCTAAGGTTATATTAGAGTCTGAAGAGGTTCATGGTATTATCACATGAATGATATCATCAGTGATGTGATCAGTCATGTCAAATGAGATGTTATCAGTGATGTCATCAGTGATGTCATTTGAGATGTCATCAGTGATGTCATCAGTGAAGTCACTAACCATGTCATGAATGATGTAATATGTGACATCATCAGCAGTGGATTGCGGGTGCGCGATATATAGTTAGCGCTTATAACTATATATGGAATTTCAATGGTTTTATGCGAGTAAAATAAGGTTTTCTAAATGCAAATCCCTAACTATATATGGCCTAAAACCAATGGTTTTTTCATTGAATTTTCAAGGTTTTGTAAATGCAAATTCCTAACTATATATGGACTATAACCTATGGTTTTTTCTGTGAATTTCAATGGTTTTTTAATAGCAAATATCAAAAGCTGTCAAATGTCAAGTACGTGATAGGTAAAAACGTTTTCGTGTTTATGCACGCTGATGTGCTTTGAACGCTGCCCCCCCCCCCACTCCCCTCTTTTCTCTTAGTAGTACTCTCTCTTTGCAGATAGTGAACGGTAGTTAACGCAGACCTTTACCCCTGTTGTAATCCGTCGTACCTGC
Organism: Lissotriton vulgaris; assembly: GCF_964263255.1. NCBI lineage: Eukaryota > Metazoa > Chordata > Amphibia > Caudata > Salamandridae > Lissotriton > Lissotriton vulgaris. Next base: position 454,515,166 of record NC_141700.1, read on the forward strand.
TTGTCTCTCCATTTGATTGATTATTATCCAAGTATTTACTGTTTTACAATTGGTTCTCTTTGGATCATTCTCTATTTACAAACAAGCACAAAGTCGCAATACTCTGTTTAGTCTTTGCAGATAGTGAAAAATCGTGTAAAAAAATAAAAGTAATCGAGCAAAATCAGTAGACCACTAATTCGATCTCTTTTTGACCTCGGTAAAATACAAACATTAGGAATAACCCTTCATGAGAAATACGAAAATAGTGAAATAAACTGAGCTCCACACCATGAGGGCTGCAAAACAGCTCGACTCCGCCACCCACACCGCCCAAAATAACGACAAACCCTATGCAAATATTATAAATATACACAACACACCAGCAAAGAAACAGAGTAAAACATTTTATTAAATAACTATTTACATAACTATTTTATACTTTTTATTGCCCGAACCGGCTAGCTCAATCGATCGAGCATGAAACTCATGCACTGATAACAAGCGTTGAGAGTTTGTAGAATGATGGCTTCAGATTTTCCACATACGGTGTAGTGGCGCGAACTGGCAGGGGGCGTTTGGATTCTACCCCTTCTCCAAATAAGATTTTCATACGTGAATGTTCGTTCATGCTTTTTGACCCTGAGTTGCTTCCATGTCACTGCCTTACATAAATGGCATAAGTCCTGGTTGTTGAGTGCCATACTTCAGAGTTCTAAGCAGCTCTTGTAACACTGTTTAAACCTTATTTGCACCTGCTGCAGCTTCACTATTCAAAGTAAGTGGGGTCCATTTGTGGACCTGACTGCATTGGAAAACAATGTGATACGGTGCCTCCCTAAACCGCTTGACGGAGGCCCCCGAGGGGCGGTGAGATGGCGCGGACTGAGAGGGGGCGCTTGGCTCCTGCCCCCTCCGCAAGTCGTGTTGCCCTGGTGAGGCCTGAGATCGCCCCCGGCATAGGCGGCCGGCTCCCGGGGTCCGGCGGAATTTTTTGCCTTTTGAAGAATCTTCCATTCTGGACCTTGTCCCACAATCCGTTTGACCTGAAGACACGCTGTCGTGGGGCGCCCCTTTACCGTTTTAGTTGCCATTCCGCCCGCTTTTGGTACTCTGTGCCTCTTCCGCCATTCAGCTGTTTACCGCCCGCTCTTGCGACTACAACGTCTCGCTCACCATGTAGTTGAGTTGCTCCCGCTCTTAAGATTTAACCGAACTTTTTGGACTGCTGAAAGCGGTTGTATTCCGACCGCTGGTTGGTGGAGACATTTTGACTATATTCTGGACCTGCATTGTCGCGTAATGCGTCATATGACGCGACGCGCTAGCGCACCCGGAAGTGCTCCGGTGCGCAAGGCGCAGCTTCCCGGAAACGATCCAGAGCGCGTAACGTAAGCATAACAGGTCATGTGACTTGTTAATAAAACTTTTCATTGGTTCATTTTACTTTTCTTTTCCTAATTATGTAAGACTAGGTCATGTGACCTAAAAATAACACTTTTCATTGGATTAAAACATTTTTTTTCCCAAACGATGAAAGCCCCACCTTGTTTCTGGATGTTTCAGACTGAAGCTGGCGTCACCATGAGAGCACCACCATCTCGTAGCTCCGTCGTGGCCATTCCGCAAGCAATCATGGCAGCCGCTCCCCACCGGAAGCCTGCGGGAGTCGACGGCCCCCAAGACTTTTGTACAATCTTCAAGGCTGAGGGAACGCTTTCGAGAATGGAACCCAAGCCCTGGCAGACAAGCGTCCGAGTTCCAAGGTGTCCCAGGGCCATTTTACTGGACCAGGCCCAAATCCGAAGAGCCGACCGCCATTTTAAGAGTCCTGTGGAAGCCGCCTATCGCTGCACCGCAAGAGTGGGAGCAACTCAACTACATGGTGAGCGAGACGCTGTAGCCGTAAGAGCGGGCGCTAAACAGCTGAATGGCGGAAAAGGCACAGTGTAGCAAAAGCGGGCGGAATGGCGACTGAAACGATAAAGGGGCGCCCCACTACAGCAGACAAGCCTCCGCCATGTGCTTCAAAACTGCATATGTATCTCGTGATATCAAGGTTGGGCAACCAGTACACAACAAGCAGTTACGAGTCCCATTTACACCGGCGCCATTTTGGGCGCGGCCGTGCAGGTCCAGGATCTACTGAAACATAACAAATGAGGCTGACGTCTCTGAAGCAGTTGACGAACAGCAGGACATAGCAAATAAACATGAACTCTCTAAAGCTGTTAACTCACTGCAGGACAAAACAAGTGAACCTGAAACCTCTGGAATAATTGTCGCTCAAAAGAACAACACACAAAACTCTGTAGAGCCTGAAGAAAAAAAAACAGAAGGGCACTGTAGTTTCAGACACACTTAACACTAATGACTAAACAAAGATATCGTCTGTTTATGAAGCAGTTTTCATCTTGACAGAATTGACAAAGAAGTGTACAGACACCAATGCTATTAAGAAACACAAGGAAATCCTAACGCATCAGCATTCTCGGAAGAGGTTGACACAGATAACATCTTAAGGAACAAAGAAAGACCTGTTCACTCTTGACACCCCAGGTGCTGTGTATGTTGCACTATAGTGCTGCATCGAGAAAACGGGCAACCCTATTGATGTGGATTTTTCATTATTGATTATTGTAAAGAAATGGCGACTCCCCCCTTTAGCAGATTAGCTAAATGTTTGCGTAATTTAGGCATAAAAGTTATATTATTGTTGTTGTTGTTGTTATCGTTATAAATCTGGTTAATTTCAAAAAATGGTTAAATATATTTACAGTTTTTGTTGCGTTCGTTATATTTAAATGTTAATAAAGTTTTAAAATCTAACTTTGTTGGAGTGCTATATATGTTTAAAAAATTGGGTGAATGGGGCCTTGAATCGGGTTATTGTCATGTGTGGGCTTTGCAAGTGTACTGCTACAAGATCGGACATTTCAAACTCAAATGCACGTTCTTTTTCTTACCTTTCCGAAGCATGGAGCGCAATAGCAGGCAGAGAAAGGGTGATGCACGTGTTGAACACTGCCTGGCCTGCAAATTGCTGGCAGTGCCCCCCCGCCCGCTCCTGAAAGAGGGCACACACACACCGCCGCCCCGAGTACTTCACAAATCTTTAAAAGACCATGCGCTTGCTCATGAGGCTTAAATGGTTTATCACCCCTTCTAGAACCCCTTCTAGAAACCCCTTCTAGAAAGGAGATAGCGACCATCTTGGGCCCCGCTTTGCATATCAGTGATATTTATCACTAATGACATGCAAAGTGGGCGTGCCAAGATTTTAGCGACTGGAAACAGTCCCTAACCATCGATATTTCCTATTACCAACTTTTGGAGATATTCGCGCTAAGCGCGAATATCTCCAAAGCCTAACACCTGCCTTGAGCAGTTTTAGCCATGTTATCCAATGGGAAGTGGATAACATGGCTAAAAGCATTTGCTGGATAATGCATGAATATCGCTGACTTTTCAACGATATTCATGCATTGCGGCCGTTTTTTATCGCATTTGCGATAAACCTTGCTAATAGCAAGGTTTATGTGCGATAAAATTCGCCGAAGTGCGGCGATAATTTTTGTCTCTAAACAAGTTAGAGACAAAAATTACCGCTAGTTGTTGGTAATATGCCCCCGGGTTTTTCCTTGCAGGAATCGGGAAGCGAAAGACTAGCACTGAAATCAGTAGTCTCACGCCTGAATCGGGAGGGTTGGCATGTCTGGATACTCTACAGCTGGGGCCATAAACTACATCCGCAGGGCTAGGTGATAGCCTAGGTCCGGCCTGGACAATCGGACACAGAGGAAGAGGAGTGTCAGAGGGTGCGGTAGTGAATAGGGTGAAAGGGAGGTGTCGGGCGGGCACAGGGTGTGATTCTCAGAGAAGAGCAGCGCAGATGGGGGGAAGTATATGTCCCATGCATGAGAGAGAGAGCGGGGGTGACCAGTGCGTGGGGGAGATGCTTGCGAGGGTGGGGAGCCATGCTGAGGATCGGCGGCGTGCAGAGAGTGGCCCTGGTCAAGGCATCTAAAATGGCTGCCGTGCACGACAAAATTGTGGCATTGGACAAAAACGCAAGATGGCGCAGACAATGTTTATCAATAAGGATTCATTTATAAAAAAATATTTACTCGCAGTGACAAAATGGTGGTCCACACTTCCTGATTTCCATCGAATCGAACGTTAACAAACGTCACGCAGCAAAAAAAAAAAAAAAAAGCTCACGCACAGAGCAGTTTTTAGCCATGTTATCCAATGGAAGTTGGATAACATGGCTAAGAGCATTTGCTGGATAATGCATGAATATCGCTGACTTTTCAGCGATATTCATGCATTGTGGCTGATGTGCGGCGATAATTTTTGTCTCTAAACAATTAAAACGAAGCACAAAATGGCGAATTCCCGTTTCGCTACCAGTTTGCGGCCCAGTTCGCGGCCCGTGAAGCGCTTCTACCGTGAAAAATCATTTTTTTTTATTTTCCCCACGGGACCCTTTAATAACCCCAACAACATTCCTAGGGGGTCAAGAGGGGTATACCTTGCCCCCTTTCAATAAATTCCCCCTTCGTTTTTCACCTCTTCTTCTCTCTCGATCCTACCGAGAGATAAGATGGCGGCCGCTCCGGACTGTTTAGAATGTTGACAGACACCGGAGAGCCAATCAGCTTTCTGAGCGCAAAGTTCCGTTTCGCGAAAAGTAAGCGGACCGGATCGCTGCCCGGAGCGCTGTTACAGATATATATCTTGTTTTGAACGTTAATTTCTCAAAAACTACTGGAGCACATATATTGAGACCTAGCAAAGGCACATCGGGCTAACAGTCCCTACAATTTTGCCAAGTTTCGTGCAAATCCATTCAGCCGTTCGAGCTAAAAGTGAGTCCAACCGCCCTATGGAAAAATGAATGGGAAAAACGCGTTTTGGGACCCCCCTTTTTTCTCAGCCCCCCCTTGACGAAACCCCACCAAATTTTCAGGGGCTGCTCAGAATCAAATTGTGCCATTTTCCTTTTCAGCCAATTCCGTCCACAAACGCCAAACGCCAAAGTTATTAGGCATAGAATTTTCAAAAATCCCATAGGAAAAAATCCTAACTATATATACCTACTGGCGACCGCCAGTAGGTAATATATATTACCTACTGGCGGTCGCCAGTAGGTATATATAGTTAGGATTTTTTCCCTATGGGATTTCTGAAAATTCTATGCCTAATAACTTTTGCGTTTGTGGACGGAATTGGCTGAAATTTTCAGGAAAATGGCACAATGATATATACAACAACAAGTAGTAGTCAAAATGGCTGTGTTTCCTTCTCTCCCTTTATATATATACAGGTATATAACCAATCAAATGTCAGGTAATAAAAGTAGAAAATGAAAGTAACATTTTCATTGGTTGTCAATTCCAACAATTCAGATGTGTTTTGTGAAGTAATTTACCTCACGGTATTTGGAGAGGTCTACAGGCTAAATGGCTAAATGGAATTTCAATGAAATTTGTGAGAATGGAAGGGATTGTTATGTAGTATGAGCTAATCTATATTTGGTGAGAGTGTCTCTAGTCGTTTTTCTGTAAATTACTTTCCCGCCTTTTTTTAGGACCGCTTTCCGGGAAGCGGCCCGGTTAGCGAACCTTAAGCGTCACGGGAGTCCACCATTTTGTGTTTCGGTCGCATTAAGATACAAGATGGAGGGCAAATAATGTTTAGAATGGGTAGAAGGGGTCATGGTAGACTTATCTTGACCCCCTAGGTTTTCTGAGCGTGGCTGAGGAGGCTTATATGTGCGGAAAAAAATTCCGCGAGGTTAGCTTTCGGTTAGCGAACCGGGTAGCGCTCCGGGGAGCGAATTTTGTGGAAAATTAGTGAAAAAAGTTAGAGAAAAATAATAATTGTGAGTGATCAGATGTAGGGTAGCTCTGAGAAGAGCTTTTGGGTTTATGGTACATTTAGGTACTTATAAGTAGGTACCAATGCACAGTCTTAAATTCAGAATGAAAATTCTGTTGCCCTCATCTGAGAAGTGAACTCCATCTCCTCTGTAGATATCTTGCATGTAGTAACGCATATTTTTGGAAATGTTTGTTCTTTGTTTTACAGATTGAAAGTATGAAAAAATATTTAAAAAAGGTAACAAGAATTATAAGGTAAATGTTTTCTACTCTTTTTACCCGCAATGCACTGCTGATGATGTCACTGACAGTATCTCTCATTTACTCTCTATAGCTGTCTTTCTTTTTACATTATTCTCTGTTTACTTCCTTTATACTAACTCTTCTTTTTTTTAAAAAAATATTTTTTTTGGTTCGCTTCCAGTTCGCGAACCGGTCAGCGAACTTGAAGCGAACCAAAAGAAATAGTGCTTGCCAGAGTGATAAACATTCTAGCAATTTTGTTTGAAAGGGGAGGTAGTTCTGAAAAGAACTGTTTTTTTTTGTTTTTGTTGTTTTATTTTTTTTTTTTTGAACATTTTTTGATTTTTTTGTATTTTTAGAACTGTTTTATGTTTTTTTTGTGTTTTTTATGGAGGGGAGACAACAAAAAACAGGCATTGAAAACGGCTCAACTGGAGCAAAAAAAAAAAATACTTCTTGGGTGCATTAGGGCATTTATGATTTTCGAACGCCATGTTAATCAGGTTGACGCTCATGTTGCCATACGACAGCATACCACCACAGTATATACAAGTTAACTTCATATGCTGGAAGTTGGGTTGAATGTTTGGCACAGTTTCTTGTGTCTCTCTTCCCGTCAAAGACATTGTGGAGGTAGATCTGGCCACAGGAGTTGTCGTGGGATTGTCTTGAAGATCCCTTAACTCAGCCCGGCTGTAGTTTAAGGGATGCCACCTGCTCATGTGTCGATGCATCGTATAGTTGCCCATACTGTATTTCTTCTCTGTGCCTCTCGACAATCTGTAATCACAGATGAGGCAGGTGGCATATTTAGCATTCACCTTCTTTGATCCAGGAGGGATGGAGAAAAACTGCCAGATGAAACTTGTTTTTCGCTTTGAAACCCGGGGCAACTCTTGGACAAATTGTTGTTCCTCTCTGTCCTCTTCTTCTTCTTCCTCCTCTTCCTCCTCTCTGTTAGTGATAAATTGACTAGGTGGTCCTCTCTTCTTATGAGGAGGTGGAGGTGGTGGTGGGGTTCCACCAGCTGCAGCAAGTACAGAAGCCATTGTTCAATTCTAGCTAAATGGTCTTTCTCTCACCAAGATGAAAGTCAGAGTGAGGAAATAAGGAGGGGTTTACATGATTTGGGGAAAGCAAAAGTTCTGAACCAATGAAAAGTGTTATTTTTAGGTCACATGACCTAGTCATACATCATTTGGAAACCAAAAGTGAAATGAACCAATGAAAAGTTTGATAAACAAGTCACATGACCTGTTCCGCTTACGTTACGCGGCGCGCGCCGCGTCCCAGATCGCTTCCGGTTCGCGGTCCGGAGCACTTCCGGGAGCGCTAACGCGGCGCGTCATTAGACGCATTACGCGATAACGTGATACGTCGCGCTTCCGCGACGCGTCACAGTTCCGCTAACGTAACGTTGACCGGTTCGCGGACTAGATCGCGGCATCAAGATGAGCTAACGGAAAGCTTCCCGGTTCGCGAACTAGAAGCGAAGAAAAAAAATATTTAAAAAAAAATTATCAATAAACATCTAAATATATTTTGGGATTTAAAGAAGAATACATTTTACAGCTACAGATGTTAGCTTTTAAAAAACCAATGAAATTCACAGAAAAAACCATAGGTTATAGACCATATATAGTTAGAAATTTGCATTTAAAAAACCATTGAAATTCAATGAAAAAACCATAGGTTATAGACCATATATAGTTAGGGATTTGCATTTACAAAACCTTATTTTACTCGCATAAAACCATTGAAATTCCATATATAGTTAGTTGCGCTAACTATATATCGCGCACCCGCAATCCACTGCTGATGATGTCACATATTACATCATTCATGACATGGTCAGTGACATCACTGATGACATCACTGATGACAACATCCAGTGACTGTATGTTTCTGTGAAGTTAAAATATGTCTTACATATTGAAGAATGAGTGGATGTATAAGTGTCTGGATGAAGGATTTAGTAGGTGCATGACTGACTGTATGAGTGAGTGATTAAATGTGTCTCACTGAGTGCATGGGTTAGTGACTAAACTGTCTTAATTTGTGCATCATTATGTCTGTTGTTCTGTAAACTGCTGCATGTGTTGATCAGTAGCTATATGAGTAACTATATGGATTATTGATTGGTTGCCCAAGTATTTGTATGGGAGACTGAGTGTGTGTGTGGGTGGCTGGGAGGTGTATGACTCTGTGCATAGATGTGTGAGCAGTTGATACACTAGATGTATGGGTTCAAAAGTGCATGTGGAAACAGCTGTATGGGCGGTTGACTGTGTGCATGAGTGTATTGGTGAGTGAATGGATATCTCAGTGCTACATGTCAAAGTAAGTACATATTTAAAACACAGTACATGTGAGAGTTGACATATATAAATAACTGTGCATAAGAGCCAGTGAATGTGTGAGTGGCTGTATTGATCATTGTGAACTTGTATCAGGGATTGTATAAGAGAGTAAATATGTGTTAGTATATGTTTGAATAAGTAAGGTGTGTATAACTGTATAGTTGAGGAATTGGAGGTGTGATTGATTCTTTGCATGACTGTCTAGGTGTATGAGTAACTCCATGGATGAGTGACAATCTGTGAGTGTCTGTTTTCACTGAGTGTATCTAAGGTTATATCAGAGTCTGTAGAGGTTCATCGTATTAACACATGAATGATGTCATCTGTGATGTTGTCAGGGATGTCATTTGAGTTGTCATCAGTGATGTCATCAGTGATGTCACTGACCATGTCATGAATGATGTAATATGTGACATCATCAGCAGTGGATTGCGGGTGCGCGATATATAGTTAGCGCAACTAACTATATATGGAATTTCAATGGTTTTATGCGAGTAAAATAAGGTTTTGTAAATGCAAATCCCTAACTATATATGGTCTATAACCTATGGTTTTTTCATTGAATATATATATATATATATATATATATATATATATATATATATATATATATATATATATATATATATATATATATATATATATATATATATATATATATATTACCTACTATATATATATATATATATATATATATTACCTACTGGCTGTCGCCAGTAGGTATATATAGTTAGGATTTTTTCCCTATGGCATTTTTGAAAATTCTATGTCTAATAACTTTGGCGTTTGTGGACGGAATCGGCTGAAATTTTCAGGAAAATGGCACATTTTGTTTCTGAGCAGACCTTGAAAATTTGGGGGGGTTTCGTCAAGGGGGGGCCGAGAAAAAAGGGGGGTCCCAAAACACGTTTTCCCCATGTTAATTTCCATAGGGCGGTTGGCCTCACTTTTAGCTCGAACGGCTGAATGGATTTGCACAAAACTTGGCAAAATTGTAGGGACTGTTAGCCCGATGTGCCTTTGCTAGGTCTCAATATATGTGCTCCAGTAGTTTTTGAGAAATTAACGTTCAAAACAAGATATATATCTGTAACAGCGCTCCGGGCAGCGATCCGGTCCGCTTACTTTTCGCGAAACAGAACTTTGCGCGCAGAAAGCTGATTGGCTCTCCGGTGTCTGTCAACATTCTAAACAGTCCGGAGCGGCCGCCATCTTATCTCTCGGTAGGATCAAGAGAGAAGAAGAGGTGAAAAACGAAGGGGGAATTTAATGAAAGGGGGCAAGGTATACCCCTCTTGACCCCCTAGGATTGTTGTTGGGGTTATTAAAGGGTCCCGTGGGGAAAATAAAAAAAAAATGATTTTTCACGGTAGAAGCGCTTCACGGGCCGCGAACTGGGCCGCAAACTGGTAGCGAAACGGGAATTCGCCATTTTGTGCTTCGTTTTAATTGTTTAGAGACAAAAATTATCGCCGCACATCGGCCACAATGCATGAATATCGCTGAAAAGTCAGCGATATTCATGCATTATCCAGCAAATGCTCTTAGCCATGTTATCCACCTTCCATTGGATAACAGAAAGCTGATTGGCTCTCCGGTGTCTGTCAACATTCTAAACAGTCCGGAGCGGCCGCCATCTTATCTCTCGGTAGGATCGAGAGAGAAGAAGAGGTGAAAAACGAAGGGGGAATTTATTGAAAGGGGGCAAGGTATACCCCTCTTGACCCCCTAGGATTGTTGTTGGGGTTATTAAAGGGTCCCGTGGGGAAAAAAAAAAAAAATGATTTTTCACGGTAGAAGCGCTTCACGGGCCGCGAACTGGGCCGCAAACTGGTAGCGAAACGGGAATTCGCCATTTTGTGCTTCGTTTTAATTGTTTAGAGACAAAAATTATCGCCGCACATCGGCCACAATGCATGAATATCGCTGAAAAGTCAGCGATATTCATGCATTATCCAGCAAATGCTCTTAGCCATGTTATCCACCTTCCATTGGATAACATGGCTAAAAACTGCTCTGTGCGTGAGCTTTTTTTTTTTTTTTTTGCTGCGTGACGTTTGTTAACGTTCGATTCGATGGAAATCAGGAAGTGTTGACCACCATTTTGTCACTGCGAGTAAATATTTTGTTATAAATGAATCCTTATTGATAAACATTGTCTGCGCCATCTTGCGTTTTTGTCCAATGCCACAATTTTGTCGTGCACGGCAGCCATTTTAGATGCCTTGACCAGGGCCACTCTCTGCACGCCGCCGATCCTCAGCATGGCTTCTCACCCTCGCAAGCATCTCCCCCACGCACTGGTCACCCCCGCTGTTTCTCTCATGCATGGGCCATATACTTCCCCCCATCTGCGCTGCTCTTCTCTGAGAATCACACCCTGTGCCCGCCCGACACCTCCCTTTCACCCTATTCACTACCGCACCCTCTGACACTCCTCTTCCTCTGTGTCCGATTGTCCAGGCCGGACCTAGGCTATCACCTAGCCCTGCGGATGTAGTTTATGGCCCCAGCTGTAGAGTATCCAGACATGCCAACCCTCCCGATTCAGGCGTGAGACTACTGATTTCAGTGCTAGTCTCCCGCCTCCCGATTCCTGCAAGCAAAAACCCGGGGGCATATTACCAACAACTAGCTATAATTTTTGTCTCTAACTTGTTTAGAGACAAAAATTATCGCCGCACATTGGCGAATTTTATCGCACATAAACCTTGCTATTAGCAAGGTTTATCGCAAATGCGATAAAAAACGGCCGCAATGCATGAATATCGTTGAAAAGTCAGCGATATTCATGCATTATCCAGCAAATGCTCTTAGCCATGTTATCCACTTCCCATTGGATAACATGGCTAAAACTGCTCAGGGCAGGTGTTAGGTTTTGGAGATATTCGCGCTTAGCGCGAATATCTCCAAAAGTTTGTAATAGGAGATAGCGATGGTTAGGGACTGTTTCCAGTCGCTAAAATCTTGGCACGCCCACTTTGCATGTCATTAGTGATAAATATCACTGATATGCAAAGCGGGGCCCAAGATGGTCGCTATCACCTTTTAGCTGTCACTAACTGGTGTTAGCGACAGCTTGGTAATAGGGAGATAATTTTATCTCTTTTTTTTTTGGCTTTTAAAGCCCAAAAAGCGGAAATAAACCCCCTTGATAATATGCCCCATGATTTCTCAGGGATTTCAGCTGACAGGGCTTGGTATTGTGTTACGTGCTAATTCTTCCAGGAAACGTCAGAGGGTTGATGCAGGGGTTCTAGAAGGGGTGATAAACCATTTAAGCCTCATGAACAAGCGCATGGTCTTTTAAAGATTTGTGAAGTACTCGGGGCGGCGGTGTGTGTGTGCCCTCTTTCAGGAGCGGGCGGGGGAGCACTGCCAGCAACTTGCCAGGCCAGGCAGTGTTCAACACGTGCATCACCCTTTCTCTGCCTGCTATTGCGCTCCATGCTTCGGAAAGGTAAGAAAAAGAACGTGCATTTGAGTTTGAAATGTCCGATCTTGTAGCAGTACACTTGCAAAGCCCACACATGACAATAACCCGATTCAAGGCCTTATTCACTCGATTTTTTAAACATATATAGCACTCCAACAAAGTTAGATTTTAAAACTTTATTAACATTTAACTATAATGAACGGAACAAAAACTGTAAAAACATTTAAAATTTTTCACCCAAAAAAGCAACAATGGTCAGAAGCTGTCTTTTGTGCGAATAGTCCCAAGGCAGCACAACGTGCAGAGTTCTGGACGGCACCCAGGTGATGTCGCCTGGGTGCCGCAATGGTTTTGGGATCCTACAATGCTGCTCCGAAAATTGGCGTGGGGCGTCCCGGGTGGGGCGGGGAGAGGCCTCGTCAGTAGCGGTCTGTTGTGCGAATAGTCCCAAGGCAGCAGAACGCGCTGAGATGTTGATGGCACCCAGGTGATGTCCAGTAAACTGCCGCACTGGTTTTGGTATCCTACAATGCTGCTCTGAAAATGTGCGTGCGGCGGCCCGGGGGGGGGGGGCGTGGGGGAGGCGGCGTGAACTGGCCTCCCCAGGTGGCGGCCATCCAGCTGAGTTGCGCCCGCTCTTGCGGCTACAGCGTCTCGCTCACCATGTTGTTGAGTTGCTCCCACTCTTGCAGTGCAGCGATAGGCGCCTGCCACATGACTCTTAAAATGGCGGACGACTCTTCGGTTTTGGGCCTGGTCCACTGAAATGGCCATGGGACACCTTGGAACTCGGACGCTTGCCTGCTAGGGCTTGGGATCCATTCTCGAAAAGCGTCCCCTCAGCCGTGAAGATTCTACAAAAGTCTTGGGGGCCCCCGACTCCCGCAGGCTTCCGGTGGGGAGCGGCTGCCATGATTGCTCGCGGAATGACCACGACGGAGCCACGAGATGGTGGTGCTCTCATGCTGACGCCAGCTTCAGTCTGAATGATCCAGAAACAAGGTGGGGCTTTCATCGTTTGGGAAAAAAAATGTTCTAAACCAATGAAAAGTGTTATTTTTAGGTCATATGACCAAGCCTTCCATCTTTAGTAAACCAAAAGTAAAATGATCCAATGAAAAGTTTTATAAACAAGTCACATGACCTGTTATGCGGCATAGGGCTACAAAAAGCGTAGAAAATCCGTTGGCACGTGAGGCGGCGTCAGTAGCGGACCGATGTGCGAATAGGCCGAAGGCAGCACAACGCGCCGAGATCCGGATGGCACCGAGTTAGTGTCCAGCAAGTTGCTGCACTGGTGTGGCTATCCTACAATGCTGCGCCGAAAGACGGCGTGTCCAGCTGAGTTGCGGTCACTCTTGCGGTACAGTGACTTGAACGCGCCGAGATCCGGATGGCACCGAGGTGGTGTCCAGCAAATTGCCGCACTGGTGTGGCCATCCTACAATGCTGCGCCGAAAGACGGCGTGTCCAGCTGAGTTGCGGTCACTCTTGCGGTACAGTGACTCGAACGCGCCGAGATCCGGATGGCACCGAGGTGGTGTCCAGCAAATTGCCGCACTGGTGTGGCCATCCTACAATGCTGCGCCGAAAGACGGCGTGTCCAGCTGAGTTGCGGTCACTCTTGCGGTACAGTGAGTCGAACGCGCCGAGATCCGGATGGCACCGAGGTTGTGTGCAGCAAGTTGCCGCACTGGTGTGGCCATCCTACAATGCTGCGCCGAAAGTCGGCGTGGGGTGCCCCGTTGGCTTATGAGGTGATGTCAGTAGTGGACCGATGTGTGAATAGGTCGGAACCAGCACAAGGCGCCAAGATCCGAATGGCAAGTCCTGGATGTTGAGTGCCTCAGTTGAAGCTTTCTGAGCAGTGCTTGTAAGACTGTCTGAAGCTTATTTGCACCTGCTGCAGCTTCACTATTGCCCTGGTGTGGCCAAAGGTCGCACATGACATAGGCGGCCGGCTCCCGAGGTCCGGCGGAACTTTTTTCCTTTTCCTTTCTGCTTCTTTTCCTACAATCCGTTTCATCTGAAGACACGACCAGGTCCCTGAATGTGTGCAGGGGGACGCTATTGATTGAATGAAAATGGCGGCTTGACACAAAGCTGACTCAAGCGTTGCTGTTGATGCTATACAGACAAAAATTGGTTTTCAGTTTGTACATTCTTCAGGATTTTTTTTTCTATCCAAGTCTGATTGAGAGTTTGTAGAAAAATGGCTTCAGATTTTCCACATACTACTCTTCAACATTCTTCCTAAATGTAACAATGTGAAACTCACTAGGAGAACGGCTGTTTCTGTTTCCTTTCAAAATGCTGCCAACAATATTTTCTGAATGGAAGACACCATCTTGTAGCATAAAGGGCCGAAAGGGGTTCTGGTCTGGCCGATGGTTGGTGGAGACATTTTGACTATATCTTGGACCTGCCCGGCCTCGCCTAAAATGGCGCCGGTATAAATGGGACTCGTAACTCCTTGCCCGCAAATGTATATCTAGAAAATGTTATTGTAAGTGGCCCTGTCGTATTTTAATTACAAAATGTACGTCCACCGATTCCGCAACTGTTAGACACCTTAGTTCTTGCAACCTAATGGCCCGCCCGTTACGTTCCTCTACAGTGTAAATGTCTCCTCATCATATACGATTTCAGTTTGCTCCGTGGCCGGCCCACGTGGTTATAGGCCCGTATTTGTATACTGACATTTTCACAATAAAGGTTTTTAAAACAAAACACGGTAGTAGTATTTACATTGGTAAAGTTTTTACTTTTAGTCACTGTTTTCGAATCAGTAAAAGGCAAGTGAAATAAAGCAGTCCAATTACATGACGGATAAAAGGTATAATATGTAGGAACGCAGTAAAGATAAATGGTCAAGGGCAGTTGTGTTTTTCATTTCTGCAACATAAAGGGATCGATAAGAATCTGATAATCAGGCGTATCGGCGACTAAGACAGCAGGCCGAGTCTCTTTTACTCAACTGCTCCGTCATGGAACGAATAAACGCCCTTTTTCTCGAAAAAGGAATATATTTTACTTGCAGGACAGTTGTAAATTTTCCGGGAAAGTACATTAGCCTGGAATATTATAACATATATGTTTTAAAAAAAATAATGTTCGAAAACAATAAAAAGCGTAATTTTTAGGTCATATGACCAAGCTTTTCATCATTAAAATAACAAAAGCAAAATGAACCAATGAAAAGTTTTATTAACAAGTCACATGACCTGTTATGCTTACGTTACGCGTTGCGCGCCGCGCCTCGGATCACTTCCGGGTGCGCTAACGCGGCGTGTCATATAACGCATTACGCGACAACGTAGGTCAAGAATATAGTCAAAATGTCTCCACCAACCAGCGTTCGGAACACAACCCCTTTCAGCAGTCCAAAAAGTTCTGTTAAATGACAACAGAGGGGACAGGCAACAAGAACCATCAGTCAAAGAGGGGAGGGCAAGTTCTTCTCTTCCGGGTCATGTTGGGGCGCTACCGGAACTGATCGAATTGGTAGTCTACAGTGTTTCTGGATGTTTCAGACTAAAGCTGGCGTCAGCAGGAGAGCACTACCATCTCGTAGCTCCGTCGTGGCCATTCCACGAGCAATCATGGCAGCCGCTCCCCACCAGAAGCCTGCGGGAGTCGGAGGCCCCCAAGACTTTTGTAGAATCTTCACGGCTGAGGGGACGCTTTCGAGAATGGCACCCAAGCGTATCAGGGAAGCGTCCGAGTTCAAAGGTGTCCCAGGGCCATTTTAGTGGACCAGGCCCAAAACCGAAGAGCCGGCCGCCATTTTGAGAGTCCTGTGGCAGCCGCCTATCGCTGCACCGCAAGAGCGGGAGCAACTCAACTACATGATGAGAGAGACGCTGTAGTTGCAAGAGCGGGCGGTAAACAGCAGAATGGCGGAAGAGGCACAGTGTAGCAAAAGCGGGCGGAATGGCAACTGAAACGGTAAAGGGGCGCCCCACTACAGCGTGTCTTCAGGTCAAACGGATTGTGGGACAAGGTCCAGAATTGAAGAGTCATCAAAAGGCAAAAAGTTCCGCCGGACCCCGGGAGCCGGCCGCTTATGTCGGGGGCGATCTCAGGCTACACCAGTGCTATAAGACATGGGGAGGGTGTCGGAGCCAAGCGTCTTCTCCGAGTCCATGGCCATCACACCGCCCCTCAGGGGCCTCCGTCAAGCTGTTTAGGAAGGTAACATATCACATTGTTTTCTAATGCAGTCAGGTCCACAAACGACACTCACCTACTTTGAGAATAGTGAAGCTGCAGTAGGTGGAAATAAGCTTCAGACAGTGTTACAAGCACTGCTCAGAACTCTTACCTATGGCACCCAACATCCAGAACTTATGCCATTTGAGAATGGCAGTGACATTGAAGCAACTCAGGGACCAAAACCATTAACGTACTTTCACGTATGAAAAACTTACTTGGGGAGGGGGCAGGAGCGAAGCGCCCCCTCCCAGTCCGCGCCACCACACCGTATGTTGAAAATCTGAAGCCATCGTTCTACAAAGTCAACCAACCTTGGATTGAAAAATCTAGAAAAATGTACAAACTGAAAACCAGTTTTGGTCTGCATAGCATCAGTAGCAACGCTTGCTATCAGAGTGCATGAGTTTCATGCTCGATCGATTGAGCTAGCCGGATCGGGCAATAAAAAGTATAAAATAGTTATGTAAATAGTTATTTAATAAAATGTTTTACCCTGTTTCTTTGCTGGTGTGTTGTCTATATTTTTAATATTTGCATAGGTTTTGTCGTTATTTTGGGCGGGGTGGGTGACGGAGTCGAGCTGTCTTGCAGCCCTCATGGTGTGGAGCTCAGTTCATCTCACTATTTTCGTATTTCTCATGAAGGGTTGTTCCTAATATTTCTATTTTAGCGAGGTCAAAAAGAGATCCAATTAGTGGCCTACTGATTTTGCTCGATTACTTTTATTTTTTTACACGATTTTTCACTATCTGCAAAGACTAAACAGAGTATTGCGACTTTGTGCTTGTTTGTAAATAGAGAATGATCCAAAGAGAACCAATTCTAAAACAGTAAATGCTTGGATAACAATCAATCAAATGGAGAGACAAGCAGGCACGACGGATTACAACGGGGGCAAAGGCCTGCGTTAACTACCGTTCACTATCTGCAAAGAGAGAGTACTACTAAGAGAAAAGAGGGGAGGGGGGGGGGCAGCGTTCAAAGCACATCAGCGTGCATAAATACGAAAATGTTTTTATCCATCACATACTTGACATTTTAAAGCTTTTCATATTTGCTATTAAAAAACCAATGAAATTCACAGAAAAAACCATAGGTTATAGTGGATATATAGTTAGGAATTTGCATTTACAAAACCTTGAAAATTCAATGAAAAAACCATTGGTTTTAGGCCATATATAGTTAGGGATTTGCATTTACAAAAGCTTATTTTACTCGCATAAAACCATTGAAATTCCATATATAGTTATAAGCGCTAACTATATATCGCGCACCCGCAATCCACTGCTGATGATGTCACATATTACATCATTCATGACATGGTTAGTGACATCACTGATGACATCTCAAATGACATCACTGATGACATCACTGAAAACATCTCCTTTGACATGACTGATAACATCACTGATGATATCATTCATGTGATAATACCATGAACCTCTTCAGACTCTAATATAACCTTAGATACAATCAGTGTAAACAGACAGTCACAGACTGTCACTCATCCATGGAGTTACTCACACACCTACTCAGTTATGCCAAAAATCAATCACACCTCCATTTTCTCAACTATACAGTTATACACACCTTACTTATTCAAACATATACTAACACATATTTACTTTACTCTCTTATACAATCTCTGATACATGTTCACAATGATCCATACAGCCACTCACACATTGACTGGCTCTTATGCACAGTTATTTATAGATGTCAACTCTCACATGTACTGTGTTTTACATATGTACTTAATTTGACATGTAGCACTGAGATATCCATTCACTCACTAATACACTCATGCACAGT
Organism: Lissotriton vulgaris; assembly: GCF_964263255.1. Lineage (NCBI taxonomy): Eukaryota > Metazoa > Chordata > Amphibia > Caudata > Salamandridae > Lissotriton > Lissotriton vulgaris. Next base: position 454,533,096 of record NC_141700.1, read on the forward strand.
CAACCGCCCATACAGCTGTTTCCACATACACTTTTGAATCCATACATATAGTGAATCAACTACTCACACATCTATGTACAGTCACACACCTCCCAGCCACCCATACACACACACTCAGTTTCCCATACAAATACTTGGACAACCAATGAATAACCCATACAGTTACTCATATAGCTACTGATCAACATATGCAGCAGTTTGTAGAACAACAGATATAATGATGCACAAATTAAAACAGTTTAGTCACTAACCCATGCACTCAGTGAGACACATTTAATCACTCACTCATACAGTCAGTCATGCACCTACTAAATCCTTCATCCAGACACTTATACATCCACTCATTCTTCAATATGTAAGACATATTTTAACTTTACAGAAACATACAGTCACTGGATGTTGTCATCAGTGATGTCATTTGAGATGTCATCAGTGATGTCATCAGTGATGTCACTAACCATGTCATGAATGATGTAATATGTGACATCAGCAGTGGATTGCGGGTGCGCGATATATAGTTAGCGCTTATAACTATATATGGAATTTCAATGGTTTTATGCGAGTAAAATAAGGTTTTGTAAATGCAAATCCCTAACTATATATGGCCTATTTTTTGCAGGGCTATGTACAGAAATTAAAATCATATATACGTGATACCAGTGATTTTTTGGTGAAGTTGAAAGAAATTGATTGGAAACAAGGTGATTGGCTCATGGCTTTGGATGTGACATCGCTGTATACCAGCATTGCACATATACAGGGAATGGAAGCGATGAAACACTTTCTGTCTAGAAGAACTGAGGAGTGTAATGCCCATAATGTTATGTTGTTGGATATGTTGAATTTCTGTTTATCAAACAATATCTTTATGTTCAACAATTTGATTTATCGTCAGGTTCAGGGTGTGACAATGGGGGCCACCTTCTCCCCAAGTTTTGCATGTTTGCACATGGGGGCTTGGGAGGAGCTGGTCCTCAGAACCACATACCTGGAGTAAATGGAGAACAACATTATCGTTTGGTTTCGTTTTTATTGATGATTTGTTTATTATTTGGAGGGGTAGTGAGGATTCTGCACAAAAATTAATTACCAACATCAATGAAAATGAATTAATTCTTAGATTTTCTGCCACCCTCAGTCAAAACACTGTAACCTTTTTGGACACAGAGGTGTATGTGAAAAATGACAAATTACACACCAAGATATATCGTAAGAAAACGGCAGGGAACAGCGGTTTACACGCTGCTAGTGCCCACACTAGGCACCTCATAGCTAGCATCCCCTATGGGGAAATGCTAAGAATGAAAAGAGGATGCAGTGATCCTGTTGAATTGAAAAATGCCCAAAGTGAGAGCAAGAAAAGATTTCTCGACAGGGGATACTCAACCGAGATAATTGACAAAGCCATTGCTAAATCAAATATAATATCTAGGAATGAATTACTAGAGGGTAATCTCCAAGATAGAGAGGATCGAGCAAATGAAGGCAAAAGTGATTTCAGGATCATAACAGGTTTCAGTAGACAATCAAGAGACATCTACAAGATTGTCAATAAATATTGGCCTTTGGTAATTAAAGACCCCATTATAGGCAAGGAATTGCCGACTAGCGTATCCCAAACTTACAGCAGGGCTCCATCCCTTAAAGACCAAATAGTGGATACCAACCCCGAACCTGTCAAAAAGATCAATTGGTGGCAATCGAACAAAGGATTTTATAAATGCAAGACATGCAAAGCATGCACCCATGGGGTCAATACCAAAACATACAAAGACGGATTTAGCGATATTGAACATCCTATATCGCAGGTAGTGACTTGTAAAACCGATCATGCGGTATACATCTTGCAATGTCCTTGTTCATTTAAGTACGTTGGTAGTACTAAACTCCCGGTACACCAACGAATCCTACAACATCTAAGAGCTATATCAAATGGGGATAACACCTACCCAGTAGCCCGCCACTATCGTGAAGTACACCAAAGTAATAACAAATCACTAACGTACTTTGTGATAGACAGTGTTAACACCAATAGACGGGGTGGTGATAGAGAATCAAAGTTGAGGAAACTTGAAACGAAATATATTCTCTAACTTAACACCAAGGCTCCAACGGGATTAAACATCACTGAGGATATGTACACCTGTTTACTTTAATTCATTTTGGTTTAAGGTAGATTAATCAAAATTAACTGATTACATGATACATGGACCTGATAGACAAATAAATTATAACATCCTATTAAAAGCATAAGTAGATCCCGGCAGGGATACAAGATGACCTTATATATTTAAATGGATGATAGTTCACTTCATTTGAATTGATTTAAAGTCTGTGGAACCAAGTAGCAACTGCTATCTGATTAGAAAAATAAATAGGATATTCATGTGTTTGTTTATAAGTCAATATTAATCTAGCATAAAGGTCCTTATTCCTTGGAAGCTGATTTCATATATACTGACTTGTTTTAATATTATTTGCACTATTTCACTTTTTTATGGACTAGGTTGACAATGAAGGCTAATTACTAATTTTGAGTAACTGATTGAGAAATGTGAAAATACTAGGAGATAATATTGTTTGTAATTACAGTAACGTCCTTGAAGGAAACCTCGCCTATAAGGCAGTTATCTGTTAACATGGGATAGCGTTCCTGCGATATTTTGCACACTTTGCTATGATAGATGTTATTAAAATGTAATCATAGTGGCATTTTTTTGCACAACAGCAAGACTTTGCACAAGTTATATATGCACTTTAACAGAAGCACTTTACATTGTATATAATATTTGATAGCCATGTAAATATGTAAATATGTAGATGTTTTTCCTTAAAAGGGCGATTGAACAATGAATAGAAGTGTTTTGTATTTGACAATTATCAGCAAACTCATACAGTATACATATTTTAAATGACGTGGTATTTAACCATTGATTCATTTGATATTATGTGAAAGAAATCGTTTTAAAATAATATGCCTTTGATAATATTGAGTCAGCCTGTTTGGATAACTATCCTGAAACTACAAGTATTTCTTCTATGTCCATTTTTAATACAAGCATGTGACCCATTTTTTACAACTGAAGCTGTCCCTTTAAAAGAACGGCTCGTTATGTTGGACACTGTCATGTGAACAAGGCTCCTCGGAGCCGAAACGTCATGCGATGTGCTTGCACTAATTAAATATTTTGCACGAACTTGGACCGTGTCTGCGTCGTTCTATGGAGTGTGGGGGACCCCTTACCCTATGGAGACAGAGCGCTGATTTTGGTATATATATATATATATATATATATATATATATATATATATATATATATATATATATATATATATATATATATATATATATATATATATATATATATATATATATATATATAATATGAAAGAAAAAGGTTGCCCTCCGTTGGTTCCCACTCACTGGGGGTTGAAGCCATGGCAGGGAGGCAGTGTTAGGGTTTGTGCACAGCAAACAGCATGTCCCCTCTCATTGCACTAGTGGTCTCTGTAATAGCTCTTTTTAAACATACTACCGTATGCCCAATCTGTGAAGGTGTGACTGAAAACATCCCTCATCTCTTTTTTGTATGCCCAGCCTATGCAAAACCTAGGCAGAAATGGCTCAAACCTGTGTGTCTGTTGCTCGGAACCAGGGACCACTCCTCTGCAGAGAGCCAACACTAGTACAACCTTAGTGTGTGGGGTGGCCAAATGTCTTAGTTGGGCTTGGCTGATTAGATCAAAGGCCATTAGAGGTTCTTAGTCTTAGCTGTATCTTTTTTAAAAAAAAAATCTTTCACAAAGCTGGTAAAAGTTTAATTTGTATTTTAAAGTATTTATTGAAATATGAATAGTTTTAATCACAATCTTTTTAAGAAAATGAACTGTGGTTTTATACTTCTATGTGCTTTTATTATAATTTGTATATCGAATAAAGCTTTAATGATGATGACATACTACTGAAAGCCTTTCTTGTTATCTCAGCCCCTCCTTAAGACTTCTGTGTATGTTGCTCAATGTATTCACATGTTTGGACATTGCTGTCTTGTTTGCACATTGGACCTTGCTTTTACCAAGGCTTATTTAGAAAACATTGGACCTTGCTTTTACCAAGGCTTATTTAGAACACTCCTCCCTAGGCCATGTGTTACTTCAACTTATTAGCATAATAACTGAAGCTCTGCACACCTGCTTGTGTGAACCACACCCAGTTCTTCGAACCACACCCAGCTCTTCAAACCACACCCAGCCCTGTCTATAAAAGGCAGCCCCTGAGCCTCACCCAGTGCTTGTGCTCGTCAACCTCCCACTTACCTGAGAACAGATCCTTCGGCGCTGGTACTCCTGCTCTCTCCAGACCTTCATTGACTTCAACCGGGCGCGGCTTCTGGCTCTTCCTTCTTCTGGTTTCCGGCTACTTCTTGCCTCAGCCCCTCTTCTGTCCACTGCAATCGACCTGCAAAAGAAAAAGAGGTCAAGGTTAGACTGATCAGTATCCCTTTTCAGCAACAAGTAAGTGCAAAACCTTTTATTACCTGAAAGAACTTAATCGGCGATTGCTGGATTCATGTAAAGACAATTTGGAACAAGATATCTCCTACGAACTTTGTGGTTCAAACCCTTTGTTACAAGAATACTTTGTGGAACTTTGTGAAATAAACATTGTTTTTACATGGAACTTTTTTAAGAATCGAACAGAGGAAACCATTGACAGCAAGGCAAACAGTAAATCAAGGACTTGCAAAAATTACCTGCTGTATTTTGATGTAAAAGTACAGTATTTGTTTTATAAAAAGTCTGGAAATGTGTGAAAAGTGAGTTTGCCATTACGAATTTAGGCTTTAGTTATATTAAGGTGAATGTTAGACATTGGTAATTCTGATAATGATATTTGTTTGATCTTACAGAAGTTTTATAGTAATAGAAAGCACATCCCAGAACAGTAACACATTCCAAACCTGGAAGCTTGAGACCAGGATCCAAGAGGTACTTTTAGAAGAGAATTTCTAATAAGATTAAGGTTTAGTCAGGAACACATTTAGGGATAGGTTGCACTTATCTGATCTTTGTTTATGTTTCATTGGGCACCAGTTTCTACAGAAGTCAGAGAGGGCCGCAGATTTTAGCAGCTCTTCTACAGTGGAAACGCAAGAACGGTGTTGTCTCTCTTTTTTATTTTATCCACTTCCCCCTTTCCCTTGAGCTTCCGGTTCTTAGTGCACTGTTTTAAAACTAGTGTGCTGGAACAAGCAGTTTCAGGGGTCGGACTGTCTTCAACCTCCATCAGAACTGAACAGAAACTCAGGTGAGCTGGGCTTTGACAGACGCACAAGCCTTTAAAATATTCAGTTCTGTTGGACCATGAATGCCGGGGAAGAAACAGAGGTCATTGACACCACGGATATGGCGCAGGCCCTAAACGAGGACTTGGCCCATAATGAATCAGTGTCTGGCATCTTGCAACATATGCAAGAGGAAATAGAGAAATTAAAGTTTCATGGAGATAGTAACAAATTCCATGTTTTTATCAATCAATGTCAATTACACTTCGTTTGTAAACCACAACAGTTCCCTACTGATGCTACGAAAGTGGCATTCGTCTTGTCTTATTTGAGCGGTACAGCAGCCAATTGATCAATTCCTTTCGTGGATAGAGATGATCCCATCCTCCATAATTGGAATCAATTTAAACGTACTATGACCAGCCTTTTTGCAAAACACACTTTTATGCAGGCAAGCGATAATGAGCTTTTAAATCTTAAACAAGGTAAAAAGGATTTATTGACCTATCTCACTAGTTTTAATTGTTTACTCACCGAGACACGTTGGTCAGAAGAAAAGTGTGTCTCCCTTTTTTATAAAGGCTTGAGAGAGGAGTTAAAAGATGAACTGGCTCATATCATTGATTTGCCAGAAGACTATTCTGACTTTGTAGATTTAATCGTGAAATTGGAACACAGACTAGAAGAAAGAAAGGGAGATAAATCCAAACTGGAATCCGGTTAACTTTTATTAGACATGAGAAGAAAGACACAGATAATAAACTCCCTGAACCTGAGCCTATGCAAATAGGGACACTCAGAGGTTCACTCACGTCAGAGGAAAAAGAAAGAAGGAGAAAACTTCAATTATGTTTATATTGTGGCAAGGCAGGATATTTTGCCAGAGAATGTCCAGTAAAACCTAAAACTCCACGAAAGGGTACTGTTTCCTCTATCTCCTCAACTGAGTCGGGAAACGATTAAGCTCGACAAGGGGGGAGCAACAGGAAATGTTGTGGGTAATAAGTTAGCTAACACATTAGGTCTTCCTATTTGCCTAAAGCCTTGTCCAGAAGCAGTATGTGCAGTGGATGGGTCATATTTGACCTCTTCATTAATCACAAAACAAACAAGTCCCCTTGTTATGGTCTGTCAAAATGGGCACACAGAGATGATTAGCTTTGATCTGATAGATACTCCTAATTTTGGCTTGATTCTCGGGGTACCCTGGTTAACAACTCATAACCCAAAAATTGATTGGTTGAACAGAACAGTTACTTTGGATTCCTCATTCTGTAGAACCAATTGCTATCAAGAAGCAGGTACAGAACAGAGCTCAGTAATACACTGTGCTAATGTTACACAAGACGAACCAAGTCTCCCTCCTGAATATTCTGACTTTAAAGACGTTTTTGATCCAGTGAAGGCTAGTGTGTTACCCCCACATCGGTCATATGACTGCTGTATAGATCTCATCCCAGGGGCCCCTTTACCTAATAACAGAGTATATGCTTTGACTGACGAAGAGACAAAATATTTAAGAACCTACCTAGACGACCTACTACAGTCTGGGTTCATCCGACATTCCACATCTACGGTGTCATCTCCACTTTTTTATCCCGAAGCCGGATAAATCTCTGCACGCATGTATCGACTATAGAGGACTAAATAAGGCTACAATAAAAAATAAATATCCTCTTCCTCTAATACCTGTGTTGTTGGATCAATTAAGACATTCTACTGTATACACTAAACTAGATCTGCGGGGAGCTTACCACCTGGTCCGAATAAAAGAGAGGGATGAGTGGAAGACAGCTTTCAAGACAAAGTTTGGTCTATTTGAGTACACAGTAATGCCCTTTGGGTTGTGTAATGCCCCTGCGGCCTTTCAATTCTTTATAAATGAGGTCCTACACGAATTCCTGGACGTTTGTGTCATAGTATACATAGACGACATCCTCATTTACTTTAAGAGCCCGGAAGAACATACCCAACATGTTCGTGCAGTATTATCAAAGTAAAAAGAAAATCATCTCTTTGCTAAATTAGAAAAATGTACTTTTAATGTCAGCAAAGTGAACTTTTTAGGATACTGCCTGTCACCTCAAGGAAAAATTATGGATGAAAAGAAAATGAGTGCTATTACTGATTGGCCAGAACCATCATCTGTGAAGGATGTTCAGAAATTTCTGGGTTTCGCCAATTTTTATAGGAGGTTTATTTCTCCTTTTGCAGACATTGCGGCCCCAATAACCACCTTGTTTCGGAAAGGGCAACGATTTCTTTGGTCTGATGAGGCGGCCCTCGCCTTTCAACTCCTGAAACAAAAGTTCACTTCAGCCCCAATTCTGAAACATCCTGATCCTGACTTGCCATTTTTTGTCGAAGCGGATTCTTCATAAGTAGCTTTAGGAGGAGTTCTCTCTCAATGAGATGCAGTAGATGGCCAATTACATATGTTGGACTTGGCCCTTCTGGCAGGTTCACCCCTTATCTTTTTTTGCTTTTAGTATGTGATCTGTGTTAGTGATTTTTGGACTCTGCGCACTTTTTCCCTGTGTCCCAGAGTAAAGTGCGTGCGTGTAGTGAGGCTGGCCTGCCCTCCCATAGGAATGCATGGGGAATGTGTGTGTCCATGTTAATTCCTGATGTGTGGGCAGTGCAGGCTCGAGTTTGGTATGTGCGAACTCGTGAGATTGAATGCTGCACAATGATGTATGCGGCGTGTATGTGTCTAGTGGGGAAGTACCACTTCTAGATATTGGTGTGTGTGTGCAGTAAGGGTGCTGGCGTGTGATTGGCTGGAGCTGGCTGGCGAGCCTGGCTCCAGGAGTCTGGATGGGTCTGCCCGGTGGTGAGTGGAGAGATTAGCATGCTGATGTGAGGGAGGGGTGCACCTGGGCCCTGAATAGGGCTGGGCTTTTCCCACACAATGCTGGCTCCGCCCCCTGTGGTGCGTCTAATGACCCTAGCTTGCCTAGTGAATGAAAAGGGTGGTTGAGCACATTAAGGGTGCTTCAAAACCAGCTGCGACTGGTTTCTCCCCCACCCTGCACCCTGAGACAAAGGATTTTAATGTATAAAAAGGGGCTGTGTCCCCTTGCAATTTGTTCTCTTCCAGGATCCCTTTTGCTGAGGGGGGCTATTGCTGTTGGGCGCCAGGAGGACCGCCACTTGGTTTGCCTCCCTGCCTGGAGGCCCAGTGAGCTGGCTCTGGGCCCAGCCTTTCCCCCCTGCCTGCCTCCAGAACTTTGCTGGAGCTTTATTTTGCCCATAGCGCTGGGAGCGCTTTATTCTTGCCCCTAGTGCCTGGGAGCGCTTTATTTTGCTGATAGCGCATGGGAGCGCTGTGATTTTCCACCCTAGCGCTTGAGAGCGCTTCACTTGCTCTTCGTAGGTCCCCAACCGGCATTTGGCCCGTTTTGGCCGATTTCGTTCCCCTGGCAGGTGCCCACCCCGCCAGGGACCTGGTGCCGTTCTTGTGGGCCCGAGCGAGTGCCCACCTCGCCTTATATTTTAATTGAAGAGGGAGCCTACCCCTCGTGTGTCTCCCCGCATCACCGCCGCAGCCCGGGACAGCCAAAAATCCCCGCCCGGCCCGCGACCAGGAAGGCAGGCAGGCCGGAGGCGGGACCGAGGGACAACAGGAAGTCTCCGTGCTTCCCCCGGGGCTCCCAGGAGGAGGGAGAGCCCCGGAGTGCAGGAGCAGAGAGGTGGCCGCTAGCGAAGCTCTCGTCGTGAGGGGAGAGCCCCGCCCGCGGCACCAAGCCCGAGGTGCAGCCCCAGAGAGCAGTCCTGCAAGCGAGCCGGTGAGTGCAAGTCATCGCAGAGGAGAGGGGGGCGTCGGGCACATTGCCGGTGCCCGCCCCTCCCCTCCAGAGCAAAGGCCGCAGTTGTGTTCGAGCCCCGAGAGGCTCGCAGGGGCGCAGTAGTGTTTGAGCCCCCATTGTTGTGCAGAGCCCCGAGAGGCTCAAGGCGCCCCACTATTGCAAAGCCCCGAGAGGCTCCAGGCTCCGTTCTTGTGTAGACCCCTGAGAGCTCTCCGGGGGCATCTTGTACTTCGAGTCGCCAGAGGGGGGACTCCAACGACGCCCGCATTTTGTAATTTAGAGCCACAAGAGGCTCTTGGCTCATTTTGATGTTTCGAGTCCCCCGAGGAGGGACTCCAACGTGTAGGGCATAATTGTGTTAGAGCCGCGAAGGCTCATGGGGGCATTGTGCATGCTCCTTGCGTGGTAGAGTGGCCCCAGCAGTCAACGGGCAGCTCCCACTCGCCCCCACTGTTGTTTTGAGATCCCACGAGGCTAAGGCCCGGCATCATTGTTTACGAGCCCTGAGAGGCTCTTGGGTGACAATGTATTTATTTAGGGCCAGGAGGCCCACAGCCCACAGTTAGTTGGTTAGAGCCCTGTGGCTCCCATGCTGTGCTTGGCCCCATTGTGTTCTTGAGCCCACGAGGCTCCAACGTTAGCATCATCAGTCTTTACAGCTGCCCAGCACTTAGTGGGCAGTTGCCACGTTTGGGTTTGTATTCTTGGCTGCCTGCGCAGCCTGCCCTGACATTTGGGACTAAGGACATTTCAGCCCTTACGAGGCCAGTTGGCCTGAGGGACAGTTCTGGTGTTGTGCCATGTGCACCTTGCGCAATTTATGATTTACTTGCCAATGTGATTCCTGCGCAATTGTTCGACCTGCACCTCTGAGTGTGTTTATGCTTCATGTGTTTTGCTTCTTTCGATTTGCTATGTATTTGATGCTTAGGTGATTGCTTTACTTCTATAGGTCCTGCTATTAAGGTCCTAGTTCCCTGCGTGATTTTCCTAAGGTGGTTAGGGTGGCGTACGAGGTACTTACCTTTACCAGTAATTACTGGTTGTGTGCTACATGTACTATTTTGATGCTACAGTTATTATAGGTTCTATGTGATAAGTGTTATACCTACCAGTATAAATATACCTACAAAGTGCTAATTACAACAAGTGCTAAACCTAAAAAGTGCATACCCCTGACAGTGGTCCATGTGGCCCTGTCCTGTACATAATCCCCTGTAAATTCCGCCTGTGTCTGTTGGCACATTGTAAAGTGTGTGTTTTTATCTAATGTGTTTTGCTATAATACAAAGGCTATTTTTTACGTAACCTTGTGTGGAGTTTCCTTTGTGGTGTGCCTTGGGTGTTGTTGCTTGGTGCGCGCGCAAATGCTTTACACATCACCTCCGAGATTAGCCTTGCTGCTCGTGTCACGTTACCTAGAGGGTGAGCAGGGGTTATCTTGGTGTGTAACTCCCTTGCCCTGACTTGGGAATGGTGATCTCTGACTGACTTTGGCGCGAGCCTTGGCCCGCCAGGGATCCCGTTTCTAACATTGGTGGCTAGCGGTGAGGATTGGACTTGCGTTTGCGCTGTACCGCAGCGGCAACAGGCCGCACTACAAAACTCTGCATTTTTAGATAAACCACATTTTGGGGATTATTGTTTTTTGGTGAAGTTCCAGTATTTCTTCTTCCGAAAGGTGTCATTTTATAATTGTGTCCAGTACATTTGGTCCCCGCCCTGCTCCCAGATTGGTACCTGTGTCGCTTATGGTCAGGTTGAGAAATCAGGGGTGGTAGAAACTGCCTTACAGAGGGGGTGTGTGTGAATGAATGGTGTGTTGCCCTGGACAAGTGAGTGTGAGTTCTCTGAGTTAGGGAGCTTGCTGAATTTTTTTAATCGTGTACTCCTGTTAAGCTCAGACCCCCAGGTTCCCTGTGTCAAACTTTTCTTGAGAACGTCTGCCAAAATGGAGCCTGCTTTTGATGTCTGTGGTCTTTTTAGATACAGTAGGTTAGAGCTGGTCAGATTCTGTGAAAAGGGAGGCATAGAGGTGAGTGAGTCGGATACTCAGTCCCAGCTTAGGGACAGCCTAATTCAATGGCAAAAGGGTCAATGGGATCTTGAGCACAGTGAGAGAGATAGGGCCCGGGCAACACGCCATGAGGGTTGTGAGTCTGTGGGGAGCCCAGAAGAATATGAATTTGATGAAAATGACAGTGAATGGGCTTCAGCAGAGAGTGAGGACCCCATAGATAGGGAGTCCCTTGCTGGGTCCAGTGTCAGTACCAGCGCCCCCTCCCTTGTCCTGTCCCCAGAGGAGTAGTTGGATAAGAGGGAAGAGCGGGAGCACCAGCTAGCAATGGAACAGCTCAGGTTAGAGCATGCCCAGGCTATGGCGCAGCAGGGTTTTAAGAAGCAACAGCTAGAGACCGAGAGGGTCTTAGCGCAGGAGAGGATAGAGGAGGAGAAAAGGGCCCTCATCAGAGAGAGAATAGCTCTGGAGGGTAGACTATCCCCTGTGCACAGTTTTAATATTCTGTATTCCCCAGGGAGGGTTGAGTCCAGTGGTGGCAGCTATTTAGATTTCAGTGTAAGAAGTCCCACTCCTGGTTCCCCGAGTATGGAACCTGTTTCCCAAGAGGAGGAGAACAGGTAGAAGTTCAGGAACCTTAGGAAACCACCTCACCAGGATTGGGTGGAGTTTGTGGATGACTGTTGTGGGGCACTGTCTGATTGGGTAGTGGGTCCCACGGAGTGTGATTGGGGCTTATTGTTCGAAATGATTCTCAAAGAGCACCTGCTCAGTGGTTGTTCGCTAGGATTGCGCCAACACCTGTTAGGGTGTGGATTGTCTGAGCCTTGTGAGCTTGCAGAGGAAGCAGAGCACTGGGAAAGTGCGAGAGGTTCTTTAGAGCCACTAGTGAGTGATTCCAATAGTAGTGGGTCAGGTGTACTCCAGCCCAGCGTGGTGGAGGGTCAGAGTAGCCCAGCTAGGTCCCAGTATAGTGAGGAGGGTGTAGGGCTTACTACCTGTCTCAGTGGAGCGGGAGTGAGTGTTTGACCGAGAGTCCCCAGACGCCCGAAGCCCAGCCTCAGAGCCTGGATGGTTTCTTTAGGGAACAGCAGGTTGGGGACCTAGGCTTTCCTGTTAGTCCACTTGAGGGAGATCTCCTAGTGTGTAGAGGACCTTGAGCATCTGAAAGCGAAGCTTCTATGGTTCTAGAGTCTGGCAGTACCACTCCGGTAGGGAGAGTACAGGAGTCCAGAGAAAGGAGTGATTGGGGAATAATATGTGAGTCCCCAGAGGTTCTGGAGTGCCAGGCATTGATTCCACCAAAGGTTTTAGACCGGAGGTAGGGAGGCCAGGTTCAGGTTCAGCCTGACCTGAAGGGTGGGACTACTGTAATCAGTGTCCTGACCAGTTCTTCCTCCAGAGGTACTGCCCCGGTTGGGAGGGAGCAGGACTCTGGAAGGGGGTGCAGAGTGTGGGAGAGCCCACCTCTGACCCCAGTGCAACCTGAGGGGTTAAACCCTAGGTTGGGAGAATGGCGTTCTGAGGGCACCCCTCGCAGGATGAGGAGGAACCCTAGAAGAAGAGGTAGGGGAGGAGAGCCTTCCCTGAGACTCCTGGTCCACCTGAGGTTGTAGACCCTAGGCTGGAGAACCAGTGGCAGTCTAGCCCAGTCTTGCAGACAGGAAGAGTGGAAAATGGCTACTATGTGCCAGGGGTTACTACCCCCCACTCTGTGAGTAGGCAGGAACCGGTGGCACCTGGGTGGCCTAGGGCCTCGTCCTGGCCGAGGAAAGCTGGAGAGTACCAGCGGGGTAGCCCAGTTAGTCTCTACAGTAGTTTTAGAAGGAACCCCTGGGGTTCACGGTGGCGTAGAACAGGAGGGTGTCCCTGCAGTTGCGGGCCCGCGTCCGTGTTTTATCGCCCCAAGCAGGGAAGCCCATCACAGTGGTGATTGGTCTTCCCTGCATTTTGGCTGGAAGGGGGTTGTGTTGGACTAGGCCCTTCTGGCAGGTTCACCCCTTATCTTTTTGCTTTTAGTATGTGATCTGTGTTAGTGATTTTTGGTCTCTGCGCACTTTTTCCCTGTGTCCCAGAGTAAAGTGCGTGCGTGTAGTGAGGCTGGCCTGCCCTCCATATGATTGCAGGGGGAATGTGTGTGTCCATGTTAATTCCTGATGTGTGGGGAGTGCAGGCTCAAATTTGGTATGTGCGAACTCGTGAGATTGAATGCTGCGCAATGATGTATGCGGCGAGTATTTGTCTAGTGGGGAAGTACCACTTCTAGACATTGGTGTGTGTGTGCAGTAAGGGTGCTGGCGTGTGATTGGCTGGAGCTGGCTGGTGAGCCTGGCTCCAGGAGTCTGGATGGGTCTGCCCGGTGGTGAGTGGAGAGATTAGCATGCTGATGTGAGGGAGGGGTGCACCTGGGTCCTGACTAGGGCTGGGCTTTCCCCACACAATGCTGGCTCTGCCCCCTGTGGTGCGTCTAATGACCCTAGCCTGCCTAGTGAATGAAAAGGGTGGTTGAGCACATCAAGGGTGCTCCAAAACCAGCTGCAACTGGTTTCTCCCCCACCCTGCACCCTGAGACAAAGGATTGTAATGTATAAAAAGGGGCTGTGTCCCCTTGCAATTTGTTCTCTTCCAGGATCCCTTTTGCTGAGGGGGGCTGTCGCTGTTGGGCCCCAGGAGGACCGCCACTTGGTTTGCCTCCCTGCCTGGAGGCCCAGTGAGCTGGCTCTGGGCCCAGCCTTGCCCCCCTGCCTGCCTCCAGAACTTTGCTGGAGCTTTATTTTGCCCATAGCGCTGGGAGCGCTTTATTCTTGCCCCTAGCACCTGGGAGCGCTTTATTTTGCTGATAGCGCATGGGAGCGCTGTGATTTTCCACCCTAGCACTTGAGAGCGCTTCACTTGCTCTTCGCCGGTCCCCATCCGGCATTTGGCCCGTTTTGGCTGATTTCGTACCCCTGGCAGGTGCCCACCTCGCCAGGGACCTGGTGCTGTTCTTGTGGGCCCGAGCGAGTGCCCACCTCGCCTTATATTTTAATTGAAGAGGGAGCCTACCCCACATGTGTCTCCCCGCATCACGGCCGCAGCCCGGGACAGCCGAAAATCCCCGCCTGGCCCGCGACCAGGAAGTCAGGCAGGCCGGAGGCGGGACCGAGGGACAACAGGAAGTCTCTGTGCTTCCCCCGGGGCTCCCAGGAAGGGGAGAGCCCCAGAGTGCAGGAGCAGAGAGGCAGCCGCTACCGAAGCTCCCGTCGGGAGGGGAGAGCCCCGCCCGGGCACCAAGCCCCTAGGAGCAGCCCCAGATAGGAGTCCTGCAAGCGAGCTGGTGAGTGCAAGTGATCACAGAGGAGAGGGGGGCATTGGGGCACATTGCCGGTGCCCGCCCCTCCCCTCCAGAGAAAAGGCCGCAGTTGTGTTCGAGCCCCGAGAGGTTCGCGGGGGCGCAGTAGTGTTTGAGGCCCCATTGTTGTGCAGAACCCCGAGAGGCTCAAGGCGCCCCAGTATTGCAAAGCCCCGAGAGGCTCCTGGCTCCGTTCTTGTGTAGAGCACTGAGAGGGTTCCGGGGGCATCTTGTACTTCGAGTCCCCAGAGGGGGGACTCCAATGACGCCCGCATTTTGCAATTTAGAGCCACGAGAGGCTGTTGGCTCATTTTGATGTTTTGAGTCCCCCGGGGAGGGACTCCAACGTGTAGGGCATAATTGTGTTAGAGCCATGAAGGCTCTTGGGTGAATTGTGAATGCTCCTTGCGTGGTAGAGTCAGCGGGCTGCTACCACTCGCCCCCACAGTTGTTTTGAGAGCCCACGAGGCTCAGGCCCAGCATCAGTGTTTACGAGCCCTGAGAGCCTCTTGGGTGACATTGTATTTGTTTAGGGCCACGAGGCCCCCAGCCCACAGTTAGTTGGTTAGAGCCCCGTGGCTCCCACGCTTTGCTTGGCCCCATTGTGTTTTTGAGCCCACGAGGCTCCAACGTTGGCATCATCAGTCTTTACAGCTGCCCAGCACTTAATGGGCAGATGCCACATTTAGGTTTGTGTTCTTGGCTGCCTGCGCAGCCTGCCCTGACATTTGGGACTAAGGGCATTTCAGCCCTTGCGAGGCCAGTTGGCCTGAGGGACAGTTCTGGTGTTGTGCCATGTGCACCTTGCGCAATTTATGATTTACTTGCCAATGTGATTCCTGCGCAATTGTTCGACCTGCACCTCTGAATGTGTTTATGCTTCATGTGTTTTTCTTCTTTCCCTTTGCTATGTATTTGATGCTTAGGTGATTGTTCTCCTTCTATAGGTCCTGCTAGTAGGGTTCTAGTTCCCTGCCCGATTTTCCTAAGGTGGTTAGGGTGGCGTAGGAGGTACTTACCTTTACCAGTAATTACTGGTTGTGTGCTACATGTACTATTTTGATGCTACAGTTATTATAGGTTCTATGTGTCAAGTGTTATACCTACCAGTATAATTATACCTACAAAGTGCTAATTACAACAAGTGCTAAACCTAAAAAGTGCATACCCCTGACAGTGGTCCATGTGGCCCTGTCCTGTACATTATCCCCTGTAAATTCCGCCCGTGTCTGTTGGTGTAGTGTAGTTCCTAGTTTCCCACTAGGCCCTGCGCATTGGAATAACATAAACAGTAGTATCGACGTGGAACTGGCTATATTCCAGGCCTCCACTGACTATGCTAAACTTAATTGGGTTGTGTTACCAACTAGCTCAGAGGTCACTGGAAACTTTCTTCTCTGCATAGGAAGTGATCAGCTTCCTTGGCACAGACAAGAAGGGATTCAGTTTTCCAACAACCGTGCAACATGACAACTTTGCTCCTCAGATCAAGAGTCGATCTCTAGGGTCGTGTGAAACAATAGACATAGATTTCACTCAGTCAGTCTAGTGCAGTTTACTTTCACAGTATGTAGAGAATAGAGAGACGGGCGTGTATCAATAAAGGTTAACATTTATTGAACAGTCTTTCTTCTCATACAAGAGAAATGTATTGCCACAATTGCAATAACTGTTATTATAAAAAGTACGTACAGTAAGATAAGAATAGCGAAATAAAACTGTAAAAGCATTGATATGGTTTCTTAGCCATACAATGGTTTAAAAGTAATAAAACATTTATACAATCATATATACATTAGGCTAACATACTCAACTGGTGCTTCTAACTAAGCCTACCCCTGTGTGCCTGACCTAAGCCTAACACGTGAGAAGGGGGAGTAAGTAAGTAGCTTAAGTTAAGTTGGTTTTGCCAAGGTTTGTTTCAAGAATTCTCTTCTAAGGGTTTAGTCAACACCATACCTCTGAATAGAATGATGGAGGATTGGTATCTCCTTCAGGGGTCTCTCTCGATATCCCAGTTCACCTGCGAGGGTAAACTGGAAGCGCCGGGACTGGATTTCTCTGCACGAGAAAGGCAGCGGCTTCTCTTAGCGCGTCTGGAGGAAGGAGGGGTGACAGCGTCCGCGGGCAGCTGGGCTGGATGTCTTCGCAGAGGACGGCTGCACGGCTCCTCAAGCGTACTGAACCACAGTTCGCGCTGTAGCGGCGATAATGGTAATCAGTAGCTTCACCACCACAGGATAGCAGGCTGCAGCGACAGAGTGCTAGTTGTTACCAACACGGGGTCATGCAGGCAGCTGGCATCAGCAACATGTTCGCTCATTGCTTAAGGCAACGTTGGTAATATTTATACCTGACAGGTGCCGGGTTTGACGCAAGTTTGCTGGACATAAGACGTCAATTAAAGATGTCACTAGGAAGTGGCAGCTATCAGTTGCTCATTAGAGTTCTATTACTAATCAAAACATAGCAAGCGGGGATTTCCAGGTTTGCTAAGTTTTTATCTTGTTGAAGAACTCGGAGTGTTATCTAGGAATATCAGATAGTGACTGCTGCTCTGTCATTGCACTAATTGGTCGCAAAGGAAGTAGCAGAGAGTCATGCTGGAATGTGGCTCTGTGGCTCTGCTCGTGTGAGGCCAGAGATGACTTTACAGAAAATCGTACTTGAACGGTTATGCCAATATAGGGAATAAAGGGCTTTATAGCCGAATAGGGGCATAAGGTCACAGTATCGATCAGGAACCTAGATAAGCACATGACACCCACTCCACGAATTCATGTCCATCAAAATTACTAAAACTAAGCAATTAGATGCATGTGTAACATTGTGTAACATAGCCCACCCCAAAATACATAAATGCATTCGAAATAGGCGTACTTGTAATACATGGAATTTAGGTACTGTACGTTTTTTAAAGCATAGTAATCATTCAAAAGGTATTGCATATGAAGTCAATGAACGATTATGCAAAAAGAATTACACATGAAGTATCTCTGACAGAAGAAATGCGAGATAAATCATCACATAAAAATGCATTGTAATAATATGTGTGCTAGAGGCTGGTGTTATGTTGTTATGTCTCTAGATGAGTTTAGAAATAGAAGTGTGAAGCTTCTGTTCTCTAAGAATAGTTTTTACGTTAAGCAAAGAATTGTTCGTGCCAAAAAGAAAAGGGTCAATATTAAAAAAATTGTCCAATTCAAAGAAAAATCAGTTTACCAAAGCTCCTGGCAGTTTTATGTTGATCAAAACTGAAGGCCGAATTCAGAGTTCATGGGAACGCTGTGTGTCCGAAAGCTTCTCAAAAGTTATTGTTTCTCAGTGGGTGAGAACATCGTATCAGACAGGCTCGCAAAGAATTGGTCTACAAAATCAGGTGATAGTTCAACCAAATTAGATAGCGCTGTAACTTGGCAGGTGTGAGAATGATTGCTGTCATCATAGCCGGGACCAGCAATGCTCACAGAACGTTGTACCTGGATGATGTTGCTTTTGTCACTCGCTCCACTGTTACCACTTGGCTGTAGTACAGGAGTCTCCACGAATGCCGTCATCAGGATTGGTAGCCGCTGGGGACAACACAATGCGTGAGCCGTTATTGGACTTAGCAAAGTATCGACGTCCATTGGTACTGCTGATGGAAGTGAAAGACAGATGTCCAACACGCATTCCTCGCCGCAAAGCATACACCGTAGCACAGGTAAAATGCAATTTTGCCATATCGGTCTGAATGAAAGGAACCAGGTCATGTTTAGATCTCTCAGCCTGGCCAATCCGAGGATGTTAGTTATCCTGTCCCTGTAGCGCATTGCTAGGATTGTCTCTTCCATTCCCATGGGAGCTATGTCTGAGCCGAGGTTTGCCATAACGTAGCAGAAGGGTCAAAAATAGAATCCCTGCGATGAGTCCAAAAAATAGTGGAATACCACCAAAAATGGAGTGCACAAAATTAGGAAAGATTCCCAAAATTGCTTGGAAGGGTGTTAGCAGTCCCGTAAAGACTGTCTTAAATATGCCTGGGATGCTCGTAGCACTAGACATGTTAAGGAGTTGGTCTAGTATTTGTACGAAATGCACGGGGCAATTTGTTGATAAAAGGTCATGGACCTCAGTAGCCGTCCTTGCGACTAGAAGATCATACGTCTCTTTAGATGACGTTATAGGCACTGTTGTCTGTAAAAGCACAGATTTCATTTTGCTTAATGTATCAATTCGTATAGAATAGAGATTCAGACGAGGCCAGAGGGGAGTCACTGTGTCTGGAGGCCCGCTCGGAAACAATGCTTGCATACAGCATTTGACCATGGACGTAACTTCTACTAGATAACTTAGTCCGGGCGCGAGGCCACAGCACCTGTGATCCGTTCTTAGAATGTAACTCCCGTTTGCGAGTTGCATAAAGAAGGGCTCTATCTGAGTTGCAGGTGTGACTAGCTGGTGGCATGAAAGGTTGTTTGAATTTCCATCGCATGCTCCGTGTAAATTAATACCCTGACACAAAAGTATACCGCTTAGTGAGTGTTTACAGTTGTCACCACTAAGAAATACATTTTTGTCGCTGTCACTATAGCAAGAATGAGTGTATGGTAATTTCCATTCGGATTTAACATATCCCTTACCCAATTGTTCATATTGGCCAGCAGGTATGTATTCAAGGCATTTATGAAATCGGAAAGTTGTAATCGGAATTGTGATAATTCCGTGTATTATCCATTCAATGACAGGGCTCTCTGACATTGTCAATGGTAATCTCTCGAGTTTCTCGATGCTCAAGATTGTATAGTCTGCTCCTTTCTGTGCCAAACTGATCTGTTTATCAGTAAGGTTAAAAATGGAAAATAATGACGTTGTGTTTATCAGACGCCAAGGCACATAGCCTGAACGAAGATTTTGCAGCGTCCAGCCTAATTCTATAATAGAGCGTAATTGAGACTGGCCATGTTGTAACATTAGCAAATCTCTGTCTATCACATCAAAGGCAGAGGATACAATATTGTCCAAAGAATATATTCTGGAAGACAGAGTCATTAACCCATTATCTACTACAGAAAATGATTTTTCCAAATTAATACGATCAATTTCTCGTATCTTTTCAGCAGTTTCAATTTGCTTTACTTTCCAAGCCTCGTTGTAAGCAGCATAGATGCTGGTCGCTATGAAACGCTTTTGACGCTGTTTGCGTGGTCCAAGAATGAAATCGCGCAAATCAGCACCATCTTTTAACAAAGACAAGTGTTGCTTAATTTCAGCCAGTGTGGATGTAGTTAGCCATTCTAGGCAGAGTTTGCCTACACTGTATGTAGTTATAATTCCTGGATGTTGTCTCTGGGAATATCTTGAGTCTAATCTGGTCATTTTTAAACCCTGTGTTTTGTTCAGGAACCTATCTTGACAGCTATTTGTGTCTGTAGGCCAGATTAACCACTTTTTCCAATCAGGATGTGTTCTGTTGAAATGTAAAATGTGTGACACGTCTAACTCATTATCTGCAGTCGTATTCTCAGCTATTGGCTTTGGTATAGACGGTGTTTTCATTTCTTTGTTTTTGGCTAGGCCAAGACAAGATGTTTGGTGTACAGTGTCATTTAAAAATAACATTTGTTCTGGTATCATGCAGGTTCTAAATAGTGCTTCTATGCCTTGCACCTGCCAATCTTTTGTACCCCAAATTGATTTTGTTTCAATATTATTTTTCCAATAATCAAAACCAAATGTCATCATTTTGTCATAAAATGCTTCTGAATATATCAATTTAGAATTTGTCAGCATTGTTTTCATACCTGTTTTATCTAACAGTTTATAATAAAACGTTTCTGCATCACTGGTGTTAAACCCTGAAAAATATTTGAATTTCTCAAAAAATGCTTTAGAACTGCTTTTAGGTGGTGTAGAACAATGTTCCCATTGATTATACATAAAAACATTTCTAGGCTGTGCAGATTTATGCAAGTAATGATCCCCATAGTGGGTATAACAGAATAACTGCTCATAACTAGATGAACCTTGTAAATAATCATGATCTGTGAATCTAGCTGACATTACTAAATCAGACATCATGTCATTAATACTGTTAAAGTCCCAATCATCAGAGAATGTACTAGGTGTAACAAAGTCACTTAAGGAAACCTTTAGTTGATGAGGATACTTCAGGATTTCGACCGGACCATAGATCTCATAGTCTGTTTTCTCCCATACTACCCCACCAGGTATTGGAATTGCTGTGACATTTACTGTTGACAGTTCTCTTTTCTTCACGTGGGATGATCTGTGTGGTTTCAGGACTAGGTTGATGTTCTGACTTGCTGTGTCCATTCAATTGTAATGAACTTTCCTAAAATTAAAACTAAAATTAGGCATAGTAGGAGTATGAATACCCCTGAGATGATCCAATGCTCAATCAACGGTGAATCCAGATATAGTTCTTTGATTTGTTGAAGGAGTCCTGTTGTATTTTCTTTAAAAGACTTTTTTGTTTCTGGCATCACTTCGGGATCGTTTTCATCTTCAGAGAAGTTGTCGAAGTTGATGAAATAACCAGAGGCAGTTCTGTCAATTGATGGGATTGTTCTTTCAATCTGTCTCTCGGTAGCACTTTCTGATGCCACATCATTGTAGACTGGTGTTGTTTCTTGACGAACTGTTTCAATCTGTGTTTCAAGAGGCACGAGTTCCATGGCTGTATTGCATAGTCCTTCATTGTGCACTGCAGGCTGATCGAATGTGATGAGTCTTTCAGTTTGAACCTCTTGGATTGTTGCAAGTTTGGGTATTCTGTTGTTTCTTGGGAGTCCACTGGGCCTACTGTTGATTATAGGCCACATGCTTGTGGTTTTACCAGATCGATGGACACGACTCTGTTCTCCTTTTTACCAGCAAGGGGCGGTAGCACAACTGATCTTGTTCCGGTGACTGCTAAGACAGGTACTGCTTTTCTGTAAGAAGGCCCAAATTCCTTCTTAACCGCGATCTTTTCTCTGACTAGATCCCCAATCTTTGGAATCCAGACAGGCCTTGCTGGGGCTGTTGCGGGTGGTGCCTCGTCAGTGGTATTTGGCTGTTGCTTTAACTTTATGTTGCTTAATGATTTTCTTGTTTCATTCAGTTCCTGTAAAACAGCCAAACGGTCTTTTACTTCAAACTGCTTTGTTTCTTCTTGTACCACTGACATCTGACTATCGAGGTCCTGAACGCGCATTCTTATTCCGAACAATAGTTCGTATGGGCTGAAACCTTTTAGAGAATTTCTTGGCATGTTGTTAAGACTAGTCTGGACACTTATTAAATGTTTGACCCACCCAGCGCCTGAACCTAATACCTTCGCTGTTATAGATTGCTTTATATCCCGGCTTTTTCTTTCTACCACACTTGTGCGACGGACAAGAATACCGCAACCCAATTCCCATGCTGGCCATGGCCTCCTTATAAGCTCGAGAGCTGAAAGCAGGACCCTGGTCAGAATGGAACGTGGTAATTGCGTATGTGCCGATATGGACTCGCGAATCTTTTATAACCGTTCTGGCGTCAGCCGAGTGCTGGTGGCCTCATTTTTTAAGTGCATTTCGTCTTAACTATTAACAGGACGCAGGACGGGGTGTAGGCAGCGTTACGCTCTTTCTGATTGGTAGCCGGTAGCAAGGTTCGCTACTGCGATCCCTATTGCAGTTTTCACAGTTGTTTGCATATATTTGGTGTTCTACACTCATTCCCGGCCACCAGAATACTGATTGTAATTCAGTCAGTGATTCCTTGATCTCTCTGTGCCTTAGACCCAAACCCATGTGTGCGTCTGCTATTAAAAATATTCTCCTGTTCATGTTTGGAATTACTCTATCCCCCACTCCAGGGATTCGAGCAAAAGGAACGGAGTTTGCATCGATTATGTATGCATAATTGAGTGGATAGTTTACGGGTAGTGCTGCACAGTCGCCTTTTACGGTCGTTTTTACTGCTAGCATGGTTTCCCCGTCTATGTACTTATCTGTACGCTTTTTTGTGGCTACGGAAGCCGGTTTAGTTGCTTCCGCGGTGGCTGCATTAGCCAATGAATTCCCTGCAACGTGAACGCCATCACGTTGAAGACTCTGTGCGTGAATCACGTGAGTCTTTTGTAGTTCTTTACTTAAAAGAGCTACCTCGTTCCAGAGCAATTTATGCTTTATTGTGGCACCTGTGTCATCTTTGTAGTCGTTTTCGATCCAACTCTGCAGTTTATTGTTGTAAGAGTTGACGCAAAAATGAGAATCGCACACGATAAGTGTGGGGAATTCGCGTTCTGCATTTTCGAGCGCCATCTTTAAAGATCTGATTTCAGTTCTCTGAACCGAACAGTTTCTTACAGATTCAGTTTTTGTTACTTTCGGTCTGAATTTACCGCACAGCCAACGACCTTTAATGATCGCACATGCTGCATTGTAGGATTTACTCTCTACATTAAAATGCTGTACAAAGCTATCTGTATAGATTATACAGGCATATAGTGGGAGAGGCAGGATTTCGATTGGCAGAGGATATTCTTCTTCATATTCTAAATCATTCAGTTCTTTGTATTGCGGGGCGAAATAGTATTTCACGTCTTCCGCTCCTAGAGAATCTATGCACTGTATCCATTTCGGATCCAGTGACACTGTAGGCAGGTTTACTGGGCTGAATAGCGCCTCGAAGGCGGATTCCGCTGTAAGGATATTAATCCGTTTGCCGTGTGCTAGTTCTCGTTCATTTGCTAATGCGATTTGCACTGCGTTCACAGTTCTTTCTGTGTGACTGAATGTTTTTTCTGCTTGTGTGTACAAGTGAGATTTAATTGAAATAGGTACCTTTTCTCCCTCATTAGAGGTTAGGTACGTGAATCCGCATCTTCCTGGGATGACTCGGATTACAAGATCGATCGTGTCGTCACGTGTATCTAATTTTGTTTTTGCTAACATGTCTGTTTGCAGTGATCTCAAAATTTCTGTGTGTTTTTGAGTCCAATTGATTTGTTTTAAATCAGGTTTTATTAGTTCGTAGAGAGGTTTAACCCTCTCTGCGTAATTTAGTATGTAAGTTCTTCCGAAATTCAGAAAACCTAGTATTGATTGTAAATTCTTCAGCGTTTTTGGAGCTTGGAGTACAGCGCACTTCTCTAAGAAGTTGTCCGCTAGGCTTTTCCCTTCACTTGATAATTCGTACCCTAAAAACAGTACTGTCAGATGGGCAATTCGAGACTTTTTAAAGTTGAATTTGTAACCCTCTGCTGCGAACCCAAGTATAATGGTGTTCACTCTTTTCAAGTGAGTATCCAAGTCGTCGTCTGTGAGATAAATATCATCTACGTAAGAAAATGCTTCATCATCATAGATTTGTAGTAACTCTGTTACCCTAGCTGAGAATAGTCCTGGGCTGTTCTTGAACCCCTGTGGGAGTCGACAGAATTTTTTCTGTGACCCAAATGCGGAGAAAGCGGTCAAGTATCTGCTTTCTGGGGCAATGTTTTGACAAAAGAAACCATTAGAAATGTCTAATGTCGTTTTGTATTTTTTCCTAACTATGTTATTCATTAGGGCTGCACTATGCGAGTTTTGTACTGCAAAAGTTTTGCAACATGTATTAAGGTGTCTGTAGTCCAAAACTAGACGATATGAATTGTCTGGCTTGGAGACAGGAAACAAAGGATTGTTCATTTGAGAGGTGCATGTTTCAATCACCCCCTGGTACTCAAGTTGATCTAAGATCTCCCTGACCTGTTTTTTAGCTTCTTGCTTTATGGGATACTGCCGTTGGGCAGTTGGTTCACTTTTTAGTTGGATTTTGTGAGGCGGTGAATCCTCATCCCATCCTACATGATTTTTATACAATGCAGGTGCCTGGGCTACTGCCCATTTCCTTGCATATGTGTATTTTTTGTGAATCGGTATGTGATTCGAGAAGGCAGGCATAATTACCTCTTCGCCACGAGGGCACTCCCTGACAAACTCTGGGGGCCAATCTTTTTCAGCTAACAGAATATCATAGCCTTTTGAGAGCTTATCCCAAAATAGACCCTTAATTTTCCTAGTCTTATCACCCTCTATACGCAATGTTATTTCGTATATTTTATGGGGCTCGCTAAGTCTGGCGTCGGCAGTTTCAACCTGAATGTATTCATTCGTGTCCACTGTCTCCAGATGACTCATCAAGATCTTGCGCGCTATACTGATCTCTGCTGCACTGTCCAACATTGTCAATGCCCACTCCCCGTTTTTCAACTGTGTCCTCAGTATTCTCGGCATGGTTGATTACTCTAATACTGGCTACCTTCTTTTTCTGAAATTGAGATTTCTTATTTTGAGCAGGTTCCTTGTCTTTGGACTTGGTGTGCTCTCCTGGGTCTGACCGTCCTCTTCTTTCCGAATTCTGTGGAAGAGATCGAGAGGGACGTGTATCAATACTTTGATATCGATCAGGTCTTTTTATATTATCCCTATTTCTAAGGTTATATCTTTTCTCAGAGGGCTCCCGTTGGGGAGACTGGCGTTCTCGAGTCGGAGTTCTTTCCCTCCGTCGAGGAGACCTTCCTCTGGACTGGAAAACTTTTTCCTTGGGAGTGGATTGTTTATTTCCATCCCAGCTCTTTTTAGGAGTGTTTAAATTATTTTTAATAAATAATTTTTCAGGATTTTCGAGCAGTTGGGGCTTAACTGGTTTCCCACCCAAGCTGTCTCTACCTAATTCTTCATAGCATTTTTCTATGATTTTTGCAAGCTCAACAGGATCTTTTATATCTGTTTCCCTCAACTTCTGGCGAATCGCCACAGATGCTGCTTCTCCCTTTACATTGGCTAATAATATAGCCGTGACCTGCTTGAAGTCTTTCAGTAATTTCATACCTAGATTTAAAGCTGGTTCTGGACCGAATTTATTTTGAATCTGTTTTAGCACGTCTGGTATTACCGCCATAGACGGAACACCGTGTGTTTTTGTGTAAATGGAAGCAAAGACTGTACCCCAAGTGTCGCAGTCCTCCACGTGTGGTGCGATTCCCATAGGAAGGCAGATGGTCAAGATTCTGTGTTTCTCAATAGGGGTAGTATCAGGAAATACTGCCTCTATTTGAGTGATTTTCTGGGCTAACCAGAAAGGAATTTGTTCCCGTTTTACGGGTGTTTTACCAAGACATGACTGTATGTTCTGTGGTGTAATTTTATTTGTGTTCCCCTGATGAGGGGTCAGCTGGTGTGAATTAACAGCTGGCTGGACTGTTGCAGTCCGTATTACATATTGGACTAATTGCCTATGTATTTTAATTAATGTGTTTAGCTGTACTAACAGCTCTTCTCTAGACATTCTTGTAATGTCAGGATGTGGTGTGTAGCTGGCTAGAACCGGCCACGTGGCTCCTGGTCTACCTAGTGGACCGAGCCTAGTAATGTGATCATTGTGTTTTAGGGCGCCATTAAACCAGAGCAGGTGCTCTTGAAATTTAAGTGGGATTTCAATCTCCTCGAAAGGAGCGTACTCTCCCGGAGGTTCCTCTATTTTGTAATAGTGAAACTCTTGTGTTATAGCGTTTACCGCTGGAAAGTTTATCCATGAATAGAATACCTCTGTCTGCCGATACTCGTGAGCCTCTATCACGAAAATTACTGTACCACCTTGAGGTGTCAGTCCATGTTCTATAAGTTTTAAAGTTATAGATCTTCTTAAGTGGACCGGGATGATAATAGCATCCGGGTCTGTGTATTCGGGACCTTGCTGAGTCGCATCTACTGCGGCCCCAGTGGCTCCGTTTTCTGGCATTGTAAAAATGCGAGTTTTGCAGAGTAGGTCTCCAAGGAGACAAAGATTAGATGCACAATATTTTGGAACACTGTATCCTTCAACGTTGAATAAACCAGAGCTTTACATAGGAATCTCTTCCTACTAAGGTCGGGCGGATTTTAACCTTTCACCCACTCCAGACGTCTATTGGAGTATTTACGGGAGAAAGGGGTGTGAAATATGCACGACTGAGTTACTCTACAAGTCTTGCGTTAGTTTATCGCCTTACCAAACGTTAGGGCGCCATGTAGTGTAGTTCCTAGTTTCCCACTAGGCCCTGCGCATTGGAATAACATAAACAGTAGTATCGACGTGGAACTGGCTATATTCCAGGCCTCCACTGACTATGCTAAACTTAATTGGGTTGTGTTACCAACTAGCTCAGAGGTCACTGGAAACTTTCTTCTCTGCATAGGAAGTGATCAGCTTCCTTGGCACAGACAAGAAGGGATTCAGTTTTCCAACAACCGTGCAACATGACAACTTTGCTCCTCAGATCAAGAGTCGATCTCTAGGGTCGTGTGAAACAATAGACATAGATTTCACTCAGTCAGTCTAGTGCAGTTTACTTTCACAGTATGTAGAGAATAGAGAGACGGGCGTGTATCAATAAAGGTTAACATTTATTGAACAGTCTTTCTTCTCATACAAGAGAAATGTATTGCCACAATTGCAATAACTGTTATTATAAAAAGTACGTACAGTAAGATAAGAATAGCGAAATAGAACTGTAAAAGCATTGATATGGTTTCTTAGCCATACAATGGTTTAAAAGTAATAAAACATTTATACAATCATATATACATTAGGCTAACATACTCAACTGGTGCTTCTAACTAAGCCTACCCCTGTGTGCCTGACCTAAGCCTAACACGTGAGAAGGGGGAGTAAGTAAGTAGCTTAAGTTAAGTTGGTTTTGCCAAGGTTTGTTTCAAGAATTCTCTTCTAAGGGTTTAGTCAACACCATACCTCTGAATAGAATGATGGAGGATTGGTATCTCCTTCAGGGGTCTCTCTCGATATCCCAGTTCACCTGCGAGGGTAAACTGGAAGCGCCGGGACTGGATTTCTCTGCACGAGAAAGGCAGCGGCTTCTCTCAGCGCGTCTGGAGGAAGGAGGGGTGACAGCGTCCGCGGGCAGCTGGGCTGGATGTCTTCGCAGAGGACGGCTGCACGGCTCCTCAAGCGTACTGAACCACAGTTCGCGCTGTAGCGGCGATAATGGTAATCAGTAGCTTCACCACCACAGGATAGCAGGCTGCAGCGACAGAGTGCTAGTTGTTACCAACACGGGGTCATGCAGGCAGCTGGCATCAGCAACATGTTCGCTCATTGCTTAAGGCAACGTTGGTAATATTTATACCTGACAGGTGCCGGGTTTGACGCAAGTTTGCTGGACATAAGACGTCAATTAAAGATGTCACTAGGAAGTGGCAGCTATCAGTTGCTCATTAGAGTTCTATTACTAATCAAAACATAGCAAGCGGGGATTTCCAGGTTTGCTAAGTTTTTATCTTGTTGAAGAACTCGGAGTGTTATCTAGGAATATCAGATAGTGACTGCTGCTCTGTCATTGCACTAATTGGTCGCAAAGGAAGTAGCAGAGAGTCATGCTGGAATGTGGCTCTGTGGCTCTGCTCGTGTGAGGCCAGAGATGACTTTACAGAAAATCGTACTTGAACGGTTATGCCAATATAGGGAATAAAGGGCTTTATAGCCGAATAGGGGCATAAGGTCACAGTATCGATCAGGAACCTAGATAAGCACATGACATTGGCAAATTGAAAAGTGTGTGTTTTTATCTAATGTGTTTTGCTATAATACAAAAACTATTTTTATATAACCTTGTGTGGAGTTTCCTTTGTAGTGGGCCTTGGGTGTTGTTGCTGGGTGCACGCGCAAACGCTTTACACATCACCTCCGAGATTAGCCTTGCTGCTCGTGTCACGTTACCTAGAGGGTGAGCAGGGCTTATCTTGGTGTGTAACTCCCTTGCCCTGACTTGGGAATGGTGATCTCTGACTGACTTTGGCGCGAGCCTTGGCCAGCCAGGGATCCCGTTTCTAACATTGGTGGCTAGCGGTGAGGATTGGACTTGCATTTGCGCTGTACCGCAGCGGCAACAGGCCGCACTACAAAACTCTGCATTTTTAGATAAACCACATTTTGGGGATTATTGTTTTTTGGTGAAGTTCCAGTATTTCTTCTTCCGAAAGGTGTCATTTTATAATTGTGTCCAGTACATTTGGTCCCCGCCCTGCTCCCAGATTGGTACCTGTGTCGCTTATGGTCAGGTTGAGAAATCAGGAGTGGTAGAAACTGCCTGACAGAGGGGGGTGTGTGTGAATGTATGGTGTGTTGCCATGGACAAGTGAGTGTGAGTTCTCTGAGTTAGGGAGCTTGCTGAATTTTTTTAATCGTGTACTCCTGTTAAGCTCAGACCCCCAGGTTCCCTGTGTCAAACTTTTCTTGAGAACGTCTGCCAAAATGGAGCCTGCTTTTGATGTCTGTGGTCTTTTTAGATACAGTAGGTTAGAGCTGGTCAGATTCTGTGAAAAGGGAGGCATAGAGGTGAGTGAGTCGGATACTCAGTCCCAGCTTAGGGACAGCCTAATTCAATGGCAAAAGGGTCAATGGGATCTTGAGCACAGTGAGAGAGATAGGGCCCGGGCAACACGCCATGAGGGTTGTGAGTCTGTGGGGAGCCCTGAAGAATATGAATTTGATGAAGATGACAGTGAATGGGCTTCAGCAGATAGTGAGGGCCCCATAGATAGGGAGTCCCTTGCTGGGTCCAGTGTCAGTACCAGCGCCCCCTCCCTTGTCCTGTCCCCAGAGGAGTGGTTGGATAAGAGGGAAGAGCTGGAGCACCCGCTAGCAATGGAACGGCTTAAGTTAGCGTATGCCCAGGCTATGGCGCAGCAGGGTTTTAAGAAGCAACAGCTAGAGACCGAGAGGGTCTTAGCGCAGGAGAGGATAGAGGAGGAGAAAAGGGCCCTCATCAGAGAGAGAATAGCTCTGGAGGGTAGACTATCCCCTGTGCACAGTTTCAATATTCTGTATTCCCCAGGGAGGGTTGAGTCCAGTGGTGGCAGCTATTTAGATTTCAGTGTAAGAAGTCCCACTCCCGGTTCCCCGAGTATGGAACCTGTTTCCCAAGAGGAGGAGAACAGGTAGAAGTTCAGGAACCTTAGGAAACCACCTCACCAGGATTGGGTGGAGTTTGTGGATGACTGTTGTGGGGCACTGTCTGATTGGGTAGTGGGTCCCACGGAGTGTGATTGGGGCTTATTGTTTGAAATGATTGTCAAAGAGCACCTGCTCAGTGGTTGTTCGCTAGGATTGCGCCAACACCTGTTAGGGTGTGGATTGTCTGAGCCTTGTGAGCTTGCAGAGGAAGCAGAGCGCTGGGAAAGTGCGAGAGGTTCTTTAGAGCCACTAGTGAGTGATTCCAATAGTAGTGGGTCAGGTGTACTCCAGCCCAGTGTGGTGGAGGAGGGTCAGAGTAGCCCAGCTAGGTCCCAGTATAGTGAGGAGGGTGTAGGGCTTACTACCTGTCTCAGTGGAGCGGGAGAGAGTGTTTGACCGAGAGTCCCCAGACGCCCGAAGCCCAGCCTCAGAGCCTGGATGGTTTCTTTAGGGAACAGCAGGTTGGGGACCTAGGCTTTCCTGTTAGTCCACTTAAGGGAGATCTCCTAGTGTGTAGAGGACCTGGAGCATCTGAAAGCGAAGCTTCTAGGGTTCTAGAGTCTGGCAGTACCACTCCGGTAGGGAGAGTACAGGAGTCCAGAGAAAGGAGTGATTGGGGAATAATATGTGAGTCCCCAGAGGTTCTGGAGTGCCAGGCATTGATTCCACCAAAGGTTTTAGACCGGAGGTAGGGAGGCCAGGTTAAGGTTCAGCATGACCTGAAGGGTGGGACTACTGTAATCAGTGTCCTGACCAGTTCTTCCTCCAGAGGTACTGCCCCGGTTGGGAGGGAGCAGGACTCTGGAAGGGGGTGCAGAGTGTGGGAGAGCCCACCTCTGACCCCAGTGCAACCTGAGGGGTTAAACCCTAGGTTGGGAGAATGGCGTTCTGAGGGCACCCCTTGCAGGATGAGGAGGAACCCTAGAAGAAGAGGTAGGGGGAGGAGAGCCTTCCCTGAGACTCCTGGTCCACCTGAGGTTGTAGACCCTAGGCTGGAGAACCAGTGGCAGTCTAGCCCAGTCTTGCAGACAGGAAGAGTGGAAAATGGCTACTATGTGCCAGGGGTTACTACCCCCCACTCTGTGAGTAGGCAGGAACCGGTGGCACCTGGGTGGCCTAGGGCCTGGTCCTGGCCGAGGACAGCTGGAGAGTACCAGTGGGGTAGCCCAGTTAGTCTTTACAGTAGTTTTAGAAGGAACCCCTGGGGTTCACGGTGGCGTAGAACAGGAGGGTGTCCCTGCAGTTGCGGGCCCGCGTCCATGTTTTATCGCCCCAAGCAGGGAAGCCCATCACAGTGGTGATTGGTCTTCCCTGCATTTTGGCTGGAAGGGGGTTGTGTTGGACTAGGCCCTTCTGGCAGGTTCACCCCTTATCTTTTTGCTTTTAGTATGTGATCTGTGTTAGTGATTTTTGGTCTCTGCGCACTTTTTCCCTGTGTCCCAGAGTAAAGTGCATGCGTGTAGTGAGGCTAGCCTGCCCTCCATATGAATGCATGGGGAATGTGTGTGTCCATGTTAATTCCTGATATGTGGGGAGTGCAGGCTCAAATTTGGTATGTGCGAACTCGTGAGATTGAATGCTGCGCAATGATGTATGCGGTGCATATTTGTCTAGTGGGGAAGTACCACTTCTAGACATTGGTGTGTGTGTGCAGTAAGGGTGCTGGCGTGTGATTGGCTGGAGCTGGCTGGTGAGCCTGGCTCCAGGAGTCTGGATGGGCCTGCCCGGTGGTGAGTGGAGAGATTAGCATGCTGATGTGAGGGAGGGGTGCACCTGGGTCCTGACTAGGGCTGGGCTTTCCCCACACAATGCTGGCTCCGCCCCCTGTGGTGCATCTAATGACCCTAGCTGCATAGTGAATGAAAAGGGTGGTTGAGCACATCAAGGGTGCTCCAAAACCAGCTGCGACTGGTTTCTCCCCCACCCTGCACCCTGAGACAAAGGATTGTAATGTATAAAAAGGGGCTGTGTCCCCTTGCAATTTGTTCTCTTCCAGGATCCCTTTTGCTGAGGGGGTCTGTTGCTGTTGGGCCCCAGGAGGCCCGCCACTTGGTTTGCCTCCCTGCCTGGAGGCCCAGTGAGCTGGCTCTGGGCCCAGCCTTGCCCCCCTGCCTGCCTCCAGAACTTTGCTGGAGCTTTATTTTGCCCATAGCGCTGGGAGCGCTTTATTCTTGCCCCTAGCGCCTGGGAGCACTTTATTTTGCTGATAGCGCATGGGAGCGCTGTGATTTTCCACCCTAGCACTTGAGAGCGCTTCACTTGCTCTTCGCCGGTCCCCACCCGGCATTTGGCCCATTTTGGCTGATTTCGTACCCCTGGCAGGTGCCCACCGCGCCAGGGACCTGGTGCTGTTCTTGTGGGCCCGAGCGAGTGCCCACCTCGCCTTATATTTTAATTGAAGAGGGAGCCTACCCCACATGTGTCTCCCCGCATCACGTCCGCAGCCCGGGACAGCCGAAAATCCCCGCCTGGCCCGCGACCAGGAAGTCAGGCAGGCCGGAGGCGGGACCGAGGGACAACAGGAAGTCTCTGTGCTTCCCCCGGGGCTCCCAGGAAGGGGAGAGCCCCAGAGTGCAGGAGCAGAGAGGCAGCCGCTACCGAAGCTCCCGTCGGGAGGGGAGAGCCCCGCCCGGGCACCAAGCCCCTTGGAGCAGCCCCAGAGAGGAGTCCTGCAAGCGAGCTGGTGAGTGCAAGTGATCACAGAGGAGAGGGGGGCATTGGGGCACATTGCCGGTGCCCGCCCCTCCCCTCCAGAGAAAAGGCCGCAGTTGTGTTCGAGCCCCGAGATGCTCGCGGGGCGCAGTAGTGTTTGAGGCCCCATTGTTGTGCAGAACCCCGAGAGGCTCAAGGCGCCCCAGTATTGCAAAGCCCCGAGAGGCTCCTGGCTCCGTTCTTGTGTAGAGCACTGAGAGGGTTCCGGGGGCATCTTGTACTTCGAGTCCCCAGAGGGGGGACTCCAATGACGCCCGCATTTTGCAATTTAGAGCCACGAGAGGCTGTTGGCTCATTTTGATGTTTCGAGTCCCCCGGGGAGGGACTCCAACGTGTAGGGCATAATTGTGTTAGAGCCATGAAGGCTCGTGGGTAAATTGTGAATGCTCCTTGCGGGTAGAGTCAGCGGGCTGCTCCTACTCGCCCCCACAGTTGTTTTGAGAGCCCACGAGGCTCAGGCCCGGCATCAGTGTTTACGAGCCCTGAGAGCCTCTTGGGTGACATTGTATTTGTTTAGGGCCACGAGGCCCCCAGCCCACAGTTAGTTGGTTAGAGCCCCGTGGCTCCCACGCTTTGCTTGGCCCCATTGTGTTCTTGAGCCCACGAGGCTCCAACGTTGGCATCATCAGTCTTTACAGCTGCCCAGCACTTAGTGGGCAGATGCCACGTTTAGGTTTGTGTTCTTGGCTGCCTGCGCAGCCTGCCCTGACATTTGGGACTAAGGGCATTTCAGCCCTTGCGAGGCCAGTTGGCCTGAGGGACAGTTCTGGTGTTGTGCCATGTGCACCTTGCGCAATTTATGATTTACTTGCCAATGTGATTCCTGCTCAATTGTTCGACCTGCACCTCTGAATGTGTTTATGCTTCATGTGTTTTTCTTCTTTCCCTTTGCTATGTATTTGATGCTTAGATGATTGTTCTCCTTCTATAGGTCCTGCTAGTAGGGTTCTAGTTCCCTGCGCGATTTTCCTAAGGTGGTTAGGGTGGCGTAGGAGGTACTTACCTTTACCAGTAATTACTGGTTGTGTGCTACATGTACTATTTTGATGCTACAGTTATTATAGGTTCTATGTGCCAAGTGTTATACCTACCAGTATAATTATACCTACAAAGTGCTAATTACAACAAGTGCTAAACCTAAAAAGTGCATACCCCTGACAGTGGTCCATGTGGCCCTGTCCTGTACATAATCCCCTGTAAATTCCGCCTGTGTCTGTTGGCAAATTGAAAAGTGTGTGTTTTTATCTAATGTGTTTTGCTATAATACAAAAACTATTTTTATATAACCTTGTGTGGAGTTTCCTTTGTGGTGGGCCTTGGGTGTTGTTGCTGGGTGCACGCGCAAACGCTTTACACATCACCTCCGAGATTAGCCTTACTGCTCGTGTCAGGTTACCTAGAGGGTGAGCAGGGCTTATCTTGGTGTGTAACTCCCTTGCCCTGACTTAGGAATGGTGATCTCTGACTGACTTTGGCGCAAGCCTTGACCAGCCGGGGATCCCGTTTCTAACACATCCTATAGCCTTCTATTCCAAAAAGTTTTTACTAGCTGAACAAAATTACACTGTGGCTGAAAGAGAACTATTAGCTATCAAAGTAGCCTTTTCTGAATGGAGGCACGATTTAATGGGAGCCAAGTACCCTGTTACCATCTTTTCTGACCATAAGAACCTACAGTTCTTTGGATCACTAAAAGCATTAACTCCACGTCAGATGCACTGGTTAAATTTTTTTAGTACATTTGACTTCGTTATAACCTATAGACCAGGTGCACAACAAATTCAATCTGATGTGTTATCTAGATACGGACATACCTCAGACATGAAACAAGACAAAATAGGAGAACCCATTATTCCTCCCCAAAAACATTTGGCACCAGTACAACAGAAGGATTTCATCACAGATCTATATAATGCACACATGCAAATGGCACCTCAAGATTGGTTAAAGGATTCCCATAACTCAATACAACGAGGTTTATTGTATCACGACAACATGCTGTTAGTGCCCACCACAGAATTACAAACACAGGTGATAATTTGGCATCACGCCTCACCGTTGGCAGGTCATCCTGGCTGGGTAAAAACCCTGGAAAATGTGCGAAAACACTTTTGGTGGGACAATATGAGTAAGGACATTAAGCAATTTGTCACTACCTGTCCAGTTTGTGCAAGACATAAATCGTCTCATAAGGCCCCTGACGGTTTGTTAATACCAATGCCATCACCCAAACAACCTTGGCACACTGTGAGTGTAGACTTTATGTAGGTTTACCACCAGTAAAATCCTTCACAACAGTATTAGGGATAGTGGATTTTTTGTCTAAAATGGCACATTTTGTACCATTACGGAAATTGCCAACTGCGGCAGAATTTGCCGATATTTTTATAAGATAAATTGTGCGTTTACATGGTTTGCCAAGTAAAGTGGTGTCGAACCGAGGTAGCCAGTTCAACTCTAGATTTTTGAAAAAATTATGCAAAAAACTGAAAATAGATGTGGCATTATCCACAGCTTTCCATCCAGAAACAGATGGACAAACTGAACGACAGAACCAAACCTTACTTCAAACGCTACGATGATTATTGGCTGATTATTCTAGTGAATGGTTGGAAGCTTGCTCTGTAGCGGAGTTTGTTTATAATAATACTGAGCATGCAGCTCTACTTTGCTCACCATTATATTTCATGCAGGGGTATCATCCGAGAGCTATACCCATTTTATTAGAAGATTCCCTGTTGCCTACAGTAACAGATAGACTAACGAGATTAGGTGATATACAAGACAAGGCCAGGAAACATTTATTAAAGTACAAAGAAAGCATGAAAAGACAAGCCGACAAACACAGATCTGAGGCCCCAATATATAAAATCGGTGACAAAGTATGGCTCTCCACAAATAACCTAAATATAGAGGGATCCCGAAAGCTGAAACCACGTTTCATTGGACCCTTTAGTATAACTGCCATAGTAAACCTGGTAACAGTAAAATTGGACTTACCAAAAGAATACCCAGTACATGCTACATTCCATGTGTCCTTGCTTAAGCCGTACAACCCAAATAACCGGCCCGAACCACCACCTCCACCAATACCAATTAAGGGAAATCTAGAATATGAAGATAAAAGCATAAAAGACGCAAAAATAATTCATGGACGTCTGTTTTATTTAGTAGAATGGAAAGGATATGACGAAACTGAGAATTCATGGGAACCAGCGTCCTACGTACATGCCCCACGGTTGATTAGACAGTTTTATCTAAAAAATCCAGGGAAACCCCGTCCAATAGGAGGGCCTTTGAGGGGGGCGACTGTTAGGGTTTGTGCACAGGAAAGAGCATGTCCCCTCTAATTGCACTAGTGGTCTCTGTAATAGCTCTCTTTAAACATACTACTGAAAGCATTTCTTGTTATCTCAGCCCCTCCTTAAGACTTCTGTGTATGTTGCTCAATGTATTCACAAGTTTGGACATTGCTGTCTTGTTTGCACATTGGACCTTGCTTTTACCAAGGCTTATTTAGAAAACATTGGACCTTGCTTTAACCAAGGCTTATTTAGAACACTCCTCCCTATGATATGTGATACTTCAAATCATTAGCATAATAACTGAAGCTCTGCACACCTGCATGTGGGAACCATACCCAGTTCTTCGATCCACACCCAGCTCATCGAACCACACCCAGCCCTGTCTATAAAAGGCAGCCCCTGAGCCTCACCCAGTGCTTGTGCTCGTCTACCTCCCACTTACCTGAGAACAGATCCTCCGGCGCTGGCACTCCTGCCCTCTCCAGACCTTCATTGATTTCAACGGGCGCTGCCTCTGGCTCTTCCTTCTTCTGGTTTCCGGCTACTTCTTGCCTCAGCCCCTCTTCTGTCCACTTCAATCGACCTGCAAAAGATAAAGAGGTCAAGGTTAGACTGATCAGTATCCCTTTTCAGCAACAAGTAAGTGCAAAACCTTTTATTACCGGAAAGAAATTAATAGGCGATTTCTGGATTCATGTAAAGACAATTTGGAACAAGATATCCCCCACGAACTTTGTGGTTCAAACCCTTAGTTACAAGAATACGTTGTAGAACTTGGTGAAATAAACTTTGTTTTACATGGAACTTTTTTAAGAATCGAACAGAGGAAACCATTGACAGCAAGGCAAACAGTAAATCAAGGACTTGCACAAATTACCTGCTGTATTTTGATGTAAAACTACAGTATTTGTTTTATAAAAAGTCTGGAAATGTGTGAAAAGTGAGTTTGCTATTAAGAATTTAGGCTTTAGTTATATTAAGGTGAATGTTAGACATTGGTAATTCTGATAATGATATTCGTTTGATTTTACAGAAGTTTTACAGTAATAGAAAACACATCCCAGAAAAGTAACACATTCCAAACCTGGAAGCTTGAGACCAGGATCCAAGAGGTACTTTTAGAAGAGAATTTCTAATAAGATTAAGGTTTAGTCAGGAACACATTTAGGGATAGGTTTCACTTATCTGTTCTTTGTTTATGTTTCATTAGGCACCAGTTTCTACAGAAGTCAGAGAGGGCCGCAGATTTTAGCAGCTCTTCTGCAGTGGAAACGCAAGAACGGTGTTGTCTCTCTTTTTTTATTTTATCCACTTCCACCCTTCTGTTAAGCTTCTGGTTCTTAGTGCACTGTTTTAAAACTAGTGTGCTGGAACAAGCAGTTTCAGGGTGGGGTCGGAATGTCTTCAACCTCCATCAGAACTGAACAGAAACAAGGGTGAGCTGGGCTTTGACAAGCAGAACTCTAATCATTTCCCCACATTTAGCCTGCCGACGCGTTTCGGGAAACTCCCTTCCTCTGGGCAGATACAGGCACTGAAAGACACAACGCAGACTGCCACAAAATTCCCTCTTTTATTTCAATGTTCCACAGGTAAGTTGATAGCATTCTGCGACTGGTAGTACCCTCAAACCCAAGTGGGCAATGTCTTGTACAATGTCCGTAAAAAATTAAAACATTTGTGGGACCAGCAATATTCAAAAGGCATCTCAACCTGTTCAAAAGGCTCCCCCAATCACGCATCTTGCAATACCAGTGTCCTTGCAGCGTCCCGCTCAGGTATCGCGGTGGTGCAAACCGTGACCTGGACCTGGCCACAGTTATTTGAAAGAAAAAGGTTGCCCTCCGTTGGTTCGCACTCACTGGAGGTTGAAGCCATGGCAGGGAGGCAGCACTCAAATCATTTCCCCACATTTAGCCTGCCGACGCGTTTCGGGAAACTCCCTTCCCCTGGGCAGATACAGGCACTGAAAGATACAACGCACACTGCCAGAATATTCCCTCTTTTATTTCAATGCTCCACAGGTGAGTTGATAGCATTCTGGGACTGGTAGTACCCTCAAACCCAAGTGGGCAGTGCCTTGTACAATGTCCGTAAAAAATTAAAACATTTGTGGGACCAGCAATGTTCAAAAGGCATCTCAATCTGTTCAAAAGGCTCCCTGAATCACGCATCTTGCAATACCAGTGTCCTTGCAGCATCCCGCTCAGGTATCGCGGTGGTGCCAACCGTGACCTGGACCTGGCCACAGTTATTTGGAAGAAAAAGGTTGCCCTCCGTTGGTTCGCACTCACTGTGGGTTAAAGCCATGGCAGGGAGGCAGCACTCAAATCATTTCCCCACATTTAGCCTGCCGAAGCATTTCGGGAAACTCCCTTCCTCTGGGCAGATACAAGCACAGAAAGACACAACGCAGACTGCCAGATTATTCACTCTTTTATTTCAATGCTCCACAGGTAAGTTGATAGCATTCTGGGACTGGTAGTACCCTCAAACCCAAGTGGGAAGTAGGTATGGGCGGAAAATCCGTTCCGCTCGCGGATTTTGCGGATTTTCGGGAAATCCGCAATCCGCGAGATTCGCGAATCTCCCGCAAAATCCGCAAATCCGCGAGCAGCGGATTTCGCTCGCACTGCTCGCACTGTTCGCGTGAGTTCGCGGCTTCCCAGTACAACTTCGCGCCCCGCGAATAAGTGCTAAATTGCAGAAATACGATCTTAGCAAAACTGAAACTACTTGCCAGGTTCAAAAGTTCAGGCTCATCATTAGTAGCCATTTCCTGTAGTGCTTCCTGAGGGGCCCCTCCAGAGTTCAGTTGCCAGTTGCAACTATTATGTGACCCTGCTCTGAACCTCAGAATAGTTACACATATGCCACAAAGGTCCTGAATTACAGCTAAGGGAGACAAGCAGGAGCCAGGCTGGAAGTTAAAATCCATTAATCAGCCCCTAATTCATTATTGTCAGTTGGGGCAGGGCAGGTGTTGTAACTAATTTTGCAACAATGAAAGCACTTAGCAAGTGCAAAAGATCACTAATCAGGGCGCACTAAGGAAGCAGGTGCCAGCTAAAAAAATATTCTGTGACACATTAATCAGCCCCAAATTAATTCAGGTCACTTGAGGCAGGGAAGGTGTGCTTTGCTTTGCCGAAAATAATGTACACTGGACAACCAGAGGGTGTGGTGATGAAACAGAGGGTGGCATGGGTGGGCCAGAGGGTGGCATGAGTAGTCAGAGAGTGGCAGTGGTGACAGAGAGTGGCAGTGATGAAGAAGAGTGTCCCAAACAGGCTGGACACGTAGAAACAACAAGTTCGCAAAACTTGCGACCCGACAGGTAAGTTCGCAAATTGCGAAATTGTAAAAACCCTCGCGAACTGGCAGAAACACGGGCGAACACAAAAAAAAAATCCGCAAATTCGCGGGAATTCGCAGATTTTGCGGATTGCGAATTCGCAAATCCGCAAAATTCGCGAACGCGAGATCCGCAAAATTCGCCCATGCTTGGTGGGAAGTGCCTTGTATAATGTCCGTAAAAAACTTAAAACATTTGTGGGAAAAGCAATGTTCAAAAGGCGTCTGAACCTGTTCAAAAGGCTCCCCCAATCACGCATCTTGCAATACCGGTGTCCTTGCAGCGTCCCGCTCAGGTATCGCGGTGGTGCAAACCTTGACCTGGACCTGGCCACAGTTATTTGAAAGAAAAAGGTTGCCCTCCATTGGTTCGCACTCATTGGGGTTGAAGCAATGGCAGGGAGGCAGCACTCAAATCATTTCCCCACATTTAGCCTGCCGACGCGTTTCGGGAAACTCCCTTCCTCTGGGCAGATACAGGCACTGAAAGACACAACGCAGACTGACAGAATATTCTGTCTTTTATTTCAATGCTCCACAGGTAAGTTGATAGCATTCTGGGACTGGTAGTACCCTCAAACCCAAGTGGGCGGTGCCTTGTACAATGTCCGTAAAAAATTAAAACATTTGTGGGACCAGCAATGTTCAAAAGGCGTCTCAACCTGTTCAAAAGGCTCCCCCAATCACGCATCTTGCAATACCAGTGTCCTTGCAGCGTCCCGCTCAGGTATCGCGGTGGTGCAAACCATGACCTGGGCCTGGCCACAGTTATTTGAAAGAAAAACGTTGCCCTCCGTTGGTTCGCACTCACTGGGGGTTGATGCCATGGCAGGGAGGCAGCAATCAAATCATTTCCCCACATTTAGCCTGCTGACGCGTTTTGGGAAACTCCCTTCCTCTGGGAAGATACAGGCACTGAAAGACACAACACAGACTGCCAGAATGTTCCCTCTTTTATTTCAATGCTCCACAGGTAAGTTGATAGCATTCTGGGACTGGTAGTACCCTCAAACCCAAGTGGGCGGTGCCTTGTACAATGTCCTTAAAAAATTAAAACTCTGTATATGTATACTCTATATCCATAATCATGTATTTTTACAAAATTGATTGTTTGTTTGATAGTATATGCGTATCCAACATTTTTTATTTACTTCGGTATTTGAACCAATATTATCCAAGTGTTTACAACATACCTTTATGTTAGTTGCACTTTGTTGGACCCACCATTATTTATTTATTTATTCTGAAATCCAATCTGGGATTTATTCAGTCATTTAAAAACATAACACATTGTTATTGTGTTTAAAAAAAAAGAAGAATATGATGTCTTTTGGAACTCAAGGTGGTTTTACACTTTAAAGTATTTCTTTTTTCTTCACTGAATCACGTGACGCAATGAGTGGTGCAATAATGTGTTTAAATACTGTGGGAGACGGATGTCTCATCATGTGATCAAGCCCTCCAGTAAGGCGAAATGCATCATGCCACCATGCCAATGCACCTGCTCTTTTGAATAAAAGAAATCACACACCTAATTAGAGTCCGTGTCCTATTGTTATTTCCAGTGTGGAGCAAGCAGTGGGAATTCTGGTGTTTTTCATCAATTTATCGGGCCAGGCTGTACCCGATTTCACGTACCCTTGCAAGGGTCACCCTACATCAGTCGAACGTTGTGTATTTTCTCCCGGAAGAAATTCGAAGTGCTGACCACCTGCACCGGGAGTGCTACTGTCGTGTG
The DNA here is from genome assembly GCF_964263255.1 of Lissotriton vulgaris. Lineage (NCBI taxonomy): Eukaryota > Metazoa > Chordata > Amphibia > Caudata > Salamandridae > Lissotriton > Lissotriton vulgaris. The sequence goes on from NC_141700.1 coordinate 454,573,614, forward strand.
CAACCGCGAGCTAAGCCAGCCGCAGGAGCCAGGAGCCGCCCGTCGGAGGACTGACGATTCCAGGATCTGAACCGGCCGGTAAATTGTTACGGTAGCAGCCATCATATTACTGGTATATGCAGGTTGGGAGGTGTGTGGGAACAACGGATTGACAGCGGAGAGAAATGAATAGTCTCATAGGAGAACAAGCATTGGCATAGCCAATAGGTCTCGCCTTTGGGACCTTATAAGTTTAGCCATGCAGCAGATTTCCCAGACTCTCTCATGTTTGCGCAGCATAATTGTGCTTTTCTTAGACACACAATTGCTGAGATGTCTCCCCCTACACCACATTGGACCTTAACATTCACTGAATCTGCAAAAATTACTGTGAACCTAAAAAATGTAAATGTCGCAAAAAAAACAACCTCTCTAAGGAGACAAGTTTCTGGAAAGGCCCACTTATAGGTAGAGATGGAACTTAAAATTGCGACTGCACTTTCCAAGTCTCTGCAGAGGAGGTGGAGATTAAACAGGCACCCAGGCATAGCAGTATTTCCCCCACACTCTCTTCCATATTATTTGAATTCTTTTGCTGTGAGAAGACCAATTAATGCTGGGGAGAAAGTGTTGGTGTGGTGACTGAATAGACAGCATTGTGTGGTTTTTGTCATGCCTCTCCGTTTTTGGGCTTGCATGGTTTCAATGCTGATCGTAGTTACATATGTGAGTGTTAAACTACATTTTTATCTAGCCTTGACACGTATAAGGTCTAAAGATTTCTAATTCATAATCAGTCAGTCAATAACTTTATTTGAAATGTAAAAACTAATCAGAAAAGCATGTACAATACAATCACAAAAACATAAAAAGTAAATTTCAATTTAAAAATTATGAAAAATCATAAAGGCAACAACAGTACATAAATAAAAACAAATACATCAATACGTTTCATTTTTTAAAAAGTAGCGTGTGTTAAAAAAGGATTAAATCAATAAGATAAATCAACTGATCAGTAAGGACGAGGGAGTAAGATAAGTTAATTAAGCGTGGAGATAAAGCGACCACTCGATACACGACCAGTTCTGCCCGTCCAATGATTGTTATGCTCTTTTTGCGAATGCGATAGAGCATAAAATGTTCTGGGGTAGAAATCAGTTAGACTCCAGGTGGATATAGGCCCATCTCCTAACTGTGGCTGTCGAGATTGAAGGTATGAAACAACATGTTTATTCTTAAACTTAACAAGTACCAGATCGCCCTTAATATGTTTTGGGAGAGATCCTAACCAGCCCACCCTTCTGACGCTTAATATGGTACCATCAATGTTGGGTGGGAGAGGTCTATTTTTAGATAGCCAGAACAACTACCTTGTTTCTTAAATCCTGGTGGCTTTCGTGTTTCCCCATTGGGAGTTCTGGTACACCTGAGAGGACGCACACAATGGGAGCTGCCTCAGGTGGCAAATGTAGATGGTTAGTTTTTTGTGACGTTATGTCACAATTGACCGCTATTCCCTTTTGAAGTGACATTTCTTTGTTTGGCCTTTCTCTAGGGTGGGAACTCTGTAAAGTTGTGACTGCCTTCGAGGGGTTTATGTTTTTACTATGCGGGGTTACTGATTGATTTTGGGTGGTCTTACTTTGTATAGCGGTATTGGGCATTTCTGTGGGTGGTGGACACAGTGGATGAGAGGGTCCTGCCTTGGTTCTTAAAAGTAGAGAATTTGCCTTAATTGCTTCCTCGACCCCCGAGAGCCTATCCCCTAGGCTAGTCATTTTGTCAATTAACGGAGAAATTATTGATTTTATCATATTTTCAAGCGAGGCTAGTAAAGAGGCATTGGTAGATGCTTTTGGTGTTACAGTGCTAGGAATGTTAGGGAGTGGGGAATTTGTAGTTGGTGTTTGTTGCTTGGCCTTCCTCCCCATTTGTCTGACCCCATCTCTATTCCTTTTAGTAGAGGAAACCTGGGTAGCAACAGCGGATTGTGAGTTAACTATTGGGCGTGTTACAGGGGGAGTACCCTGTGAGATTTGGGTAAGTTGAAGTGAGCAGTTAGTCCTGGGGCTAATCATTGCTATAGGGGAAGTAGGAGCACTAGATTGAAGATCTCCTGATTCCACAGGAGCATACGTGGATCTACACATATTATTTAGTTCCTCCAGTAATGATATTGCTTGGGTTGCATCGGCAGTCTGCGGGGAAAAACACACACTCGGGGAACTATCCATAGCTGGCGAACGCTCTATTCTCACTAATTCTCAGACAATAGGGAGAACAGAGCTCTTAATGTAATAATCCATTGTTCCTCTAAGCGAATTGCTCTGGTTGAAACATTTTCTATTGCCCCCTTTACAGTTCATAGCAAACTAGCTTTAGCAAATGGACACTGAAGCAATATCACCTCCCCAATAATTAGTTCACCGGTTACGCTACGATGACACTTGGGAGAGACCTATATGGAGGTAAAGATAGTCAAAGGGTGTCTGTACCTTAGGTCCTTTCCCTTCTTAGGTCAGTTCCAAGGGGGGTGCCCCGGCCCGGCCTCCTCTGGCCTACGATGGCCTTAGATGGTCCCGCATTTGTCTCGGCCGCTCCCGCGCGCGACTCGCGGGGCGAGAGGCGCTCCGGTGATTTCAAGCGCCTCCGGGCGAGTCTGCGTCACCCTGTTGCGCCGGGGAAGCTGGGAGCTGTAGTTCTCCCTCAGCTGCGGTGGGTCCGGCGTGTACTGCAGAGTCCCTCACTCCACCCGTGCAGTTGCCCTCACGTCGGATTCCGGAAAGCTTGATGGCCGTTGCCCTCACGGCGTAGAAGCGTAAGGTACGCTTGGACTGTGTCCCCCACTATGCGCTCGGTGCTCCGGTGATTTCAAGCGCCTCCGGGCGCCTCTGCGTCACCCTGTTGCGCCGGGGCAGCTGGGATCTGTAGTTCTCCTTCAGCTGATGTGGGTCCGGCGTGTACTGCAGAGTCCCTCACTCCACCCGTGCCGTTGCCCTCACGGCGGATTCTGGACAGCTTGATGGCCGTTGCCCTCACGGCGTAGAAGCGTGCAGGTACACTTGGACTGTGTCACCCATAATCAATGTGTCACCATTAATGTATTCTTGCACTACAAGCCTTAACAATGCTGTTGCACAAGGAAGCAAATACTGTGGCAATTCATAAAGGGCCTTAATTCAGTGAGAGGTACAACGAAGGGGACATGTTTTAATCAATGCTTATCTAATACAGTAAGTAAACATCAGTCCGGTGTTCAGAACGACTAATATACATGGAAATAATGTGCATTGAAATTCACTGCATGCAAACTTCTCTCATACATATTCATTATGCATACACTCAAAATCTGACTGGACTCAGTGGCTCAAAAAGCTCGGCCGTATTTTCACCGATTTCTTTTCTACACTTCAAACGCAGATTTGTTCGGTTTCGCCGGTTTGGTTGAATCAAATGCGGATTTAAACTGACACACAAACACAAAGACGTTTGTAAAATCAGAGATATTGATCACACAACAGTGTTAGCCTTTAACAATATTACACAGCCAGAGGAAAAGTTGTGGAGAGTCGAAGGCAGAAAGACACAGATGTATGCAAATATTAAGCACGATGGGAAGAAAAAACGTATGTATTTTGCAGAGTATCTTGGGCAAACAATACACAAATTTCCACGGATGTTGTAACTTTTCCTTTGAGCCCATTTAAAAAGGTAACCATTCAAAAGAAAAATACAATGTTACCGTTTTTTATTTATTTAAATAGACAGCAACTAGTTGGGTTTCTTACCTGCAAAACCCCTCACAAACAGACCCACCTCCGCCCCGCTATAAATGCACACATAGACACTTGAATGCTTGAAAGTGGCTGTATAACCTAACAACGGCGGTGTGCAAATATTTCTTTTTACACGCTGATTGTCTAATTGCTCAGTCTTTCTAAATGGCTCACACAAACTCTGATGAGTGTGTTGTTAGTGTTTCGCTTTTGTGATCAGGTCCCCTGGGGGCAGCTCTCCTTTTCACTACCAGGGTCTGAAAGAGGCAGTTGCAATAAATCAAATGATGGCACATTGATGGTTATACTAATAAAAGCAACATGGTTAACATATGGCAATTCAATTTGTGAATGATAGCAGAAATGGCATTGCTCACCTCTCTTGAAATATGTCCCATTTTAAAGTGGGCAGATCAGCTGTTAATAGTAAATTAGGCAAAAATTTAAAAAAACTTAAAGAGAAAAAACACATTTTAATTGCTATCAAAACGTACACATTTGTAGGTGTGCATGTGTCTTTAGATTGCCAAGTGTGCAAATAATTTAAGTCACACCAGATTAAGACGTCGCTGCTGCATGAAATGTGCACTTAACATAGTGCATGTGAAAGCTGTGTACTTGTTTGAAAATATATGTGCACGTTTACGCAGGAAATAAAGAGCAGGTGGGCACGCGTCCAAGTGCAGCAGTGCGTCCTACACCCCGCTGTGGGTGTTACAACAATGCGGCAGGTTTAAAACACCAGTGGCCATCTGGTCACTGAAGCAACGCAGACGTCAATAAAATGTTCCACCCATGGCCGCAATGCTGGTGAGCGCCGCATTGCACGTGCGTAAAGCTCACACAAAAAAAACCCTGTTCTCAGATGTTTTACAAGGCTCGACCCCTGTGGTCTTCCACGGGTCAGAGGTCGGGACACTTAGGAGTGGCCATGGCCGCTGGAATCAAAGATGGCCTGCAACCCAATACTCCGCTGACGGCCCGGGCGGATTTATGGGCGTCTGGGAGGCAGAAGTGGGCAGAGACATCCTCACTATGGCCCACAGATCCAGGCTCTTATGCACGCTGGTTTATTCTCCAGAACAAGGTAAGGAGAGCCGTGTGCTTTAAAGAGATCGCAGGAACCGTCCCCAAACCTCCAGCCCTGTCGACTTCCTATCTGCTGATTCCCATATTCGAATGCTGTGCTCTCAGACACGATGCTTAAAACTATTGTGTTAAAGAGAGAAACTGACAGGTAAACTTGTTAACACGAAACATCATTTGTTTTTTTGTCAGGGGGAAGGTTTTGGTTTCACTAAAGATATCGAACCACGGCCGGCATGCATTACAAGCAGCCAGCATCCCAGAGGACCCACATTTTCTTTTCCACAAAAGGAGAAAAAAAAAGCGTGTCAGGCTTTGCATAAAATGTTTGCAGACTGATTAGCGGCAAATAGTGACAGGCAATGTACTGCTGCCATCTAGTGGTCAGGAGGAAGTCTGCTGACTGCTTAATGTCCGCAGGGTGCCACTGCTAGCCTCTGGAGGAATCCCAAGAGACCCTCTCCTGTACAGAAAACAGTGCCAGGGCGGCGGGGCCACAACGTGAACACGAAGCCTTTGAAATAGGAAACCCGCGAGGTAAAGGCCACACAGCATCAGCGCTCATTAGAAACAGTGCAGTACATGCACGAGTTTCCCCACAAGTCCTGAGCGCTTACAAGAGGCCCTCCTAAGCAGCGCTTACGCGCTGATTAGGCTCGACTTAAAAAGGACAGTGAGCAGTAAACGGGGCTCCGTGATTAACTGAAACTGTCAACGGACTAACCATCACTCCTTCCTAAACACAAACGGGACTTGCTCGGTTGTCTGTTGTTCTGAGAAGGATTTCTCTTTTTTTAACCCCTCCCCTGCTGGTGACGGAACCACTCTGTCACTAGCCGTGGTCGCGCTGTGCTGATGACGGACCGGTTCCGTCATGGCCCGCTCGGAATGCCTGCGCGGCGCGGATTCCGCGCCTGCGCTGAGCGTTCCATTGAGTGGGCGGCGCCGTGACGGAACCGCTCCGTCATGAGCACAGCGCAACTGCGGCTGGTGACGAAGCGGTTCCGTCACCAGCATGCGCCCGCCGCCTTAGTACTGCGGCGGAATAGCCGCCGCAGTGAAGGGGTTAATATACAAGGTAGGAATACAAAGCAATAACTAGCAGTAGGCATGGCTGATGAGATAATTAGAGAACGGGAAACAGTGGCTGCTGACTTATTTGAGAATTTACCCACAGTCCAAAGTAATGGACGTAGTAAACAACCAACTATTAATCAACCAGAGGGTGAAGTAAAAACTCTTCTGAAAAAATTGGAGAAACTAATGAGGTCGAAAATGACCAAGTGGTGGGAGCAGAAATCACTCGAAAAATATGCTGAAGTGAATAAGGTGCCACAAGGATTGCGAATTTTGCTTGCTCCCAGCTTTGAAAATCCAAAAAAGGAATGGGCCAACAGTAACTTGGAGGCTTCTCTGCATATGTCCATATCCTTATTAAATATGCCAGAATTGACCGGGACTTGATTATTAAAGAAATAAGTGAAATCAATGAGAGTTTAGCTCAACTGGACTACAAAGAACTGATTGAAAAAACGAGACTAGAGATTCATGCACGTATAAAAAAACAAGAAGACGTCATAAAAACAAGGAAAGCGTATAAGTACGCAAGGGACAAACAGGACTACCAAACCGGGAGAATTTTTACATTTTCCCAAAAATATGAAGGCCTAAAAAAGAAATTACCTCCCTGTTAGAACTGGCTATTTCTGGTTGGCTAAGGCTGACGCCAAAGCTAGGCAGAAACCACCATTCTAGTCAGGGCAAGGGAGTCACACGCCAAGATAACCCCTGCTTACCCCCTTGGTAGCTTGGCACGAGCAGACAGGCTTATCCCGGAGGCAATGTGTAAAGCATTTGCGCATGCACACAACAGTAACAACATCCTAGGCACACCACAAAAGGAACTCCACACAAGGTTATATAAAAATAACTTTTGTATTGTCAAAACACATCAGATAGAATAACACATGTACATTGTGCCAACTGGCATGGGCAATATTCACAAGGGATTATTTACAGGACAGGGCCACGTGGGCGCCTGTCAGAATCAGCACTTAGTAGAAATAGCACTTCTAGAACTTAGAATAAGTATAGCACAAAATAACAGTTATAGATCACAACCAGTAACTACTGGTAACAGGTAAGTACCACCTACGCAACCCTAAGCACCTTAGGAGAAAGTCACGCAGGGAACCAGGACCTCACTAGGACCACCTGTACTAGAAAGAACAACCACCTAAGTATCACAATACAATTAGGGGTATAAGCAAGAACACATTACACATGATGCACCACCCAAAAGGGCCGGGTCCAACACTCCCTTAGTAACATCAAGTGGGGCAAAAGACATCACCAACTAGGAACAAGTAAGTGAGTCCCCTTCAGAATCCAATTCTACTATTAGTGATGTAGACTCAGATAGCAGTGGAATTAACAGAATCCAAGGAAGGGAAGACATGGGTGCCCTCAAACCAGGAGAGGAACTGGATTTTGTACAGTGGGCGCGGTGTCAAACGCTAATACCACGGAAGCCCGCACAAAATCAGCCACAAGAAACAACAAAAGAAGGAAAGCCAGAAGGAAAGCGCGACAATGCAAGAAACGGTCCGCCGCGTAAAAAGAAATGGAATAACAAAAAATACAGTCCAATCCCAACACTGTGGTGAACTTATCTGCCATTCAATTGAGCCAAGCTGAAACCCAATTGAAGGCACTGGGTTTATCTTTCTGCCCGGAGAGCAGTTTCAACTATGTTCAAACGCGTGTTGACATCTATAAGTTCATCCGTAAAATGAAATTAAAAAAGTATTTTGAAATGAAGAACTTCAAAAAAAGTGCATATTCTTTAAAAACAATTGACAAGGAGCCAGTTTCCAATCTTCTAACCTCAGACATCCCTACTCTTTTAACCTGATTAATACTGACCAGGAGGAATCTGTTGGATCCACACAGGACTTGGTTGCTGAATTGGGCATCAGTGTATCAGGCAGAGTGGAGTCCCCTTTCAAACCCAAATTTGTTCCTATTATGCCGCGTGATGCGATAGATATCTACCAGGATATTGTCATTGATGAAAGCAAAAGACTTCGCTTAACCATCAAAAAGCGTAAAACCGGCACCAACTTCAAGTTCAAACAATATCAGGACTTAATGAGAAAATTACAGAAGCATAATGAAGTGATTATAAAGCAATCAGACAAGGGGGGGAATAGTTCTGTGGCCCAGAGCAGACTATATGTTGGTGGCTAATAAACACCTGAATGATGTTCAATGTTATGCCAAATCCAATGTTCAACAACTGTCAGCACTCAATGGCTTATGTTTGAAAATAACTTTTTAAATGGAAAAGAGACAACTTGAGCACCAATGATGAATTTAACTATTTGCGAACTGAATTTCCAATAACCCCAATAATGTATTTCATACCTAAAATATAAAAGAGAACTGTGCCAGTACCGGGAAGACCAATAATCAATGCAAGAGGAAACATTCTGGAGAGAATCTCTGAATATGTTGACTTCCATCTGCAAGAACTTGTAGTTGCTCTGCCTTCATACATTAAGGACACTACCCATTTTCTTGAGAAACTTGAAAAAATCACTTGGTCATCTGAATATCTTCTGGTCTCACTTGATGGGTGTGCTTAATATACTAGTATTAACCATACAGACGGTATTAATGCTGTAAAATTCTTTTTAGAAAGTAGACCGATTGAATTTTATCAACATGGTAAAATGATTATAGAAATTATCACTCTATGTCTTTATAACAACTACTTTCTATTCGATAAGGATGTTTACCATCAGATCAGGGGAGTAGCTATGGGGGCCTGCTTCTCCCCCAGCTACGTGTGTTTACACGTGGGATGGTAGGAGGAGCAGGTCCTCCGAGTGAAATATAAGAAAATATGGGAAAATCACATCATAGGATGGATGCGTTTCATAGATGATATATTCTTCATTTGGAAGTGACCTGAGGTTTCGTCAGAGATTTTATCCAGAACTAAATATAAACAATCTGAATCTGCAGTTTACTGCAGAAATCAATACAAAACCCATTGACTTCTTAGATGTTTATGTTTGTATTGGAAAACGAGGCATTGAAACCACATTTACACAGGAAGAGTACTGCCGGAAATTCAACGCTTCATGCGCCAAGTATTCACTCCACCCACTTGATAAGAAGTATCCTGTACGGGGAATTCTTAAGGCTACATAGAATCTGCAGCACTGACCAGTCCTTTGAAGAATGTATCAAAGAAATCAAGCTCAGGTTTTCAGCCAGGGGTTACAGTGATCAGGTCATCAATACAGCTTTGTCAAAAGTTAGATCCAAATCTAGAAGCGACTTATTAACCTGCCCCAAAACTACAGGCTTCAAGAGAAAAGGAAACACCGCTTTTGAGAACTCAGATAACAATTCAGTGAGATTTGTAACAACATACAGTAGCCAACATAAGAAGATCAGGACTATAATAAATAAACTCTGGCCCATAGTTCAAACTGATACAATATTGAGTCAATTATTCCCCCCCCCCAGCATAGACATTCAGAAAATCTAAATCCATGTACAATGCCTTAGTCAAGCCCAGTCCTAATTTGACTAACCCAGTCAGTCACCCCGGCACTATGTGGTTAGCATCCCGTAGCGGCTTCATCAAGTGTAATACATGCAGAGCATGTAAATTTGGTATAAATACGACCCGGTATACTACTGTCTATGGTGCATCCATCAATCAAATCAAAGCCAGATACACCTGTCGCACTGAATTTGTGGTCTACGTGTTGAGTTGCACATGCAACTTACAATACGTAGGCAGTACAAAACTCAAGGTGCATGTACATATTTTTCAGCATCTGAGACCCATAGTCAATTCGGACATGAGTTATCCGGTGGCCAGACATTTTAAGGCAGTCCACAGGAACAGATTAGAAGATTTTAAATAATGTGTCATAGCAGCGGTTTCTCCGATGAGAAGGGAAAGAAATAAAGAGAAAGTCCTTAGACAATTGGAGGCAAGATTTATACTTAAACTTAACACCCGTACTCCTAATGGACTTAACAATGGGGAAGAACTGTTTATTTTTTTATAAGTAAATAATGTTTTGCCAGATTTGTGGATTGTATTTTAAACTGTTGGTATTGTAAGACAATAGAATATTTTACATCTGTTTTACATTTATTCTATAATATTATATTTATATTTATATTGATATATTTTTATAGACAGATTAATGTTTATATTCCATTTAGGGAACATTTGTTTCCTTGAGAGTCCATGTTTACATATTTATTTATTTAGTTATTCAGTTTTATCCACACCCTGTTTAGAGCCGATACATCTAAAGGTTCCCCCATGTACATATACGCTACAAGGCCCTTAGAGAGTGGCACTCTGTAAATATAATCTCTCTAATTTCAATAATGTTTAAAATCTTCACACATTTTTTTAAATTTTTTTTAATTCTGAGGACTCGTCTACTTCTGTAGTCAATTTTCTGAACCAATGATCACCCAAACCAAATAGTAACAATGACCCATGACCTATAGTGTCTGTATCATTCAAAATGGTCTTAGATACACATTAATGTCAGCAGCCTACTTTTTAATCTTCCCAATCCACTCCCATGAAATCTGGATGGTCAAGAGAATTCGGAATCTGTATTAGTTTTTAATAATCACAAGATGTATAATTGTGATTATTTATTTATTTATTTATTTTTAAGCACTTTATTTACATTAATTAGTCCTTTCAGAAGTACTTTGAGGTATACCCCTATATGGAGTTCACACATAGACAAATGGACAACCAAGTAACAATGGTTGCAACAAACTAAAGGGTGAGAGCAAGACTTACAGGAAACTGCTATCAATTACTGAAGTTTTAGGTGATTTATAGATAGAGATATGTATACTCTATATCCATAATCGTGTATTTTTACAAAATTGATTGTTTGTTTGATAGTATATGCGTATCCAACATTTTTGATTTACTTCGGTATTTGAACCGATATTATCCAAGTGTTTACAACAAACCTTTATGTTAGTTGCACTTTGTTGGACCCACCATTATTTATTTATTTATTCTGAAATCCAATCTGGGATTTATCCAGTCATTTAAAAACATAATACATTGTTATTGTGTTAAAAAAAAAAGAAGAATATGATGTCTTTTGGAACTCGAAGCGGTTTTACACTTTAAAGTATTTCTTCTATCTTCACTGAATCACGTGATGCAATAGTGTGTTTAAATACTGCGGGAGACGGATGTCTCATCATGTGATCAAGCCCTCCAGTAGGGCGAACGCGTCATGCCACCATGCCGAAGCGTTTGCTCTTTTGAATAAAAGAAATCACGCTCCTAATTGGAGTCCGTGTCCTATCGTTGTTTACAGTGTGGAGCAAGTAGTGGGAATTCTGGTGTTATATATATATATATATATATATATATATATATATATATATATATATATATATATATATATATATATATATATATATATATATATTTCACAACAAACCTCCCATCATAGATAAGAAGTACGCTTGACCAGGGCCTCGTGGGGTAACTTGTGTTTAATTTCGCCAGGAAAACAGCCTTTCCCTTCAACATAACGCGTTTCAACTGCTGGCGCAGTCTTGATCACAGATGAGCTGAACTATTCTGTTTGCGGCGTGTCATGTGACCTTTATATCAGCCAGTCAGACTACTTCATTACATTGTAGTTCTGTCATCGTGCAAATACCAGAATGCATCAGGTAAGCTCTTGTAATGGGACTTTTAAACTGCGTACCTTTTCACCTCTTTTCCTCTTCTGTGAGCACAATTGCAGTGTGTGTAATATTTCAGAGTCACTTACTTGATGTAAAACTTGCTCAATTAAAACCGGCTGTCTCCTGCTGACCCTTGAAACAATCCCAAAGTCCATAGTTGCAGCATCAGTGGGCTGTACTTTCCCATGCCAGAAACAATTTCCAGAAATGTGACGGCTGGAAACCTCCGTGCCTTTGCTACTGGAATGTTCGGACGGGTCCCACTGTTAATGTTTTTTTAATTTTGCACTAGAGCACTTTGTATTCGCCATAATAACCAATACATTGTATGTAAAATACTACACTTCAAAATGGCCACCACTTTCACTTAGATTTACCATCTTCTATGTTGTTGGAAAATGAAATGTTCATGGTAGGTGGGTGTGAGAAGTTGGCGTGATATATGATGTTTCCAATTCTGGAACCACCTTGTATCAGTCCAAACAATCCCTTATGGTGTCTGGTTGTAAGTCAACCTTATAGACAAGCTATCCAAGTAGTAGCATGGACTAAGCAGCCTTAAAGGCTTAACTCGAGAGGTCGTGTTAAGCAAGCTGTTTTACCAATCACAATCCTGTAATATCAAATGAAAGGACACCACACAAGTATATATTATAAAAATATATGTATTTATTACTAGAATAATCCTCTGTACTCTTTATGAGTGCAGAGGCACAAGCGTTTAAACAAAAGCACAGTTAAACATATAAAAGTTGCACAATTATGGTTGAGGCCGGGGGGCCACGCAAACCATATATTAAAAAAGTGGTATAACAGATACCAATCGAACAGTGGTTAGGCCTAGGGCCTAGGGAATCGCTGGGAGCAGTCGGGACTAGCAATGCTGAAGTCGGGAAAAGCCCGCGGGGTTCGGGTGCAGCGCTTAAAGCACAAGCATGCACCAATGCAAAGTCAATGGTGCATAAAAGTTATAAAGTTACAGTTTAAGGAGACTTCCGCTTAACCTAGCAAGATGAAACTTTAGACACATACACTAGAGGAGTGTACCAGTGTGGGAACACCGGCGTTGATGAGTTACCTCACCCACAGGAAGCGGGTACACAGGTGCGAATTAGTGTCGGGTTTTGTCACGCTGGTTGATGGTGCTTGGAGCTGAAGATGCTGCAGGCGGTGTGAAGGAGAAGTGTCCGGTGTGATCCAAGGGTGGATCGGAGTTGTAGAGTACCTGAAAGCAGAGGGGACAGAGTCTGGGTCACTCAGCAGTGACCAGGGTGAAACCAGGACGGAACCAGGCAATGTCGGGCGCAATCAGGTGGTTGTTGAGGAGCTTCTCTCTGCTTCCACATGGACTCTAGGGCACCTGCGACATTCAGGAGTGGATCACGAGCTGTCCCACAAAGGTTCCCGCCGTTGGCGGTATCGGCTTCAGGATTGGAGCAAACAACACTTGGCAAGAGCAATCCACGCAGGACTGGAAGATTGCTTCTCACTCAGACCAGGAGGGTCAGAGTGGGTGCTCCTTTTCAGAGGAGCGAGTGCAAGTCTGGAGCAACCGGAATCACAAGTTAGATTTCGTAGTTTGTTGGCACAGGGGCTACAAGCCAATGGGCAAGTGACCGGGCCAATGCGTTGAGCCAAAAGAAGAAGAAGGGCCCCACGCAGCACTCAGTGAGTGTAGAGGGGTGAGCTTCAGTGCAAAAGAGGCTCAGGGCTGGGGCTTCTCAAACCCCTATGTACAGCTTCGAGGGTCACTCGTGGGCTGCATGGTCAGTGTCTCGTGGTCTTTCCAAGATGGCAGGCCCCACGCTTCCGGTCGCCTCCACGTGTCTCAGTTTCGAGTTCCAGCGGGAACTGCAACAAAGCAAACAGCGAGGTGCTGGATGGTGCCTGTTTGCGCAGGGTGGTCACTCCTTGACCACAAGGGAGATTCTTCAGTCTTCTACATCGAGTAGGATGTCGAAGGGTCCAGAGTTTTGTTTCATAAGTTTCAGTCAGGATAATCTGAGTGCTTTGGCACTGCTCCCATTCTTATACCAATCTAGAGGGCTGGATTACCTGCTAGGTCCCTCCTATGGGTGGGACCCAGGAAGGGGGTGGTTACACCCCTTTCCCTTTGTCCAGTGTCGCACTGGGACTGGGGCTGGGTTGCCCCAGAACCGGTTTGACCGGATTATGCAAGGGGAAGCCTTGTGCTCCCCAGGCAGTGTCTGGTTTCATTCAAACCTTCCTGCTACAATCCACTATCTCCTGTCTGGGGTGGTGTGACACCTCCCCACGACAGGAAATCCTTTGTCCAGGCCTCCTCGGCTGAGTTTCGGTCAGCAGCAGGAGGTCAGACTTGTGTCTGTGGCAGAAGCGTCCATTTTGTGATGCTGAGGCTCTTTTAAAATCAACCGCGTTTCAGTAAAGTAACATATCTTCTCCCTCTAGAGGGGTGGAATGCTATCCCCGTCAACAGGACTTTCGAGGGGATAGTATTCCAAATCCTATGACACCTTACACGACATGTTTTGATAAAGCCAAACAAAAGTTAACATATAACCGCGAGGATTATAATGCACTTAATAGTATATGGTATGGCATTATCCCGGAACAGCTTAGGGAGTTGTTCCCGACAGCTACAGACAGGCTCAGCTCATGCTCGAGCTCCATCTCACGTTAAAGCACGCACTCTGCCTCCAGGATTGATAAGGCCTTCCATAGGAGTGACTCACAGATTTATAAGTGTCCAGATATAGGTTTAGATATAGGTATACTATATCTAAGCAAGAGGTGATTACACCAACTTGCCCCAGCTGAGTGATCAGCCAGTTGTGTCAATTTAAGAACCAGCCAGGGGTGGCAAAAGCTATGCTGGAGCCCCTGGTAGGCCTTGGTGGCACCTATGCCCTGAGCACCTATAGTGCATGGTACAGGGGCTGACAAGGAGTCCAGTTCCAATTGGGTTATGTACCTATAGTACATGTATGTGAATTTAGAGAGAGAACAGCAGGCTGGGGGTCTGATTAGCAGGTCCACAGCCTCATTAAGTCGAAAACCAATGAAGCAAAGAGCAAAAATTGGGGTGACCATGGGATAGCAGACCCTACTCTCCTACACACCCCCCCCCCCCAGGTTCTGATAAAGCAGGTCTGGGAGAGGGTCACTCTCTTCCTCCTGATCTCCATCTGTGGCAATGAGCAGGCTCATGTCCTCCCTGTCAACAAATGCTTTCAAACGATTTACATGGAGCACCCTGTGGGGGCTCCTAGGGGTTCCAAAGTCAACCACATAGGTGACTTCTCCCTTTTTCTCAACAATGGGGTAGGGTCCAGTCCATTTGTCCTGGAGTGCTGCTGGGGCCACTGGCTCAAACACCCACACCATCTGCCCTGGTTTGAACTCAACCAGAAAAGCCTTTTGGTCATGCCAAGCTTTCTGTAATTCTTGACTGGCCTCCAGGGTTTTGGATGCTCTCTCCATGTATTCAGCCATCCGGGAGCGGAGACCAAGTACATAGTCCACAACATCTAGCTTAGGCTTTTTGAGAGGTAACTCCCATCCTTCCTTCACCAAACATAGTGGACCCATCACAGGGTGGCCAAACAAAAGTTCAAAAGGGCTGTAGCCAACCCCCTTCTGTGGGACCTCTCTGTAAGCAAAGAGAAAGCAGGGTAAAAGGGTTTCCCATTTCCGCCTAAGCTTCTCTGGTAATCCTTTTATCATTCCCTTGAGGGTCTTGTTGAATCTTTCCACAAGCCCATTGCACTGTGGGTGATAGGGTGTGGTAAATTTGTAGTTTACTCCACACTCCTTCCACATTGCTTTTAAGTATCCAGACATGAAGTTGGTACCTGTCTGAAAGAACCTCCTTTGGAAAACCCACTCTTGAGAAAACTGCAATAAGGGCCTTTGCCCTCAGGGGAATTGCCTCTGGATACCTGGTGGCATGATTCACTACCACCAGTATAAATCTGTGCCCAGGTGCTGTTTGAGGATCCGTGGGACCCACAATGTCTATTCCAACTCTTTCAAAGGGTACCCCCACCACAGGTAGTGGTATCAGGGGGGCCTTTGTTGTGCCACCTAACTTACCACTGGCTTGGCAAGTGACACAGGAGCGACAAAACTCCTTGACATTTTCTGACATATGAGGCCAGTGAAAGTGAGGGACAAGCCTGTCCTAAGTCTTGTTCTGGCCTAAGTGTCCTGCAAGGGGAATATCATGGGCCAAGGTAAGAAGGAAGCCCCTAAATTTCAAAGGAAAGACCAACCTCCTGGTGGCACCAGGCTTGGGGTCTCTAGCCTCTGAATAAAGGAGCCCATCATCCCAATACACTTTATGGGTACCTTGAGCATTCCCTGCAGCCTCAGCAACAGCCTGCTGTCTGAGGGGTTCAAGAGAAGGGCAATCTAATTGGGCCTGCCCCAGGTCTTCCCTTGAGGGTCCCCCTGTCCCCAGAAACTCAACCTGATCAGGTTCAAGCTCCTCAGAGACAGTCTCCTCTTGGACTGCAGAATCAGCTCCCTGTGGAGGCTGATCCTCAACCTGGGGCAAGTGGGAAGGCACAGCCTTAACCCTCTTACTCGTTCGCTTGGGTTGTGGTTGGTCTATTGTTCCAAGATCCACCACTGGTTCAGGAAGGCACTTCTTAGCCTGAGTCCTTGTCACTGCAAGGACATGTGCTGAAATCCCTAGCATTTCTGCATGAGTCCTGTACTCCACTTCTGACCAAACTGAGCTTTCCAGATCATTGCCTAATAGACAGTCTACTGGGAGGTCTGCACTCACAACAACTTTCTTTAGGCCACTTACCCCTCCCCAGGAGAAGTTTACAACAGCCACACTATGTGTAGTAGTGGTGTTGCTTGCATTGGTCACTAGGTAATTCTTACCTAGCATATTCTGACCAGGGTCCACAAAGTCAGGTGTCACCATACTGACACTGGCACAAGTGTCCCTGTAGGCCTGAGACAGTTTCTCATTAATCAAAGGCGTCTGCCTATACTTGCCCAGGTTACTGGGACTCACAGTAGTGGACAAAGGTAAGTCCACATCATAAAGCAGATCTTCCTGAGTAGGGATTCTGACTAGGCCAGACTCCATCTCAGTACCCAGGGTCAACCCTACTAAACCCTTGGGTTGTGTACTACCACTGCTGACTGTACTAGGGGGTGCAGGTGCTTTAGGAGCTGCAGTGGTAGGAACTGGATTTTTCTTGGTGCATTCACTCCCCCAATGCGAAATGGACTTACATGTATTGCACCAAGGTTTCTTTGGGCCATCATTCTTCTTTTTGTTGCCATTTTGGGAACCACCCTCCATATTAGAATTTTGTGGGCCTGAAGAAGACTTCTGGTCTTTTTCTTTATCTTTCTTATCCCCACCCTTCTGGTCTGTTTTCTTCTGGTCACCACCATGGTTCTGGGGTTTCTGCTTAATCCTTGTTCTGACCCATGTGTCCGCCTTCTTTCCCAATTCTTGGGGAGAGGTCAGATCAGAGTCAATAAGGTATTGATGCAACAGCTGGTTCTGACAGTTATTAAGGATCTACTCTCTCATTATAAGATTGTACAATCATGTATAGTCTGAGACTTTACATCCCTGCAGACAACCCTCCAGAGCCTTAGTGGCACAATCAACAAAATCAGTCCAGTCCTGAGTCTGTGCTTTTTGGGTGTCTCTGAACAACAACCTGTATTCCTCAGTGGTTAGGCCAAACCCTTCAATAAGAGCACTCTTCAGGACAGAGTAGTTTTTGGCATCCACAGATCTAACTGTGAGGAGCCTATCCCTCCCTGTCTCAGAAAAGGAGTACCATAAAATTGCAACCCACTGTTCTTGAGGAACCTGCTGTACCATGCAGGCTCTCTCTAGAGCAGTCATCCATTTGTGGATGTCATCCCCTTCCTTGTAGGGGGCTACAATCTTTGTCAGGTTTCTATTGTCATAGGACCTGTCTTTCTCTCTAGGAATATTGCTGCCACCAGTAGAATCTAATCCACACAACTGTTGTTCTCTTGCTAAAGCAAGTTTAGCTTGAGCCAAGGCTATCTCTTTCCTCTCTAACTGGAGTTGGACAGCCCTCATTCTGGCCCTATGCTCTTTTCTCTGGGGGGAAGTCATTCCCCATTGAGATTCCCTTGAGACACTAGAAATATGAGAGTCCCTTGAGGAAGGTCTCACCCTTCTATTGCCTGAAGGAACTATGTTATAGGATCTGGGGAGGTGCTGGCCCTCTCCATTCCCATGTAGGTCTAAGTTGGTCTGGTTAGGCCTGCCAACTATGACCTGGTTACCCCTCTGAACTGGCTCATCTACTTCTGAGCCCTCCTCCTCCTCTTCTTCTTCCTCTTCTTCTTCGCCCACCTCTGGGGTGTTCTCATTATCAGGGGGGTTTTATCCATCTCCTGTATCTAAGGGAACTGCACTCGCCTTATCTAAGTCATCCTTTTCCAGGATGGCTATCAGGGAAGGAATGGTGGGGCTGTGACCCCTTTTTAGCCCTCTTGCAATGCATAAGGCACTCAAATCTTTATGGCTAAGTTTGTCATAGCTGGAAGTTGCCTTGGTAAGGTCAACTGTCACAGGGGCAGAGCCTGAAGCTCCTCCTGTGCCAGACATGACTGCTAGTGAGGTGCAAGTGGTGCACTTACCTACACTAAGTGTTTTCCTACTGTACCTTGCTAGTGAGTTGTAGGCAGGGTGTGCTAATCTCTTTGATCTACAACTACTAAGTTCAGTAGAACTTAAATATGCTAAGCTTTTGTTTATATGTACCGAAGGTACTTGATGTGATCTTTCAATTTGATAAAAAAGATTGCAATGGTAAAACAACAGCAAGCTCAAATCCGCACCGCTGCACACCAATGTGAGAAGTTGGCCTGATATATGATGTTTCCAATTCTCTAACCACCTTGTATCAGTCCAAACAATCCCTTATGGTGTCTGGTTGTAAGTCAACCTTATAGACAAGCTATCCTAGTGGTAGCATGGACTAAGCAGCCTTAAATGCTTAACTCTAGAGGTCGTGTTAAGCAAGCTGTTTTACCAATCACAATCCTGTAATATCAAATGAAAGGACACCACACAAATATATAATATAAAAATATATGTATTTATTACTAGAATAATCCTCTGTACTCTTTATGAGTGCAGAGGCACAAGCGTTTAAACAAAAGCACAGTTAAACATATAAAAGTTGCGCAATTATGGATGAGGCCGGGGGGCCACGCAAACCATATATTAAAAAAGTTGAATAAGAGATACCAATCGAACAGTGGTTAGGCCTAGGGCCTAGGGAATCGCTGGGAGCAGTCGGGACTAGCAATGCTGAAGTCGGGAAAAGCCCGCGGGATTCGGGTGCAGCGCTTAAAGCACAAGCATGCACCAATGCAAAGTCAATGGTGCGTAAAAGTTATAAAGTTACAGTTTAAGGAGACTTCCGCTTAACCTAGCAAGATGAAACTTTAGACACATACACTAGAGGTGTGTACCAGTGTGGGAACACTGGCGTTGATGAGTTACCTCACCCACAGGAAGCGGGTGCACAGGTGCGAAGTAGTGTCAGGTTTTGTCACGCTGGTTGATGGTGCTTGGAGCTGAAGATGCTGCAGGCGGTGTGAAGGAGAAGTGTCCGGTGTGATCCAAGGGTGGATCGGAGTTGTAGAGTACCTAAAAGCAGAGGGGACAGAGTCTGGGTCACTCAGCAGTGACCAGGGTGGAACCAGGACGGAACCAGGCAATGTCGGGCGCAATCAGGTGGTTGTCGAGGAGCTTCTCTCCACTGCCACGTGGACTCTAGGGCATCTGTGATGTCCAGGAGTGGATCACGAGCTGTCCCACAAAGGCTCTCGCCGTTGGCGGTGTCGGATTCAGGATTGGAGAAAACAACACTTGGCAAGAGCAATCCACGCAGGACTGGAAGATTGCTTCTCACTCGGACCAGGAGGGTCAGAGCGGGTGCTCCTTTTCAGTCTTCTACGTCGAGTAGGATGTCGAAGGGTCCAGAGTTTCGTTTCATAAGTTTCAGTCAAGATAATCTGAGTGCTTTGGCACTGCTCCCATTCTTATACCAATCTAGGGGACTGGATTACCTGCTAGGTCCCTCCTATGGGTGGGACCCAGGAAGGGGGTGGTTACACCCCTTTCCCTTTGTCCAGAGTCACGCTTGGACTGGGGCTGGTGTGCCCCAGAACCGGTTTGACCGGATTATACAAGGGGATGCCTTGTGCTCCCCAGGCAGTGTCTGGTTTCTTTCAAACCTCCCTGCTACAATCCACTATCTCCTGTCTGGGGTGTTGTGACACCTCCCCGCGACAGGAAAGCCTTTGTCCAGGCCTCCTCGGCTGAGTTTTGGTCAGCAGCAGGAGGTCAGACTTGTGTCTGTGGCAGAAGCGTCCATTTTGTGATGCTGAGGCTCTTTTAAAATAAACCGCGTTTCATTAAAGTAATATGTCTTCTCCCTCTAGAGGGGTGGAATGCTATCCCCGTCGACAGGACTGTCGAGGGGATAGTATTCCAAATCGTATGACACCTTACACGACATGTTTTGATAAAGCCAAAACAAAGTTAACACATAACCACGAGAATTATAATGCACTTAATAGAATATGGTATGGCATTATCCCGGAACAGCTTAGGGAGTTGTTCCCGACAGCTGCAGACAGGCTCAGCTAATGCTCGAGCTCCATCTCACGTTAAAGCACGCACTCTGCCTCCAGGATTGATAAGGCCTTCCATAGGCGTGACTCACAGGTTTATAAGTGTCCAGATATAGGTTTAGATATAGGTATACTATATCTAAGCAAGAGGTGATTACACCAACTTGCCCCAGCTGAGTGATCAGCCAGTTGTGTCAATTTAAGAACCAGCCAGGGGTGGCAAAAGCTATGCTGCAGCCCCTGGTAGGCCTTGGTGGCACCTATGCCCTGAGCACCTATAGTGCATGGTACAGGAGCTGACAAGGAGCCCAGTTCCAATTGGGTTATGTACCTATAGTACATGTATGTGAATTTAGAGAGAGAACAGCAGGCTGGGGGTCTGATTAGCAGGCCCACACCCTAATTAAGTCCAAAACCAGTGAAGCAAAAATAAAAAATTGGGGTGACCATAGGATAGCAGACCCTACTCTCCTACAGTGGGGTTTAAAATGGCGATCATTCCTATGCACAAACTGACACTGACAAAGCTTTTACTGCGAAACGCGTCTGTCGAGGGTGAAGGGGGTTTGTAAATAAATGATTTAGCAACTGGATACCTGTGTGCTTGCCGTTAATCAACTGGATTTGTTGATTAGTGCTGCTATATATATTATATATATATATATATATATATATATATATATATATTCACAGAAAAAAACATAGGTTATAGTCGATATATAGTTAGGAATTTGCATTTACAAAACCTTGAAAATTCAATGAAAAAAACATTGGTTTTAGGCCATATATAGTTAGGGATTTGCATTTACAAAACCTTATTTTACTCGCATAAAACCATTGAAATTCCATATATAGTTAGATGCGCTAACTATATATCGCGCACCCGCAATCCACTGCTGATGATGCCACATATTACATCATTCATGACATGGTTAGTGACATCACTGATGACATCACTGATGACATCTCAAATGACATCACTGATGACATCACTGATGACAACATCCAGTGACTGTATGTTTCTGTAAAGTTAAAATATGTTTTACATATTGAAGAATGAGTGGATATATAAGTGTCTGGATGAAGGATTTACTAGGTGCATGACTAACTGTATGAGTGAGTGATTAAATGTGTCTCACTGAGTGCATGGGTTAGTGACTAAACTGTTTTAATTTGTGCATCATTATATCTGTTGTTCTACAAACTGCTGCATATGTTGATCAGTAGCTACATGAGTAACTGTATGGGTTATTGATTGGTTGTCCAAGTATTTGTATGGGAAACTGAGTGTGTGTGTATGGGTGGCTGGGAGGTGTGTGACTCTGTACATAGATGTGTGAGTAGTTGATTCACTATATGTATGGATTCAAAAGTGCATGTGGAAACAGCTGTATGGGCGGTTGACTGTGCATGAGTGTATTAGTGAGTGAATGGATATCTCAGTGCTACATGTCAAAGTAAGTACATATGTAAAACACAGTACATGTGAGAGTTGACATCTATAAATAACTGTGCATAAGAGCCAGTGAATGTGTGAGTGGCTGTATGGATCATTGTGAACATGTATCAGAGATTGTATAAGAGAGTAAAGTAAATATGTGTTAGTATATGTTTGAATAAGTAAGGTGTGTATAACTGTATAGTTGAGAAAATGGAGGTGTGATTGATTTTTGGCATAACTGACTAGGTGTGTGAGTAACTCCATGGATGAGTGACAGTCTGTTTACACTGATTGTATCCAAGGTTATATTAGAGTCTGAAGAGGTTCATGGTATTATCACATGAATGATATCATCAGTGATGTGATCAGTCATGTCAAATGAGATGTTATCAGTGATTTTATCAGTGATGTCATTTGAGATGTCATCAGTGATGTCATCAGTGATGTCATTTGAGATGTCATCAGTGATGTCATCAGTGATGTCACTAACCATGTCATGAATGATGTAATATGTGACATCATCAGCAGTGGATTGCGGGTGCGCGATATATAGTTAGCGCATCTAACTATATATGGAATTTCAATGGTTTTATGCGAGTAAAATAAGGTTTTGTAAATGCAAATCCCTAACTATATATGGCCTAAAACCAATGGTTTTTTCATTGAATTTTCAAGGTTTTGTAAATGCAAATTCCTAACTATATATCGACTATAACCTATGGTTTTTTCTGTGAATTTCAATGGTTTTTTAATAGCAAATATCAAAAGCTGTCAAATGTCAAGTACGTGATAGGTAAAAACGTTTTCGTGTTTATGCACGCTGATGTGCTTTGAACGCTGCCCCCCCCCTCCCCTCTTTTCTCTTAGTAGTACTCTCTCTTTGCAGATAGTGAACGGTAGTTAACGCAGACCTTTACCCCCGTTGTAATCCGTCGTACCTGCTTGTCTCTCCATTTGATTGATTGTTATCCAAGCATTTACTGTTTTAGAATTGGTTCTCTTTGGATCATTCTCTATTTACAAACAAGCACAAAGTCGCAATACTCTGTTTAGTCTTTGCAGATAGTGAAAAATCGTGTAAAAAAATAAAAGTAATCGAGCAAATCAGTAGACCACTAATTCGATCTCTTTTTGACCTCGGTAAAATACAAACATTAGGAACAACCCTTCATGAGAAATACGAAAATAGTGAAATGAACTGAGCTCCACACCATGAGGGCTGCAAGACAGCTCGACTCCGTCACCCACCCCGCCCAAAATAACGACAAACCCTATGCAAATATTATAAATATAGACAACACACCAGCAAAGAAACAGGGTAAAACATTTTATTAAATAACTATTTACATAACTATTTTATACTTTTTATTGCCCGATCCGGCTAGCTCAATCGATCGAGCATGAAACTCATGCACTGATAGCAAGCGTTGAGAGTTTGTAGAACGAGGGCTTCAGATTTTCCACATACGGTGTAGTGGCGCAAACTGGGAGGGGGCGTTTGGATTCTACCCCTTCCCCGAATAAGATTTTCATACGTGAATGTTCGTTCATGCTTTCTGTCCCTGAGTTGCTTCGATGTCACTGCCTTACACAAATGGCATAAGTCCTGGATGTTGAGTGCCATACTTCAGAGTTCTAAGCAGCGCTTGTAACAATGTTTAAACCTTATTTGCACCTGCTGCAGCTTCACTATTCAAAGTAAGTGGGGTCCGTTTGTGGACCTGACTGCATTGGAAAACAATGTGATACGGTGCCTCCCTAAACCGCTTGACGGAGGCCCCCGAGGGGCGGTGAGATGGCGCGGACTGAGAGGGGGCGCTTGGCTCCTGCCCCCTCCCCAAGTCGTGTTGCCCTGGTGTGGCCTGAGATCGCCCCCGGCATAGGCGGCCGGCTCCCGGGGTCCAGCGGATTTTTTTCCCTTTTGATGACTCTTCCATTCTGGACCTTGTCCCACAATCCGTTTGACCTGAAGACACGCTGTCGTGGGGCGCCCCTTTACCGTTTTAGTTGCCATTCCACCCGCTTTTGGTACTCTATGCCTCTTCCGCCATTCAACTGTTTACCGCCCGCTCTTGCGACTACAGCGTCTCGCTCACCATGTAGTTGAGTTGCTCCCGCTCTTAAGATTTAACCGAACTTTTTGGACTGCTGAAAGCGGTTGTATTCCGACCGCTGGTTGGTGGAGACATTTTGACTATATTCTGGACCTGCATTGTCGCGTAATGCGTCATATGACGCGACGCGTTAGTGCACCCGGAAGTGCTCCGGTGCGCATGGCGCAGCTTCCCGGAAACGATCCAGAGCGCGCCGCGCAGCGCGTAACGTAAGCATAACAGGTCATGTGACTTGTTAATAAAACTTTTCATTGGTTCATTTTACTTTTGTTTTCCTAATGATGTAAGACTAGGTCATGTGACCTAAAAATAACACTTTTCATTGGATTAAAACATTTTTTTTTCCCAAACGATGAAAGCCCCACCTTGTTTCTGGATGTTTCAGACTGAAGCTGGCGTCACCATGAGAGCACCACCATCTCGTAGCTCCGTTGTGGCTATTCCGCAAGCAATCATGGCAGCCGCTCCCCACCGGAAGCCTGCGGGAGTCGACGGCCCCCAAGACTTTTGTACAATCTTCAAGGCTGAGGGGACGCTTTCGAGAATGGAACCCAAGCCCTGGCAGACAAGCGTCCGAGTTCCAAGGTGTCCCAGGGCCATTTTACTGGACCAGGCCCAAATCCGAAGAGCCGGCCGCCATTTTAAGAGTCCTGTGGCAGCCGCCTATCGCTGCACCGCAAGAGTGGGAGCAACTCAACTACATGGTGAGCGAGACGCTGTAGCCGTAAGAGCGGGCGGTAAACAGCTGAATGGCGGAAAATGCACAGTGTAGCAAAAGCGGGCGGAATGGCGACTGAAACGATAAAGGGGCGCCCCACCACAGCAGACGAGCCTCCGCCATGTGCTTCAAAACTGCATATGTATCTCGTGATATCAAGGTTTGGCAACCAGTACACAACAAGCAGTTACGAGTCCCATTTACACCGGCGCCATTTTGGGAGCAGCCGGGCAGGTCCAGGATCTAGTCAAACATAACAAATGAGGCTGACGTCTCTGAAGCAGTTGACGCACAGCAGGACATAGCAAATAAACATGAAGTCTCTAAAGCTGTTAACTCACTGCAGGACAAAACAAGTAAACCTGAAACCTCTGGAATAATTGTCGCTCAAAAGAACAACACACAAAACTCTGTAGAGCCTGAAGAAAGAAAAACAGAAGGGCACTGTAGTTTCAGACACACTTAACACTAATGACTAAACAAAGATATCGTCTGTTTATGAAGCAGTTATCATGTTCACAGAATTGACAAAGAAGTGTGCAGACACCAATGCTATTAAGAAACACAAGGAAATCCCTAACGCATCAGCATTGTCGGAAGAGGTTGACACAGATAACATCTTAAGGAACAAAGAAAGACAAAATAAGGATGAGAAAGTTATCACTTTAGTTTTTTCATCAGCTAGCGACAGCAAGAAACATATTCTAATGCAGATTAGAGAGGCTATGGATGGATTATCAAAATTATCAAAAGAAATGGCTACTCCCCCCTTTAGCAGATTAGCTAAATGTTTGCGTAATTTAGGCATAAAAGTTATATTATTGTTGTTGTTGTTATCGTTATAGTTCTGGTTAATTTAAAAAAATGTTTAAATATATTTACAGTTTTTGTTGCGTTCGTTATATTTAAAAGTTAATAAAGTTATATTATTGTTGTTGTTATCGTTATAGTAATAGTTTTCTATGTAGATGTTTTTCCATCACCCGCCCAGGATATCACCACTGTTCCCCATGTCATAAAACCTTAGGATGTTCAATAACTGAAACAGCTAATATGGGTTTACTTACAGGGGACATCTTTTGTTCTATTTTGTAAAGTAAAACTATTGTGAACGCAAGTATTATACATAGTAAGTGTTTAATATAGCATTTGTCAGTCATTGGTTAAGCAGCTAGGACCTGTTCACTCTTGACACCCCAGGTGCTGTGTATGTTGCACTATAGTGCTGCATCGAGAAAACGGACAACCCTATTGATGTTGATTTTTCAATATTGATTATTGTAAAGAAATGGCGACTCCCCCCTTTAGCAGATTAGCTAAATGTTTGCGTAATTTAGGCATAAAAGTTATATTATTGTTGTTGTTGTTGTTATCGTTATAGTTTTGGTTAATTTAAAAAAATGTTTAAATATATTTACAGTTTTTGTTGCGTTCGTTATATTTAAAAGTTAATAAAGTTTTAAAATCTAACTTTGTTGGAGTGCAATATATTTTTAAAAAATCGGGTGAATGGGGCCTTGAATCGGGTTATTGTCATGTGTGGGCTTTGCAAGTGTACTGCTACAGGATCGGACATTTCAAACTCAAATGCACGTTCTTTTTCTTACCTTTCCGAAGCATGGAGCGCAATAGCAGGCAGAGAAAGGGTGATGCACGTGTTGAACACTGCCTGGCCTGGCAAGTTGCTGGCAGTGCCCCCCCGCCCGCTCCTGAAAGAGGGCACACACACACCGCCGCCCCGAGTACTTCACAAATCTTTAAAAGACCATGCGCTTGTTCATGAGCCTTAAATGGTTTATCACCCCTTCTAGAACCCCTGCATCGACCCTCTGACGTTTCCTGGAAGAATTAGCACGTAACACAATACCAAGCCCTGTCAGCTGAAACCCCCGAGAAATCATGGGGCATATTATCAAGGGGGTTTATTTCCGCTTTTTTGGCTTTAAAAGCCAAAAAAAAAGAGATAAAATTATCTCCCTATTACCAAGCTGTCGCTAACACCAGTTAGTGACAGCTAAAAGGAGATAGCGACCATCTTGGGCCCCGCTTTGCATATCAGTGATATTTATCACTAATGACATGCAAAGTGGGCGTGCCAAGATTTTAGCGACTGGAAACAGTCCCTAACCATCGCTATCTCCTATTACCAACTTTTGGAGATATTTGCGCTAAGCGCGAATATCTCCAAAACCTAACACCTGCCCTGAGCAGTTTTTAGCCATGTTATCCAATGGGAAGTGGATAACATGGCTAAGAGCATTTGCTGGATAATGCATGAATATCGCTGACTTATAAGCGATATTCATGCATTGCGGCCGTTTTTTATCGCATTTGCGATAAACCTTGCTAATAGCAAGGTTTATGTGCGATAAAATTCGCCGATGTGCGGCGATAATTTTTGTCTCTAAACAAGTTAGAGACAAAAATTATCGCTAGTTGTTGGTAATATGCCCCCGGATTTTTCCTTGCAGGAATCGGGAGGCGAAAGACTAGCACTGAAATCAGTAGTCTCACGCCTGAATCGGGAGGGTTGGCATGTCTGGATACTCTACAGCTGGGGCCATAAACTACATCCGCAGGGCTAGGTGATAGCCTAGGTCCGGCCTGGACAATCGGACACAGAGGAAGAGGAGTGTCAGAGGGTGCGTTAGTGAATAGGGTGAAAGGGAGGTGTCGGGCGGGCACAGGGTGTGATTCTCAGAGAAGAGCAGCGCAGATGGGGGGAAGTATATGGCCCATGCATGAGAGAGAGAGCGGGGGTGACCAGTGCGTGGGGGAGATGCTTGCGAGGGTGGGGAGCCATGCTGAGGATCGGCGGCGTGCAGAGAGTGGGCCTGGTCAAGGCATCTAAAATGGCTGCCGTGCACGACAAAATTGTGGCATTGGACAAAAAGGCAAGATGGCGCAGACAATGTTTATCAATAAGGATTCATTTATAACAAAATATTTACTCGCAGTGACAAAATGGTGGTCAACACTTCCTGATTTCCATCGAATCGAACGTTAACAAACGTCACGCAGCAAAAAAAAAAAAAAAAGCTCACGCACAGAGCAGTTTTTAGCCATGTTATCCAATGGAAGGTGGATAACATGGCTAAGAGCATTTGCTGGATAATGCATGAATATCGCTGACTTTTCAGCGATATTCATGCATTGCGGCCGTTTTTTATCGCATTTGCGATAAACCTTGCTAATAGCAAGGTTTATGTGCGATAAAATTCGCCGATGTGCGGCGATAATTTTTGTCTCTAAACAAGTTAGAGACAAAAATTATCGCTAGTTGTTGGTAATATGCCCCCGGATTTTTCCTTGCAGGAATCGGGAGGCGAAAGACTAGCACTGAAATCAGTAGTCTCACGCCTGAATCGGGAGGGTTGGCATGTCTGGATACTCTACAGCTGGGGCCATAAACTACATCCGCAGGGCTAGGTGATAGCCTGGGTCCGGCCTGGACAATCGGACACAGAGGAAGAGGAGTGTCAGAGGGTGCGGTAGTGAATAGGGTGAAAGGGAGGTGTCGGGCGGGCACAGGGTGTGATTCTCAGGGAAGAGCAGCGGAGATTGGGGGAAGTATATGGCCGATGCACGAGAGAGAGAGCGGGGGTGACTAGTGCGTGGGGGAGATGCTTGCGAGGGTGGGGAGCCGTGCTGAGAATCGACGGCGTGCAGAGAGTGGGCCTGGTCAAGGCATCTAAAATGGCTGCCGTGCACGACAAAATTGTGGCATTGTAAAAAAGGCAAGATGGCGCAGACAATGTTTATCAATAAGGATTCATTTATAACAAAATATTTTATCGCAGTGACAAATTGGCGGTCAACACTTCCTGATTTCCATCGAATCGAACGTTAACAGACGTCACGCAGCAACAAAAAAAAAAGCTCACGCACAGCCGCTGGAAGAGATGTATCAACATATATGAGCCTCCTCAGCCACCCTCAGAAAACATAAGGGGATTAAGATACGTCTCCCGCACCCCCTTATACCTAGCAATTTAATTAAAACGAAGCACAAAATGGCGAATTCCCGTTTCGCTACCAGTTTGCGGCCCAGTTCGCGGCCCGTGAAGCGCTTCTACCGTGAAAAATCATTTTTTTTTTATTTTCCCCACGGGACCCTTTAATAACCCCAACAACATTCCTAGGGGGTCAAGAGGGGTATACCTTGCCCCCTTTCAATAAATTCCCCCTTCGTTTTTCACCTCTTCTTCTCTCTCGATCCTACCGAGAGATAAGATGGCGGCCGCTCCGGACTGTTTAGAATGTTGACAGACACCGGAGAGCCAATCAGCTTTCTGCGCGCAAAGTTCCGTTTCGCGAAAAGTAAGCGGACCGGAGCGCAGCCCGGAGCGCTGTTACAGATATATATCTTGTTTTGAACGTTAATTTCTCAAAAACTACTGGAGCACATATCTTGAGACCTAGCAAAGGCACATCGGGCTAACAGTCCCTACAATTTTGCCAAGTTTCGTGCAAATCCATTCAGCCGTTCGAGCTAAAAGTGAGTCCAACCGCCCTATGGAAATTAACATGGGAAAAACGTGTTTTGGGACCCCCCTTTTTTCTCAGCCCCCCTTGACGAAACCCCACCAGATTTTCAGGGGCTGCTCAGAAACAAAATGTGCCATTTTCCTGAAAATTTCAGCCGATTCCGTCCACAAACGCAAAAGTTATTAGACATAGAATTTTCAAAAATCCCATAGGGAATTAATCCTAACTATATATACCTACTGGCGAGACGCCAGTAGGTAATATATATATATATATATATATATTACCTACTGGCGGTCGCACGGAAAGCTGATTGGCTCTTCGGTGTCTGTCAACATTCTAAACAGTCCGGTGCGGCCGCCATCTTGTCTCTCGGTAGGATCGAGAGACAGAGGAGGCCAAAACAAAGGGGGAAATTTCCATAAGGGGGCATAGTAGATCCTCCCTGACCCCCTAGGTTTTATGTGGAGGTTGTAAAAGGTTCCAGCAGGGCAAAAAAAAAATTTTTTTTTTTTGCTTGGTGAGCGCCTAGTACGCGAACCGGAAAGCGTTCTGGACAGCGTACTATAAGAATAATAGAATGATAGACTTTTTTAATACTGAATGTTAATTGTTTGTTGTTTTTATTTTTTATTTTTTTTTTGTTTTCTTTATTTTTAATTTTTTTTTTATTATGATTGTGTTTCATACTTTATTAAACTTTCTAACATTTCAGTGTCAGAAATGTCAAAATTGAATATAGGGTGTAACTTTTTTTCATTTTGAAGCAGGTTATCCACTGCTTCAACACATTGTAGAAGTTCGTGGTCTCTACTTTGATCCATAAAATCATCAATTTTGTCTTGGCTGCTCTCCTTCAGTTCAATTGAAAATGTAACTTGTTGCTCGCCTTCCATTTTGCCTGAAATTTTGAATAAAAAAATATATATTAGTAGAGATAGGGCACTGTTGGGATTAATGTTAGATAGGCAGTTTTTATCTGTGAATTCTTCTTTTGGTAGTGTATAATATCAGAGTGGAAATAGGACTATAAAAAAGTGTATGTGATTTAACCAAGAGAAGCCTAACTCCATTCATAACTATAACAGAAAAGTCTATCTAAATCCATAACTACTACAGAGGGATAGTGTATATCTATCAGAAAAAGTCTACTATATTAAGTTATAGTGCACAATATATTTCATTTTTAAAAATTATAACTTACCTTCACAAAGAAGTTGAAGTTTTTGGAAGCTATTGAAATGTGATGTACAACAAGAAGTAGTAGTCAAAATGGCTGTGTTTTCTTCTCTTCCTTTATATATATTCAGGTATTTAACCAATCAAATGTCAGGTTATAAAAGTAGAAAATGAAAGTAACATTTTCATTGGTTGTCAGTTCCAACACTTCAGATGTGTTTTGTGAAGTAATTTACCTCACGGTATTTAGAGAGGTCTATAGACTTAATGGCTAAATGGAATTTCAATCAAATTTGTGAAAAAGAAAGGGATTGTTATGTAGTATAAGCTAATCTATATTTGGTGAGAGTGTCTCCAGTCTTTTTTCTGTGAATTACTTTCCCACCTTTTTTTTGGACCGTTTCCTGGGAAGCGGTCCGGTCCGCGAACTAGGAGCGTAACGGGAGTCCACCATTTTGTGTTTCGGTCGAATTAAGATATAAAATGGAGGGTAAAGAATGTTCAGAATGGGTAGAAGGGGACACGGTACAAGTATTTTGACCCACTAGGTTTTCTGAGGGTGGCTGAGGAGGACCATATGTGCGGAGAAAAAACATTTTTTAAAAAATTTTGCGCGGTTAGCTTTCAGTTCGCGTACCGGGTAGCGCTCTTTGAGCCTAGTTTGTTGAAAATTACAGAAATAAGTTAGAGAAAAATATTAATTGTGAGTGATCAGATGAAGGGTAGCTCTGAGAAGAGCTTTTGGGTTTATGGTACATTTAGGTACAGTCTTAAATTCAGAATGAAAATTCTGTTGCCCTCATCTGAGAAGTGAACTCCATCTCCTCTGTAGATATCTTGCATGTAGTAACGCAAGTTATTGTTGTACAAGGAGCCCATTCCATGGTCTCTCATGTAAGCTGAAACAGATTTGTTTACATGCTTCCTCGCTTTCTCAATTTGTGGACAAAATTGGTTGGACCACCTCCATTTCTGTCTTTGGCATATATTGGAATATACCAAGGCAGTTTGAGGAAAAAGTGCCATTAATTGCTCAAAGGTGTCCTTTAAAAGCATTTCCAGACCTACCCCAGTCAAAGTGCCCAAATCATTACCTCCACAGTGCACTATTAACAGGTCAGGTTTTGGCAAATGCATAAAGGTTTTCACCAATGGTATGAATTGGTGACATTTTAATCCTCTTTGGCCCAACCACTTAATTTCCACATCTTGTAAATTGAGGTTGTGTAAATTTCTGTTCTCAGCATACCTTTGAGCCCAGTGGATATAACTATGTCCAACAATCCAGACCTTAAACATGGTGGGAGAAGGTTGGGCTGCAGTCAGATGAAGTGTGGTAATGAAAGGGCAGTTGAAACAGTAGGAGTTTGTAAAGAAAAAAAACTGTGGATTTCCAATGCTAATGATTCATTTGCAGTGATTGGTGCATTTCCATTTCTGAAAACAGAAAGTTAGGGTGCATGGATGTGTTCTTTGAAAGATGTAATTTGAATGGTTAAGGAAGAAACATTTAATGAAAGATTGCACTGGATATGCAGGTGCACTGAGAGTTCAGAGTTCAATTGAAACATTGTTGTGAGAATTTGCAAACATGAGAGGTCTTCCAGGAGGTGGTTGCTATGGAAAAAAGGCAGAGAGGGCAGAGGGGGGAAGGGTTTTGATTTGAAAAAAGTGAGGGAAGAGTTATGATTGGCTAATATGAGAGATATGTGAAATGAATATCTGTATTTCTGTGCTTTCAATAGCTGCAGCCTCTGGAGTGCATCCTTTTTCTTCTGCTGAAGACAATTTGGTGTATTTCTGAGACTGTTTTCAAAACTCAAAAAGTATTTGCTAAGGTGAGAAAAGATTTATTTATTTTAGATAGAGAATAGTATGATTTAAGGAGAAAATGATGAAGAAAGCTGTGTTTTTAAAATGTGGCTTTGTCTCTAGTGATATAGAAATAGATTTTGTTACTTTGAGAAATTGTAATTGCATATTCGGTGTAGCATTCTGGCATGCAGTAACACAAGTTATTGTTGTATATGAAGCCCATTCCATGGTCTCTTATGTAAGCTGAAACAGATATGTTGTTTTTAAAAACCATTTTTGAAATCAATTACATTTCTGGATATGTACTGCTAGAGCTTCATAGGTTGTTTTGCGTCATATTTATAAGGCATTTGAGTGTCTTTGATGTTATTTTTTCCTTTTTAAATGGAAAGCATTCCTCATGGGGCAAGTGTCTTGTAAATACGCTCCCACCTGCGCTTGGCAAATTTAGATTTTGATTATGGGAGTTACATAGCCATGTTAATAATGTCCAAAAAATGGTGCTAGGGCATTCCAGAAAACGCTGTCATGTGTCTCAAGGACATTTTCAGTCATTTCCTCTTGAATGCAGGTATACAATTTATTTATATGCTGTGTTTAAAAACGATTCTTTTCTATGATGTTATTTTTTCCTTTTTAAATGGAAAGCGTTCCTCATGGGGCCCTGAGCAGTTCTTAGCCATGTTATCCAATGGGAGGTGGATAACATGGCTAAGAGCATTTGCTGGATAATGCATGAATATCGCTGACTTTTCAGCGATATTCATGCATTGCGGCCGTTTTTTATCGCATTTGCGAGCAGTTCTTAGCCATGTTATCCAATGGGAGGTGGATAACATGGCTAAGAGCATTTGCTGGATATTGCATGAATATCGCTGACTTTTCAGCGATATTCATGCATTGCGGCCGTTTTTTATCGCATTTGCGATAAACCTTGCTAATAGCAAGGTTTATCTGCGATAAAATTCGCCGATGTGCGGCGATAATTTTTGTCTCTAAACAAGTTAGAGACAAAAATTATCGCTAGTTGTTGGTAATATGCCCCCGGATTTTTCCTTGCAGGAATCGGGAGGCGAAAGACTAGCACTGAAATCAGTAGTCTCACGCCTGAATCGGGAGGGTTGGCATGTCTGGATACTCTACAGCTGGGGCCATAAACTACATCCGCAGGGCTAGGTGATAGCCTAGGTCCGGCCTGGACAATCGGACACAGAGGAAGAGGAGTGTCAGAGGGTGCGTTAGTGAATAGGGTGAAAGGGAGGTGTCGGGCGGGCACAGGGTGTGATTCTCAGAGAAGAGCAGCGCAGATGGGGGGAAGTATATGGCCCATGCATGAGAGAGAGAGCGGGGGTGACCAGTGCGTGGGGGAGATGCTTGCGAGGGTGGGGAGCCATGCTGAGGATCGGCGGCGTGCAGAGAGTGGGCCTGGTCAAGGCATCTAAAATGGCTGCCGTGCACGACAAAATTGTGGCATTGTAAAAAAGGCAAGATGGCGCAGACAATGTTTATCAATAAGGATTCATTTATAACAAAATATTTACTCGCAGTGACAAAATGGTGGTCAACACTTCCTGATTTCCATCGAATCGAACGTTAACAAACGTCACGCAGCAAAAAAAAAAAAAAAGCTCACGCACAGAGCAGTTTTTAGCCATGTTATCCAATGGAAGGTGGATAACATGGCTAAGAGCATTTGCTGGATAATGCATGAATATCGCTGACTTTTCAGCGATATTCATGCATTGCAGCCGTTTTTTATCGCATTTGCGATAAACCTTGCTAATAGCAAGGTTTATGTGCGATAAAATTCGCCGATGTGCGGCGATAATTTTTGTCTCTAAACAAGTTAGAGACAAAAATTATCGCTAGTTGTTGGTAATATGCCCCCGGATTTTTCCTTGCAGGAATCGGGTGCGAAAGACTAGCACTGAAATCAGTAGTCTCACGCCTGAATCGGGAGGGTTGGCATGTCTGGATACTCTACAGCTGGGGCCATAAACTACATCCGCAGGGCTAGGTGATAGCCTGGGTCCGGCCTGGACAATCGGACACAGAGGAAGAGGAGTGTCAGAGGGTGCAGTAGTGAATAGGGTGAAAGGGAGGTGTCGGGCGGGCACAGGGTGTGATTCTCAGGGAAGAGCAGCGGAGATTGGGGGAAGTATATGGCCGATGCACGAGAGAGAGAGCGGGGGTGACCAGTGCGTGGGGGAGATGCTTGCGAGGGTGGGGAGCCGTGCTGAGAATCGACGGCGTGCAGAGAGTGGGCCTGGTCAAGGCATCTAAAATGGCTGCCGTGCACGACAAAATTGTGGCATTGTAAAAAAGGCAAGATGGCGCAGACAATGTTTATCAATAAGGATTCATTTATAACAAAATATTTTATTGCAGTGACAAATTGGCGGTCAACACTTCCTGATTTCCATCGAATCGAACGTTAACAGACGTCACGCAGCAACAAAAAAAAAAGCTCACGCACAGCCGCTGGAAGAGATGTATCAACATATATGAGCCTCCTCAGCCACCCTCAGAAAACATAAGGGGATTAAGATACGTCTCCCGCACCCCCTTATACCTAGCAATTTAATTAAAACGAAGCACAAAATGGCGAATTCCCGTTTCGCTACCAGTTTGCGGCCCAGTTCGCGGCCCGTGAAGCGCTTCTACCGTGAAAAATATATATTTTTTTATTTTCCCCACGGGACCCTTTAATAACCCCAACAACATTCCTAGGGGGTCAAGAGGGGTATACCTTGCCCCCTTTCAATAAATTCCCCCTTCGTTTTTCACCTCTTCTTCTCTCTCGATCCTACCGAGAGATAAGATGGCGGCCGCTCCGGACTGTTTAGAATGTTGACAGACACCGGAGAGCCAATCAGCTTTCTGCGCGCAAAGTTCCGTTTCGCGAAAAGTAAGCGGACCGGAGCGCAGCCCGGAGCGCTGTTACAGATATATATCTTGTTTTGAACGTTAATTTCTCAAAAACTACTGGAGCACATATCTTGAGACCTAGCAAAGGCACATCGGGCTAACAGTCCCTACAATTTTGCCAAGTTTCGTGCAAATCCATTCAGCCGTTCGAGCTAAAAGTGAGTCCAACCGCCCTATGGAAATTAACATGGGAAAAACGTGTTTTGGGACCCCCCTTTTTTCTCAGCCCCCCCTTGACGAAACCCCACCAAATTTTCAGGGGCTGCTCAGAAACAAAATGTGCCATTTTCCTGAAAATTTCAGCCGATTCCGTACACAAACGCAAAAGTTATTAGACATAGAATTTTCAAAAATCCCATAGGGAATTAATCCTAACTATATATACCTACTGGCGAGACGCCAGTAGGTAATATATATATATATATATATATATTACCTACTGGCAGTCGCACGGAAAGCTGATTGGCTCTTCGGTGTCTGTCAACATTCTAAACAGTCCGTTGCGGCCGCCATCTTGTCTCTCGGTAGGATCGAGAGACAGAGGAGGCCAAAACAAAGGGGGAAAATTCCATAAGGGGGCATAGTAGATCCTCCCTGACCCCCTAGGTTTTATGTGGAGGTTGTAAAAGGTTCCAGCAGGGCAAAAAAAAAATTTTTTTTTTTGCTTGGTGAGCGCCTTGTACGCGAACCGGAAAGCGTTCTGGACAGCGTACTATAAGAATAATAGAATGATAGACTTTTTTAATACTGAATGTTAATTGTTTGTTGTTTTTATTTTTTATTTTTTTTTTGTTTTCTTTATTTTTAATTTTTTTTTTATTATGATTGTGTTTCATACTTTATTAAACTTTCTAACATTTCAGTGTCAGAAATGTCAAAATTGAATATAGGGTGTAACTTTTTTTCATTTTGAAGCAGGTTATCCACTGCTTCAACACATTGTAGAAGTTCGTGGTCTCTACTTTGATCCATAAAATCATCAATTTTGTCTTGGCTGCTCTCCTTCAGTTCAATTGAAAATGTAACTTGTTGCTCGCCTTCCATTTTGCCTGAAATTTTGAATAAAAAAATATATATTAGTAGAGATAGGGCACTGTTGGGATTAATGTTAGATAGGCAGTTTTTATCTGTGAATTCTTCTTTTGGTAGTGTATAATATCAGAGTGGAAATAGGACTATAAAAAAGTGTATGTGATTTAACCAAGAGAAGCCTAACTCCATTCATAACTATAACAGAGAAGTCTATCTAAATCCATAACTACTACAGAGGGATAGTGTATATCTATCAGAAAAAGTCTACTATATTAAGTTATAGTGCACAATATATTTCATTTTTAAAAATTATAACTTACCTTCACAAAGAAGTTGAAGTTTTTGGAAGCTATTGAAATGTGATGTACAACAAGAAGTAGTAGTCAAAATGGCTGTGTTTTCTTCTCTTCCTTTATATATATTCAGGTATTTAACCAATCAAATGTCAGGTTATAAAAGTAGAAAATGAAAGTAACATTTTCATTGGTTGTCAGTTCCAACACTTCAGATGTGTTTTGTGAAGTAATTTACCTCACGGTATTTAGAGAGGTCTATAGACTTAATGGCTAAATGGAATTTCAATCAAATTTGTGAAAAAGAAAGGGATTGTTATGTAGTATAAGCTAATCTATATTTGGTGAGAGTGTCTCCAGTCTTTTTTCTGTGAATTACTTTCCCACCTTTTTTTTGGACCGTTTCCTGGGAAGCGGTCCGGTCCGCGAACTAGGAGCGTAACGGGAGTCCACCATTTTGTGTTTCGGTCGAATTAAGATATAAAATGGAGGGTAAAGAATGTTCAGAATGGGTAGAAGGGGACACGGTACAAGTATTTTGACCCACTAGGTTTTCTGAGGGTGGCTGAGGAGGACCATATGTGCGGAGAAAAAACATTTTTTAAAAAATTTTGCGCGGTTAGCTTTCAGTTCGCGTACCGGGTAGAGCCTAGTTTGTTGAAAATTACAGAAATAAGTTAGAGAAAAATATTAATTGTGAGTGATCAGATGAAGGGTAGCTCTGAGAAGAGCTTTTGGGTTTATGGTACATTTAGGTACAGTCTTAAATTCAGAATGAAAATTCTGTTGCCCTCATCTGAGAAGTGAACTCCATCTCCTCTGTAGATATCTTGCATGTAGTAACGCAAGTTATTGTTGTACAAGGAGCCCATTCCATGGTCTCTCATGTAAGCTGAAACAGATTTGTTTACATGCTTCCTCGCTTTCTCAATTTGTGGACAAAATTGGTTGGACCAGCGATATTCATGCATTATCCAGCAAATGCTCTTAGCCATGTTATCCACCTCCCATTGGATAACATGGCTAAGAACTGCTCAGGGCCCCATGAGGAACGCTTTCCATTTAAAAAGGAAAAAATAACATCATAGAAAAGAATCGTTTTTAAACACAGCATATAAATAAATTGTATACCTGCATTCAAGAGGAAATGACTAAAAATGTCCTTGAGACACATGAAAGCGTTTTCTGGAATGCCCTAGCACCATTTTTTTGACATTATTAACATGGCTATGTAACTCCCATAATCAAAATCTAAATTTGCCAAACGCAAGTGGGAGCGTATTTACAAGAAACTTGCACCATGAAGAACGCTTTCCATTTAAAAAGGAAAAATAACATCATACACACTCATATGCCTTATAAATATGACCCAAAACAACGTATGAAGCTTTAGCAGTACATATCCAGAAATGTAATTGATTTCAAATAATGACTTACTTCATTGGTAGGCCTTCACATGTATTATCTCCTTTGTTTTCTTCAGTGAAAATCTTATCTGCAACCATGTGTTGGCCTCACCTCAAATAAACAAAACAGGCGATGGACTGAATGAGGATCAATGACATACATTCACCCCAGTCCAAAGATCTGGGCCTAAACAAACCTTTAGATAGGCCACACCTTATCGTCATCCTGAATTAATCATTTAAAATATTAGGGAGAGATTTATGATTGTTGTATGCCTGTTTTGTACCACTGTGTGTCATTTTTGTGATGCAGTGCTGGTGCAAAAGATTTGCTATGTTAAATAATAAGTAGGGCATTAAGTTTTTGATGACTGTTATTCATTTACTGTTTGGTAATAGTGGTTAATAACATTTTTTATTATATTTTTCCACAGATTCAACTGCAGATCTTTTCATATTTTGAAAAATGGCTACGAAAAATAGAATTAGAAAGGCTAGAAAACGTCAAAGACAGCAGGACGATCTTTTATTGCAGCAGTCCTCTTCCCCAAATACTTATCAAAACACCAAGAAAGCTCCGGGTAAGAGCACAAAATCATTCTTAAGAAATATTTTTAGTAAAAAAAGTGTTTATCGCAAAAATGTTTCAGTTCACAAAAAGAAGAGCAATTTAAATGGAAAGGAAAGACCCATCAAAAATGTTACTGGTAGAGGAAGAGATAACTCTGTACATGATAGTAGAAGGAAACAACAGTTTAGGGACATTCGAAAACGAATGTTCCGTAACAGGATAATAGTTAATTTATTAAAAAATATTAAGAAAGGCCAACAGAAAGCAGCATTTTATAGGAAGAAGAAAAATGTAGAGAAAATTATTGATCATGCTTTTGAAATTAAGCGAAAGTTGTTTATTTTGGTAATCAATAGAATTAGGAAACTAAGCAAGGTAATTTCTGATTTCAAAACAAAAAGTAGATGGAAGAGAGTAGTAAATCGTAGTAACTTTTGTGAAGTTTTTTCCGGAGAATGGATGCATAGTTCAAGTTGTGAGGCATTTTTTAATGAGGAGAGTTATTTTCAGGATAATGATTTGGTGTTTGCAGTTGACACCAGTGGTCGAGCTTATGAAGTGAAGGATGGTTGTCCAGTTGAAAAAGAAAAACTTGTGACAACAGAGACAGAAGAGGCACTAAGTGATGAGGTTTTAGGAAGATGTCCTAAGGGTCCTGTGTACATTTGGAAGTGTAGTTCTATTTGCAGTGTGCGACAGGTTTCCATCAATTTGCTTTGTGATTTTATACGGACATTTAATAAGAAAAGTTTGAAGCAGAAAATGAAGTTGTTGCAAGATTTAGATCCTTGCAGAGTCAGACAAATGACAGGTTTGCGTGGTCATTCACTGGCTTGTCTTTCCAGGAGAGTATGCCAGAGTGTTTTTCATCATTTCAGGATGCTAGCAGTGCATCATAATAAAGTGAGGAAATTAGTGAGAATGTTGTATTATGCTAAGAGTCCAGCAATTATGCTTAAACAATTATGTGCTGCTCTTTTGCATGGTTCTGAAATAGATGTGAAGAATATTTGTGAAGAAATTGAGTTTTGTTACTTTAGTAGTAAAGATGAGAATGTTCAAATTGACCCTGAAGTAGAGGGTAATGTTGAAGATAATGTACAGGTTTCCAGTACAGATAATTTTCAGAAGGAAATTGCCACGTTTCAGATGAACAAGTGAGAGGCCTAATTTCACTTGTGTATGTTGTCGACGCACTTATTATAAGAATCAGACTAAGGTAGTGGATTTATATGCAAAAAGTGAAAGGGAAAATAATAGTGAATGGAAGGATTTTGCCACATACTTGATGGTAGAAAATTATTTTGATTTGGGATCGGATCAACGTGTGTGTACTTATTGTTGTAATAAATGAAACCAAAACCAGATGCCTGCTAGGGCAGTTCATAATAATCTGGAATTGGTTGAGATTCCTTCTGAATTGAAGGATTTAAATACTTATGAATCTATTTTGATTCAAAGTATCCATCCCTTTCAGGCTATTGTAAGAATGGAGCCAAAGACAGGGAAGTTGCCTCCAGCAGATTTACAGAGAGGATTAAAGGGAAGAGTTGTTTATTTGCCTCTAGATTTGAACAAAAACATTAACACAATTGGAATAGAAAAAGTGGAAGAGGAACCTCTGGTTATCTTGGTTAATGGGGTTCCGACAAAGAATAAGAAAATATGGCAAGATTTAGTGGATGTTAGGAAAGTCAAAAAGGCAACAGTGTATTTGAAGAAAAATAATAAGTACTATAAGAATGTATATGTTGCAGAAGAGGAAGTAAGTGATGAAGAGGATAGCGATTTGTGTGCTGGCCAAATTGAGAAAGTAGAGGCCTCTAAAAGTGAAGAAATATATGAACATTATAGTGTTATAGTGTTCATCCTTTGCATTCCAAGGAAGTCATGGGGAATGCTATTGAGTTGTTTCAAATGAAACAAGCCAAAGGGAGTCCCATTAGTGTTTGGGAGGAAAGTTTGGAAGCTCGGTGTTTCCCACAGCTATTTCCCACAGGTCGAGGAGGAAGATATGATGAGCGATCTCATCAAATTCCTGCGTCTGAATACCGGACTTTACGATTGTATGCAGAAGATCCTAGGTTTCGTCAATGCATTCCCTATTTGTTTCATCTCCTGTTTGAAAGCGATCTGTCTGGACTGTCATATGCAGTGAACCACATCTTAAAAAGTGGTATACAGATGTGAAATATCTCGGCAAGGGACTTTATGCATAAAGTCAATGTCCAAGACAGTTCGTTGTGGAAAGTACTGTCGTCGTAAATTCAGAAACAAGGACAAGTTCTACACCAAATGTCGTTTCAACTTTCCACGTCCGGTGATTTCTAAAGGAAGAGTGAACAGTTTGATGTCTTCACTGCGACATAATGTGACGAGGAAATCACCCAAAAATACATACAATTTGAAAAGGAACGAAGAGTCCAAGTACATCAACGACTACAACCCAGTGATTTTGTCCATGTGGAATGCTAACATGGATATACAGTTTGTGGGTGACAACTGTATGGCTGTGGCTCGGTATGTGACATCTTACATCACCAAAAAAGAAAAGACAGAACTGAAGGATATGTGGGAGGACATTTCCCATGAAAAGAGCCTCAGCAAGAAGTTGTACAGTTTCAGTCTGAAGATGTTGTCGCATCGAGAAATCGGAGCTTACGAATGTTCAGATCGATTGTCTTCAGCAAGTCTCTATGCCAAATCCAGGAGTATTGTTTGGGCGAGTCTTGGTCTTGCTGCAACGCGAAATCGAGTTCTAAAACCTGTCCGGGAAATTGAATATTTGGCAGAAAAGGAACCAAACAGTACCGACATTTTGAAGACCAACATGTTGGATACATATTATCCAAATCGAAGCAGTCACCTTGAGAATGTTTGTCTATATTAGGTTCTACAAAATTATATATTCAAGAGGAACATTCAAAGAAGATATTGAGAAAGGAGTGTATGCTGTAATTGGAAGTGAGGGATGCCTGGTCAAGCAAAGAAAATGCCAATTAGTAAACCATCGAAAATTGAGTGGCGAATCTCCAGAAAAAAAGGAGTTTTTCTATTTAGCACTTTTGCAACTTTTCAGGCCTTGGCGTGCAGAAGAGGAACTGCTTGGAGATTTCCTCTGTTACGAAGACTCTTTCACTGCTGCTAAGGAGACCATAGAATGTCCTGCTTTTCCCAAATATCAAGAAATGCTAACTTTGGAAATTGAGCAGGAAGCAACGATTGCAGCCGAGATTGTCAACTTTAATAAAAAAAATTGTGGCTTCTCAGCTGTCAATATCAGGAAGGACTTTTGTAACTGTAGCAATTATCTATCACAATGGTCCTTCAACAACATCAGGACATTATACAGCTTATTTAAAGTCTCGAAACGGCTGGTCATTCTGCAATGATTCCGTTGTAACTTTCAAAAAAAAATTGCCGTTTGACCTTAAAAATTCTTACCTGGTGTTTTTAAAACCAAAATGTTAAAGAAAGAATTTTGGGATTTCCTGTGAGGAATTGCAAAAGGTTCATCAAGTAGAGGGAATGTAAGTCTGCAATGCTGTCTAGATTATTGGTCCAAAACTTTTAATTATAATGTCAATTTAAAAATCCAACTATATAAACCTGATGCAAGTAAGTCTGCTTCATAGTAAGCAGTATCAGTGTCATAGGAAAAGGAGAACATGAGTGACAAAGAAGAGTAAGATATTAGTAGTCCAGGATTGTGAAAATAATCTCAAATGTTTTCTTTTTGAAAGTTGCGAAAATAGAAAATGACGGGATTTGATTGGAAGAATTACAAGAGTTGCGAATCGCTGCAACATGATTTGGCCTAGTGGAAACATGTGATAGAATGTGAGAAGTCTTTTCTTGTATGTAACATATTTTTCAAAACGATGGAGGTTTTCTTTCAGAAAGTGGCGGACTGAAAATATTTATAGCACAACAGAGTGGACGCTGTTCATAGGTGATCCTTCGACGTCATTGAAAGTAAGTTAATTTTAAGGAGTTTTGAATTCAGATTTCTTAGGTTGTATGGGTTTTTTAAACACAATCATTTTGATTGTGTTTTTTTTCCCCGCTGTTACATGATGAATACCTTCAAGTCACTGATTTAAGTGAAATTTGATACATTCTGAGAACAGCAAAAATAAACCATTTAACATGTATAATTAATGTTCTGCTTTTTGTACTTATGATATACATTTAGAAATGTGAGGTAGATATGGAGAAACTGAGTCTTCTGTAAGTGTCAATTTTAATGCTTACAGTGCTGTACTTCTGGGTACTGTTTTAAAAAAAAAAAAGAAATAGGCCTCACCTCAAAGAAAGCTCTTGAAAGCACACATCTTATTTGCATCCTGAAACAATCATTTAAAATGTTAGACACAATTTTATGATGGCTTTACATCTCTTTTGCGCTGCTATTGCATCACTATTGTGAGACATCAGCAATGCAAAAGAAGCACCATGTTCCAAAATAGGCCTCATTTCATCAGCATGAAGATACTGTTTGTTTAAAATAAATATCTTTAGGATTGTGTAGGGGTCGTAGAGAAGCAGAGGCTTCTGTAAGTGTCAAAGTTGTTTAAAAACTGTTTCTTCTTGAACCTTTTCCCTTCTTTTTTCTAATTTTTAAATACATGTTTTAATATTTTTGGAAATGTTTGTTCTCTCTTTTACAGATTGAAAGTATGAAAAATTTTCTTTAAAAGTTAACAAGAATTATAAGGTAAATGTTTTCTACTTTTTTAACCCGCATTCCACTGCTGATGATGTCACTGACTATGTTATGAATGATGTAATAAGTGGGCATGTTTTACTACAATGGTAGGTCTTCACATGTATTATCTCCTCTGTATTCTTCAACAAGCATAAATTTGATATGCAACCCTGAGTACGCTTCATCTTAAACAAACTTTTAGAGAGGACACACCTTATCGTCACCCTCAATCAATCATTTACTCTATCACATTTAACATCTATTAGTTCTACTGCTTCATTTCTTTAATCTTTACTTTCCTGTGTTTGCTTCTTCTCTCATTCCTTTCTCTATTACTTAATTATTCTACTCCTTCCAGTATTTTTCTCACTCCCTCTCTTCTCATACTTCTTCATTATTATTCACTCATTCTGTCTCTATTAATGTTACTGTTTCTGAATGATCTCAAAACATTTTTAAAACAAGAACAGTAAGTATAAGGATAGGAAACAGACACAAACCAACGCGTTTCGCAACAGTAGTCGCTTGTTCACAAGCGACTACTGTTGTGAAACGCGTTGGTTTGTGTTTATGTTGGAGATTTGACAGCGGAATAAAAGAACTTGGGAAATTTGAATCTGTGAGTGCTGACTCATTCCCTTGAGGAAAGGGATTTGTTCAAAATAATTCAAAAGCGGGGCTCTGCTTAGGAGTCACGGCACCGGTGGAGAGAGCGCCAGAGGATTGTGAAACGGAGCCAAATTGGTGGATATATATATATATATATATTCACAGAAAAAACCATAGGTTTTACACACGTTATAGTTAGGAAGTAGCATTTAAAAAACCTATGAAATTCACTGAAAAAACCATAGGTTTGACACATGTTATAGTTAGCTGGAAATTTTACTGACATAAAACCAATGAAATTCCACGTTATAGTTAGTTGGACTCACTATAACTTGCGCGTGCAATGCACTGCTGATGACGTCACATATTACATCACTCATGACATGGTCAGTGACATCACTCATGACATCACTGATGACACCATCCTTGTGACATAGTGACAGACCTTCTTTCACTGTAATGTAACCCTTGAAACAAATATTCAAAAATAGAAACTGAAATTTAAAAAAAAATGGAGATACCCATATCAGTTACAACAAGTAATTCAGTAATTCCACCATCTATATACACATCCACTCATTCACCAACAGTTCTATATAGTCACTCATACATATACTCACTCATCATATGAAGTGATACACCTATACATCCTGTTACACACCGACAGTCATCGAAAAGTTACTCACACACATACTCACACGTGCAAATAAACTATTGAACATCAATTTATTTGAATATAGAGTTATACACACACTTCCACCTTACTTCTATTGAAAATTACACATATTTATTCTCTTAAACAATCACTTATAGAAACACATACTTATTTAAACAGGAACTCTTACAATCTCTTACTCTCACATATACTCACTTATATACATCAATATTCACATATACTAGATTAAAACATATGTCGTTACTGATAAAGACACTAGTGAGACAGTCATTCACTCACTAACAAACACATATACACACTCATCCACCCATACAGTCCTGCACATATGCTGTCTTCAAAACACATACAAACAGAGAGTCAGTCACTCATGCATCTATGTGCTAAGTAATACCCCCACCAAACCATATAGACACTCATACTGATACTAAGAGAAACATCTAATAACCCATATACATACGCATGTAGCTACTTACCAACACATGTAGCCACTTATACACAAAGTGAAACACTAATATATATATTTAAATATTTAAACATTACTCACTAATATTTATTTTTCAGAAAGACACATATTCACTGGATGGTGTCATCAGTGATGTCATGAGTGATGTCACTGACCATGTCATGA
This sequence comes from Lissotriton vulgaris, assembly GCF_964263255.1. Classification (NCBI taxonomy): domain Eukaryota; kingdom Metazoa; phylum Chordata; class Amphibia; order Caudata; family Salamandridae; genus Lissotriton; species Lissotriton vulgaris. The sequence goes on from NC_141700.1 coordinate 454,618,478, forward strand.
GTGATGTAATATGTGACGTTATCAGCAGTGCATTGCACGCGCAAGTTATAGTGAGTCCAACTAACTATAACGTGGAATTTCATTGGTTTTATGTCAGTAAAATTTCCAGCTAACTATAACATGTGTCAAACCTATGGTTTTTTCAGTGAATTTCATAGGTTTTTTAAATGCTACTTCCTAACTATAACGTGTGTAAAACCTATGGTTTTTTCTGTGAATTTCATTGGTTTTCAAAATGCTAATTCAGAAAAATGTCGTGTATGCAACCTATACTTTTGGCAATAAAGTTCTGGCAATATTTGTTTCGAAAACAAGCCGTTTTCTTCACTGTTCAAGTTGCATAGAGACTCCTTGTAAAGCAATACAGAATTCGAAAGTCTGTACCTTGCCTTTTTTTAAACACATTAAAATTTGTCTGTAAATAAAAATAGCCTTACTAAACTTTCGTGCGCGACCCGGTGTGCGCACTCTCGGCAACAGTTCTCAATAAAATGGATATCGCATTTCCAGGCTTTCGTGCGCGACCGAGTGCGCGCACCTGCCTATATATTTCGTAAAAACCTTGCGGTTTGAACTTATTGAATTTCTTCATACACCCCTCAAAGAACTTATAGTACGTCAAAGAGACTGTACCTAGACTTCTTTTTTATTCTTATGAAACTTTTCAGTAAATGGAGCCGAATGTCTTTTTAAACTTTCGTGCGTTACCGGATGTACACACCTTGGTATTTTTTTTAGAAATATAAAACGTTTCATACTTTAACAATTGTGTGCTTAAATCCAGCTCAGAAGATATACAAAATCAGAATGGTAGTTGGTTCAACCCGGACTGTTTATTAGAGGTAGATCGTCCGACTCCACCGGAGGACACCCCTAATAAAAAGGACATATATATAAAATGCGGACTAGCCGCTGTATCGTGCTAGCAAACTATAACATATAAATCGTTAGAAAAAACAAAAGGAATCGAGCAAAATCAGTAGGCCACTGATGAGATCTTCTTTTGACCTCGCTAAAATAGAAAAATTAGGAACAACCCCTCATGAGAAATATGAAACTAGTGAGAGGAACCGAGCTTGACGCCATGATGGCTGCAAGACAGCTCGGCTCCGCCGCCCACCCCACCCAAAATAACGACAAATATTATAAAGATACACAACACACCAGCAAAGTAACAGGGTAAAACGTTTTATTAAATAACTATTTACATGGCAGCCTGCTGCAACATGAAAACAACACTTTCAATTGGTTCTTAATAGTTTCAATTCTGGAATTTACACGCAGCACTCCACCCACTTCCCTCACTATCTTTTCTACTCTCAAGAGAGAACAACGTCCTACATCTTTCGGAAGACTTTGGTGAAATGGCTACCGTATCTCATTCATCTTCCGAATCTGACCAAAATGATCGACTACCTTTAATAAGAAAAAATAAATCTTTCATCTGGCAATTTTTCACTTATCCTGAAGATCAAAAGAAAGTGAATGCACCAAAACTAACCTGCACGATATGTGACTTGGTTCTCTCAAGAAAAAATCCAGCAAAAAAATATTCCTTTTCCATACATACCATGGTGCGGCATGTCAAACAAGTGCACCCTCTGCAATTTGCAGAGGCAACGACAAGAGCCCTGGCCATGCTATTACCGTTAGAGGTGGCCAGCACATCTTCTGATCGACGACCTGTATCTCCATCGAGTGCAGAGATGGACTTCAGATATTTAACTATATATGGTCTATAACCTATGGTTTTTTCAGTGATTTTCTATGGTTTTTTAATAGCAAATATCAAAAGCTTTTTTGTGGAAAATGACTAAAATTAGGTATACATAAGCGGCGTTCATTTATGTTCACCACAGCCATTGTTAAAAGTAAAGTGAAAGTCGCGAAACAGTGGCCACGCCATCTAGTCCCTTTTAGGCCCCATCATGCACGTAAGTAACAGCCATTTTCTGTGTCATGGCCTCTCTGCCCACTGCCAATAGCCTATGATTGTTCGAAATTGGTTCTCTTTGGGTCATTCTCTGTTCACAAATAAGCATAAAGTCGCAATACTCTGTTTAGTTTTTGCAGATAGTGAAGGATAGGTAGTGCACACTTTTGTCCCCTTTGTAACCCGTCATGCCTATCTCTGCCCCGTTTGTTGGTAGTTGGTTCAACCCGGACCGTTTATTAGAGGTAGATCGTCCGACTCCACTGGAGGACCCCCCTAATAAAAAGGACATATATATAAAATGCGGACTATCCGCTGTATCGTGCTAGCAAACTATAACATATAAATCGTTAGAAAAAACATGAAACTAAAGAGAGGAACCGAGCTCGACGCCATGATGGCTGCAAGACAGCTCGGCTCCGCCGCCCACCCCGCCCAAAATAACGACAAACACTATGCAAATATTATAAATATATACAACACACCAGCAAAGTAACAGGATAAAACGTTTTATTAAATAACTATTTACATGGCAGCCTACTGCAACATGAAAACAACACTTCTAATTGCTTCTTAGTAGTTTCAATTCTGAAATTGAACACCCAGTACATCCAGAGGTCATGTCCGACAAGTTGTGTGGGGGGATGCCTTGCTAATGCTGCCACCCCCACCACCTTCTGTAGGAAGGACTCTGGATATGCTTGGTCCCTGAGAGGCTTCGATGTCCCTGCCTTGCACAAATGTCATAAGTTCTGGATGTTGAGTGCCATACTTCAGGGTCCGACAAGTTGTGTGGGGGGATGCCTTGCTAATGCCGCCACCCCCACCACCTTCTGTAGGAAGGACTCTGGATATACTTGGTCCCTGAGAGGCTTCGATGTCCCTGCCTTGCACAAATGTCATAAGTTCTGGATGTTGAGTGCCATACTTCAGGGTCCAAGAAACGCGGACTCGGAGGGGGCGCTTGGCTCCTGCCCCCTCCCCAAGTCTTGTTCCCCTGGTATGGCCTGAGATCGCCCCCGACATAGGCGGCCGGCTCCCGGGGGTCAGGCGGAACTTCTTGCCTTTTGATGCCTCTTCCATTCTGGACCTTGTCCCACAATCCGTTTGACCTGAAGACACGTCCTGCGGTGCCCTGGTCCGACCATCACATATACCTGCGCCAGGAGACGGCATGGGGTGCACTGGAAGGGAGAGGCGGCGCGAACGAGCCTCTCCCACCTCACCAGGTGGAGGTTTCTTAGCTACACCCCATCGCTTCACTCGGCCAGCTGAGTTCCGCCTGCTCCTGCGGCACAGTGCCTCGCTCGGCCAGCTGAATTTCGCCTGCTCTTGCTATTACACCGTCTCACCCGCCATCCGGCTGAATTGCACCCACTCTTCCGATACAGTGACAGGCGGCTGCCATGGAGCTCAGGAAATGGCGGTCGGCTCCACAGACTTGGGCCTGGCCTGCAAGGATGGCTCTGGGCAACCCTGGAACTCGGACGCTTGACTGCTAGGGCATGAGCCCCATTCCCAAAAGCGTCCCCTCAGCCTTGAAGATTCTACAAGAGTCACCGAGGCCCCCAACTCCTGCAGACTTCCGGTGGGGAGCGACTGCCATGATTGCTCGTGGAATGGCCACGACGTAGCCACGGGGTGCTCTCATGCTGATGCCAGCTTCAGTCTGAAACATCCAGAAACACTGTAGACTACCAATTCGATCAGTTCCAGTGGAGCCCCAACGACGTATCACGTTGTTGCGTAATCCGTCATATGACGCGCCGCGTTAGCGCACCCGGAAGTGCTCTGGTGCGCGAGGCGCGAAGCACAGCTTCCCGGAAGCAATCCGGGGCGCAGCGCGGAGCGCGTAACGTAAGCATTTACATTTCAGTTGGTTCTCCCTCACAATATTTTCAATGTCACATAAAAGTCACCCATCACCCACTGCCATCTCTGGCTGTTTCCATGGTAACACCTCATTCTGCACCTGGCTGAAGGCACAGGTCAAAAGTTCATATCTCAACGTTCTACAGCAAAGTAACAACACTGTTTTCCCTCCAGAAACACCTGCCAATCCACAGCTCTGTTACATGTCTTTTTTTTTCACACCCAATAGTACTTTTCGTTTAACATAAACATTAACATGCAACGTACTGTTCAATCTCCACTTCTTACAATCAACCAATCATTTTTATTTTTTAAACCACACCCAGCCTCTTCCTTTTTCTTTATTTATAATTTCAACTTCTAACTACCATTCCACTTCCAGAACCGATCAGAGGACGACTACAAATCCCTTGAAAATGAAGGTCTGGCTAATAGGACACAGTTATATTCACTGGAGTGAAAAATATGCAGTAAGCAGACGAATTTGCAACCTCGGCTTACCAAATGTACACATAACATGGATTGACAAAAGAGGATTGAAATGTCACCAATTGATTCCATTGGTGAAAACTTTTATGCATCTCCCAAAACCAGACCTTATAATTGTGCACTGTGGTGGGAACGATCTAGGCACAATCACTGGGGTAGGTCTGGAAATGCTTCTAAAAGACACCTTTCGACAATTGATGACACTTTTTCCTCGATCTGCCTTGGTATATTCCAATATATGCCAAAGACAGAAATGGAATTGGTCCAATCAACATTGTGCACAATTTGAGAAAGCAAGGAGACATGTAAATAAATCTGTTTCTGCTTTCCTCAGAGATTATAGCATGGGTTCTATTTACCACAACAACTTGCGATACCACATGCAAGACGTCTATAGGAGAGACAGTGTTCATTTCACGAATGAGGGAAACAGAATCTTCCTCTGCAACATCAGGCTCTGCATCGGTACTTACTTATAAATGCAGTAAATACTCAATTAACACAATGGCTCTTTTCAGAGCCACCTTATATCTAAGCACTCAAACTTCTGATTTATCTCCATTTTCACACTCTTGTAAAAAGGTGTGCGCGACCGAGTGCGCGCACCACGCAACTTTAAAAAAAAATATATATATATATTTTCGCCTTTAAGGGCATTACTGCACACCCTGAGAAAACCTACGCAGCAAAACAATCTCTACCTTCTCCCCTTTCCATATTCCAACGCTTTGAAATCAACAATATATTTACTCGCAATGACAAAATGGCGGTCAACACTTCCTGATTTCCTTCGAATCGAACGTTAACAGACGTCACGCAGCAAAATTCCGCTCGCGCGCGCAGCCGTTTGGGTGCGCGCACGTGTGCGCGCGTATAGATATATAATTGACTTTAACTTTAATTTCCTCAGCAACTACTGAACGGATTTACACCATTCCAAAAAAAGCGTAATCTGCAAGCCGGACTGTACAGTTTTGCCAAATTTCCTATAAATCCATTCACCCGTTCGACCTGTAGCCGAGTCTAAAGGTCCTATGGAAAATAACATGGAGAAAACACGTTTTTGGACCCCCCTTTTATCTCAGCCCCCACTTGACCAATCCCCCCCAAACTTTTAGGGAAGGAGCGCAGCGGACCGAGCCACCTTCTTTGAGAAATTCGCTAAGATTCTTCAACCAGGGCCAAAGTTATTCCAAATAGAATGTTGAGGATTTCCTATGGAAACTAGGTCCTAACTATAACTACCTACTGGCGACCGCCAGTAGGTAATATATATATATATATATATATATATATATATATATATATATATATATATATATATATATATATATATATTACCTACTGGCTATCGCCAGTAGGTATATATAGTTAGGATTTTTTCCCTATGGGATTTTTGAAAATTCTATGTCTAATAACTTTGGCGTTTGTGGACGGAATTGGCTGAAATTTCAGGAAAATGGCACATTTTGTTTCTGAGCAGTCCCTGAAAATTTGGTGGGGTTTCGTCAAGGGGGGGCCGAGAAAAAAGGGGGGTCCCAAAACGCGTTTTTCCCATTTATTTTTCCATAGGGCGGTTGGACTCACTTTTAGCTCGAACGGCTGAATGGATTTGCACGAAACTTGGCAAAATTGTAGGGACTGTTAGCCCGATGTGCCTTTGCTAGGTCTCAATATATGTGCTCCAGTAGTTTTTGAGAAATTAACGTTCAAAACAAGATATATATCTGTAACAGCGCTCCGGGCAGCGATCCGGTCCGCTTACTTTTCGCGAAACGGAACTTTGCGCGCAGAAAGCTGATTGGCTCTCCGGTGTCTGTCAACATTCTAAACAGTCCGGAGCGGCCGCCATCTTATCTCTCGGTAGGATCGAGAGAGAAGAAGAGGTGAAAAACGAAGGGGGAATTTAATGAAAGGGGGCAAGGTATACCCCTCTTGACCCCCTAGGATTGTTGTTGGGGTTATTAAAGGGTCCCGTGGGGAAAATAAAAAAAAAATGATTTTTCACGGTAGAAGCGCTTCACGGGCCGCGAACTGGGCCGCAAACTGGTAGCGAAACAGGAATTCGCCATTTTGTGCTTCGTTTTAATTGTTTAGAGACAAAAATTATCGCCGCACATCGGCCACAATGCATGAATATCGCTGAAAAGTCAGCGATATTCATGCATTATCCAGCAAATGCTCTTAGCCATGTTATCCACCTTCCATTGGATAACATGGCTAAAAACTGCTCTGTGCGTGAGCTTTTTTTTTTTTTTTTTTGCTGCGTGACGTTTGTTAACGTTCGATTCGATGGAAATCAGGAAGTGTTGACCACCATTTTGTCACTGCGAGTAAATATTTTGTTATAAATGAATCCTTATTTATAAACATTGTCTGCGCCATCTTGCGTTTTTGTCCAATGCCACAATTTTGTCGTGCACGGCAGCCATTTTAGATGCCTTGACCAGGGCCACTCTCTGCACGCCGCCGATCCTCAGCATGGCTCCCCACCCTCGCAAGCATCTCCCCCACGCACTGGTCACCCCCGCTGTTTCTCTCATGCATGGGCCATATACTTCCCCCCATCTGCGCTGCTCTTCTCTGAGAATCACACCCTGTGCCCGCCCGACACCTCCCTTTCACCCTATTCACTACCGCACCCTCTGACACTCCTCTTTCTCTGTGTCCGATTGTCCAGGCCGGACCTAGGCTATCACCTAGCCCTGCGGATGTAGTTTATGGCCCCAGCTGTAGAGTATCCAGACATGCCAACCCTCCCGATTCAGGCTTGAGACTACTGATTTCAGTGCTAGTCTCCCGCCTCCCGATTCCTGCAAGCAAAAACCCGGGGGCATATTACCAACAACTAGCGATAATTTTTGTCTCTAACTTGTTTAGAGACAAAAATTATCGCCGCACATCGGCGAATTTTATCGCACATAAACCTTGCTATTAGCAAAAACGGCCGCAATGCATGAATATCGTTGAAAAGTCAGCGATATTCATGCATTATCCAGCAAATACTCTTAGCCATGTTATCCACTTCCCATTGGATAACATGGCTAAAACTGCTCAGGGCAGGTGTTAGGTTTTGGAGATATTCGCGCTTAGCGCGAATATCTCCAAAAGTTGGTAATAGGAGATAGCGATGGTTAGGGACTGTTTCCAGTCGCTAAAATCTTGGCACGCCCACTTTGCATGTCATTAGTGATAAATATCACTGATATGCAAAGCGGGGCCCAAGATGGTCGCTATCACCTTTTAGCTGTCACTAACTGTTGTTAGCGACAGCTTGGTAATAGGGAGATAATTTTATCTCTTTTTTTTTTGTCTTTTAAAGCCCAAAAAGCGGAAATAAACCCCCTTGATAATATGCCCCATGATTTCTCGGGGGTTTCAGCTGACAGGGCTTGGTATTGTGTTACGTGCTAATTCTTCCAGGAAACGTCAGAGGGTCGATGCAGGGGTTCTAGAAGGGGTGATAAACCATTTAAGCCTCATGAACAAGCGCGTGGTCTTTTAAAGATTTGTGAAGTACTCTGGGCGGCGGTGTGTGTGTGCCCTCTTTCAGGAGCGGGCGGGGGGGGGCACTGCCAGCAACTTGCCAGGCCAGGCAGTGTTCAACACGTGCATCACCCTTTCTCTGCCTGCTATTGCGCTCCATGCTTCGGAAAGGTAAGAAAAAGAACGTGCATTTGAGTTTGAAATGTCCGATCTTGTAGCAGTACACTTGCAAAGCCCACACATGACAATAACCCGATTCAAGGCCCCATTCACCCGATTTTTTAAACATATATAGCACTCCAACAAAGTTAGATTTTAAAACTTTATTAACATTTAACTATAATGAACGGAACAAAAACTGTAAAAACATTTAAACATTTTTCACCCAAAAAAGCAACAATGGTCAGAAGCTGTCTTTTGTGCGAATAGTCCCAAGGCAGCACAACGTGCAGAGTTCTGGACGGCACCCAGGTGATGTCGCCTGGGTGCCGCACTGGTTTTGGGATCCTACAATGCTGCTCCGAAAATTGGCGTGGGGCGTCCCGGGTGGGGCGGGGGGAGGCCTCGTCAGTAGCGGTCTGTTGTGCGAATAGTCCCAAGGCAGCAGAACGCGCTGAGATGTTGATGGCACCCAGGTGATGTCCAGTAAACTGCCGCACTGGTTTTGGTATCCTACAATGCTGCTCCGAAAATTTGCGTGCGGCGGCCCGGGGGGGGGGGGGGGCGTGGGGGAGGCGGCGTGAACGGGCCTCCCCAGGTGGCGGCCATCCAGCTGAGTTGCGCCCGCTCTTGCGGCTACAGCGTCTCGCTCACCATGTTGTTGAGTTGCTCCCACTCTTGCAGTGCAGCGATAGGCGCCTGCCACATGACTCTTAAAATGGCGGACGGCTCTTCGGTTTTGGGCCTGGTCCACTGAAATGGCCCTGGGACACCTTGGAACTCGTACGCTTGCCTGCTAGGGCTTGGGATCCATTCTCGAAAAGCGTCCACTCCCGTGAAGATTCTACAAAAGTCTTGGGGGCCCCCGACTCCCGCAGGCTTCCGGTGGGGAGCGGCTGCCATGATTGCTCGCGGAATGACCACGACGGAGCCACGAGATGGTGGTGCTCTCATGCTGACGCCAGCTTCAGTCTGAATGATCCAGAAACAAGGTGGGGCTTTCATCGTTTGGGAAAAAAAATGTTCTAAACCAATGAAAAGTGTTATTTTTAGGTCATATGACCAAGCCTTCCATCTTTAGGAAACCAAAAGTAAAATGATCCAATGAAAAGTTTTATAAACAAGTCACATGACCTGTTATGCGGCATAGGGCTACAAAAAGCGTAGAAAATCCGTTGGCACGTGAGGCGGCGTCAGTAGCGGACCGATGTGCGAATAGGCCGAAGGCAGCACAATGCGCCGAGATCCGGATGGCACCGAGTTAGTGTCCAGCAAATTGCTGCACTGGTGTGGCTATCCTACAATGCTGCGCCGAAAGACGGCGTGTCCAGCTGAGTTGCGGTCACTCTTGCGGTACAGTGACTCGAACGCGCCGAGATCAGGATGGCACCGAGGTGGTGTCCAGCAAATTGCCGCACTGGTGTGGCCATCCTACAATGCTGCGCCGAAAGACGGCGTGTCCAGTGGAGTTGCGGTCACTCTTGCGGTACAGTGACTCGAACGCGCCGAGATCCGGATGGCACCGAGGTGGTGTCCAGCAAATTGCCGCACTGGTGTGGCCATCCTACAATGCTGCGCCGAAAGACGGCGTGTCCAGCTGAGTTGCGGTCACTCTTGCGGTACAGTGAGTCGAACGCGCCGAGATCCGGATGGCACCGAGGTTGTGTCCAGCAAGTTGCCGCACTGGTGTGGCCATCCTACAATGCTGCGCCGAAAGTCGGCGTGGGGTGCCCCGTTGGCTTATGAGGTGATGTCAGTAGTGGACCGATGTGTGAATAGGTCGGAACCAGCACAAGGCGCCAAGATCCGAATGGCAAGTCCTGGATGTTGAGTGCCTCAGTTGAGATTTCTGAGCAGTGCTTGTAAGACTGTCTGAAGCGTATTTGCACCTGCTGCAGCTTCACTATTGCCCTGGTGTGGCCAAAGGTCGCACATGACATAGGCGGCCGGCTCCCGAGGTCCGGCGGAACTTTTTTCCTTTTCCTTTCTGCTTCTTTTCCTACAATCCGTTTCATCTGAAGACACGACCAGGTCCCTGAATGTGTGCAGGGGGACGCTATTGATTGAATGAAAATGGCGGCTTGACACAAAGCTGACTCAAGCGTTGCTGTTGATGCTATACAGACAAAAATTGGTTTTCAGTTTGTACATTCTTCAGGATTTTTTTTTCTATCCAAGTCTGATTGAGAGTTTGTAGAAAAATGGCTTCAGATTTTCCACATACTACTCTTCAACATTCTTCCTAAATGTAACAATGTGAAACTCACTAGGAGAACGGCTGTTTCTGTTTCCTTTCAAAATGCTGCCAACAATATTTTCTGAATGGAAGACACCATCTTGTAGCATAAAGGGCCGAAAGGGGTTCTGGTCTGGCCGATGGTTGGTGGAGACATTTTGACTATATCTTGGACCTGCCCGGCCTCGCCCAAAATGGCACCGGTATAAATGGGACTCGTAACTCCTTGCCCGCAAATGTATATCTAGAAAATGTTATTGTAAGTGGCCCTGTCGTATTTTAATTACAAAATGTACGTCCACCGATTCCGCAACTGTTAGACACCTTAGTTCTTGCAACCTAATGGCCCGCCCGTTACGTTCCTCTACAGTGTAAATGTCTCCTCATCATATACGATTTCAGTTTGCTCCGTGGCCGGCCCACGTGGTTATAGGCCCGTATTTGTATACTGACATTTTCACAATAAAGGTTTTTAAAACAAAACACAGTAGTAGTATTTACATTGGTAAAGTTTTTACTTTTAGTCACTGTTTTCGAATCAGTAAAAGGCAAGTGAAATAAAGCAGTCCAATTACATGACGGATAAAAGGTATAATATGTAGGAACGCAGTAAAGATAAATGGTCAAGGGCAGTTGTGTTTTTCATTTCTGCAACATAAAGTGATCGATAAGAATCTGATAATCAGGCGTATCGGCGACTAAGACAGCAGGCCGAGTCTCTTTTACTCAACGGCTCCGTCATGGAACGAAGAAACGCCCTTTTTCTCGAAAAAGGAATATATTTTACTTGCAGGACAGTTGTAAATTTTCCGGGAAAGTACATTAGCCTGGAATATTATAACATATATGTTTTAAAAAAAATAATGTTCGAAAACAATAAAAAGCGTAATTTTTAGGTCATATGACCAAGCTTTTCATCATTAAAATAACAAAAGCAAAATGAACCAATGAAAAGTTTTATTAACAAGTCACATGACCTGTTATGCTTACGTTACGCGCTGCGCGCCGCGCCTCGGATCACTTCCGGGTGCGCTAACGCGGCGTGTCATATAACGCATTACGCGACAACGTAGGTCAAGAATATAGTCAAAATGTCTCCACCAACCAGCGTTCGGAACACAACCCCTTTCAGCAGTCCAAAAAGTTCTGTTAAATGACAACAGAGGGGACAGGCAACAAGAACCATCAGTCAAAGAGGGGAGGGCAAGTTCTTCTCTTCCGGGTCATGTTGGGGCGCTACCGGAACTGATCGAATTGGTAGTCTACAGTGTTTCTGGATGTTTCAGACTAAAGCTGGCGTCAGCATGAGAGCACTACCATCTCGTAGCTCCGTCGTGGCCATTCCACGAGCAATCATGGCAGCCGCTCCCCACCAGAAGCCTGCGGGAGTCGGGGGCCCCCAAGACTTTTGTAGAATCTTCACGGCTGAGGGGACGCTTTTCGAGAATGGATCCCAAGCCCTAGCAGGCAAGCGTCCGAGTTCCAAGGTGTCCCAGGGCCATTTCAGTGGACCAGGCCCAAAACCGAAGAGCCGTCCGCCATTTTAAGAGTCCTGTGGCAGCCGCCTATCGCTGCACCGCAAGAGCGGGAGCAACTCAACTACATGATGAGCGAGACGCTGTAGTCGCAAGAGCGGGCGGTAAACAGCAGAATGGCGGAAGAGGCACAGTGTAGCAAAAGCGGGCGGAATGGCAACTGAAATGGTAAAGGGGCGCCCCACTACAGCGTGTCTTCAGGTCAAACGATTGTGGGACAAGGTCCAGAATTGAAGAGTCATCAAAAGGCAAAAAGTTCCGCCGGACCCCGGGAGCCGGCCGCTTATGTCGGGGGCGATCTCAGGCTACACCAGTGCTATAAGACTTGGGGAGGGTGTCGGAGCCAAGCGCCTTCTCCGAGTCCATGGCCATCACACCGCCCCTCAGGGGCCTCCGTCAAGCTGTTTAGGAAGGTAACATATCACATTGTTTTCTAATGCAGTCAGGTCCACAAACGACACTCACTTACTTTGAGAATAGTGAAGCTGCAGTAGGTGGAAATAAGCTTCAGACAGTGTTACAAGCACTGCTCAGAACTCTTAACTATGGCACCCAACATCCAGAACTTATGCCATTTGAGAATGGCAGTGACATTGAAGCAACTCAGGGACCAAAACCATTAACGTACTTTCACGTATGAAAAACTTACTTGGGGAGGGGGCAGGAGCGAAGCGCCCCCTCCCAGTCCGCGCCACCACACCGTATGTTGAAAATCTGAAGCCATCGTTCTACAAAGTCAACCAACCTTGGATTGAAAAATCTAGAAAAATGTACAAACTGAAAACCAGTTTTGGTCTGCATAGCATCAGTAGCAACGCTTGCTATCAGAGTGCATGAGTTTCATGCTCGATCGATTGAGCTAGCCGGATCGGGCAATAAAAAGTATAAAATAGTTATGTAAATAGTTATTTAATAAAATGTTTTACCCTGTTTCTTTGCTGGTGTGTTGTCTATATTTTTAATATTTGCATAGGGTTTGTCGTTATTTTGGGCGGGGTGGGTGACAGAGTCGAGCTGTCTTGCAGCCCTCATGGTGTGGAGCTCAGTTCATCTCACTATTTTCGTATTTCTCATGAAGGGTTGTTCCTAATATTTCTATTTTAGCGAGGTCAAAAAGAGATCCAATTAGTGGCCTACTGATTTTGCTCGATTACTTTTATTTTTTTACACGATTTTTCACTATCTGCAAAGACTAAACAGAGTATTGCGACTTTGTGCTTGTTTGTAAATAGAGAATGATCCAAAGAGAAGCAATTCTAAAACAGTAAATGCTTGGATAACAATCAATCAAATGGAGAGACAAGCAGGCACGACGGATTACAACGGGGGCAAAGGCCTGCGTTAACTACCGTTCACTATCTGCAAAGAGAGAGTACTACTAAGAGAAAAGAGGGGAGGGGGGGGGGCAGCGTTCAAAGCACATCAGCGTGCATAAATACGAAAATGTTTTTATCTATCACGTACTTGACATTTTAAAGCTTTTCATATTTGCTATTAAAAAACCAATGAAATTCACAGAAAAAACCATAGGTTATAGTGGATATATAGTTAGGAATTTGCATTTACAGAACCTTGAAAATTCAATGAAAAAACCATTGGTTTTAGGCCATATATAGTTAGGGATTTGCATTTACAAAACCTTATTTTACTCGCATAAAACCATTGAAATTCCATATATAGTTATAAGCGCTAACTATATATCGCGCACCCGCAATCCACTGCTGATGATGTCACATATTACATCATTCATGACATGGTTAGTGACATCACTGATGACATCACTGATGACATCTCAAATGACATCACTGATGACATCACTGAAAACATCTCATTTGACATGACTGATAACATCACTGATGATATCATTCATGTGATAATACCATGAACCTCTTCAGACTCTAATATAACCTTAGATACAATCAGTGTAAACAGACAGTCACAGACTGTCACTCATCCATGGAGTTACTCACACACCTAGTCAGTTATGCCAAAAATCAATCACACCTCCATTTTCTCAACTATACAGTTATACACACCTTACTTATTCAAACATATACTAACACATATTTACTTTACTCTCTTATACAATCTCTGATACATGTTCACAATGATCCATACAGCCACTCACACATTCACTGGCTCCTATGCACAGTTATTTATAGATGTCAACTCTCACATGTACTGTGTTTTACATATGTACTTAATTTGACATGTAGCACTGAGATATCCATTCACTCACTAATACACTCATGCACAGTCAACCGCTCATACAGCTGTTTCCACATACACTTTTGAATCCATACATATAGTGAATCAACTACTCACACATCTATGTACAGTCACACACCTCCCAGCCACCCATACACACACACTCAGTTTCCCATACAAATACTTGGACAACCAATGAATAACCCATACAGTTACTCATATAGCTACTGATCAACATATGCAGCAGTTTGTAGAACAACAGATATAATGATGCACAAATTAAAACAGTTTAGTCACTAACCCATGCACTCAGTGAGACACATTTAATCACTCACTCATACAGTCAGTCATGCACCTACTAAATCCTTCATCCAGACACTTATACATCCACTCATTCTTCAATATGTAAGACATATTTTAACTTTACAGAAACATACAGTCACTGGATGTTGTCATCAGTGATGTCATCAGTGATGTCATTTGAGATGTCATCAGTGATGTCATCAGTGATGTCACTAACCATGTAATGAATGATGTAATATGTGACATCATCAGCAGTGGATTGCGGGTGCGCGATATATAGTTAGCGCTTATAACTATATATGGAATTTCAATGGTTTTATGCGAGTAAAATAAGGTTTTGTAAATGCAAATCCCTAACTATATATGGCCTAAAACCAATGGTTTTTTCATTGAATATATATATATATATATTCACTGAAAAAACCATAGGTTTCACACCAGTTATAGTTAGCTGGAAATTTTACTGATATAAAACCATTGAAATTCCCACGTTATAGTTAGTTGAACTCACTATAACTTGCGCGTGCAATGCACTGCTGATGACATCACATATTACATCACTCATGACATGGTCAGTGACATCACTCATGACATCACTGATGACACCATCCTTGTGACACAGTGACAGACCTCCTTTCACTGTAAAGTAACCTTTGAAACACATATTCAAAAATAGAAACTAACATTAACAAAAAAGTGGATATACCCATACCAGTTACAACAACCAATTCAGTAATTTCACCATCTATATACAAATTCACACATTCACCAACAGTTTTATGTATTCACTCATACATATACTCACTCAATCATATGTAGTCATACCCCTATTCATCCTGTTACACACCGACAGTCATCAAAAAGTTGCTCACACATATACTCACACATGCAAATAAACTAATAAACATCCATGTATTTGCATATACAACTATACACACATTAGCACATTACTTCTAAGGAAACTTACACATACTTACTCTCTTACACAATCACTTATAGAAACACATACTTATTTAAACAGGAACTCTTTCAATCTCTCACTCTCACATATACTTACTTATATACATCAATTCTCATATATACAAGATTAAAACATATGTAGTTACTCATAAAGACACTAGTGAGAGAGGCATTCACTCTCTAACACACACATATACACACTCATCCACCCATACAATTCTACACAAATGCTGTCTTCAAAACACATACAAACAGTGAGTCAGTCATTGATGCATCTATGTGCTAAGTAACAGCCCCACCAAACCATACAGACACTCATACTGATACTAAAAAAACATCTAATAACCCATATACACACACATGTAGCTACTCACCAACCCATGCAGCCACTTATACACAAAGTAAAACACTGATACATATATTTAAATATTTAAACATTACTCGCTAATATATGTATTCACTAAGATACACTTAATAAGCCAGTTAACCAATCAATTTTTTTAAAAAAAACATCCATTTAGACACTTATTTAAACATTTATTCTTCCATCGACCTTAACATATACATATATAAAATATATTTATTTTTCAGAAAGACACACATTCACTGGACGATGTCATCAGTGATGTCATGAGTGATGTCATCAGTGATGTCATGAGTGATGTCACTGACCATGTCATGAGTGATGTAATATGTGATGTCATCAGCAGTGCATTGCACGCGCAAGTTATAGTGAGTCCGACTAACTATAACGTGGGAATTTCAATGGTTTTATATCAGTAAAATTTCCAGCTAACTATAACTGGTGTGAAACCTATGGTTTTTTCAGTGAATTTCATAGGTTTTTTAAATGCTAATTCCTTTCCTTATCGAGTTTCTAACCTTTTTTTTGTTTTTACAATTTGCTGTTTTTTTGTAAGTATTCATTTTTTTTTATATAATTTTTTTTTTTGCGCTGTGGGTGCGCGCTCAGGGAAGCTTTCAGCTAAGCTCTCCGGTAAGCTTTCCGGTGAGCTCACCTGAAAGTGCACCCAGAGCGCTACTGTCGTTCGTGAAAAAAAATATGAATGGAAAGTTAATAATAATGCAAAACATTTCGTACCATACAAATAAAATCAGGTTTTTTTTATAAGGAAAATGATTATGCATTTCTGTAAAAGTTTGATGACGTCACTTCGGCGCGCAACGTAAGTGCCCTCGGAAGCGCCTACGTTCGCGCCGCGTAAAAGCACCCAGAAGCGCCTTCGATCGCGCCACGTTTGCGCCCCGGAAGCGCCTATGATCGCGCTGCGTAAACGCACCCGGAAGTGCTCCGGAGCGCGCAGCGTAAACGCGTCGGGTCATGTGACTCTAAAATAACACTTTTCATTGGTTGCTAACAGTTTTTTTTACAATGAATGAAATCCCCACCCATTTCCTTCACTTCTTCTTTCACTTTTGTGACTGAAAGACCTGTTTTTTGCACCTGGATCTTTCGTGATTTACCATGGCTGCCAGAGAATCCAGCAGTGAGGATGAACCTGAGTTCATCAATGAAGAGCCTCCTACCCCAAAGGTGAAGGAACATTTCATATGGAAATTTTTTAAGATTCCAGCTGACCAGAAGAAGGTGAATGCACCAAAAGTGGAGTGCAGGATCTGCAAACAGGTCCTGTCACGGGGTGACCCCAAAAAAAAGTACTCTTTTGGGAACTTTACAATGATCCGACATGTGGAGAGGAGGCACCCCCAGAATTTTGCCCGGGAAAGTGTCAGGGCTCTGGCACAAGAGGTTCCCAGAGATGGGGCCTCTACATCAACCGGAGGAGCAACTTCTTCTGGGAGAGGGCAATCGCAGGAGCAGGTGCCAAACATACAACCTGCTTTTAACCATGGTGTCCTCAGATGCAGATACTGCAATCAACTACTTACCTTTGGAGAACAAAGTGTCCAGCTCATGGTTCGAGCTTTAGAAAATCATCGCTGCCCTTTCCACCCCTAATTTTTTTTGTTCTTTTTGCTCCTGTTGAGCAGTTTCCATTCCCTGTTTTTGTTCCTCTTCAGTTAAAAGAAGAAAACCAAAAGTTCTTTTCAGAACTACCTCCAATTCTCATCAAAGAGCTATCTTCTTAAAAAAATGAAGAGTAAGTGAAATATAGTGCATTGATAATTGAAAGGAGAATGAGTAAGAAAGAACAGAAAGGTATGAGAGGAAAAAAGAAGTGAAGTAGGAGGACTGAAAGAAGGTGAGTGTTAGAAAAGAAAGTTATGAGAACAAGAATGAATATGGGGAATGTTGATATTCAAAGAAAATGTTGAAAAGGAGGGGTGTGGAAGGGTAAGAAAAGATGCATTGCTGGAGTTGAAAGTAGAAGGCCTCATTTATGAAGCCAAGCGTCACTTTAACGCCACCAAAGCATCACTTTTTGTGACACAACATTCCAATAAAAAATGCACCTTATTTATTCATATTTACAAAGTGGTGTTCCTTGGTAAATACATCACTTTGTAAACCCCTGTGCCACATTATTCCTACGTCAGGTGTAATGTATGCAAAAGGGACGTATTGACGCAAGAAAGGGTCGTAGAGGTGACACAGTGAATAAACTGGAGGCCTCATTTCTGAAAAGTGACGCATCGCTACGTGAAAACAGCGATGCGTCACTTTTCTGGACGCACTCCTTATGACATTCCAGATATGTCATATTTAATGTATGAGGAATCATGTCGCAAGGAGTTACAGATATGTCAGTATTTCTGACGTATCTGTAAACACAAAAGTAACGCATTGCTGGAGTGCGTCACAAAAGTGACGCAACTCCAGTAATGTGTCCTTTCACATGGAAAAAGCACCATGTGAAAGGTCTGCTGTGAAGCAGGCGCAAGATTTTGACGCAACAGCATCCTAAAAGTGACGCAGTGAAATCTCAAAGATTTCACTGCGTCGCTATTACAAAGCCTTTTGCGGGGGAACACCCCCTCTGCATGCATTATACCTGACGCAGATATAATGTGGCGCAGGATTTTAAAAAGTGACCCATCTACCTAGATGCGTCACTTTTTAAATATAGCGCAACGAGGCGCATTTTTTTACACCACTGGTACAATGCGTCACTTTTCTGTGCGCACTCCTTATGACATTCCAGATAGGTCATATTTAATTTATGACTTATCAATTCGCAAGGAGTTACAGATATGTTAGTATTTCTGACGTATCTGTAAACACAAAAGTAACGCATTGCTGGAGTGCGTCACAAAAGTGACGCAACTCCAGTAATGTGTCCTTTCACATGGAAAAAGCACCATGTGAAAGGTCTGCTGTGAAGCAGGCACAAGATTTTGACGCAACAGCATCCTAAACGTGACGCAGTGAAATCTCAAAGATTTCACTGCGTCGCTATTACAAAGCTTTTTACGGGGGAACACCCCCTCTGCATGCATTATACCTGACGCAGATATAATGTGGCGCAGGATTTTAAAAAGTGACCCATCTACCTAGATGCGTCACTTTTAAAATATAGCGCAACGAGGCGCATTTTTTTACACCACTGGTACAATGCGTCACTTTTCTGTGCGCACTCCTTATGACATTCCAGATATGTCATATTTAATGTATGAGGAATCATGTCGCAAGGAGTTACAGATATGTCAGTATTTCTGACGTATCTGTAAACACAAAAGTAACGCATTGCTGGAGTGCGTCACAAAAGTGACACAACTCCAGTAATGTGTCCTTTCACATGGAAAAAGCACCATGTGAAAGGTCTGCTGTGAAGCAGGCGCAAGATTTTGACGCAACAGCATCCTAAAAGTGACACAGTGAAATCTCAAAGATTTCACTGCGTCGCTATTACAAAGCTTTTTGCGGGGGAACACCCCCTCTGCATGCATTATACCTGACGCAGATATAATGTGGTGCAGGATTCTAAAAAGTGACCCATCTACCTAGATGCGTCACTTTTTAAATATAGCGCAACGAGGCGCATTTTTTTACACCACTGGTACAATGCATCACTTTTCTGTGCGCACTCCTTATGACATTCCAGATATGCCATATTTAATGTATGAGGAATCATGTCGCAAGGAGTTACAGATATGTCAGTATTTCTGACGTATCTGTAAACACAAAAGTAACGCATTGCTGGAGTGCGTCACAAAAGTGACGCAACTCCAGTAATGTGTCCTTTCACATGGAAAAAGCACCATGTGAAAGGTCTGCTGTGAAGCAGGCGCAAGATTTTGACGCAACAGCATCCTAAAAGTGACACAGTGAAATCTCAAAGATTTCACTGCATCGCTATTACAAAGCTTTTTGCGGGGGAACACCCCCTCTGCATGCATTATACCTGACGCAGATATAATGTGGCGCAGGATTTTAAAAAGTGACCCATCTTCCTAGATGCGCCACTTTTTAAATATAGCGCAACGAGGCGCATTTTTTTACACCACTGGTGCGATGCGTCACTTTTCTGTGCGCACACCTTATGACATTCCAAGTAACGCATTGCTGGAGTGCGTCACAAAAGTGACGCAACTCCAGTAATGTGTCCTTTCACATGGAAAAAGCACCATGTGAAAGGTCTGCTGTGAAGCAGGCGCAAGATTTTGACGCAACAGCATCCTAAAAGTGACGCAGTGAAATCTCAAAGATTTCACTGCGTCGTTATTACAAAGCTTTTTGCGGGGGAACACCCCCTCTGCATGCATTATACCTGACGCTATTTTTAAAAAGTTACGCATCTAGGTACATGGGTCACTTTTTAAAACTCTGCGCCACATTAAATCTGCGTCAGGTATAATGTATGCAGAGGGGGCATTCCCCCGCAAAAAGCTTGGTAATAACGACGTACTGAAATCTATGAGATTTCTCTGCATCACTTTTAGGATGCTGTTGCGTCAAAATCTTGCGCCTGCCTCGCGTCACTTTTATGTTTACAGATATGTCAGAAATACTGACGTATCTGTAACTCCTTGCAACATGATTCGTCATACATTAAATATGACACATCTGGAATGTCATAAGGAGTGCGCACAGAAAAGTGACGCATTGCACCAGCAGTGTAAAAAAATGTTAAATAACTATTTACATGGCAGCCTACTGCAACATGAAAACAACACTTTCAATTGGTTCTTAATAGTTTCAATTCTGGAATTTACACGCAGCACTCCACCCACTTCCCTCACTATCTTTTCTACTCTCAAGAGACAACAACGTCCTACATCTTACGGAAGACTTTGGTGAAATGGCTATCGTATCTCATTCATCTTCCGAATCTGACCAAAATGATCGACTACCTTTAATAAGAAAAAATAAATCTTTCATCTGGCAATTTTTCACTTATCCTGAAGATCAAAAGAAAGTGAATGCACCAAAAGTAACCTGCACGATATGTGACTTGGTTCTTTCAAGAAGAAATCCAGCAAAAAAATATTCCTTTTCCATACATACCATGGTGCGGCATATCAAACAAGTGCACCCTCTGCAATTTGCAGAGGCAACGACAAGAGCCCTGGCCACGCTATTACCATTAGAGGTGGCCAGCACATCTTCTGATCGACGACCTGTATCTCCATGGAGTGCAGAGATGGACTTCAGATATTTAACTATATATGGTCTATAACCTATGGTTTTTTCAGTGATTTTCTTTAGTTTTTTAATAGCAAATATCAAAAGCTTTTTTGTGGAAAATGACTAAAATTAGGTATACATAAGCGGCGTTCATTTATGTTCACCACAGCCATTGTTAAAAGTAAAGTGAAAGTCGCGAAACAGTGGCCACGCCATCTAGTCCCTTCTAGGCCCCATCATGCACGTAAGTAACAGCCATTTTCTGTGTCATGGCCTCTCTGCCCACTGCCAATAGCCTATGATTGTTCGAAATTGGTTCTCTTTGGGTCATTCTCTGTTCACAAATAAGCATAAAGTCGCAATACTCTATTTAGTTTTTGCAGATAGTGAAGGATAGGTAGTGCACACTTTTGTCCCCTAGTAACCCATCATGCCTATCTCTGCCCCGTTTGTTGGTAGTTGGTTCAACCCGGACCGTTTATTAGAGGTAGATCGTCTGACTCCACCGGAGGACCCCCCTAATAAAAAGGACATATATATAAAATGCTGACTATCCACTGTATCGTGCTAGCAAACTATAACATATAAATCGTTAGAAAAAACATGAAACTAGAGAGAGGAACCGAGCTCGACGCCATGATGGCTGCAAGACAGCTCGGCTCCGCCACCCACCCCGCCCAAAATAACGACAAACACTATGCAAATATTATAAATATATACAACACACCAGCAAAGTAACAGGATAAAACATTTTATTAAATAACTATTTACATGGCAGCCTACTGCAACATGAAAACAACACTTCTAATTGCTTCTTAGTAGTTTCAATTCTGAAATTGAACACCCAGTACATCCAGAGGTCACGTCCGACAAGTTGTGTGGGGGGATGCCTTGCTAATGCCGCCACCCCCACCACCTTCAGTAGGAAGGACTCTGGATATCCTTGGTCCCTGAGAGGCTTCGATGTCCCTGCCTTGCCCAAATGTCATAAGTTCTGGATGTTGAGAGCCATACTTCAGGGTCCGACAAGTTGTGTGGGGGGATGCCTTGCTAATGCCGCCACCCCCACCACCTTCTGTAGGAAGGACTCTGGATATACTTGGTCCCTGAGAGGCTTCGATGTCCCTGCCTTGCACAAATGTCATAAGTTCTGAATGTTGAGTGCCATACTTCAGGGTCCAAGAAACGCGGACTCGGAGGGGGCGCTTAGCTCCTGCCCCCTCCCCAAGTCTTGTTCCCCTGGTATGGCCTGAGATCGCCCCCGACATAGGCGGCCGGCTCCCGGGGTCAGGCGGAACTTCTTGCCTTTTGATGCCTCTTCCATTCTGGACCTTGTCCCACAATCCGTTTGACCTGAAGACACGTCCTGCGGTGCCCTGGTCCGACCATCACATTTACACCGTCTAACCCGCCATCCGGCTGAATTGCACCCACTCTTCCGATACAGCGACAGGCGGCTGCCACGGAGCTCAGGAAATGGCGGTCGGCTCCACAGACTTGGGCCTGGCCTGCAAGGATGGCTCTGGGCAACCCTGGAACTCGGACGCTTGACTGCTAGGGCATGAGCCCCATTCCCAAAAGCATCCCCTCAGCCTTGAAGATTCTACAAGAGTCACAGAGGCCCCCGACTCCTGCAGACTTCCGATGGGGAGCGACTGCCATGATTGCTCGCGGAATGGCCACGACGTAGCCACGGGGTGCTCTCATGCTGACGCCAGCTTCAGTCTGAAACTTCCAGAAACACTGTAGACTACCAATTCGATCAGTTCCGGTGGAGCCCCAACGACGTATCGCGTTCTTGCGTAATCCGTCATATGACGCGCCGCGTTAGCGCACTCGGAAGTGCTCCGGTGCGCGAGGCGCGAAGCGCAGCTTCCCGGAAGCAATGCGGAGCGCGTAACTTAAGCATTTACATTTCAGTTGGTTCTCCCTCACAATATTTTCAATGTCACATAAAAGTCACCCACTGCCATCTCTGGCTGTTTCCATGGTAACACCTCATTCTGCACCTGGCTGAAGGCACAGGTCAAAAGTTCATATCTCAACGTTCTACAGCAAAGTAACAACACTGTTTTCCCTCCAGAAACACCTGCCAATCCACAGCTCTGTTACATGTCTTTTTTTTCACACCCAATAGTACTTTTCGTTTAACATAAACATTAACATGCAACGTACTGTTCAATCTCCACTTCTTACAATCAACCAATCATTTTTATTTTTTAAACCACACCCAGCCTCTTCCTTTTTCTTTATTTAGAATTTCAACTTCTAACTACCATTCCACTTCCAGAACCGATCGGAGGACGACTACAAATCCCTTGAAAATGAAGGTCTGGCTAATAGGACACAGTTATATTCACTGGAGTGAAAAATATGCAGTAAACAGACGAATTTGCAACCTCAGCTTACCAAATGTACACATAACATGGATTTCCAAAAGAGGATTGAAATGTCACCAATTGATTCCATTGGTGAAAACTTTTATGCATCTCCCAGAACCAGACCTTATAATTGTGCACTGTGGTGGGAACGATCTAGGCACAATCAATGGGGTAGGTCTGGAAATGCTTCTAAAAGACACCTTTCGACAATTGATGACACTTTTTCCTCGATCTGCCTTGGTATATTCAAATGAAGCAATTCATTCATAGAAAGCACTTGGATTGAAAATTGCACAGACTCCAATCAACTTCTGTTCATGTTGTATAAAAAGTAGCCAACACGTTTTGTTCCATTCCAGAGAATTCTTGAGGGCTTGGTCCCTATAGTACTATTTGCCTTATAACATCTATTCATATTTCAGTTTTCAAATTTAAACGTAACCTTAATCAGAACGTACTGAATCTTCATAGTATTCGAGAAATATTTGCAGCTGTGCAGTGAAACAGTTCTAGCCCATGTCAGTCAAATCTTCATAACAACAGCTTCATTTTATCTGATTTTACTTGTAACAAATTGTGGGTGCTGATCTCTTTCATTAATCAGTTTGTGGATTATTTTCGCTTATAGGGGGGGTTAAGAGGCTCACCCCCCAGATCTGAGAACCACTCTTTTAAAATATTTTCCACATTGTGACGGGTACGGATTTTTAGGTCTCAGCCTCTTTTTGGGAATCATTTGCACCATATTAGATGTCTGCTTTCCTTACATACATTTAGAACTCCCCTTTTCTGTATCATTTTGGAAACCATCGTTCCTTGCATCAGTTGAGGAGGCCCTGGAGTACATTATTTCTGATGGCCCCTTGCATGTGTCATGTAGAAGGCGACCTTCCTTGCATCCTTTAAAAGGCCCCCTTTCCTATTTCATTTTACTAGACCTTCTTGAGCCCTTTAAGAAGAATGTTCCCTGCACTATTTAGAGGCTCCCTGTATGCACCATTTAGAAGCCTGCAGTTGGCATGAGATAATTCAATGTTGATCTGCTTATGCACTGAGCAGTAGAGTAAACGACAATTACTCTGATTTTGTGTTGCATGCAGATTTCGAGAGCCCCCCCTCTCACACTCACGCAAGCAAACAAACACTCACACCAAATATTCTCTGTTTTAATTAAACATACTCACTCGCTCTCGATCACTGACCTTAATGCACATATTTCCCACTACTGCCGAAAATACATTCACTCACTTTCATCTAGAAACTTCATGTTATAGGCAGAGCCGCTGGAATGATGTCAATCTGCGCCCACAGAGTTTTTTGCATGATTATGACGTTGCCTTGTTTCCAACATAATCCATGTCTGTTGCATAATCTGCAGATATTAACCAAAAAAGTGTTCCTTGTTTAAATGGTTGAAAAGTTACAAAAACTCTGCAATGCATGCTGCCGCCCAATGCTGGTCCTTCGCAAAGCTTCACCGGCCACCTTTCAGTTGTTTATGACTGTATTTGGATGTGGAACTCGTTCTAATGAAGTGAAACCTTTGCACAGACCGTGCAAAAATGTCAAAATAATGAGCCAATGCTAATCGCAAAATATGCTCCATTAAGTTAGATCATTTGTGTTTTCTTGTTTCATAATTCGCCAACCCTACTGCATAATCCTACTGGCCCTGGTTATAGGGTGTTCGGATATTGCCAGGTAGGTCCACGTAAAACAAGACCTTGTTGTCATCCTGCCCACCAGCAGCACCCAGACAAACAAGCCACTATGGAAGGGAAATGTGATGCAATGGTTACAATGCTGACTTTGGAAGCAGCAAACCTGGGGTTTAAACCCCTCTTCCATGCTTGTCCAAACTTATTGTGGCCTTAAGCAAATCTTTATTTCTGGCATTAGTTTCCCTATCTCACATATTGAGAGCCCCTAGAAACACAAACTTGTGCTTTATGAACAACACAGATATTTCTTTTAAGATTGCAAGATCACATATCGAATTCAGTTCTCAGTGTTACACTTTGCATCACCCAGCCTTTTGGCACTGGCAATACTTTTTGCTAATGCTTTTCTGCATCGGCAAAAAGAAAAAATATGATTGTTTGCTGATATGCAACACTAGCAACAAAAACACAAGAGCACTTACGTGTAAAGATGTGGCAGCTATTTTTTCTTTTCTTTTTACATTTCATGTATTGTTCTAAAATGGAAGACGCCAATCTTGGTGGGGTGAATTACAAAAAAAGTCCAGGAGAAAGCATTCTAAAGAAACAAGCATTTGCAATGCAATGGGGCTCGCATTCACGCAAGTTTGAGCTATTGGAAATATAAATGACAATGCCTTTTATTAATGTTTTGGGTTTTAAAACATAAAGAAAAGGCATTGTTATTTAGAATACTAATAGCTTAAAGTCTTGCAAATTGCAACACCTATTGCATTGCAAAGAAGTGGCCGGAATTGTCCCGGGCTGCTTGAAAGTAAAAAGTTGGTGCACACTGGTTTCTCAATGATTTTTCAGATTAACAATGGCTCTATTTTCTTGTGCCCATTTTATCTGTATTTCTCCATTTTTATTTTGTGCTTGTCGTTCGGGCAAGGAAGCATGGATGTTTCTAAGTTTAGGGTTTAAAATGATCACTTTTGAAAGGTCTCCATGCATTCATTAAAGGCAAAATGCTGTGTCGCCAACATCCAAAAGCGCTTTAACCTCTTCAAATATAAAAATGTGGGTGCTCAAGCTTGATGTACATCTATGGAATGCCTCAGAATCGTTTATAAGGAATGACTGGCGGTGACTCACCATTCCTTCAACTATGAACATTTTGACAGTTGCCTAATGTGGAATCTCTTTTACACTACAGCTTACAGTATCTTGGGAGCCATCCTATTCAAAAGATCTCCCTGCCTTGCATTTGTCCTGCTCACACCTGCAATGGTTCATCCTGTAGCACAACAGGGTCCCATTTGGGTCCCATGCTCACCCAGGACACAACACAGATCACCAGGAATTAACCCAGCCAGCTGCTGCCAGACCGCAAACTTTACCTTGTACCCCGAACAAGGATGCTGCAACAGTGGTAGCCAAGAGAGGTAAAAAGCTCGAATACTCCTTGGCAGAAAATGTTTTGTTCATTTATGACCAAATCTTTTTAATGTAATGTTCATACATGACATGGGAAACAAAATGAGCAATATCACACCGGTAAAATCGAAGATCAACAATTGCGAATTGAGGGACTTTTTCTGTTTTTAAAAGGGCATTTTGTGACTTTCTCTCTTTTTTTATTATAATACCACCACAAACCGGGATGGGTGGCTCATTGGGCAACAAACATTTAGCTAGGTGCCAAAAGTAATACGGAAAATATTTTTGTCAAGCAATTTTTCAATTTTTTCTCCTCGCCAACCATATGTGAATATGAGTGACAAATGCAAAAAATAAAACTGACCCAATGCTTTCTGCGAATTGAGGGAATTTTTCTGTTTTAAAAGGGCATTTTGTGACTTTCTCTTTTTTATTATAATACCACCACAAACCAGGATGGGTGGCTCATTGGGCCACAAACATTTAGCTACGTGCCAAAAGTAATACGGAAAACATTTTTGCCAAGCAATTTTTTCTCCTCGCCAACCATCAGTGAATGAGTGACAGATGCAAAATATAAAACTGACCCAATGCTTTCTGCTTTCTACAGAAATAAGCAAACGCAAATCCAGCATCATGGATTTCTTTGTGAATGCGAATAAGAGATCGCGGTTTGATTCGGAAAGTAGCCTAGTACAACCCGGTGCGTGCTTAAAAGATGTACCTGCACAAGATCCGGAGAAATTGATGTCAAGCCAAGGATCGATTCCACCTTCTCCACTGGAAGACTCTTCAACAAAGATTCAGGATGTGGGCGCCACTTTTGAAAGGGATACCACCTTGCCAGAGTGTTGGGACCACAATCAGTGGGCTCAATTTAAAGAAAAGTATACATGGCTAAGTTGTGAAAATGGCCGACTTGGCTGCAACATATGCAGTGAGGTTAAGCTACTTGGAGCATCACAGGGTGTGGGTTTGTCAAGAGAATGGGTCACTGGGAGCATTGCTGCATCTGGCCCAACAAAAGCTAGCCAGTTAGGCTCACTGCGGAAAAAAATTCATAAGCATAAACTTTCTGAAGCACATTGTAATGCATGTGCTATCCAAGATGCATCCAAGAAGGAGGTACTGCCGTCAACGTTCCTGGAGCAGCAGAGGCATTTTCATCCTTCAACGGTTAAGGTGTTTCGCACTCTTTACTTTTGTGCAAAAAATAATCGCCCCTTTTCAGACTTTCCAGGTCTAGTAGCTTTGCAGGTTGCTAATCAGTCAGATATGGGCTCGATTCTACACAGCGAATTCACTTTAGCACAGATAACTGATTGCATTGCTGAGGAAATGTGGAGAAAGCTTTGCATAGGCATTGTTGAACAGGCTCCAAAAATATCTGTTTATATTGATGAGTCAACAACCCATTCTTCATTGACTGTTTTAATTATTTATGTTCGTGCTGCATTCAATGGAAAAGAGCCCCTAACCTTTTTCCTTGACTTGCTTGAGTTGCCTAGGGGCGATGCAGAGTGCATTGAGTCCTCACTCTTGAAATGTCTGGAAAAACATGGGTTTTGCAACACGTTCCTTGCTGACA
This sequence comes from Lissotriton vulgaris, assembly GCF_964263255.1. NCBI lineage: Eukaryota > Metazoa > Chordata > Amphibia > Caudata > Salamandridae > Lissotriton > Lissotriton vulgaris. The sequence goes on from NC_141700.1 coordinate 454,646,259, forward strand.
ATTGGATAGGGGTGTGCAGTGATGGTGCCAGTGTAATGCTTGGGAGAAACTCTGGTGTTTTGGAGAGGCTATGTTCTAAATAGCCTTGACTTGTAAAATGGCACTGTCTATGCCACCGGCTTGAGCTCAGTGTAGCGGACACCGTTGATACAGTGCCAGGCCTTAAGCACCTTGCATAATTTTTTGAAAAACTGTATGCTGTGTACCACCAGTCTCCCAAAAATCAGCGTGAACTTTCTGCATGTGCAAAAGAGCTAGAGATTGCAATTTTGAAAATTGGGCGAGTATTTTCAATCCGGTGGATTGCTTCTAGCAAAAGGGCAATACGGGCAGTGTGGGAGTCATACCCAGCCCTTCACCAGCATTTGTTCAGGCCAGTTTAAGTACTTCTCGTGATGCCAAACACCGGTCTACTTTCAGCGGGTTGAATAGAATTCTGACATCTTCCGATTTTGTGCTCAATCTAGCTGGTGTTGCAGATGCGGTTCATGAGATTGGGACACTGCCGGAAGCACTTCAAAGGGATGAAGTGACTCTGCCACGAGCTTACCAGCTCATCAATCGTTCAGTAAGGGCGATTGAAAAGCTTAAGGAGTTTCCAGGGACACACAGGGAGGAGGCTGAAAAAGCTATTGAGAGTGGCTTATTTAGAGGAGTGGCAATCAGCTGTGAGGACTCACGTGGGCAGGTCAAAATAAACCTTCCCCAGTTTTATCAGAATCTGTCAGATAACTTGCGTTCTAGGTTGTATGCGCAGTCTGCAAGCAATAGGTCGGCCACATCATCTCGGACAGATGAATTTTTAGCGCTTACATCAGAGATAGATGTTCTCAACCCACAGAAGTGGCCATATGACATTGAGAGCCCATGGTTTGAAGGTGAGGAGAAACTGCAAAACCTGTGCAGGAGATTCTGTCTTAATTACAAAGGCGTATCTGAAGGCTTCAGAGACTATATTGATAATGGTGGTAATGACATTCCAGAGCAACTGCAACCTGTTTTGAGGGGGATAAACACACTTCCTGTGAGTTCAAGTGACTGCGAAAGGTGTTTCAGCACAATGAACTTGGTAATGTCACCCATACAAAACTGCCTTGGTATCGGACGCCTTTCATCATTAACGTTCATACACCTCATGGGTCCTCCTCTTCCTCTTTGGAATCCAGTGCCATATGTGAACAGGTGGTTGATTGCTCATCGTCATGCAGATGATAATCAATCTAGAAAGGTCTATCCTACAGCCCAGCACAATAAAAGATGCGGAAGCATGGTCGTTTTTTAATTGATAGCTTACAATGATATAAGCTGTCTCACATTTTTCCATGGCCAGACATCCTGTGGCAATATAACATGTCCCATAATGTCTGAAATAACAGATGTACAGAGTATAAGGCTTTAACTGTAAGTGTGCACCTTGCATTTTTTTCTCTCATGGTCACAGTGTATTCTACTCGTTAATAAATGTAAATGTCGTGTTCTAGGTAGCGTAATAAATTTTATAGTTTTGATAATCACTATTGTAGTTTCTAGTATGTGCTTTTCTTCTGCTTTTTTCAACACACTAATTCTACTTTTGTTGCAATATATGCAAATGATATATCTGCCTTACATGTGATGTCACTTCCTGTCGTGATGTCACTTCCTGTCGTGATGTCACTTCCTGTTGTGATGTCACTTCCTGTCGTGATGTCACTTCCTGTGACCACGCCTACCTTGGAGAGTCCCCCCACTTCTTTTTTTAGGACTTGTGCCCTGCGTGAATTACAGCACCCCATGGCACTGTGATGGACCCTCTGAAACAGTGGTGAGCTTTCTTCCACGACCGGGTTAGGGCCGTAAAACATCCATCACTCACAGGAACCTATTCGGAAGAAAGCCACACGGAGATGAATAAGGCTCATGTAAATTCAAATGGCAGCTTGCAGGCAGAAATACTTCAGGAAAACAACATCTTTATTCTTGCCAGCCAGACGCATTTCAGGAACTGATCCTTTCCTTATATATTACCTACTGGCGGTCGCCAGTAGGTAGTTATAGTTAGGATTGTTTTCCATAGGAAATCCTCAACATTCTATTTGGAATAACTTTGGCCCTGGTGGATGAGTCTTTGCGAATTTCTCAAAGAAGATGGCTAGGTCCGCTGCGCTCCTTCCCTGAAAGTTTGGGGGGGATTGGTCAAGTGGGGGCTGAGATATAAGGGGGGTCCCAAAACGTGTTTTCTCCATGTTATTTTCCATAGGACCTTTAGACTCGGCTACAGGTCGAACGGGTGAATGAATTTATAAGAAATTTGCCAAAACTGTAGAGTCTTGTTCGCAGATTACGCTTTTTTTGGAATGGTGTAAATCCGTTCAGTAGTTGTTGAGAAAATTAAAGTTAAAGCCAATTATATATCTATAGGCGCGCACACGTGCGCGCACCCAAGCGGCTGCGCGTGAGCGGAATTTTTTTTGGCTGCGTGACGTCTGTTAACATTCGATTCGAAGGAAATCAGGAAGTTTTGTCCGCCATTTTGTCACTGCGAGTAAATATATTGTTCATTTCAAAGCGTTGAAACATGGAAAGGGGAGAAGGTAGAGATTGTTTTGCTGCGTAGCTTTTCTCGGGGTGTGCAGTAAGGCCCTTAAACGCAAAAAGATATAATTTTTCCCCGAAAAAAAATACGGGGTGTGCGCACCCGGTCGCGCACACCTATTTACAAGAGTGTGAAAATGGAGATAAATTAGAAGTTTGAGTGCTTAGATATAAGGTGGCTCTGAAAAGAGCCCTTGTGTTAATTGAGTGTTTTCTGCATTTATAAGTAAGTACCGATGCAGAGCCTGATGTTGCAGAGGAAGATTCTGTTTCCCTCATTCATGAAATGAACACCGTCTCTCCTGTAGACGTCTTGCATGTGGTATCGCAAGTTGTTGTGGTAAATAGAACCCATGCTATAATCTCTGAGGAACGCAGAAACAGATTTATTTACATGTCTCCTTGCTTTCTCAAATTGTGCACAATGGTGATTGGACCAATTCCATTTCTGTCTTTGGCATATATTGGAATATACCAAGGCAGATCGAGGAAAAAGTGTCATCAATTGTCGAAAGGTGTCTTTTAGAAGCATTTCCAGACCTACCCCAGTGATTGTGCCTAGATAGTTCCCACCACAGTGCACAATTATAAGGTCTGGTTCTGGGAGATGCATAAAAGTTTTCACCAATGGAATCAATTGGTGACATTTCAATCCTCTTTTGGAAATCCATGTTATGTGTACATTTGGTAAGCTGAGGTTGCAAATTCGTCTGCTTACTGCATATTTTTCACTCCAGTGAATATAACTGTGTCCTATTAGCCAGACCTTCATTTTCAAGGGATTTGTAGTCGTCCTCCGATCGGTTCTGGAAGTGGAATGGTAGTTAGAAGTTGAAATTCTAAATAAAGAAAAAGGAAGAGGCTGGGTGTGGTTTAAAAAATAAAAATGATTGGTTGATTGTAACAAGTGGAGATTGAACAGGTTAATGTTTATGTTAAACGAAAAGTACTATTGGGTGTGAAAAAACAAGATATGTAACAGAGCTGTGTATTGGTAGGTGTTTCTGGAGGGAAAATAGTGTTCTTAGTTTGTTGTAGAACGTTAAGACATGAACTTTTGACCTGTGCGTTCAGCAAGGTGCAGAATGAGGTGTAACCATGGAAACAGCCGGAGATGGCAGTTGGTGATGGGTTTACTCTTTGGTGCCTCTGCATCTGAGTCTGTTCTCTGGTGGCTGGCGGACAACTGTTTGTTATTGTGGAGATGAAAGGGTGATAAGGAGAGAAATACGACATAGCGTCTGGCCTGTAGAAGCGTGGGAGCAGTGATAACTCTGAGTGAAGCGGAACTGTGTCGGTGCTTAGTAACAGTAAAAAAAAAATGTTAACAGTGGTATAACTGTCTTTACGGTGCGCGACCTACTAAGAAAGAGTTCACGGGCCGTAATTGGCTTGCAGGTTCTAGTATCAGTAAGTGAGGTTGAGAAAAGAAAACATTCAGGACTTTATTTATGAAGGCCTTGCGCCACCGGTGCGTTACTTTTTCCCATTTTAAAAAATGAGGCACTGGCGGCGGAAGGTCTTCATAAATAAGGTCCTCCGTGACTACAGTTAAGGTTATGTGGAACCCATGAATAGTTTTTCAATATGAAATCATTTCAGTTGAGATTATGGATTAAAAGAGAAACCGTGAATATTTGAAATGTTTATTTAGAAATGTACTGTTTTAAAGGCAAATCATTATGTAATATGAGTACAGAAATTACAAAAAACACAGTAATTGGTATTGTCAGTAGTACATGGAATACAAACGCTATAGTTGAAGAAAAATGAATATAGTTGGAAAAAAACATTGTACAGTCTCATAAGGAAGTATATTATATTTTAATAATTTTAATAAATGGAAGAAGGTTTCTGGCCTTTCAGTTTAGGAACGATATATGAAAATGCAAGTGGTTATACATCATTACTTTATGAATCAGCTGTCAAACAACACGAAATCATAATGTCCACTGTTAGTAAAGCAAATAGGTCTGTTCTTCAAAAGAAAATATGGAAAAGAACGTGAAGAATACAGAAAACCAAAAGGAAATGAGGACGTCAATGGCTTGTTTGAGAGTTATTGAAGCATTGTTTAGGCAAAATAGGTAGCTTCTGCTTGTAACAGGAAATCAGTTTTATCATTTGAAAGTATGTCAGCTATCCAATGGAAAAGAGTAAAGCAGTACTGATGATCTGTTATAATCGGAGCCTCTTTTACCATCAGAGGGCAGGTCGGTGGGTTTTCGATGTAGCTCTCTGTTAGGAAATCTTGCGCCGCTGCGAATATATTCCAATGACCCAGAACTCCTTGTATCGCTGCAAAGGCCATAAACCCTCCGGAAAGTATGTCAGCTATCCAATGGAAAAGAGTAAAGCAGTACTGCTGATCTGTTATAATCGGAGCCTCTTTTACCATCAGAGGGCAGCTCGGTGGGTTTTCGATGTAGCTCGCTGTTAGGAAAGAGTTAACCGTCCATTGTGTAGGCAAAGTATGCAGCAAGTGCCTCTAACATGAAATCATTGTTATCATCTGAAAACATGTCAGCCATCCAATTGAGAAGATGAAAGGAGCATTCATGATCTGTCATTATTGGGGCAGCTCGGTGGGTTTTCGATGTAGCTCTCTGTTAGGAAATCTTGCGCCGCTGCAAATATATTCCAATGACCCAGAACTCCTTGTATCGCTGCAAAGGCCATAAACCCTCCGTTGTAACAAAGCTGTTCATGATCAAGTAACGGATTCATGAGGTGATTGAAATTCGGTTCAGGAGGTACCAAATTGCAGAGACATAAATCCAGGGCCCACGTGAAATCACAGCTCAGGCAATGAAATACAGGCTGCACACAGGTGAAATACGAATATCGAAATGATAATCGATATGAAGTATTCCAAGTTGAGAGTGGTAAGGTGCCGTAGTATTGAAGTATTCTCTGTCAAAATAGTTCTAAGTGGCCCGGCTCGTTTGCGAAGGCAGGAGGGACATCCATTTTGAATTTCCCAAGATGGTACAGGAAACGGCGCAGCACTGCCGGTTGTATAGCAACTCCACAGAACTAGGTCGCCGGCTATGCAGTGGAGAGGAGCAGAATGACTTGATACATTTTCTAGGAGTCTAGTCACTTATATATTGCTTAGTGGTTATTAAAAAAGTAGCTTTTTTTGAACTGGAGGATGCGTTAAAAAATAAGAGAGTGATTTGAGGGAGTTGTAAAGCAAGGTCAATTTTTTTTTACATGAATGCTGTTTTCTGTGAATGTTAGCTTAGTGAAAGATATGTGTGTGAGCAGATACAACGTTCAGTTTTAAATGTGACAATGGCGGTCTTGTTCATGTCTTCCGATTCAAGGTCGGTATTGTCATGAGTGATGTAATATGTAATGTCATCAGCAGTGCATTACACACGCAAGTTATAGTGAGTCCAACTAACTATAACGTGGAATTTCATTGGTTTTATGTCAGTAAAATTTCCAGCTAACTATAACTGGTGTCAAACCTATGTTTTTTTCAGTGAATTTCATAGGTTTTTCAAATGCTACTTCCTTACTATAACGTGTGTAAAACCTATGGTTTTTTCAGTGAATATATATATATATATATATATATATATATATATATATATATATATATATATATATATATATATATATATATATATATATATATATATATATATATATATATATATATATATATATATATATATTCACTGAAAAAACCATTAGTTATAGACCATATATAGTTAGGGATTAGCCTTTTCAAAACCTTATTTTACTCGCATAAAACCATTGAAATTCCATATATAGTTAGTTGCACTAACTATATATCGCGGACCCGCAATCCACTGCTAATGATGTCACATATTACATCATTCATGACATGGTCAGTGACATCACTGATGACATCACTGATGACATCTCAAATGACATCACTGATGACATCACTGATGACAACACCCAGTGACTGTATGTTTCTGTAAAGTTAAAATATGTCTTACATATTGAAGAATGAGTGGATGAAGAATGAGTGGATGTATAAGTGTCTGGATGAAGGATTTAGTAGGTGCATGACTGACTGTATGAGAGAATGATTAAATGTGTCTCACTGAGTGCATGGGTTAGTGACTAAAGTGTCTTAATTTGGCAATCATTATATATGTTGTTCTGTAAACTGCTGCATGTTTAAATCAGTAGCTATATGAGTAACTATATGGGTTATTGAATGGTTGCCCAAGTATTTGTATGGGAGACTTAGTATGTGTGTGGGTGGCTGGGAGGTGTATGCCTCTGTGCATAGATGTGTGAACAGTTAATTCCCTAGGTGTATGGGTTCAAAAGTGCATGTAGAAACAGCTGTATGGACAGTTGACTGTGTGCATGAGTGTATTCGTTAGTGAATGGATATCTCAGTGCTACATGTCAAAGTAAGTACATATGTAAAACACAGTCCATGTGAGAATTGACATATATAAATAACTGAACATAAGAGCCACTTAATGTGAGAGTGGCTGTATTGATCATTGTGATCTTGTATCAGGGATTGTATAAGAGAGTAAATATGTGTTAGTATATGTTTGAATAAGTAAGGTGTGTATAACTGTATAGTTGAGGAACTGGAGGTGTGATTGATTCTTTGCATGACTGACTAGGTGTGTGAGTAACTCCATGGATGTGTGACAGTCTGTGAGTGTCTGTTTACACTGAGTGTATCTAAGGTTATATTACAGTCTGAAGATGTTCATTGTATTATCACATAAATGATATCATCAGTGATGTGATCAATAATGTCAAATGAGATGTCAGTGATGTCATCAGTGATGTCATCAGTGATGTCATTTGAGATGTCATCAGTGATGTCATCAGTGATGTCACTGACCATGTCATGAATGATGTAATATGTGACATCATTAGCAGTGGATTGCGGTTCCGCGATATATAGTTAGTGCAACTAACTATATATGGAATTTCAATGGTTTTATGCGAGTAAAATAAGGTTTTGAAAAGGCTAATCCCTAACTATATATGGTCTATAACCAATGGTTTTTTCAGTGAATTTTCAAGGTTTTGTAAATGCAAATTCCTAACTATATATGGACTATAACCTATGGTTTTTTCTGGGAATTTCAATGGTTTTTTAATAGCAAATATCAAAAGCTGTCAAATGTCAAGTACGTGATAGGTAAAAGCGTTTTCGTGTTTATGCACGCTGATGTGCTTTGAACGCTGCCCCCCCTCCCCTCTTTACTCTTAGTAGTACTCTCTCTTTGCAGATAGTGAAGGGTAGTTAACGCAGACCTTTACCCCCGTTGTAATCCGGCGTGTCTGCTTGTCTCTCCATTTGATTGATTGTTATCCAAGCATTTACTGTTTTAGAATTGGTTCTCTTTGGTTCATTCTCTATTTACAAACAAGCACAAAGTCGCAATACTCTGTTTAGTCTTTGCAGATAGTGAAAAATCGTGTAAAAAACATAAAAGTAATCGAGCAAAATCAGTAGGCCACTAATTGGATCTCTTTTTGACCTCGCTAAAATAGAAACATTAAGAACAACCCTTCATGAGAAATACGAAAATAGTGAGATGAACTGAGCTCCACACCATGAGGGCTGCAAGACAGCTCTGCTCCGTCACCCACCCCGCCCAAAATAACGACAAACCCTATGCAAATATTAAAAATATATACAACACACCAGCAAAGTAACAGGGAAAAATATTTTATTAAATAACTATTTAAATAATTATTTTATACTTTTTGTTGCCCGATCCGGCTAGCTCAATCGATCGAGCATGAAACTCATGCACTCTGATAGCAAGCGTTGCTACTGTTGCTATGCAGACCAAAACTGGTTTTCAGTTTGTACATTTTTCTAGATTTTTCCATCCGAGGTTGGTTGAGTTTGTAGAACGATGGCTTCAGATTTTCCACATACGGTGTGGTGTGGCAGACTGGGAGGGGCCGCTTCGCTCCTGCCCCCTCCCCAAGTAAGATTTTCATACGTGAAAGTACGTTAATGGTTTTGGTCCCTGAGTTGCTTCGATGTCACTGCCATTCTCAAATGGCATAAGTTCTGGATGTTGGGTGCCATAGTTCAGAGTTCTGAGCAGCGCTTGTAACACTGTCTGAAGCTTATTTCCACCTACTGCAGCTTCACTATTCTCAAAGTAAGTGAGGGTCGTTTGTGGACCTGACTGCATTTGAAAACAATGTGATATGGTACCTCCCTAAACAGCTTGACGGAGGCCCCCGAGGGGCGGTGTGATGGCACGGACTCGGAGAAGACGCTTGGCTCTGACCCCCTCCCCAAGTCTTATAGCACTGGTGTAGCCTGAGATCGCCCCCGACATAGGCGGCCGGCTTCCGGGGTCCGGCGGAACTTTTTGCCTTTTGATGACTCTTCTATTCTGGACCTTGTCCCACAATCCGTTTGACCTGAAGACACGCTGTAGTGGGGCGCCCCTTTACCGTTTTAGTTGCCATTCCGCCCGCTTTTGCTACACTGTGCCTCTTCCGCCATTCAGCTGTTTACCGCCCGCTCTTGCGACTACAGCGTCTCGCTCACCATGTAGTTGAGTTGCTCCCGCTCTTGCGATGCAACGATAGGCGGCTGCCACAGGACTCTCAAAATGGCGGCCGGCTCTTCAGATTTGGGCGTGGTCCACTAAAATGGCCCTGGGACACCTTGGAACTCGGACGCTTCCCTGATAGGGCTTTGGTCCCATTCTCGAAAGCGTCCCCTCAGCCGTGAAGATTGTACAAAAGTCTTGGGGGCCCCCGACTCCCGCAGGCTTCTGGTGGGGAGCGGCTGCCATGTTTGCTCGTGGAATGGCCACGACGGAGCTACGAGATGGTGGTGCTCTCATGCTGACGCCAGCTTTAGTCTGAAACATCCAGAAACACTGTAGACTACCAATTCGATCAGTTCCGGTAGCGCCCCAACATGACCCGGTAGAGAAGAACTTGCCCTCCCCTCTTTGACTGATGGTTCTTGTTGCCTGTCCCCTCTGTTGTCATTTAACAGAACTTTTTGGACTGCTGAAAGGGGTTGTGTTCCGAACGCTGGTTGGTGGAGACATTTTGACTATATTCTTGACCTACGTTGTCGCGTAATGCGTTATATGACACGCCGCATTAGCGCACCCGGAAGTGATCCGGGGCGCGGCGCGCAGCGCGTAACGTAAGCATAACAGGTCATGTGACTTGTTAATAAAACTTTTCATTGGTTCATTTTACTTTTGTTATTTTAATGATGAAAAGCTTGGTCATATGACCTAAAAATTACGCTTTTTATTGGTTTCGAACATTATTTTTTTTTAAACATATATGTTGTAATGTTCTAGGCTAATGTACTTTCCCGGAAAATTTACAACTGTCCTGCAAGTAAAATATATTCCTTTTTCGAGAAAAAGGGTGTTTCTTCGTCCCATGACGGGGCCGTTGAGTAAAAGAGGCTCAGCCTGCTGTCTTACTCGCCGATACGCCTGATTATCAGATTCTTATCGATCACTTTATGTTGCAGGAGTGGAAAACACAACTGCCCTTGACCATTTATCTTTACTGCGTTCCTACGTATTATACCTTTTATCCGTCATGTAATTGGACTGCTTTATTTCACTTGCCTTTTACTGATTCGAAAACAGTGACTAAAAGTAAAAACTTTACCAATGTAAATACTACTACCATGTTTTGTTTTAAAAACCTTTATTGTGAAAATGTCAGTATACAAATACGGGCCTATAACCACGTGGGCCGGCCACGGAGCAAACTGAAATCGTATATGATGAGGAGACATTTACACTGTAGAGGAACGTAACGAGCGGGCCATTAGGTTGCAAGAACTAAGGTGTCTAACAGTTGCGGAATCGGTGGACGTACATTTTGTAATTAAAATACGACAAAGCCACTTACAAAAAAATCATCTAGATATACATTTGCGGGCAAGTACCATGGGTGACGTTAATTCGAACTTTCAATAGTACAGTAATCAATAACACATCAGAACTTAATATCAATAGGGATGTCGAAATATTCAATCAATTCTCGTCCCCGCCCGCCATGAGCATCAAAACTGCATTCATATCTCGTGATATCAAGGTTGTTCAACCAGTACACAACAAGGAGTTACGAGTCCCATTTATACCGGCGCCATTTTGGGCGAGGCCGGGCAGGTCCAAGATATAGTCAAAATGTCTCCACCAACCATCGGCCAGACCAGAACCCCTTTCGGCCCTTTATGCTACAAGATGGTGTCTTCCATTCAGAAAATATTGTTGGCAGCATTTTATTATTACATTTCTTAAGCGCACAGCTACCCGTAGGTTTCCCGGCGCTGGGAGTATAAAACAGTATACAAAAATGGGGGAGAGTCTAGTCAGCCGTCTTACATATCGAAAAGCCAGGTCTTAATTCCCTTACGGAAGGTAAGGAAGCACTTTTCGGAGCGCAGAGGGGGGGGTAAAGAGTTCCAAAGAGAGGGAGCCAGGAAGGAAAAGGAGCGCCCTCCCATTTTTGCTCTCTTGATGCGCGGTATCCGGAACTTGTTCTGGGTGGAGGACCTAAGTGTACGCGGTGGGAGATAATGCTGCACCAGAACAGATAGGTAGCGAGGAGCTTTTCCGGACATTATTTTATGCATAAAACAAAGTGCCTTAAATTTGACCCTGCTCTCGATCCTCAGCCAGTGTAGTTTACGCATATGGGACGAGGCTGAGGATCTGGCAGGTAGGTTACAAATAAGACGAACAGCCATATTTTGTACTACCTGGTACTTCTTCGTTACCTCCTTACAGGCACCCAGAAGTAAGATGTTACCATAGTCCAGGCGTGAAAGGAAAGATAAACAGCCGTTCTCCTAGTGAGTCTCACATTGTTACATTTAGGAAGAATGTTGAAGAGTAGTATGTTGAAAATCTGAAGCCATTGTTCTACAAACTCTCAATCAGCCTTGGATGGAAAAAAAAATCCTGAAGAATGTACAAACTGAAAACCAATTTTTGTCTGTATAGCATCAGCAGCAACGCTTGAGTCAGCTTTGTGTGAAGCCGCCATTTTGATTCAATCAATAACGTCCCCCTGCACACATTCAGGGACCTGGTCGTGTCTTCAGGCAAACGGATTGTGGGACAAGATGCAGAATGGAAAAGGGAAAAAGTTCCGCCGGACCCCGGGAGCCGGCCGCCTATGTCATGGGCGATCTTTGGCCACACCAGGACAATAGTGAAGCTGCAGCAGGTGCAAATAAGCTTCAGACAGTGTTACAAACACTGCTCAGAACTCTCAACGATGGCACTCAACATCCAGGACTTGCCATCCGAATCTTGGCGCCTTGTGCTGGTTCCGACCTATTCACACATCGGTCCACTACTGACATCACCTCATAAGTCAACGGGGCACCCCACGCCGACTTTCGGCGCAGCATTGTAGGATGGCCACACCAGTGCGGCAACTTGATGGACACAACCTCGGTGCCATCCGGATCTCGGCGCGTTCGAGTCACTGTATCGCAAGAGTGACCGGAACTCAGCTGGACACGCCGTCTTTCGGCGCAGCATTGTAGGATGGCCACACCAGTGCGGCAATTTGCTGGACACCACCTCGGGCAATAGTGAAGCTGCAGCAGGTGCAAATAAGCTTCAGATAGTCTTACAAGCACTGCTCAGAACTCTCAACTATGGCACTCAACATCCAGGACTTGCCATCCGGATCTTGGCGCCTTCTGCTGGTTCCGACCTATTCACACATCGGTCCACTACTGACATCACCTCATAAGCCAACGGGGCACCCCACGCCGACTTTCGGTGCAGCATTGTAGGATGGCCACACCAGTGCGGCAACTTGCTGGACACCACCTCGGTGCCATCCGGATCTTGGCGCGTTCGAGTCACTGTACCGCAAGTGACCGGAACTCAGCTGGACACGCCGTCTTTCGGCGCAGCATTGTAGGATGGCCACACCAGTGCGGCAACTTGCCGGACACCACCTCGGTGCCATCCAGATCTCGGCGCGCTGTGATGCCTTCGGCCTACTGTAGCCGCAAGTGCGGACGCAACTCAGTTGGACGGCGAGTGAAAAGATAAGGGGCGCCGCACTGCAGCCGAGGAGCCTCCATCTTGGGGGAGACGCACAGCCCCCACTGACTGACGCAACCTTACAGGCCAACGGGGCGCCCCACGCCGACTTTCGGCGCAGCATTGTAGGATAGCCACACCAGTGCAGCAACTTGCTGGACAACAACTCGGTGCCATCCGGATCTCGGCGCGTTGTGCTGCCTTCGGCCTATTCGCACATCGGTCCGCTACTGACGCCGCCTCACGTGCCAACGGATTTTCTACGCTTTTTGTAGCCCTATGCCGCATAACAGGTCATGTGACTTGTTTATAAAACTTTTCATTGGTTCATTTTACTTTTGGTTTCCTAATGATGGAAGGCTTGGTCATATGACCTAAAAATAACACTTTTCATTGGTTTAGAACATTTTTTTTCCCAAACGATGAAAGCCCCACCTTGTTTCTGGATGTTTTAGACTGAAGCTGGCGTCAGCATGAGAGCACCACCATCTCGTGGCTCCGTCGTGGTCATTCCGCGAGCAATCATGGCAGCCGCTCCCAACCGGAAGCCTGAAGAGTCGAGGGACCCCAAGACTTTTGAAGAATCTTCACGGCTGAGGGGACGCTTTCGAGGATGGAGCCCAACCCCTATCAGGGAAGCGTCCGAGTTCCAAGGTGTCCCAGGGCCATTTTAGTGGACCAGGCCCAAATCCGAAGAGCCGTCCGCCATTTTAAGAATCCAATGGCAGCCGCCTATCGCTGCACCGCAAGAGTGGGCGCAACTCAACTACATGGTGAGCGAGACGCTGTAGCCGCAAGAGCGGGCGATAAACAGCTGAATGGCGGAAGAGGCACAGTGTAGCAAAAGCGGGCGGAATGGCAATTGAAACGGTAAAGGGGCGCCCCAGTACAGCAGACAAGCCTCCACCTGGGGACGCCCGTTCACGCCGCCTCCCCCACGCCCCCCCGGGGCGCCCCACGCCGTTTTTCAGAGCAGCATTGTAGGATACCAAAACCAGTGCGGCAAGTTACTGGACATCACCTGGGTGCCATCCACATCTCAGCGCGTTCTGCTGCCTTGGGACTATTCGCACAACAGACCGCTACTGACGAGGCCTCCCCCCGCACCACCCGGGACGCCCCACGCTGTTTTTCTGAGCTGCATTGTAGGAAACCAAAAACCAGTGCGGCACCCAGGTAATGCCGTCCAGAACTCAGCACGTTGTGCTGCCTTGGGACTATTCGCACAAAAGACAGCTACTGACCATTGTTGCTTCTTTTTGCCAAAAAAATGTTTAAATGTATTTACAGTTTTTGTTGCGTTCGATATATTTATAAAGTTAATAAAGTTTTATAATCCTACTTTGTTGGAGTACTATATATTTTTAAAAAATCAGGTGAATGGGGCCTTGAATCGGGTTATTGTCATGTGTGGGCTTTGGAAGTGTGCTGCTACAGGATCGGACATTTCAAACTCAAATGCACGTTCTTTTTCTTACCTTTCCGAAGCATGGAGCGCAATAGCAGGCAGAGAAAGGGTGATGCAAGTGTTGAACACTGCCTGGCCTGGCAAGTTGCTGGCAGTGCCCCCCCCCCCGCCCGCTCCTGAAAGAGGGCACACACACACCGCCGCCCCCCGAGTACTTCACATATCTTTAAAAGACCATGCGCTTGTTAATGAGGCTTAAATGGTTTATCACCCCTTCTAGAGCCCCTGCATCGGCCCTCTGACGTTTCCTGGAAGAATTAGCACGTAACACAATACCAAGCACTGTCAGCTGAAACCCCCGAGGAATCGGGTTTTTGCTTGCAGGAATCGGGAGGCGGGAGACTAGCACTGAAATCGGTAGTCTCACGCCTGAATCGAGAGGGTTGGCATGTCTGGATTCTCTGCAGCTGGGGCCATAAACTACATCCGCAGGGCTAGGTGATAGCCTGGGACCGGCCTGGACAATCGGACACAGAGGAAGAGGAGTGTCAGAGGGTGCGGAAGTGAATAGGGTGAAAGGGAGGTGTCGGACGGGCACAGGGTGTGATTCTCAGGGAAGAGCAGCGCAGATGGGGGGAAGTTTATGGCCCATGCATGAGAGAGAGAGCGGGGGTGACCAGTGCGTGGGGGAGATGCTTGCGAGGGTGGGGAACCGTGCTGAGGATCGGCGGCGTGCAGAGAGTGGGTCTGGTCAAGGCATCCAAAATGGCTGCCGTGCACGACAAAATTGTGGCATTGGAAAAAAGGCAAGATGGCGCAGACAATGTTTATCAATAAGGATTCATTTATAACAAAATATTTTATCGCAGTGACAAATTGGCGGTCAACACTTCCTGATTTCCATCGAATCGAACGTTAACAGACGTCACGCAGCAAAAAAAAAAAAAAACACGCACTGCCGCTGGAAGACATGTATCAACATATATGAGCCTCCTCAGCCACCCTCAGAAAACATAAGGGATCAGGATACGTCTCCCGCACCCCTTTATACCTAGTAATTTAATTAAAACGAAACACAAAATGGCGAATTCCCGTTTCGCTACCAGTTTGCGGCCCAGTTCGCGGCCCGAGAAGCGCTTCTACCGTAAAAAATCTTTTTTTTTTTATTTTCCCCACGGGACCCTTTAATAACCCCGACATCATTCCTAGGGGGTCAAGAGGGGTCTACCTTGCCCCCTTTCATTAAATTCCCCCTTAGTTTTTCACCTCTTCTTCTCTCTCGATCCTACCGAGAGATAAGATGGCGGCCGCTCCGGACTGTTTAGAATGTTGACAGACACCGGAGAGCCAATCAGCTTCGCATCGCAAAGTTCCGTTTCACGAAAAGTAAGCGGACCGGAGCGCAGCCCGGAGCGCTGTTACAGATATATATCTTGTTTTGAACGTTAATTTCTCAAAATCCACTGGAGCACATATATTGAGACCTAGCAAAGGCACATTGGGCTAACAGTCCCTACAATTTTGCCAAGTTTCGTGCAAATCCATTCAGCCGTTCGAGCTAAAAGTGAGGCCAACCGCCCTATGGAAATTAACATGGGGAAAACGCGTTTTGGGACCCCCCTTTTTTCTCGGGGTATATTTTGCCATAGAAAGTATGATTAGTGCTGCAGAATGAAAAATTAGGGCACATTTTGAGTGACTTCTCAAATCCTTTTCTATTTCATTAAAACATTCTGACATGCAGTCTCCCAAAATGGCCACCAGACCCAAAAGAGCCCAAATGTAGCCCAAATATCACCCAGATGTAGCCCAAGTATAGCCCAATGACAGAATGTCCCAGAGTGTTCTAAAGAACAACTAGAGCGCTAACAGTCCTACTTATTACAAAGGTATAGCACACCTGGAGCCATCGTGATGGGAATAAAGTGGTAACTCTTAAGACATTTAATTTAAAAAGGAACAAAATGAGGGGGTATATTATGCAATAGAAGGTATTATTAGTGCTGCAGAAAGAAAAATTAGGGCACATTTTGAGTGACTTTTCAAATCCTCTTCTATTTCATTAAAAAATTCTGACATGCAGTCTCCCAAAATGGCCACCAGAGACAAAAGAGCCCAAATGTAGCCCAAATATCACCCAGATGTAGCCCAAGTATAGCCCAATGACAGAATGTCCCAGAGTGTTTTAAAGAACAACTAGAGCGCTAACAGTCCTACTTATTACAAAGGTATGGCACACCTGAAGCCATCTTGATTGGAATAAAGTGGTAACTCTTAAAACATTTAATTTAAAAAGGAACAAAATGAGGGGGTATATTTCGCCATATGAATTATGATTAGTGCTGCAGAAAGAAAAATTAGGGCACATTTTGAGTGACTTCTCAAACCCTCTTCAATTTCATTAAAAAATTCTGACATAGTCTCCCAAGATGGCCACCAGAGACAAAAGAGCCTAAATGTAGCCCAAATATCACCCAGATGTACCCCAAGTATAGCCCAATGACAGAATGTCCCAGAGTGTTCTAAAGAACAACTAGAGCGCTAACAGTCTTACTTATGACAAAAGTATGGCACACCAGAAGCCATCTTGATTGGAATGAAGTGGAAAGTCTGAAAACACTCAATTTAAAAAGGAACAACATGAGGGGGTTAATTTTGCCATAGAAAGTATGATTAGTGCTTCAGAAAGAAAAATTAGGGATCATTTTGAGTGACTTCTCAAATCCTCTTCTATTTCATTAAAAAAATTCTGACATGCAGACTGAAACATGCACCTTGAATACCAGCAGCAGACGTCCCTGGTGAGCAGTAGCTTTACTACAGTGATCTAATGTGCAACTAGAGTGCTAACATTCAGAATTTATGGCAAATGTGTGACACATCTGAATGCCTTCTTGATGGAACCAAAGTAAACAAGCATTGAAAATGCAATAGATCTCGCCCTCGTTTAAGTTAAAGCCATTCTGTTTGTAATGAGGTGGCTTTTTAGCTTTGCTTTTATTAGTGTTTTTTCAACTTTCATGTAAATAACGCACCGTTTTCACCAAATCGACTTTGCCCAAGCACACCCTTCCCTTCAGCCAACAAATCCCAAAAATTCGGCACACCTGCCGATCCACACTCCCTACAGCTCACCCAAGCCCCGTCCCTCTAGCGCAACTGGAACACCCCAAATTCACCTTCTCCATGCGCACCAAAAACTCCCATTGAATAACATGGCAATTCGCTACTCCGCACAAAAATTGCTCTTTAAAGCACTTCCACTGCTCCGATCCGCTTCAAACTTGGCTGGACACTAGTTCCAGCGATTTCCTAACATCTCAGCCCAATCCATCCACTGGAACGGGGACGAATTTCAACCCGAATACGCGCCCCTCGCAAACACAAAAAAAAGCCATAAAACGGCCAAATCTCGACCAAAAACCGCCAAAATCCCTCAAAACCTTGCCAACACCAATACGCACGAAACTGAACCGGCCCCTCAGCCCTAGGCTCTGGGAACCCTACTTAATTGACCCAAAAGCCCTAAAAAAGCAACATAATACACACGAAAACGCCCTAACAACCCTAAAATGCATATAAGTATATGTATGCATGCATTTATGTTTGTATTTATATAGATATACAGATGATATATGTTTATATATGTATGTATCTATATATATTCACTGAAAAAACCATAGGTTATAGACCATATATAGTTAGGAATTAGCATTTACAAAACCTTGAAAATTCACTGAAAAAACCATAGGTTATAGACCATATATAGTTAGGAATTCGCATTTACAAAACCTTATTTTACTCACACAAAACCATTGAAATTCCATATATAGTTAGTTGCACTAACTATATATCGCGCACCCGCAATCCACTGCTGATGATGTCACATATTACATCATTCATGACATGGTCAGTGACATCACTGATGACATCACTGATGACATCTCAAATGACATCACTGATGACATCACTGATGACAACATCCAGTGACTGTATGTTTCTGTAAAGTTAAAATATGTCTTAAATATTGAAGAATGAGTGGATGTATAAGTGTCTGGATGAAGGATTTAGTAGGTGCATGACTGACTGTATGAGTGAGTGATTAAATGTGTCTCACTGAGTGCATGGGTTAGTGACTAAACTGTCTTAATTTGTGCATCATTATGTCTGTTGTTCTGTAAACTGTTGCATGTGTTGATAAGTAGCTATATGAGTAACTATATGGGTTATTGATTGGTTGCCCAAGTATTTGTATGGGAGACTGAGTGTGTGTGTGGGTGGCTGGGAGGTGTATGACTCTGTGCATAGATGTGTGAGCAGTTGATTCACTAGATGTATGGTTTCAAAAGTGCATGTGGAAACAGCTGTATGGGAGGTTGACTGTGTGCATGAGTGTATTGGTGAGTGAATGGATATCTCAGTGCTACATGTCAAAGTAAGTACATATGTAAAACACAGTACATGTGAGAGTTGACATATATAAATAACTGTGCATAAGAGCCAGTGAATGTGTGAGTGGCTGTATGGATCATTGTGAACTTGTATCAGGGATTGTATAAGAGAGTAAATATGTGTTAGTATATGTTTGAATAAGTAAAGTTTGTATAACTGTATAGTTGAGGAAATGGAGGTGTGATTGATTCTTTGCATGACTGACTAGGTGTGTGAGTAACTCCATGGATGAGTGACAGTCTGTGAGTGTCTGTTTACACTGATTGTATCTAAGGTTATATTAGAGTCTGAAGAGGTTCATCCTATTATCACATGAATGATATCATCAGTGATGTGATCAGTAATGTCAAATGAGATGTCATCAGTGATGTCATCAGTGATGTCATTTGAGATGTCATCAGTGATGTCATTTGAGATGTCATCAGTGATGTCATCAGTGATGTCACTGACCATGTCATGAATGATGTAATATGTGACATCATCAGCAGTGGATTGCGGGTGCGCGATATATAGTTAGTGCAACTAACTATATATGGAATTTCAATGGTTTTGTGTGAGTAAAATAAGGTTTTGTAAATGCGAATTCCTAACTATATATGGTCTATAACCTATGGTTTTTTCAGTAAATATATATATATATATATATATATATATATATATATATATATATATATATATATATATATATATATATATATATATATATTACCTACTGGCGGTCGCCAGTAGGTAGTTATAGTTAGGATTTTTTTCAATGTTAAATCTCAAAATTCTATTTTGAATAACTTTGGCACCGGTTGACGAATCTGCCTGAAAATTTCCTGAAAATGGCCTCGTCGAGCTCCGGTCCTTCCTTGAAAGTTTGGGGGGGATTCGTCAAGCGGGGGCCGAGATAAAAGGGGGGTCCCAAAACGCGATTTCCCCATGTTAATTTCCATAGGGCGGTCGATTTCACTTTTAGCCCGAACGGCTGAATGGATTTCCACCAAACTTGGCAAAATTGTAGGGACTGGTAGCCCGATGTGCCTTTGCTATGTCTCAAGATATGTGCTCCAGTGGATTTTGAGTAATTTAGGTTCAAAAAAATATATATATCTATAGGCGCTCTCCGGTGCGCGCACCGGAGAGCGCTCCAGGCGCGACACGCGACTTGCGCGCAGGAAGCTGATTGGCTCTCAGTTGTCTGTAAACATTCTAAACAGTCCGGAGCGGCCGCCATCTTGTGTCTCGGTAGGATCGAGACACGAGAGGTGGCCAAAACAAAGGGGGAAATGACCATAAGGGGGCAGAGTAGACACCCCCTGTACCCCTAGGTTTAATGTGGGGGCCATTAAAGGGCCCCGCGGGGTCTCACCTTTTTTTTTTTTTTTCGATTTTCGCGGGGGAAGCGCCTGGTACGCGCACGGGGGAGCGTATCGAGGAGGGTACTATGGAAAAATAATCACTTCAAAAAAATTTATGTTTATTAATTGTTTTTTTTAAATTTTTTATTTTATGTAAGTACCTACATGTAGGTACTAATGAAGAGACTTACATTTAATGTTCACCATATTCTTTGTAGACATCGTGCATGTTGTTATTGTATTTTTTGTGATATATGGAATTCATAACATAGTCTGTCTGGAAAGGAGAAACAGATCTTTTAAGCACTCCCTGAGAATTTCTAGGGGATCATGAGTAGTCTATCCTGCTCCCTTATGAAAATGAGGTGTAAAATATTCATATGAGATAATATAGTGGGAGAAAGGTAGTAACTATGAGTAAACTTACTATGTAACAGAAAAATAGTTGAACAGTATACTATAAGTCTCACTTTATATTTTAAACATTTTTGGTAATACTTTATGAATTACATATAAAAATGAATATTGTCTGAAACAATTTGAAATTATTAAAGATAAATTTATTCCTCTGATTCTTTTTCATAATTTAATAAAATTTCTAACATAATATTGTCCGGAATTTCCTCATAATTATAAGTACATGATTCAATTTCTTCCAAACATTCTATTAACTGTTCATCCAAAGAGTCATCCATGAAATCTAGTTCATCTTTTTGGTCTTCTTGTTTTTCCTCCTTTATTTTGATAGAAGTAACATTTCCTTGATTTTCTCCTTCCATTTTCTTTCTGAAAATTGCATACAAATTAACTATATTAGTAGAGTTAGGGTACTGTACAACAGAGAAGCCTAACTCAATCCATAACTATTACAGAGAAGTCTATCTCTATCTATAATTTTTACAGAGGGATAGTATATAACTAACAGAATATTTTTTCTGAAATTAACTTAAAGTGTACAATATACTTCCATAATAACAATTTACCTTGGAGAAATCAGGTGAAGTTGTCAGTGTAATTTGTTCTCAAATGTACTTCTGGAAGCAGTAGTCAAAATGGCTGTGTTTCCCTCTCTTCTTTTATATATATTCTTGTACTTAACCAATGAAACGTCAGGAAATAGTCGTAGAAAATGAAAGAAAGTTTTTAATTGGTTGTAAATTCTAACATTTCATATGTGTTTTTGTCATGTAATTTACCTCAGGATATTTAGTCAGGCCTACAGCATAATTTTCTCAATGGAATTCCTTCAAATTTGGGTAAATGGTAGGGACTGCTATGTAGTAGGGCCTATTCTATATTTGATGAAAGTGTCTCTAGTGGTTTTTTTGTAAATTGCTTTCCCACCTTTTTTTATCGAGCGCTTACTGGTGCGCGCTCCTTTACGCGCACTGGCAGCGTTACGGGAGTCCTCCATTTTGTGTTTCGGTACAATCGAGACACAAGATGGAGGGTAAACAATGTTCGGTATGGGTAGAAGGGGGCACGGTAGAGACTTTGTGACCCTCTAGGTTTTCTGAGGGGGGCTTAGGAGGCCTATAAAGGTTAAAAAAAAAAAAAAATCTTTCATTTTCCACGGGGGGAGCGCCTGGTGCGCGCACCTTTAAGCGTACCGGAAAGCGTAATTTGGTGAAAAATAGTGAAAAAAGTTAGAAAAAGATAAACGTTTTGAATGATCAGAGGTAGGGTAGCTCTGAAAAGAGCTTTTGGGTTTTGTGGTTGATTTAGGTACCTACAAGTAGGTTCCAATGCACATTCTTAAATTCAGGAGGAATATTCCATTCCCTTCATCTGAGAAGTGCACACCATCTCCTCTGTAGATGTCTTGCATGTTGTAACGCAAGTTATTATTGTATATTGAACCCATTCCATAGTCTCTCATGTAAGCAGAAACAGATTTATTCACATGTTTCCGTGCTTTCTCAAATTGTGGACAAAATTGGTTGGACCAGTTCCATTTCTGTCTTTGGCATATATTGGAAAATACCAAGGCAGTTTGTGGAAAAAGTGTCATTAATTGATCAAAGGTGTCCTTTAAAAGCATTTCCAGACCAACCCCAGTCATAGTGCCTAAATCATTTCCTCCACAGTGCACTATTAAGAGGTCTGGTTTTGGCAAATGCATAAAGGTTTTCACCAATGGTATCAATTGGTGACATTTTAATCCTCTCTGGCCAATCCACTTGATTTCCACATTTGATAAATCAAGGTTGTGAAAATGTCTGCTATCTGCATACCTTTGAGCCCAGTGGATGTAGCTGTGTCCAAGGATCCAGACAGAAAACATGATGAGAGATGGTTCTGATGCAGTCAGATGATGTGTGGGAATGAAATGGCAGTTGGAACAGTAGGAGTTTACAAAAAAATAATTGTGGAGTTTCACTGCTTTTGAATCAGAAGCAATGATTGGTGAATTCAGATAGTTGAAAACTTAAAGTTAGGGTGCATGGTTGTGTTGTGTTAAAGAAGCAATTTGAATGGTTAAAAAAAAGTCACTAAAAGCTAAAATACTCTGGATAGGCTGGTGTATTGAGAGGTCAAACAGCCTTGCTGAGTTAATTTGCAACATTGTACAATAAACTTTTGAACCTGAGAGTTCAGTTAGGAGGGAGTTGCTATGGAAACAGATAGAAAGATCTGAGAGGGGGAAGGGTGTTGGTTTCAAAATAGTGAGGGAAAACTTTTGATTGGTTGAATTAAGGCATATGTGTACAAAGTTAGAGATTTTCTATGCCAGTCTGTGGTTTCAGTGTATTGAGTGCACACTTTTTGCTCTGTTAAAGAGAAATTGGTGTGTGTGTCTGACACTGTTTTCAATCTTCCAAAGGTTTTGTAAAGGTAAGTAATGATTTATTTAATTTACCTAGAGACTTGTTTACTCTATGGAGAATATTTATAAGCAGATAGTTATGTTTTAGAAGTCAAATGGTATGCTAGTATATAAGTTCTGTGTTGTGTTTCTTATATGTTATTGAAAAATCGATTTTTGGGTGCAATTGATTGGTATTTGCATTTGGCCCTTTTTTATGATTGCCTTGTGCAGCTCATGCATCACTTTAAACATGGGTAATAAGTGATGCACTGGTGGCGCAAGGCCTTCATAAATAAGGCTCTGACTTTGTTTGCTGTTGATTTGATTTTGGATTTTTGATAATGCTTGATATCAACATTTGAAAGATAAAGGATTTGTTTTTGGGGAAACAGTGATGTTTCAAAAGTGATATTCTGTGCTTGTACATAGGTTGTGCGCAGTAATTTTTAAATGTTATTCAAAAATCGATTTTTGGGTGCAATTGATTGGTATTTGCATTTGGCCCTTTTTTATGATTGCTTTGTGCAACTGATGCATCACTTTAAATATGGGTAATAAGTGACTCACTGGTGGCGCAAGGCTTTTATAAATAAGGCCCTGACTTTGTTTGCTGATATTGAGTGGTTGTACATAGGTTCTGCGCAGTGTTTCTTCCATGTTATTCAAAAATCGATTTTTGGGTGCAATTGATTGCTATTTGCATTTGGCCCTTTTTTATGATTGCCTTGTGCAGCTGATGCATCATTTTATACATGGGTAATAAGTGACGCAGTGGTGGCGCAAGACCTTCATAAATAAGGCCCTGACTTTGTTTGCTGATATTGAGTGGTTGTAGATAGGTTCTGCGCAGTGTTTCTTTCATGTTATTGAAAAATCGATTTTTGGGTGCAATTGATTGGTATTTGCATTTGGCCCTTTTTTATGATTGCCTTGTGCAACTGGTGCATCATTTTATACATGGGTAATAAGTGACGCACTGGTGGCGCAAGGCCTTTATAAATAAGGCCCTGACTTTGTTTGCTGATATTGAGTGGTTGTACATAGGTTCTGCACAGTGATTCTTACATGTTATTCAAAAATCGATTTTTGGGTGCAATTGATTAGAATTTGCATTTGGTCCTTTTTTATGATTGCCTTGTGCAGCTGATGCATCACTTTAAACATGGGTAATAAGTGACGCACTGGTGGTGCAAGGCCTTTATAAATAAGGCCCTGACTTTGTTTGCTCATATTGAGTGGTTGTAGATAGGTTCTGCGCAGTGTTTCTTTCATGTTATTCAAAAATCGATTTTTGGGTGCAATTGATTGGTATTTGCATTTGGCCCTTTTTTATGATTGCCTTGTGCAGATGATGCATCACTTTAAACATGGGTAATAAGTGACGCACTGGTGGCGCAAGGCCTTTATAAATAAGGCCCTGACTTTGTTTGATGATATTGAGTGGTTGTACATAGGTTCTGCGCAGTGTTTCTTTCATGTTATTCAAAAATCGATTTTTGGGTGCAATTGATTGGTATTTGCATTTGGTCCTTTTTTATGATTGCCTTGTGCAACTGGTGCATCATTTTATACATGGGTAATAAGTGACGCACTGGTGGCGCAAGGCCTTTATAAATAAGGCCCTGACTTTGTTTGCTGATATTGAGTGGTTGTACATAGGTTCTGCTCAGTGATTCTTACATGTTATTCAAAAATCGATTTTTGGGTGCAATTGATTGGAATTTGCATTTGGCCCTTTTTTATGATTGCCTTGTGCAGCTGATGCATCACTTTAAACATGGGTAATAAGTGACGCACTGGTGGCGCAAGGCCTTTATAAATAAGGCTCTGACTTTGTTTGCTGATATTGAGTGGTTGTACATAGGTTCTGCGCAGTGATTCTTACATGTTATTCAAAAATCGATTTTTGGGTGCAATTGATTGGAATTTGCATTTGGCCCTTTTTTATAATTGCCTTGTGCAGCTGATGCATCACTTTAAACATGGGTAATAAGTGACGCACTGGTGGCGCAAGGCCTTTATAAATAAGGCCCTGACTTTGTTTGCTGATATTGAGTGGTTGTAGATAGGTTCTGCGCAGTGTTTCTTTCATGTTATTCAAAACTCAATTTTTGGGTGCAATTGATTGGTATTTGCATTTGGCCCTTTTTTATGATTGCCTTGTGCTACTGGTGCATCATTTTATATATGGGTAATAAGTGACGCACTGGTGGCGCAAGGCCTTTATAAATTAAGCCCTGACTTTGTTTGCTGATATTGAGTGGTTGTACATAGGTTCTGCGCAGTGTTTCTTTCATGTTATTCAAAAATCGATTTTTGGGTGCAATTGATTGGTATTTGCATTTGGCCCTTTTTTATGATTGCCTTGTGCAACTGGTGCATCATTTTATACATGGGTAATAAGTGACGCACTGGTGGCGCAAGGCCTTTATAAATAAGCCCCTGACTTTGTTTGCTGATATTGAGTGGTTGTACATAGGTTCTGCGCAGTGATTCTTACATGTTATTCAAAAATCGATTTTTGGGTGCAATTGATTGGAATTTGCATTTGGCCCTTTTTTATGATTGCCTTGTGCAGCTGATGCATCACTTTAAACATGGGTAATAAGTGACGCACTGGTGGCGCAAGGCCTTTATAAATAAGGCCCTGACTTTGTTTGCTGATATTGAGTGGTTGTAGATAGGTTCTGCGCAGTGTTTCTTTCATGTTATTCAAAAATCGATTTTTGGGTGCAATTGATTGGTATTTGCATTTGGCCCTTTTTTATGATTGCCTTGTGCTACTGGTGCATCATTTTATATATGGGTAATAAGTGACGCACTGGTGGCGCAAGGCCTTAATAAATTAGGCCCTGACTTTGTTTGCTGATATTGAGTGGTTGTACATAGGTTCTACGCAGTGTTTCTTTCATGTTATTCAAAAATCGATTTTTGGGTGCAATTGATTGGTATTTGCATTTGGCCCTTTTTTATGATTGCCTTGTGCAACTGGTGCATCATTTTATACATGGGTAATAAGTGACGCACTGGTGGCGCAAGGCCTTTATAAATAAGGCCCTGACTTTGTTTGCAGATATTGAGTGGTTGTACATAGGTTCTGCGCAGTGATTCTTACATGTTATTCAAAAATCGATTTTTGGGTGCAATTGATTGGAATTTGCATTTGGCCCTTTTTTATGATTGCCTTGTGCAGCTGATGCATCACTTTAAACATGGGTAATAAGTGACGCACTGGTGGCGCAAGGCCTTTATAAATATGGCCCTGACTTTGTTTGCTGATATTGAGTGGTTGTAGATAGGTTCTGCGCAGTGTTTCTTTCATGTTATTCAAAAATCGATTTTTGGGTGCAATTGATTGGTATTTGCATTTGGCCCTTTTTTATGATTGCCTTGTGCAGCTGATGCATCACTTTAAACATGGGTAATAAGTGACGCACTGGTGGCGCAAGGCCTTTATAAATAAGGCCTTGACTTTGTTTGCTGATATTGAGTGGTTGTACATAGGTTCTGCACAGTGTATCTTTCATGTTATTCAAAAATCGATTTTTGGGTGCAATTGATTGGTATTTGCATTTGGCCCTTTTTTATGATTGCCTTGTGCAACTGGTGCATCATTTTATATATGGGTAATAAGTGACGCACTGGTGGCGCAAGGCCTTTATAAATAAGGCCCTGACTTTGTTTGCTGATATTGAGTGGTTGTACATAGGTTCTGCGCAGTGATTCTTACATGTTATTCAAAAATCGATTTTGGGGTGCAATTGATTGGTATTTGCATTTGGCCCTTTTTTATTATTGCCTTGTGCAGCTGATGCATCACTTTAAACATGGGTAATAAGTGACGCACTGGTGGTGCAAGGACTTTATAAATGAGGCCTTGACTTTGTTTGCTGATATTGAGTGGTTGTAGATAGGTTCTGCGCAGTGTTTCTTTCATGTTATTCAAAATCGATTTTGGGGTTCAATTTATTGATATTTGCATTTGGCCTTTTTTATGATTGCCTTGTGCAGCTGATGCATCACTTTAAACATGGGTAATAAGTGACGCACTGGTGGCGCAAGGCCTTTATAAATAAGGCCCTGAGTTGCTATTGTATAAACTTAAATATGTTGCAATTTATTGTTTATATTGTTTGCTTTTTAACATTACTTTGTTGTTTACTAATAGTGGTCTTTCATGTGTTTTTTTAACAGAACAATAGATTCAAATCAACTTCTGAAAAGCAAGCAAAAATGCCTTCAAGGCAAAGAATTATCAAAAATACCATACGGAAAAGGAGAACATCAACAACAGAGTTTATGGAATCCTCTTCAACAACTACTTCAAAAAACACCAGAAAAGTTTCTGGTAAGCCAATTAAGTCTTTTCTTCGCAACATATGTCGTAGAAAAAAAAATGATATTGCTAATGTGAATATACAGAAAAAGTCAACAAATCTAAAAAGGAAGGAGAGGCCCACAAAAAATGTCTCGATTGGAGCAGGAGAGAAGAGAATGGATAGCAATAGAAGGGTAAATCTTTTTAGGGACATTCGTAGGCGAATGTTTCGCAATAGGGTAGTTTTAAATTTGCTAAAAAATGATAGGAAAAGTAAACTGAGAGCTGCTTTTTACAAGAAAAAGAAAAGTGTAGAAAAGATTGTTGATCAGGCTTTTGAAGTTAAGAAAAAATTATTTATTTTAATAATCAATAGAATTAGGATACTTAATAAGGTCATTGATGTTTTCAAATCGAACAGTAGATGGAAAAGAATTATTAATCGGAGTAATTTTTGTGAAGTATTTTCTGGTGAATGGATACATAGTTCAAGTTCTGAGCCTTTTTTCAATGAGGAGAGTTACTTTCAGGAAAATGATTTGGTGCATGCAGTTGACACCAGTGGTCGAGGATATGAAGTGAAAGATGGTTGTGTGATGGAAAAAGAGAAACTTGTATCTAGAGATGCAGAAGAGGTGTTAGCTGATGAAGTTTTAGGGAGACGTACTAAGGTTCCAGTGTACACATGGAAATGCAGTAGTATTTGTAGTGTGCGACAGGAATCAATCGATTTGCTTAGAAATTTCTTACGTACATATAGTAAGAAAAGTCTCAAACAAAAAATGAAGATCCTGCAAGAGTTAGATCCTTGTAGAGTGAGAGGAAGCACAGGTTTGCATGGGCATTCACTAGCTTGTCTTTCTAGAAAAGTTTGTCAGAGTGTTTTTCATCATTTTAGGATGTTAGCAGTGCATCATAATAACGTGAGGAAATTAGTGAGAAAGTTGTATTATGCAAAAAGTCCCGCACTTAAGCTTAAACAGTTAAACAGTGCTCTTTTGCATGGATCTGAAGTAGATGTGAAGACTATTTGTGAAGAAATTGAGTTTTGTTATTTTGGGAACAAAGAGGACAGTGTAGAAATAGATATAGTAATGGATGGTAATGCAGAAGATAATGGACAGATTTCAAGTATTGAAAAGTTTGATGAGGAAATTATCAAGTTTAAGGTGAAAGCAAGTGAAAGGCCTAATTTAACTTGTGTGTGTTGTCGACGGACTCATTATAAGATTCAGACTAGGTTAGTTGATTTATATGCAAAAAGTGAATTGGAAAATAATAGTGAATGGAAGGATTTTGTAAGTTATTTGTTGGTGGAGAATACATTTGATTTGAGTTTGGATCAGCGTATTTGTAATTATTGTTTAAATAAATTAAATGAAAATAAAATGCCTGCTAGAGCAGTTTATAATAATCTTCAGTTGATAGATATTCCTTCTGAATTGATGGATCTAAATACTTATGAATCTATTTTGATTCAATGTGTCCATCCTTTTCAGGCTATTGTACGCATGGAGCCTAAGACAGGGAAATTGCCTCCATCAGATTTAGTGAGAGGATTAAAGGGAAGAGTTGTTTATTTGCCTCTAGATGTAAAGAAAAATATTGATACAATTGGTGTAGAAAGAGTAGAAGAGGATCCTCTAGTTATTCTAGTTAATGGAGTTCCAACAAAGAGTAAGAAAATCTGGCAAGATTTAGTGGATGTTAAAAAAGTCAAAAAGGCAACGTTGTATTTGGTCAAAAATAATGAGTACTACAAAGATGTAAGTGTTGGAGCAGAGGAAACAGCTATAGAAGAAGATAGTGATTCTTCAGTTGGTCAAATTGAAAAAGTTGATGTGTCTAGAACTGAAGAAATATATGAACATTATACTGTTCATCCTTTGCATTCAAAAGAAGTAATGGGAAATGCAATTGACTTGTTTCAAATGAAAGCAGCAAAAGGAAGTCCCATTAGTGTATGGGAAGAAAGTTTGGAAGCTCGTTGTTTTCCACAATTATTTCCAACAGGTTGTGGTGGACGATATGATGATCGACCAGTTCAAATTCCTGCAGCTGAATACCGGACTCTAAGATTATATGCTGAAGATCCAAGGTTTCGTCAATGTATTCCATATTTATTTCATCTTCTGTTTGAAAGTGATTTGTCTGGGCTTTCTTATGCAGTTAATCATATATTGAAAAGTGGAGCTCATTTTCAAAATGTTTGTGCAAGGGACTTTATGGAGAAAGTTAATCTGCAAGACAGTATTTTGGAATCTCAGCTAATCAATCTCATGGCATGTCAACGTGGAACCAACGAGTATTGGTTTCGTCGTCATGGAGAATTGAAATGTATGCTAAGAAACTTAGGAACTCCTACATGGTTCCTCACTCTTAGCTGTGCTGAGTATGCATGGGACGATTTACTTCAATTTCTACGGGAGGCAAATGAAAACATACGAAATATAGAATTGAAAACACCAGGAGAACTGTGTTCTTTAGATCCAGTGAATGTTTGTAGATATTTTAATCATAGATTTGAAGCTATGATGTCTTTTATTACCAACAAAAAAAATCCTCCCCTTGGAGAGGTTTTGGATTTCTTTTGGAGGAAGGAATATCAAGCAAGAGGTGCTCCTCATATACATATGTTGTTGTGGATTAAAGGTGCACCCAAATTTGGATCAGATTCAGATGAAACAGTGATGAGTTTCATTGAAGAGTATTCAACATGTGCTGTTCCAAAATCTACGGAAGAAAACAATTTAAGGCAACAAGTTTTACGTTTTCTATCTCATCGTTGTGGAAAGTATTGTCGTCGAAAATTTAAAAACAAGGAAAAGTACTACACGAAATGTCGTTTTGCATTTCCTCGACCAGTGATTTCTAAGGGAAGAGTATATAATTTAATGTCATCTCTACGACATACTGTGACGAGGAAATCTCCGAAAAATACATATAATTTGAAAAGAAATGAAGAATCTAAGTACATCAACGATTACAACCCAGTGATTTTGTCCATGTGGAATGCTAACATGGATATTCAGTTCGTTGCTGACAATTCTATTGCTGTGGCTCGATATGTGACATCTTACATCACAAAAAAAGAAAAGACAGAACTAAAGGAAATGTGGGAGGACATTTCACATGAAAAGAGTCTAAGCAAGAAATTATACAGTTTCAGTCTGAAGATGTTGTCGCATCGAGAAATTGGAGCATATGAATGTTCTGATCGGTTATCATCAGCAAGTCTCTATGCCAAATCAAGAACAATCATTTGGGTGAGTCTTGGTCTTGCTGCAACACGAAACTGAGTTTTGAAATCTGTACAAGAAAGAATATTTGGCGGAGAAAGAACCAAACAGTACAGATATTTTGAAGACAAATATGTTGGATACATACTATCCAAATAGAAGTACTCACCTTGAGAACACTTGTTTGTATGAAGTTCTTCAAAACTACAGTTATAAGAGGAACATCACAGAAGATATCAATAATGGAAAATATGCACTCATTGGCTATGAAGGATGTCTAGTAAAGCAGAAAAAAGGCCATTTGATTAATCATCGAAAATTGAGTTGTGAAGTTCCAGACAAAAGAGAATTTTACTATTTAGCTCTTTTGCAACTCTTTAAGCCATGGTGTACAGAAGAGGAACTACTTGGAGATTTTCTCTGTTATGAAGACTCTTTTAATGCAACTAAGGATACCATAGAATGTCCTATTTTTCTAAATTATCTGCAAATGTTGAATGCAGAAATGGAGCAAGAAACCACAATTGCTGAAGAGATAGCTAGAAACAGTTCTCAAGATAGTCAGAGTTCTACTTCATTGAGCCAGGATCCACTAGGAGGACCAATTATCCAAAATGAAGCTGCCACTGCCATGGATGAGGTGGAAAAAGCTATGGAACAAGCTCAAGAGGATGGAGTTAACTTAGAAGATTTGGTAAAGCAACTAAACATTGAGCAGAAAAAGATATATGATGAAGTCATAGAGCAGATTGAACATGGATTCAGACATGAGGAAAAAGAGTGCTCGTGTATATCATTTGACCCTGTCCGACTGTACGTAAGTGGAGAAGCGGGGACAGGAAAAAGTTTTCTAATTAAAGCCATTGCAAGTTATCTGCAGAAAAGGTCAGATTCACCACTGTCTTGTGTTGTAACTGCTCCAACTGGTCTGGCAGCACATAACATTAAAGGGATTACTCTACATCGTTTATTGATGCTGCCAGTTGAACATGATAATAAATTGCATTACAACAAGTTATCTGGAGATGCGTGTTCTGAAGTTTCAAGAGTCTTGAAGAAAATGAAACTTCTTATCATTGATGAAGTAAGCATGGTATCAAATCTAATGCTTGCTTTTGTGCATTTGAGAATGCAAGAAATTCTTAAAATAGAGTATGATGTGTTATTTGGAGGAAAACACATTATTGTTTTTGGAGATCTATTGCAGTTGACTCCAGTAAAAGGACAACCAGTGTTTAAAATGCTTACACATGAAGATACCAGGAAGTCCCTTGGAAGCATTGGAAATGTTAATATATGGCTAAATTTTAAATATGCTGAACTGGTTCAAAATATGCGACAGGCCAAGGATGAAGATTATAAAAATATTCTACAAGATGTAAGAATTGGAAAAGTGACTGAGCTTGGGAAAAAAGCTTTGCATAGTCGATTAATTTCAAATTTGTATCCAAATGAAAACATTGTTCCAGAGAATATTTTTAAAAAAATGACTGAGAGGAAATCTGGGATATGTTTGATGCCAACTCTGCAAGAATGTTCCATCTTCAACAAGAAAATTTTAGAGTTAGAAAATGAAGAGATTGTGAAACTGGAAGCAATAGATAAAATAGAGCATATGGGTGCAACAATTGTTTTGTCTGAAAATTTGAAAACTAAATTGGATTCATTGGAGAAAAGTATTTCAAAAACAGCTGGTTTTGAAAAGACTCTGAATGTGTGTTTAAATTGTCGTATCATTTTGAGAAGGAATTTAAATGTTGAAAGAGGTCTGGTAAATGGAGCAATGGGTTATGTTGTTGATTTTGTGAATTACAGAAATAGAGATGGAATTGAATTTTTAAAAATAAATTCTGATGGCATTGAACAAGTACAACAAATAAGTCGTTGTTCTGCTAGATTTTTACTTGTAAAAGACTTATATGTTCGCCGAAAACAGTTTCCTGTTTGTTTGGCGTATGCAGTGACAATTCATAAATCTCAAGGTTTAAGTGTAGATGGTGCTTTAGTGAACATTGGAAGATCTGTGTTTAAAGAAGGTATGGCATATGTGGCATTATCACGTGTCAGAACTTTATCAGGATTGTTCTTGATTGCGTGTGATGAGACAAAGATTTCTGCAGATCTAGATTGTGTTAAAGAATACAATAGATTAAGAAGAGAATATGCTCCACATTTGCCTCAATATCCTCTGTTTGAAAAACGTGTGGTAGGCCGAAAAAGAAGAAATGAGGATAATTGTAGTGAGGTAGTTGCAAAAAGACAAAAAGTAGAGAAAACTGTAATTGAAAACAGGAAGAAAAAGAATTGTGGAGAAAATGTTGTTGGATTTCAGTTTGAAAATAGTTCTGGTGTCAACTGCTATGCTAATGTAGTGATTAATGTTGTTTTTTTTCTTAAAAGTTTACAAGAACAGATTGTTGAAAATCGGGATCAAAGATTGTGTGGTTTATTGAATTCTGTGTTTGAGAAATGTAGCAGTGGTACAGCAGAAATAGAAAGTGTAACAGAAATTCGAAATATTTTAGATATGTGTTCTGGTCAAGATAAATTTTCACAGAACATTCAGCAGGATTGTCAGGAATTTTTAATGTATATGTTTGGTGTTTTGGAAGATGAAGGTGTAGATGTAGATAATATTTTCAGTCTTTCTCATCAATGGCAGCATGACTGCCACAATTGTAGTTCATCAAGTACTACTAGAATAGACACTGAAAGATTTATATATTTGACTTTACCAGACTGTAAATCAGTGTCATTTAAAAATCTAGTTAAAGCAGCAGATCATAATATGGTGTGTACCCAATGTAACTATCCAATGGTATCCACATTATTTATGCAAAGTTATGGTCAGTATATCATTTTAGTTTTCCAACGATGTAGACCTGATGGAACTAAATTGACAACTTCTATTAAAAAATTTGTAGCTTCTCAGTTATCAATTTCAGGAAGAACCTTTACAACTGAAGCTATTATTTATCATGATGGATCTTCGACAACCTCAGGACATTATACATGCTACTTAAAATCTGAAAATGGATGGAGTTACTGCAATGATTCTCATTTAACTTATAAACAACGTTTGCCTTATGACTCTACAAATTCTTATCTAGTGTTTTTAAAACCAAAGTTTTAGTAAAGGGAATTGGCCTTTGAAGACGGGAATAGATAATAAAAGTTAGTTAGTTAGTTAGTTAATCTAATATTTTAAATTATTAATCTCATGTAGATACTTTAAGTGGATCTCAAAGTAAAAAATACTGATATATCTGACACAAATTGGCCGTGAGGAAAGTGTAAGATATGATGTTGTTGGATCTTTTTTCATAGGAAGTCGATGAAATCGAAGTTATAGAGCACAGCAGACTTTTTTTCCACCAAAAGGACCTTCACTATCTGCAATCTCATGTAGATACTTTAAGTGGATCTCAAAGTAAAAAATACTGATATATCTGACACAAATTGGCCGTGAGGAAAGTGTAAGATATGATGTTGTTAGATCTTTTTTCATAGGAAGTCGATGAAATGGAAGTTATAGAGCACAGCAGACTTTTTTTCCACCAAAAGGACCTTCACTATCTGCAATTTGGTCTCACGGAAAAGTAAGTGAATCAAAGATTAGTGTACATATATGAGATGTATGTTTGAATGGGTTTTTTTAAACACAATCTTTTAGATTGTGTTTTTTTTTTCCCGCTGTTATATGATGAAGACTTTGATCTCACTAATTTAAGTGAAATTCAATATATTCTGAGAACAGCAAAAATAAATAATGTAACATATTGTAGAAGTTATTGTGTAGTTTGCATTGTGTAATTTATATTGTGTTCACATTGTCTTACACTCATTTTCTTTTTCACCCTTATTTACCTCTCTTTACTAATTTACACTCTTTTTTCATCGCTGTTTCTTTAGTGCACTTCATTCACAACTTCTCAATCTAATAGGAACTGTCTGCATTTCCTCTGTTCCTTCCACCACTTTTTATCTTTTTCATATTCTCACAGTACCACTGCTTTAGTTTCCTAACCCTCTCTTTCTTTTTCTCCATTTTTTTTTCTTTCGCACCCATTGTACTGTAGTTCACTTAGTTCTTCCTTTTGTCTTTCTGTGTACTTACTCTCTCACTCCTGTTTTATCCATCGTTCTATACTAACTTCATTCCTTTCATCCCTTCACTCTGTGACTTCACTTCACTCACTCTCAATCATCTTCTATTCCTCTTTTTTATTTATAGTTTCTCAATCAGACTTCTCTCCTTTTCACTCATTTTTCTTTTATTTTCTTATCTTTACTGATTTTGATTTGATATCTTACATTCTTTTAGTATCTTATTTATCTTTAGGAATTTGTTTTCTTTCTATTTCTTTTTCCTTTTTTTTTCTCTTTCTACATTACTTTCTTTCTGTTTTTGTATCCTTCACTATTGCATCATTTCTTAGTAAACTTTTGTAGATTTTTAAACCTCATGAACTGTTGCTTCTATTTTATTATATATTTTTAAGTAATTATAACGTGTTTTTTCTTTTATCTTTCACAGATACAAGTTTGCATTGATTATATGGTAAGTGTGTTTACAAAATCTTTTTTGTTATCACCTTTGGTTTTATTTTCACTATTTTTCTCTCACCCTACCTCACCCCTGTTTCCTTACTTTGCTTTTCTCACTTATTCTTTTCTTCCATGTTTACTTCCTACCACATTCAACTTCTTTCAGTACCTCTGTCTATGCACACTCCTTCACTTACCTTTTTTACTGGTTCACTTAGTTCCTTTGTGACACTCCTTCTTTTACTCTCTTTCTTCTTTCACTCTATTATTCCCCATGTCTTACCCTTATTCACTTACATGTACCCTGTTTCACCCCTCTTTGCTTATATTCACTGCTATTTACTTTCCCTCCATCACTACTATTCCTTTTCTCTCATTCCGTCACTACCTGTCATTCACATGCTTAACTGTCCTTCCTTTTACTTTCATCATCCATTTACATTCTCCCAGAACCTCTGCTTTAGTCTTCTTCCTATTTCTTCTTTTCTTTTGCTCCCTTATTCATTTTTTTTTTCTCAGTTATTTCCTCTTACACTTTTTATCTGTCTTACTATCTATTACACAGTCCCTCTGTGTTCCTCCCTTTAGCTCTCTTTCTCTTAACACCACTCTCTCTGTCCCCATTCCTTATGGTCACTCCTTCATTATTTTTTTTTTATTTTTTTTGTTGGTGCGCTGACGGTGC
The DNA here is from genome assembly GCF_964263255.1 of Lissotriton vulgaris. Lineage (NCBI taxonomy): Eukaryota > Metazoa > Chordata > Amphibia > Caudata > Salamandridae > Lissotriton > Lissotriton vulgaris. The sequence goes on from NC_141700.1 coordinate 454,681,678, forward strand.
ACGCACCCGGGCGTTTATCGGTATGCGCACCGGGAGCGCTCCAGAGTCAAATATAAAAAAAAAGGAAAAAACTATTTTAAAATAAAAATAGTATCTTAATATACATTATAGGGTTCATTTTTAGAAAAACATACCTTTCTCAGCTAAAGACATTTGCGAATAAATAAGCTTAGAAATTCAATAAAACGTACATAGGTATGAAGCCCTACAAAAAGTTAAAAATTAGTATTAAAAAAACCTATGAAATTCACTGAAAAAACCATAGGTTTCACACCAGTTATAGTTAGGAATTAGCATTTAAAAAACCTATGAAATTCACTGAAAAAACCATAGGTTTCACACCAGTTATAGTTAGGAATTAGCATTTAAAAAACCTATTAAATTCACTGAAAAAACCATAGGTTTCACACCAGTTATAGTTAGCTGGAAATTTTACTGATATAAAACCATTGAAATTCCCACGTTATAGTTAGTCGGACTCACTATAACTTGCGCGTGCAATGCACTGCTGATGACATCACATATTACATCACTCATGACATGGTCAGTGACATCACTCATGACATCACTGATGACACCGTCCTTGTGACAGAGTGACTGACCTCCTTTCACTGTAAAGTAACCCTTGAAACACATATTCAAAAATAGAAACTAACATTTTCAAAAAAGTGGAGATATCTATACCAGTTGCAACAACCAATTCAGTAATTCCACCATTTATATACACATCCACTCATTCATCAACAGTTCTATATAGTCAGTCATACATATACTCACTCATCATATGTAGTGAGACACCTATACATCTGTTAACACACCGACAGTCTTCCAAAAGTTGCTCACACACATACTCACACATGCAAATAAACTATTGAACATCCATTTTTTTGCATATACAGCTATACACACTCTACCACCTTACTTCTAAAGAAACTTACACATACTTACTCTCTTAAAAAATTACTTATAGAAACACATACTTATTAAAACAAGAATTCTTTCAATCTCTCACTCTCATATATACTCACTTATATACATCAATACTCACATATACTAGATTAAAGCATATGTAGTTACTGATAAAGACACTAGTAAGACAGTCATTCACTTACTAACACATACATATACACACTCATTCATCCATACAGTCCGGCACATATGCTGTCTTTAAAACACATACAAACAGTGAGTCAGTCATTTATGCATCTATGTGCTAAGTAACACTCCCACCAAATCATACAGACACTTATACTGATACTAAAAAAAACATCTAATAACTCATATACACACATATGAAGCTACTCACCAACCCATGCAGCCACTTATACACAAAGTGAAACACTGATACATATATTTAAATATTTAAACATTACTTACTAATATATGTATTCACTAAGATACACTTAATAAGCCAGTTATTCAATATTTTTTTTTTTTAAAACCATCCATTTAGACTTTTATTTAAACATTTATTCTCCCATCGACCTTTACATATACATATATAAAACATATTTATTTTTCAGAAAGACACACATTCACTGGATGGTGTCATCAGTGATGTCATGAGTGATGTCACTGACCATGTCATGAGTGATGTAATATGTGATGTCATCAGCAGTGCATTGCACGCGCAAGTTATAGTGAGTCCGACTAACTATAACGTGGGAATTTCAATGGTTTTATATCAGTAAAATTTCCAGCTAACTATAACTGGTGTGAAACCTATGGTTTTTTCAGTGAATTTAATAGGTTTTTTAAATGCTAATTCCTAACTATAACTGGTGTGAAACCTATGGTTTTTTCAGTGAATATATATATATTCAATGAAAAAAACATTGGTTATAGAACATATATAGTTAGGAATTTGCATTTACAAAACCTTATTTTACTCGCATAAAACCATTGAAATTCCATATATAGTTAGATGCGCTAACTATATATCGCGCACCCGCAATCCACTGCTGATGATGTCACATATTACATCATTCATGACATGGTCAGTGACATCACTGATGACATCACTGATGACAACTCAAATGACATCACTGATGACAACATCCAGTGACTGTATGTTTCTGTAAAGTTAAAATATGTCTTACATATTGAAGAATGAGTGGATGTATAAATGTCTGGATGAAGGATTTAGTAGGTGCATGACTGATTGTATGAGGGAGTGATTAAATGTGTCTCACTGAGTGCATGGGTTAGTGATTAAACTGTATTAATTTGTGCATCATTATATCTGTTGTTCTGTAAACTGCTGCATGTGTTGATCAGTAGCTATATGAGTAACTATATGGGTTATTGATTGGTTGCCCAAGTATTTGTATGGGAGACTGAGTATGTGTGTGAGTGGCTGGGAGGTGTGTGACTCTGTGCATAGATGTGTGAACAGCTGATTCACTAGATTTATGGGTTCAAAACTGCATGTGGAAACAGCTGTATGGGTGGTTGACTGTGTGCATGAGTGTATTGGTGAGTGATTGGATATCTCAATGCTACATGTCAAAGTAAGTACATATGTAAAACACAGTACATGCAAGAGTTGACATATATAAATTACTGTGTTTAAGAGCCAGTGAATGTGTGAGTGGCTGCATGGATCATTGAAAACTTGTATCAGTGATTGTATAAGAGAGTAAATATGTGTTAGAATATGTTTCAATACGTAAGGTGTGTATAACTGTATAGTTGAGGAAATGGAGGTGTGATTGATTCTTTGCATGACTGTCTAGGTGTATGAGTAACTCCATGGATGAGTGACAATCTGTGAGTGTCTGTTTTCACTGAGTGTATCTAAGGTTATATCAGAGTCTGTAGAGGTTCATCGTATTAACACATGAATGATGTCATCTGTGATGTTGTCAGTGATGTCATTTGAGTTGTCATCAGTGATGTCATCAGTGATGTCACTGACCATGTCATGAATGATGTAATATGTGACATCGTCAGCAGTGGATTGCGGGTGCGCGATATATAGTTAGCGCATCTAACTATATATGGAATTTCAATGGTTTTATGCGAGTAAAATAAGGTATTGTTAAATGCAAATTCCTAACTATATATGTTCTATAACCAATGGTTTTTTCATTGAATTTCAATGTTTTTTTAATAGCAAATATCAAAAGCTGTCAAATGTCAAGTACGTGATAGGTAAAAACGTTTTCGTGTTTATGCACGCTGATGTGCTTTGAACGCTGCCCCCCCCTCCCCTCTTTTCTCTTAGTAGTACTCTCTCTTTGCAGATAGTGAACGGTAGTTAACGCAGACCTTTACCCCCGTTGTAATTCGTCGTACCTGCTTGTCTCTCCATTTGATTGATTGTTATCCAAGCATTTACTGTTTTAGAATTGGTTCTCTTTGGATCATTCTCTATTTACAAACAAGCACAAAGTCGCAATACTCTGTTTAGTCTTTGCAGATAGTGAAAAATCGTGTAAAAAAAAAAAGTAATCGAGCAAAATCAGTAGACCACTAATTCGATCTCTTTTTGACCTCGGTAAAATACAAACATTAGGAACAACCCTTCATGAGAAATACGAAAATAGTGAAATGAACTGAGCTCCACACCATGAGGGCTGCAAGACAGCTCGACTCCGCCACCCACCCCGCCCAAAATAACGACAAACCCTATGCAAATATTATAAATATAGACAACACACCAGCAAAGAAACAGGGTAAAACATTTTATTAAATAACTATTTACATAACTATTTTATACTTTTTGTTGCCCGATCCGGCTAGCTCAATCGATCGAGCATGAAACTCATGCACTGATAGCAAGCGTTGAGAGTTTGTAGAACGATGGCTTCAGATTTTCTACATACGGTGTAGTGGCGCGAACTGGGAGGGGGCGTTTGGATCCTGCCCCTTCCCCAAATAAGATTTTCATACGTGAGTGTTCGTTCATGCTTTTGGTCCCTGAGTTGCTTCGATGTCACTGCCTTACACAAATGGCATAAGTCCTGGATGTTGAGTGCCATACTTCGGAGTTCTAAGCAGCGCTTGTTACACTGTTTAAACCTTATTTGCACCTGCTGCAGCTTCACTATTCAAAGTAAGTGGGGTCCGTTTGTGGACCTGACTGCATTGGAAAACAATGTGATACGGTGCCTCCCTAAACCGCTTGACGGAGGCCCCGAGGGACGGTGAGATGGCGCGGACTGAGAGGGGGCGCTTGGCTCCTGCCCCCTCCCCAAGTCGTGTTGCCCTGGTGTGGCCTGAGATCGCCCCCGACATAGGCGGCCGGCTCCCGGGGTCCGGCGGAATTTTTTGCCTTTTGATGACTCTTCCATTCTGGACCTTGTCCCACAATCCGTTTGACCTGAAGACACGCTGTAGTGGGGCGCCCCTTTACCGTTTTAGCTGCCATTCCGCCCGCTTTTGGTACTCTGTGCCTCTTCCGCCATTCAGCTGTTTACCGCCCGCTCTTGCGACTACAGCGTCTCGCTCACCATGTAGTTGAGTTGCTCCCGCTCTTAAGATTTAACCGAACTTTTTGGACTGCTGAAAGCGGTTGTATTCCGACCGCTGGTTGGTGGAGACATTTTGACTATATTCTGGACCTGCGTTGTCGCGTAATGCGTCATATGACGCGCTGCGTTAGCGCACCCGGAAGTGCTCCGGTGCGCAAGGCGCAGCTTCCCGGAAACGATCCAGAGCACGCCGCGCAGCGCGTAACGTAAGCATGACAGGTCATGTGACTTGTTGATAAAACTTTTCATTGGTTCATTTTACTTTTGTTTTCCTAATGATGTAAGACTAGGTCATGTGACCTAAAAATAACACTTTTCATTGGATTAAAACATTTTTTTTCCCAAACGATGAAAGCCCCACCTTGTTTCTGGACGTTTCAGACTGAAGCTGGCGTCACCATGAGAGCACCACCATCTCGTAGCTCCGTCGTGGCCATTCCGCAAGCAATCATGGCAGCCGCTCCCCACAGGAAGCCTGCGGGAGTCGAGGTCCCCCAAGACTTTTGTAGAATCTTCAAGGCTGAGGGGACGCTTTCGAGAATGGGACCCAAGCCCTGGCAGACAAGCGTCCGAGTTCCAAAGTGTCCCAGGGCCATTTTACTGGACCAGGCCCAAATTTGCCATTTTAAGTGTCCTGTGGCAGCCGCCTATCGCTGCACCGCAAGAGTGGGAGCAACTCAACTACATGGTGAGCGAGACGCTGTAGCCGTAAGAGCGGGCGGTAAACAGCTGAATGGCGGAAAAGGCACAGTGTAGCAAAGCGGGCGGAATGGCAACTGAAACGATAAAGGGGCGCCCCACTACAGCAGACAAGCCTCCGCCATGTGCTTCACAACTGCATACGTATCTCGTGATATCAAGGTTGGGCAACCAGTACACAACAAGCAGTTACGAGTCCCATTTACACCGGAGCCATTTTGGGCGCGGCCGGGCAGGTCCAGGATCTAGTCAAACATAACAAATGAGGCTGACGTCTCTGAAGCAGTTGACGCACAGCAGGACATAGCAAATAAACATGAAGTCTCTAAAGCTGTTAACTCACTGCAGGACAAAACAAGTGAACCTGAAACCTCTGGAATAATTGTCGCTCAAAAGAACAACACACAAAACTCTGTAGAGCCTGAAGAAAAAAAAACAGAATGGCACTGTAGTTTCAGACACACTTAACACTAATGACTAAACAAAGATATCGTCTGTTTATGAAGCAGTTATCATATAAACAGAATTGACAAAGAAGTGTGCAGACACCAATGCTATTAAGAAACACAAGAAAATCCCTAACGCATCAGCATTCTCGGAAGAGGTTGACACAGATAACATCTTAAGGAACAAAGAAAGACAAAATAAGGATGAGGAAGTTATCACTTTAGTTTTTTCATCAGCTAGCGACAGCAAGAAACACATTGTAATGGAGATTAGAGAGGCTACGGATGGATAAATAAATTATCAAAAGAAATGGCTACTCCCCCCTTTAGCAGATTAGCTAAATCTTTGCGTAATTTGGACATTAAAGTTATATTATTGTTGTTGTTGTTGTTATGGTTATAGTTCTGGTTAATTTCAGCAAGAAACACATTGTAATGGAGAATAGAGAGGCTACGGATGGGTGAATAAATTATCAAAAGAAATGGCGACTCCCCCCTTTAGCAGATTAGCTAAATGTTTGCGTAATTTAAGCATAAAAGTTATATTATTGTTGTTGTTGTTGTTATCGTTATAGTTCTGGTTAATTTCCATTAAGAGTGTCCTACACAGCACCACTCTAGGTAAACACTACTTTATGTAAAACCTGCACTTAGTTGGTCACCATGGGGTTTAAAGAAGGGATGGTTCTTCACCTGGGTGCCGTCCACAACTCAGCACGTTGTGCTGCCTTGGGACTATTCGCACAAAAGACAGCTTCGGACCATTGTTGGTTTTTTTTGTCAAAAAATGTTTAAATATATTTACAGTTTTTGTTACGTTCGTTATATTTAAAAGTTAATAAAGTTTTATAAACCTACTTTTTTGGAGTACTATATATTATTAAAAAATCGGGAGAATGGGGCCTTGAATCGGGTTATTGTCATGTGTGGGCTTTGCAAGTGTACTGCTACAGGATCGGACATTTCAAACTCAAATGCACGTTCTTTTTCTTACCTTTCCGAAGCATGGAGTGCAATAGCAGGCAGAGAAAGGGTGATGCAAGTGTTGAACACTGCCTGGCCTGGCAAGTTGCTGGCAGTGCCCCCCCCCGCCCGCTCCTGAAAGAGGGCACACACACACCGCCGCCCCGAGTACTTCACAGATCTTTAAAAGACCATGCGCTTGTTCATGAGGCTTAAATGGTTTATCACCCCTTCTAGAACCCCTGCATCGACCCTCTGACGTTTCCTGGAAGAATTAGCACGTAACACAATACCAAGCCCTGTCAGCTGAGACCCCCGAGGAATCGTGGGGCATATTATTAAGGGGGTTTAATTCCGCTTTTTTGGCTTTAAAAGCCAAGAAAGCGGAGATAAAATTATCTCCCTATTACCAAGCTGTCGCTAACACCAATTAGTGACAGCTAAAAGGAGATAGCGACCATCTTGGGCCCCGCTTTGCATGTCAGTGATATCTATCACTAATGACATGCAAAGTGGGCGTGCCAAGATGTTAGTGACTGGAAACAGTCCCTTACATCGCTATCTCCTATTACCAAATTTTGGAGATATTCGCGCTAAGCGCGAATATCTCCACAAGCTAACACCTGCCCTGAGCAGTTCTTAGCCATGTTATCCAATTGGAGGTGGATAACATGGCTAAGAGCATTTGCTGGATAATGCATGAATATCGCTGACTTTTCAGCGATATTCATGCATTGCGGCCGTTTTTTATCGCATTTGCGAGCAGTTCTTAGCCATGTTATCCAATGGGAGGTAGATAACATAGCTAAGAGCATTTGCTGGATAATGCATGAATCTCGCTGTCTTTTCAGCGATATTCATGCATTGCGGCCGTTTTTTATCGCATTTGCGAGCAGTTCTTAGCTATGTTATCCAATTGGAGGTGGATAACATGGCTAAGAACATTTGCTGGATAATGCATGAATATCGCTGACTTTTCAGCGATATTCATGCATTGCGGCCGTTTTTTATCGCATTTGCGATAAACCTTGCTAATAGCAAGGTTTATCTGCGATAAAAATCGCCGATGTGCGGCGATAATTTTTGTCTCTAAACAAGTTAGAGACATAAATTATCGCTAGTTGTTGGTAATATGCCCCCGAGTTTTTGCTTGCAGGAATCGGGAGGCGGGAGACTAGCACTGAAATCAGTAGTCTCACGCCTGAATCGGGAGGGTTGGCATGTCTGGATTCTCTACAGCTAGGGCCATAAACTACATCCGCAGAACTAGGTGATAGCCTGGGACCGGCCTGGCATCTAAAATGGCTGCCGTGCACGACAAAATTGTGGCATTGGAAAAAAGGCAAGATGGCGCAAACAATGTTTATCAATAAGGATTCATTTATAACAAAATATTTTATCGCACTGACAAATTGGTGGTCAACACTTCCTGATTTCCTTCGAATCGAACGTTAACAGACGTCACGCAGCAAAAAAAAAAAAAAAAGCTCACGCACAGCCGCTGGAAGACATGTATCAACATATATGAGCCTCCTCAGCCACCCTCAGAAAACATAAGGGATTAGGATACGTCTCCCGCACCCCCTTATACCTAGTAATTTAATTAAAACGAAGCACAAAATGGTCTCCCGCACCCCCTTATACCTAGTAATTTAATTAAAACAAAGCACAAAATGGCGAATTCCCGTTTCGCTACCAGTTTGCGGCCCAGTTCGCGGCCCGGGAAGCGCTTCTACCGTGAAAAATAATGTTTTTTTTATTTTCCCCACGGGACCCTTTAAAAACCCCAACAACATTCCTAAGGGGTCAAGAGGGGTATACCTTGCCCCCTTTCATTAAATTCCCCCTTCGTTTTTCACCTCTTCTTCTCTCTCGATCCTACTGAGAGATAAGATGGCGGCCGCTCCGGACTGTTTAGAATGTTGACAGACACCGGAGAGCCAATCAGCTTCGCATCGCAAAGTTCCGTTTCGCGAAAAGTAAGCGGACCGGAGCGCAGCCCGGAGCGCTGTTACAGATATATATCTTGTTTTGAACGTTAATTTCTCAAAATCCACTGGAGCACATATATTGAGACCTAGCAAAGGCACATCGGGCTAACAGTCCCTACAATTTTGCCAAGTTTCGTGCAAATCCATTCAGCCGTTCGAGCTAAAAGTGAGGCCAAAGGCCCTATGGAAATTAACATGGGAAAAACACGTTTTGGGACCCCCCTTTTTTCTCGGCCCCCCCTTGACGAAACCCCCCCAAATTTACGGGGCTGCTCAGAAACAAAATGTGCCATTTTCCTGAAAATTTCAGCCGATTCCGTCCACAAACGCGAAAGTTATTAGACATAGAATTTTCAAAAGTTCCATAGACAAATAATCCTAACTATATATACCTACTGGCGACACGCCAGTACGTAATATATATATATATATTACCTACTGGCGGTCGCCAGTAGGTATATATAGTTAGGATTTTTTCCCTATGGGATTTCTGAAAATTCTATGCCTAATAACTTTGGCGTTTGTGGACGGAATTGGCTGAAATTTTCAGGAAAATGGCACATTTTGTTTCTGAGCAGCCCTTGAAAATTTGGGGGGGTTTTGTGGAGGGGGGGCCGAGAAAAAAGGGGGGTCCCAAAACGCGTTTTTTCCATGTTAATTTCCATAGGGCGGTTGGACTCACTTTTAGCCCGAACGGCTGAATGGATTTGCACGAAACTTGGCAAAATTGTAGGGACTGTTAGCCCGATGTGCCTTTGCTAGGTCTCAATATATGTGCTTCAGTGGATTTTGAGAAATTAACGTTTAAATCAAGATATATATCTGTAACAGCGCTCCGGGCAGCGATCCGGTTAGCGAACCTTTCGCGTATCGGAACTTTGCGATGCGAAGCTGATTGGCCCTCCGGTGTCTGTCAACATTCTAAACAGTCCGGAGCGGCCGCCATCTTGTCTCTCGGTAGGATCGAGAGACAAGAGGAGGCCAAAACAAAGGGGGAAATTACCATAAGGGGGCATAGTAGATCCTCGTTGACCCCCTAGGTTTTATGTGGAGGTTTTAAAAGGGCCTAGGAGGGTCCAAAAAAAAAAATTTTTTTTTTGCGTGGTAAGCGCCAAGTTCGCGAACCGGAAAGCGTTCTGGGCAGCGAACTTTAAGGATAAAAGAATGATAGACTTTTCTAATACTGTATGTTAATTATTTGTTGTTTTTGTTCGTTTTTTATGTATTTATTTATTTTGATTTAAAAAAAAATTATTTATTATTTTCATAGTTTATTAAAACTTCCAGCATTATATCATCTGGTATCTCGTCAAACTTGGATGTTTCTGTCTCTTGTAAGGTTTGAATAAATTGTTCGTCAAAAGATTGATCCATAAAATCTTCATCCACATTTTCTTCAGTTACAATGTCTTCGGATGTAATCTCGAAGGAAACATTAGTTTTTTCTTGCTCCCCTTCCATTTTTTTGCTGTAAATTGCATAAAAAAAATAATTAAATTAGAAGAGTTAGGGCACTGTTGTGTTTAAGTTCAGACAGGTAGTTCTGTTTTTTTAACAGTGAACTTAAAGTAAGTAAATTCATAATTATAGCAGAGAAGTGTAAGTCAATCAATAAATATAACAGAGGAGTCTATCTGTATCTATAACTATAGCAGGGGGACAGTAAATAATTATCAAAAAACGTTTTTACAAATTAATTTAAAGTGCCACTTACAAATTATCAATTTAATTTACAGGGAGGTGAAAAGGCTCTTGAAATGTAGTTCAGGAAGTAGTAGTCAAAATGGCTGTGTTTCCTTCTCTTCCTTTATATATATTCAGGTACATAACCAATCAAATGTCAGGAAAAAAAATTTGAAAATGAAAGTAACATTTTCATTGGTTGTCAATTCCAACACTTCAGATGTGTTTTGTGAAGTAATTTACCTCACGGTACTTAGAGAGGTCTACAGGCTTAATGGCTAAATGGAATTTCAATCAAATTTGTGAAAATGAAAGGGATTGTTATGTAGTATGAGCTAATCTATATTTGGTGAGAGTGTCTCTAGTCGTTTTTCTGTAAATTACTTTCCCACCTTTTTTTAGGACCGCTTTCCGGAAAGCGGCCCGGTTAGCGAACCTTAAGCGTCACGGGAGTCCACCATTTTGTGTTTCGGTCGCATTAAGATACAAGATGGAGGGCAAATAATGTTTAGAATGGGTAGAAGGGGTCATGGTACACTTATCTTGACCCCCTAGGTTTTCTGAGGGTGGCTGAGGAGGCTTATATGTGCGGAAAAAAAACATTTTTTTTAAAAATCCGCGAGGTTAGCTTTCGGTTAGCGAACCGGGTAGCGCTCCGGGGAGCGTATTTTGTGGAAAATTAGTGAAAAAAGTTAGAGAAAAATAATAATTGTGAGTGATCAGATGTAGGGTAGCTCTGAGAAGAGCTTTTGGGTTTATGGTACATTTAGGTACTTATAAGTAGGTACCAATGCACAGTCTTAAATTCAGAATGAAAATTCTGTTGCCCTCATCTGAGAAGTGAACTCCATCTCCTCTGTAGATATCTTGCATGTAGTAACGCAAGTTATTGTTGTACAGAGAGCCCATTCCATGGTCTCTCATGTAAGCTGAAACAGATTTGTTTACATGCTTCCTCGCTTTCTCAATTTGTGGACAAAATTGGTTGGACCACCTCCATTTCTGTCTTTGGCATATATTGGAATATACCAAGGCAGTTCGAGGAAAAAGTGCCATTAATTGCTCAAAGGTGTCCTTTAAAAGCATTTCCAGACCTACCCCTGTCAAAGTGCCCAAATCATTACCTCCACAGTGCACTATTAACAGGTCAGGTTTTGGCAAATGCATAAAGGTTTTCACCAATGGTATCAATTGGTGACATTTTAATCCTCTTTGGCCCAACCACTTAATTTCCACATCTTGTAAATTGAGGTCAGGTAAATTTCTGTTCTCAGCATACCTTTGAGCCCAGTGGATGTAACTATGTCCAACAATCCAGACCTTAAACATGGTGGGAGAAGGTTGTTCTGCAGTCAGATGAAGTGTGGTAATGAAAGGGCAGTTGAAACAGTAGGAGTTTCTAAAGAAAAAAAACTGTGGATTTCCAATGCTAATGATTCATTAGCAGTGATTGGTGCATTTCCATTTCTGAAAACAGAAAGTTAGGGTGCATGGATGTGTTCTTTGAAACATGTAATTTGAATGGTCAAGGAAGAAACATTTAATGAAAGATTGCACTGGATACGCAGGTGCACTGAGAGTTCAGAGTTCAATTGAAACATTGTTGTGTGAATTTGCAAACATGAGAGGTCTTCCAGGAGGTGGTTGCTATGGAAACAAGGCAGAGAGGGCAGAGGGGGGAAGGGTTTTGATTTGAAAAAAGTGAGGGAAGAGGTATGATTGGCTAATATGAGAGATATGTGAAATGAATATCTGTATTTCTGTGCTTTCAATAGCTGCAGCCTTTGGAGTGCATCCTTTTTCTTCTGCTGAAGACAATTTGGTGTATTTCTGAGACTGTTTTCAAAACTCAAAAAATATTTGCTAAGGTGAGAAAAGATTTATTTAATTTAGATAGAGAATAGTATGATTTAAGGAGAAAATGATGAAGAAAGCTGTGTTTTTAAAATGTGGTTTTGTCTCTAGTGATATACTAATAGAATTAGTTTCTTTGAGAAATTGTAATTGCATATTCGGTGTAGCATTCTGGCATGCAGTAACACAAGTTATTGTGGTACATGGAGCCCATTCCATGGTCTGTTATGTAAGCTGAAACAGATATGTTGTTTTTAAAAACGATTTAAGAAATCAATTACATTTCTGGATATGTACTGCTAGAGCTTCATAGGTTGTTTTGAGCCATATTTATAAGGCATTTGAGTGTCTTTGATGTTATGTTTTCCTTTTAAAATGTAAAGTGTTCCTCATGGGGCAAGTGTCTTGTAAATACGCTCCCACTTGTGCTTTGCAAATTTAGATTTTGATTATGGGAGTTACATAGCCATGTTAATAATGTCCAAACAATGGTGGTAGGGCCTTCAAGAAAACGTTTTTCTGTGTCTCTAGGACATTTTCAGTCCTTTCCTCTTGAATGCAGGTATACAATTGATTTATATGCTGTGTTTAAAAACGAATTTTCAAATCAATTACATTTCTTGATATGTACTGTTAGAGCTTCATAGGTTGTTTGGGGTCATATTTAGAAGGCATTTTAGTGTCTTTGATGTTATGTTTACCTTTTTAAATGGAAAGCGTTCCTCAGGGGGCCCTGAGCAGTTCTTAGCCATGTTATTTAATGGGAAGTGGATATCATGGCTAAGAGTATTTGCTGGAAAATGCATGAATATTGCTGACTTTTCTGCGATATTCATGCATTGTGGGCGTTTTTTTTCGCATTTGCGAGCAGTTCTTAGCCATGTTATCCAATGGGAGGTGGATAACATGGCTAAGAGCATTTGCTGGAAAATGCATGAATATCGCGGACTTTTCAGCGATATTCATGCATTGCGGCCGTTTTTTTTCGCATTTGCGAGCAGTTCCTAGCCATGTTATCCAATGGGAGGTGGATAACATGGCTAAGAGCATTTGCTTGATAATGCATGAATATCGTTGACTTTTCAGTGATATTCATGCATTGCGGCCGTTTTTAATCGCATTTGTGATAAACAATTACATTTCTTGATATGTACTGTTAGAGCTTCATAGGTTGTTTGGGGTCATATTTAGAAGGCATTTCAGTGTCTTTGATGTTATGTTTACCTTTTTAAATGGAAAGCGTTCCTCATGGGGCAAGTGTCTTGTAAATACGCTCCCACTTGCGCTTGGCAAATTTAGATTTTGATTATGGGAGTTACCTAGCCATGTTAATAGTGTCCCAAAAATGGTGCTAGGGCATTCCAGAAAACACTTTCATGTGTCTCAAGGACATTTTTAGTCATTTCTTCATGAATGCAGGTATACAATTGATTTATATGCTGTGTTTAAAAACGAATTTTGAAATCAATTACATTTCTGGATATGTACTGTTAGAGCTTCATAGGTTGTTTGGGGTCATATTTAGAAGGCATTTTAGTGTCTTTGATGTTATTTTTCCCTTTTTAAATGGAAAGCGTTCCTCATGGGGCCCTGAGCAGTTCTTAGCCATGTTATTTAATAGGAAGTGGATAACATGGCTAAGAGCATTTGCTGGAAAATGCATGAATATCGCTGACTTTTCTGCGATATTCATGCATTGCGGCCGTTTTTTTTCGCATTTGCGAGCAGTTCTTAGCCATGTTATCCAATGGGAGGTGGATAACATGGCTAAGAGCATTTGCTGGAAAATGCATGAATATCGCTGACTTTTCTGCGATATTCATGCATTGCGGCCGTTTTTTTTCGCATTTGCGAGCAGTTCTTAGCCATGTTATCCAATGGGAGGTGGATAACATGGCTAAGAGCATTTGCTGGATAATGCATGAATATCGTTGACTTTTCAGCGATATTCATGCATTGCGGCCGTTTTTAATCGCATTTGTGATAAACAATTACATTTCTTGATATGTACTTTTAGAGCTTCATAGGTTGTTTGGGGTCATATTTAGAAGGCATTTTAGTGTCTTTGATGTTATGTTTACCTTTTTAAATGGAAAGCGTTCCTCTTGGGGCAAGTGTCTTGTAAATACGCTCCCACTTGCGTTTGGCAAATTTAGATTTTGATTATGGGAGTTACCTAGCCATGTTAATAGTGTCCCAAAAATGGTGCTAGGGCATTCCAGAAAACACTTTCATGTGTCTCAAGGACATTTTTAGTCATTTCTTCATGAATGCAGGTATACAATTGATTTATATGCTGTGTTTAAAAACGAATTTTGAAATCAATTAAATTTCAGGATATGTACTGTTAGAGCTTCATAGGTTGTTTGGGGTCATATTTAGAAGGCATTTTAGTGTCTTTGATGTTATTTTTCCCTTTTTAAATGGAAAGCGTTCCTCATGGGGCCCTGAGCAGTTCTTAGCCATGTTATTTAATAGGAAGTGGATAACATGGCTAAGAGCATTTGCTGGAAAATGCATGAATATCGCTGACTTTTCTGCGATATTCATGCATTGCGGCCGTTTTTTTTCCCATTTGCAAGCACTTCTTAGCCATGTTATCCAATGGGAGGTGGATAACATCGCTAAGAGCATTTGCTTCAAAGGTTGTTTGGGGTCATACACCATTTTTGGGAAATTATTAACATGCCGATGTAACTCCCATAATCAAAATCTAAATTTGCCAACCGCAGGTGGGAGCGTATTTACAATAAATTTGCACCATGAAGAACGTAAAATAGCATAATAGACACTCAAATGCCTTATAAATATGACCCAAAACATCTTATGAAGCACTAGCAGTGCATATTTCCAGAAATGTATTGGTTTTCATTTAATGATTTACTTCATTGGTAGGCCTTCACATGTTTTTTTACCTTGGTTTTTTTCAGTGAAAATCTTATCTGCAACCATGTGTTGGCCTCACCTCAAATAAACAAAACAGGTGATGGACTGAATGTGGATCAATGACACACATTCACCCCAGTCTAAAGATCTGGGCCTAAACAAATCTTTAGATAGGCTACATCTTATCGTCATCCTGAATTAATCATTTAAAATATTAGGGAGTGATTTATGATTGTTGTATGCCTGTTTTGTACCATTGAGTGTCATTTTTGTGATGCAGTGCTGGTGGAAAACATTTGCTATGTTAAATAATTAGTAGGGCATTAAGTTTTAGATGACTGTTATTTATTTACTGTTTGGTAATAGTGGTTAATAACATTTTATATTATATTTTTCCACAGATTCAACTGCAGATTCTTTCATAGTTTGGAAAATGCCTACAAAAAGTAGAATAAGAAAGGCTAGAAAACGTCAAAGACAGCAGGATGATGTTTTATTGCAGCAGTCCTCTTCCCCAAATACTTGTCAAAACACCAAGAAAGGTCCGGGTAAGAGCACGAAATCATTCTTAAGAAATATTTGTAGTAAAAAAAGTTTTGCTCAAAAAAATGTTTCAGTCCACAAATAGAAAAGTAATTTAAATGGAAAGGAGAGACCCATCACAAATGTTACTGGTAGAGGAAGAGATAACTCTGTGCATGATAGTAGAAGGAAACAACAGTTTAGGGACATTCGAAATCGAACGTTCCGTAATAGGATATTAGTTAATTTATTGAAAAATATTGAAAAGAAAGGCCAACAGAAAGCGGCATTTTATAAGAAGAAGAAAAATGTAGAGAAAATTATTGATCATGCTTTTGAAATTAAGCAAAAGTTGTTTATTTTGGTAATCAATAGAATTAGGAAACTAAGCAAGGTAATTTCTGATTTCAAAACAAAAAGTAGATGGAAGAGAGTAGTAAATCGTACTAACTTTTGTGAAGTTTTTTTCGGAGAATGGATGCATAGTTCAAGTTGTGAGGCATTTTTTAATGAGGAGAGTTATTTTCAGGATAATGATTTGGTGTTTGCAGTTGACACCAGTGGTCGAGCTTATGAAGTGAAGGATGGTTGTCCAGTTGAAAAAGAACAACTTGTGACAACAGAGACAGAAGAGGCGCTAAGTGATGAGGTTTTAGGAAGACGTCCTAAGGGTCCTGTGTACATTTGGAAGTGTAGTTCTATTTGCAGTGTGCGACAGGTTTCCATCAATTTGCTTTGTGATTTCATACGGACATTTAATGAGAAAAGTTTGAAGCAGAAAATGAAGTTGTTGCAAGATTTAGATCCTTGCAGAGTGAGACAAATGACAGGTTTGCGTGGTCATTCACTGGCTTGTCTTTCCAGGAGAGTATGCCAGAGTGTTTTTCATCATTTCAGGATGCTAGCAGTGCATCATAATAAAGTGAGAAAATTAGTGAGAATGTTGTATTATGCTAAGAGTCCAGCAATTATGCTTAAACAATTATGTGCTGCTCTTTTGCATGGTTGTGAAATAGATGTGAAGAATATTTGTGAAGAAATTGAGTTTTGTTACTTTGGTAGTAAAGATGAGAATGTTCAAATTGACCCTGAAGTAGAGGGTAATGTTGAAGATAATGTACAGGTTTCCAGTACAGATTATTTTCAGAAGGAAATTGCCACGTTTCAGATGAAATCAAGTGAGAGGCCTAATTTCACTTGTGTATGTTGTCGACGCACTTATTATAAGAATCAGACTAAGTTAGTGGATTTATATGCAAAAAGTGAAAGGGAAAATAATAGTGAATGGAAGGATTTTGCCACATACTTGATGGTAGAAAATTGTTTTGATTTGGGAGTGGACCAACGTGTGTGTACTTATTGTTGTAACAAATTAAACCAAAACCAGATGCCTGCTAGGGCGGTTCATAATAATCTGGAATTGGTTGAGATTCCTTCAGAATTGAAGGATTTAAATACTTATGAATCTATTTTGATTCAAAGTATCCATCCCTTTCAGGCTATTGTAAGAATGGAGCCAAAGACAGGGAAGTTGCCTCCAGCAGATTTACAGAGAGGATTAAAGGGAAGAGTTGTTTATTTGCCTCTAGATTTGAACAAAAACATTAACACAATTGGAATAGAAAAAGTGGAAGAGGAACCTCTGGTTATCTTGGTTAATGGGGTTCCGACAAAGAATAAGAAAATATGGCAAGATTTAGTGGATGTTAGGAAAGTCAAAAAGGCAACAGTGTATTTGAAGAAAAATAATAAGTACTATAAGAATGTATATGTTGCAGAAGAGGAAGTAAGTGATGAAGAGGATAGCGATTTGTGTGCTGGCCAAATTGAGAAAGTAGAGGCCTCTAAAAGTGAAGAAATATATGAACATTATAGTGTTCATCCTTTGCATTCCAAGGAAGTCATGGGGAATGCTATTGAGTTGTTTCAAATGAAACAAGCCAAAGGGAGTCCCATTAGTGTTTGGGAGGAAAGTTTGGAAGCTCGGTGTTTCCCACAGCTATTTCCCACAGGTCAAGGAGGAAGATATGATGAGCGACCTCATCAAATTCCTGCGTCTGAATACCGGACTTTACGATTGTATGCAGAAGATCCTAGGTTTCGGCAATGCATTCCCTATTTGTTTCATCTCTTGTTTGAAAGCGATCTGTCAGGACTGTCATATGCAGTGAACCACATTTTAAAAAGTGGTATACAGATGCAAAACATCTCGGCAAGTGACTTTATGCATAAAGTCAATGTCCAAGACAGTATTTTGGATTCTCACTTAATTAATCTCATGGCGTGTCAGCGTGGTACTAATGAGTACTGGTACCGTCGTCATGGTGATTTAAAATGTATGCTGAGGAACTTAGGAACTCCAACATGGTTCCTCACTCTGAGCTGTGCCGAGTATGGCTGGGAAGACTTACTTGAATTTCTACGAGAGGCAAATGGAAATATTGAAAACATTGAATTCAAGACACCTGGAGAACTGTGTTCTTTGGATCCAGTGAATGTATGCAGGTACTTCAATCATAGATTTGAAGCTATGATGTCTTTCATCACAAATAAAAAGAATCCACCTCTTGGAGAGGTGTTGGATTTCTTCTGGAGAAAGGAGTACCAAGCAAGAGGTGCCCCTCATATACATATGTTGTTGTGGATCAAGGATGCACCTAAATTTGGAACAGATCCGGATGACTTAGTGATGAATTTCATAGAACAGTATTCTACGTGTGCTGTTCCAAACGCAACGGAGAAGAAAAGTCTAAGAGAACAAGTTCTACGTTTCCAAAGCCATCGTTGTGGAAAGTACTGTCGTCGTAAATTCAGAAACAAGGACAAGTTCTACACCAAATGTCGTTTCAACTTTCCACGACCGGTGATTTCTAAAGGAAGAGTGAACAGTTTGATGTCTTCGCTGCGACATAATGTGACGAGGAAATCACCCAAGAATACATACAATTTGAAAAGGAACGAAGAGTCCAAGTACATCAATGACTACAACCCAGTGATTTTGTCCATGTGGAATGCTAACATGGATATACAGTTTGTGGCTGACAACTGTATGGCTGTGGCTCGGTATGTGACATCTTACATCACCAAAAAAGAAAAGACCGAACTGAAGGATATGTGGGAGGACATTTCCCATGAAAAGAGCCTCAGGAAGAAGTTGTACAGTTTCAGTCTGAAGATGTTGTCGCATCGAGAAATCGGAGCTTACGAATGTTCTGATCGATTGTCTTCAGCAAGTCTCTATGCCAAATCCAGGAGTCTCGTTTGGGCGAGTCTTGGTCTTGCTGCAACGCGAAATCGAGTTCTAAAACCTGTCCGGGAAATTGAGTATTTGGCAGAAAAGGAACCAAACAGTACCGACATTTTGAAGACCAACATGTTGGATACATATTATCCAAATCGAAGCAGTCACCTTGAGAATGTTTGTCTATATGAGGTTCTCCAAAATTATATATTCAAGAGGAACATCAAAGAAGATATTGAGAAAGGAGTGTATGCTGTAATTGGAAGTGAGGGATGCCTGGTCAAGCAAAGAAAATGCCAATTAGTAAACCATCGAAAATTGAGTGGTGAATCTCCAGAAAAAAAGGAGTTTTTTTATTTAGCACTTTTGCAACTTTTCAAGCCTTGGCGTGCAGAAGAGGAACTGCTTGGAGATTTCCTCTGTTACGAAGACTCTTTCAATGCAGCCAAGGAGTCCATAGAATGTCCTGCTTTTTCTAAATATCAAGAAATGCTAACTTTGGAAATTGAGCAGGAAGCAACGATTGCAGCCGAGATTGCCAGAGACAGTTCTCAGGACAGTCAGAGTTCTGTTTCATTGAGTCAAGATCCACTTGGAGGACCTATTATCGAAAATGAAGCTGCCACTGCTATGAATGAAGTAGAAAGAGCCATGGCACATGCTCAGGAGGATTCAGTTAACTTAGAAGACTTGGAAAAACAACTCAACGTTGAGCAGAGGAAAATATATGATGAAGTTACCAAGGAAATTGAGCACGGATTAAGTCATGAGAAGAACAAGTGCTCATGTACATCGTTGAAGCCTGTCCGACTGTACGTGAGTGGAGAAGCGGGAACTGGAAAAAGTTTCCTCATTAAAGCAATCTCTTGTTATTTGCAGGAAAGGACTGAGTCATCGCTGTCTTGTGTTGTCACCGCTCCTACTGGACTGGCAGCACATAACATTAAAGGTATTACTTTGCATCGTCTACTGATGCTGCCGGTGGAGCATGACAACAAATTACAATACAACAAGTTATCTGGAGATGCTTGCTGTGAAGTTTCAAGAGTCTTGAGGAAAATGAAACTACTTATCATTGACGAAGTAAGCATGGTTTCCAATGTCATGCTTGCCTTTGTGCATTTGAGAATGCAAGAAGTACTTAAAACTGAATATGATGTGTTATTTGGTGGGAAACACATCATTGTTTTCGGAGATCTTCTGCAGCTGACACCAGTAAAAGGTCAACCTGTGTTCAAAATACTCACGCATGAAGATACCAGGAAGTGCCTAGGGAGCATTGGCAACGTCAATATATGGTTAAACTTCAATTATGCTGAACTGCATCAAAATATGCGTCAGGCAAAGGATGAAGATTACAAGAATATTCTACAAGATATTAGAATTGGAAAAGTGACCGAGCATGGGAAAGAAGCTTTAAATGCACGATTACTGTCAAATTTATATCCCAAACAAGAGATTGTGCCTGAGAATATTTTTCAGAAAATTACTGAGAAGAAATCCGGGATATGTCTCATGCCAACTCTTGCAGAATGTGCCATCTTCAACAACAAAATGTTGAATTTAGAAAAGCAAGAGATTGTGAAACTTGAAGCTATCGACAAATTAGAGCATATGGGATCAACAATTATTTTGTCAGACAATTTGAAATCAAAATTGGATTCATTAGAGAAGACTATATCTAAAACAGCGGGTTTTGAAAAGACTTTGAATGTGTGTTTAAATTGCCGAATCATTTTGAGAAGGAATTTACATGTAGAAAGAGGTCTGGTAAATGGATCAATGGGTAATGTTGTTGATTTTGAGAAATACAGAAATAGAGATGGAGTAGAATTTTTAAGAATTAAATTTGATGGCATTGAGGAAGTACAGCAAATTGGTCGTTGTTCTGCTAGGTTTTTGCTTGTTAAAGACTTATATGTTCGCCGTAAACAGTTTCCTGTTTGCTTGGCATATGCGGTGACAATCCATAAATCGCAAGGTTTAAGTGTAGACTGTGCATTGGTGAATATTGGCAGTTCTGTGTTCAAGGAGGGTATGGCATATGTGGCATTGTCACGAGTTAGAACTTTATCAGGATTGTACTTGATTGACTGTGATGTCACAAACATTTGTGCGGATCTAGATTGTGTTAAGGAATACAATAGGTTAAGAAGAGAGTATGCGCCACATTTGCCTCAATATCCTTTGTTTGAGAAACGTGTGGTAGGCCGGAAACGTAGAAATAGCAGTAATAGTAGGGAGGTTGTTGCAAAAAGACTAAAAGTCAATGAACCGAAAATTGTTAGCAGAAAGAAAGTGGATTCTGTTGAAGATGTTGTCGGTTTTCAATTTGAAAACAGTTCTGGTGTCAACTGCTATGCAAATGTAGTGGTTAATGTTCTCTTTTCACTAGAGAGTTTAAAAGAACAGATTCTGTTGAATTCAGAACAAATTTTATGCTGTTTGTTGAATTCTGTTTTCGAGAAATGTAGCACTGATCGAACAAAAGTAGAAAGTGTGTCTGAAGTTCGTTATCTGTTAGATGAATGTTCAGGTCAAACAGACTTCTCTGAAAATAATCAGCAAGATTGTCAGGAGTTTTTAATGTATATGCTTGATATATTGCAAGATGAGGGTGTAGATGTAGATCACCTGTTTGGGCTTTCTTATCAATGGCAGCATGACTGCGAGAATTGTAGGGTATCAAGTACTACTAGTGTAGACTCAGAAAGATTTATATATTTAACTTTGCAAGACAGTAAATCAGTCTCCTTTAATAAGTTAGTAAATGCAGCGGATCACAACATGGAGTGTAGCCAATGTAAATCTGAAATGATGTCAACATTACTTATACGTAGATATGGACAGTATGTCATTTTAATGATGCAACGATGTAGGCCTGATGGATCAAAATTGTCAACTTTAATAAAAAAAATTGTGGCTTCTCAGCTTTCAATATCAGGAAGGACTTTTGTAACTGTAGCAATTATCTATCACGATGGTCCTTCAACAACTTCAGGACATTATACAGCTTATTTAAAGTCTCGAAACGGCTGGTCATTCTGCAATGATTCCGTTGTAACTTTCAAAAAAAAATTGCCGTTTGACCTTAAAAATTCTTACCTGGTGTTTTTAAAACCAAAATTTTAAAGAAAGAATCTCGGGATTTCCTGTGAAGAATTGCAAAATGTTCATGAAGTTGAGGGAATGTAAGTCTGCAATGCTGTCTAGATTATTGGTCCAAAACTTTTAATTATAATGTCATTTTGTAAAATCCGACTATATAAACCTGATGCAAGTAAGTCTGCTTCATAGTAAGCAGTATCAGTGTCATAGGAAAAGGAGAACATGAGTGACAAAGAAGGGTAAGATATTAGTAGTCCAGGATTGTGAAAATTATCTTAAATGTTTTCTTTTTGAAAGTTGCGAAAATAGAAAATGACGGGATTTGATTGGAAGAATTACAAGACTTGTGAATAGCTGCAACATGATTTGGCCAAGTGGAAACATGTGGTAGAATGTGAGAAGTCTTTTCTTGTATGTAACATATTTTTCGAATCGTTGGAGGTTTTCTTTCAGAAAGTGGCGGGCTGACAATATTTATAGCACAACACAGTGGACGCTGTTCATAGGACATCCTTCGACGTCATTGAAAGTAAGTTAATTTTAAGGAGTTTTGAATTCAGATTTCTTATGTTGAATGGGTTTTTTAAACACAATCATTTTGATTGTGTTTTTTTTCCCCGCTGTTACATGATGAATACCTTCAAGTCACTGATTTAAGTGAAATTTGATACATTCTGAGAACAGCAAAAATAAACCATTTAACATGTATAATTAATGTTCTGCTTTTTGTACTTATGATATACATTTAGAAATGTGAGGTAGATATGGAGAAACTGAGTCTTCTGTAAGTGTCAATGTTAATGCTTACAGTGCTGTACTTCTGGGTACTGTTTTTTTTAAAAAAAAATGAATAGGCCTCACCTCAAAGAAAGCTCTTGAAAGCACACATCTTATTTGCATCCTGAAACAATCATTGAAAATGTTAGACTCAATTTTATGATGGCTTTACATCTTTTTTGCGCTGCTATTGCATCACTATTGTGAGACATTAGCAGTGCAAAAGAAGCACCATGTTCCAAAATAGGCCTCAGTTCATCAACATCAAGATACAGTTTGTTTAAAATATATATGTTTAGGATTGTGTAGGGGACGTAGAGAAGCAGAGGCTTCTGTAAATGTCAAAGTTGTTGAAAAACTGTTTGTTCTTGAACCTTTTCCCTTGTCTTTTCTAATTTTTAAATACATGTTTTAATATTTTTGGAAATGTTTGTTCTCTCTTTTACAGATTGAAAGTATGAAAAAATATTTTAAAAAGGTAACAAGATATAAGGTAAATGTTTTCTACTCTTTTTACCCGCAATGCACTGCTGATGATGGCACTGACCATGTCATGAATGATGTAATAAGAGGACATGACTTACTTCATTGGTAGGCCTTCACATGCATTATCTGCTCTGTATTCTTCAACAAGTGTAAAATTGATCTGTAACCCTGAGTAGGTCTCACCTTAAACAAACCTCAGGACAGATCACACCTTATCGTCATCCTGAATTAATAAATAGATCTATTAAACAGTATCTCTGGTTTACTCCCTATAGCTGTCTTTCTTTTAACATTACTCTCTGTTTACTTCCCTTATACTAACTCTTCTTTTTTTAAAAAAAATATTTTTTTGGTTCGCTTCAAGTTCGCGAACCGGGCAGCGAACGGGAAAGCGAACCAAAAGAAATAGAGCTTGCCAGAGTGATAAACATTCTAGCAATTTTATTTGAAAGGGGAGGTAGTTCTGAAAAGAACTTTTTTTTTTTGTTTTTGTTGTTTTATTTATTTATTTATTTTTCTGAACATTTTTTGATTTTTTTGTATTTTTAGAACAGTTTTATGTTTTTTTTGTGTTTTTTATGGAGGGGAAACAACAAAAAAACAGGCATTGAAAAGGGCTCAACAGGAGCAAAAAAAAAATTACTGCTTGGGTGGGTTAGGGCACTTATGGTTTTCGAACACCATATTGATCAAGTTCACACTCATGTTCCCATACGAGAGCATAGCACCACAATATATACAGGTAAACTTCATATGTTTAAAGTTTGGCTGAATGTTTGGCACAGTTTCCTGTGCCTCTCTTCCTGTCAAAGATATTGTTGACGTAGATCTGGCCACAGGAGTTGTCGGGGGATTATCTTGTAGGTCCCTTAACTCTGCCCGGCTGTAGTTTAAGGGATGCCACCTGGCCATATGGCGATGCATAGTATAGTTGCCCATACTATATTTTTTCTCTGTGCCTCTAGACAATCTGTATTTACAGATGAGGCAGGTGGCATATTTAGCATTGACCTTCTTGTCCCCTGGAGGGATGGAAAAAAACTGCCATATGAAACTTGTTTTCCTTTTAGAAACACGGGGCAACTCCTGTATAAATTCTGGTTCATCTCTATCCTCTTCTTCTTCTTCCTCCTCTTCCTCCTCTCTGTTGGAGATGAATTGACTTGGTGGTCCTCTCTTCTTATGAGGAGGTGGAGGTGGTGGTGGGGGTGCACCAGCTGCAGCAAGTATAGAAGCCATTGCTGAACTCCAGGAAAATGGTCTTTCTCTCACCAAGATGAAAGTCAGAGTGAGGAAAGAAGGAGGGGTTTACATGATTTGGGAAAAGCAAAAGTTCAGAACCAATGAAAAGTGTTATTTTTAGGTCACATGACCTAGTCATACATCATTTGGAAACCAAAAGTGAAATGAACCAATGAAAAGTTTGATAAACAAGTCACATGACCTGTTCCACTTACGTTACGCGGTGCGCGCCGCGTCCCGGATCGTTTCCGGTTCGCGGTCCGGAGCACTTCCGGGAGCGCTAACGCGGCGCGTCATTAGACGCATTACGCGACAACGTGATACGTCGCGCTTCCGCGACGCGTCACAGTTGCGCTAACGTAACGTTTACCGGTTCGCGGACTAGGTCGCGGCATCAAGATGAGCTAACGGAAAGCTTCCCGGTTCGCGAACTGGAAGCGAAGAAAAAAAATATTTAAAAAAAAATTATTAATAAACATCTAAAATATATTTTAAGATTTAAAGAAGAATACATTTTACAGTTACAGATGTTAGCTTTTAAAAAACCAATGAAATTCACAGAAAAAAACATAGGTTATAGACCATATATAGTTAGGAATTTGCATTTACAAAACCTTGAAAATTCACTGAAAAAACCATAGGTTATAGACCATATATAGTTAGGGATTTGCATTTACAAAACCTTATTTTACTCGCATAAAACCATTGAAATTCCATATATAGTTAGTTGCGCTAACTATATATCGCGCACCCGCAATCCACTGCTGATGATGTCACATATTACATCATTCATGACATGGTCAGTGACATCACTGATGACAACATCCAGTGACTGTATGTTTCTGTAAAGTGTAAATATGTCTTACATATTGAAGAATGAGTGGATGTATAAGTGTCTGGATGAAGGATTTAGTAGGTGCATGACTGACTGTATGAGTGAGTGATTAAATGTGTCTCACTGAGTGCATGGGTTAGTGACTAAACTGTCTTAATTTGTGCATTATTATGTCTGTTGTTCTGTAAACTGCTGCATGTGTTGATAAGTAGCTATATGAGTAACTATATGGGATATTCATTGGTTGCCCAAGTATTTGTATGGGAGACTGAGTGTGTGTGTGGGTGGCTGGGAGGTGTATGACTCTGTGCATAGATGTGTGAGCAGTTGATTCACTAGATGTATGGGTTCAAAAGTGCATGTGGAAACAGCTGTATGGGCGGTTGACTGTGTGCATGAGTGTATTGGTGAGTGAATGGATATCTCAGTGCTACATGTCAAAGTAAGTACATATGTAAAACACAGTACATGTGAGAGTTGACATATATTAATAACTGTGCATAAGAGCCAGTGAATGTGTGAGTGGCTGTATGGATCATTGTGAACTTGTATCAGGGATTGTATAAGAGAGTAAATATGTGTTAGTATATGTTTGAATAAGTAAAGTTTGTATAACTGTATAGTTGAGGAAATGGAGGTGTGATTGATTCTTTGCATGACTGACTAGGTGTGTGAGTAACTCCATGGATGAGTGACAGTCTGTGAGTGTCTGTTTACACTGATTGTATCTAAGGCTATATTAGAGTCTGAAGAGGTTCATCGTATTATCACATGAATGATATCATCAGTGATGTGATCAGTAATATCAAATGAGATGTCATCAGTGATGTCATTTGAGATGTCATCAGTGATGTCATTTGAGATGTCATCAGTGATGTCATCAGTGATGTCACTGACCATGTCATGAATGATGTAATATGTGACATCATCAGCAGTGGATTGCGGGTGCGCGATATATAGTTAGCGCAACTAACTATATATGGAATTTCAATGGTTTTATGCGAGTAAAATAAGGTTTTGTAAATGCAAATCCCTAACTATATATGGTCTATAACCTATGGTTTTTTCAGTGAATATATATATATATATATATATATATATATATATATATATATATATATATATATATATATATATATATATATATATATATTCACTGAAAAAACCATAGGTTTCACACCAGTTATAGTTAGCTGGAAATTTTACTGATATAAAACCATTGAAATTCCCACGTTATAGTTAGTCGGACTCACTATAACTTGCGCGTGCAATGCACTGCTGATGACGTCACATATTACATCACTCATGACATGGTCAGTGACATCACTCATGACATCACTGATGACACCATCCTTGTGACACAGTGACAGACCTCCTTTCACTGTAAAGTAACCTTTGAAACACATATTCAAAAATAGAAACTAACATTAACAAAAAAGTGGATATACCCATACCAGTTACAACAACCAATTCAGTAATTTCACCATCTATATACAAATTCACACATTCATCAACAGTTTTATGTATTCACTCATACATATACTCACTCAATCATATGTAGTCATACCCCTATTCATCCTGTTACACACCGACAGTCATCAAAAAGTTGCTCACACATATACTCACACATGCAAATAAACTAATAAACATCCATTTATTTGCATATACAACTATACACACATTAGCACATTACTTCTAAGGGAACTTACACATACTTACTCTCTTACACAATCACTTATAGAAACACATACTTATTTAAACAGGAACTCTTTCAATCTCTCACTCTCACATATACTTACTTATATACATCAATTCTCATATATACAAGATTAAAACATATGTAGTTACTCATAAAGACACTAGTGAGAGAGGCATTCACTCTCTAACACACACATATACACACTCATCCACCCATACAATTCTACACAAATGCTGTCTTCAAAACACATACAAACAGTGAGTCAGTCATTGATGCATCTATGTGCTAAGTAACAGCCCCACCAAACCATACAGACACTCATACTGATACTAAAAAAACATCTAATAACCCATATACACACACATGTAGCTACTCACCAACCCATGCAGCCACTTATACACAAAGTAAAACACTGATACATATATTTAAATATTTAAACATTACTCGCTAATATATGTATTCACTAAGATACACTTAATAAGCCAGTTAACCAATCATTTTTTTTTTAAAAAACATCCATTTAGACACTTATTTAAACATTTATTCTTCCATCGACCTTAACATATACATATATAAAATATATTTATTTTTCAGAAAGACACACATTCACTGGACGATGTCATCAGTGATGTCATGAGTGATGTCATCAGTGATGTCATGAGTGATGTCACTGACCATGTCATGAGTGATGTAATATGTGATGTCAAAAGCAGTGCATTGCACGCCAAGTTATAGTGAGTCCGACTAACTATAACGTGGGAATTTCAATGGTTTTATATCAGTAAAATTTCCAGCTAACTATAACTGGTGTGAAACCTATGGTTTTTTCAGTGAATTTCATAAGTTTTTTAAATGCTAATTCCTTTCTATATCGAGTTTCTAACCTTTTTTTTGTTTTTACAATTTGCTGTTTTTTTGTAAGTATTCATTTTTTTTTATATAATTTTTTTTTTTGCGCTGTGGGTGCGCGCTCAGGGAAGCTTTCAGCTAAGCTCTCCGGTAAGCTTTCCGGTGAGCTCACCTGAAAGCGCACCCAGAGCGCTACTGTCGTTCGTGAAAAAAAATATGAATGGAAAGTTAATAATAATGCAAAACATTTCGTACCATACAAATAAAATCAGTTTTTTTTTATAAGGAAAATGATTATGCATTTCTGTAAAAGTTTGATGACGTCACTTCGGCGCGCAACAAAAGTGACGCAACTCCAGTAATGTGTCCTTTCACATGGAAAAAGCACCATGTGAAAGGTCTGCTGTGAAGCAGGCACAAGATTTTGACGCAACAGCATCCTAAAAGTGACGCAGTGAAATCTCAAAGATTTCACTGCGTCGCTATTACAAAGCTTTTTGCGGGGGAACACCCCCTCTGCATGCATTATACCTGACGCAGATATAATGTGGCGCAGGATTTTAAAAAGTGACCCATCTACCTAGATGCGTCACTTTTTAAATATAGCGCAACGAGGCGCATTTTTTTACACCACTAGGCGCATTTTTTTACACCACTGGTACAATGCGTCACTTTTCTGTGCGCACTCCTTATGACATTCCAGATATGTCATATTTAATGTATGAGGAATCATGTCGCAAGGAGTTACAGATATGTCAGTATTTCTGACGTATCTGTAAACACAAAAGTAACGCATTGCTGGAGTGCGTCACAAAAGTGACGCAACTCCAGTAATGTGTCCTTTCACATGGAAAAAGCACCATGTGAAAGGTCTGCTGTGAAGCAGGCGCAAGATTTTGACGCAACAGCATCCTAAAAGTGACGCAGTGAAATCTCAAAGATTTCACTGCGTCGCTATTACAAAGCTTTTTGCGGGGGAGCACCCCCTCGGCATGCATTATACCTGACGCAGATATAATGTGGCGCAGGATTTTAAAAAGTGACCCATCTTCCTAGATGCGTCACTTTTTAAATATAGCGCAACGAGGCGCATTTTTTTACACCACTGGTGCGATGCGTCACTTTTCTGTGCGCACTCCTTATGACATTCCAAGTAACGCATTGCTGGAGTGCGTCACAAAAGTGACGCAACTCCAGTAATGTGTCCTTTCACATGGAAAAAGCACCATGTGAAAGGTCTGCTGTGAAGCAGGCGCAAGATTTTGACGCAACAGCATCCTAAAAGTGACGCAGTGAAATCTCAAAGATTTCACTGCGTCGTTATTACAAAGCTTTTTGCGGGGGAACACCCCCTCTGCATGCATTATACCTGACGCTATTTTTAAAAAGTGACGCATCTAGGTACATGGGTCACTTTTTAAAACTCTGCGCCACATTATATCTGCGTCAGGTATAATGTATGCAGAGGGGGCATTCCCCCGCAAAAAGCTTGGTAATAACGACGTACTGAAATCTATGAGATTTCTCTGCATCACTTTTAGGATGCTGTTGCGTCAAAATCTTGCGCCTGCCTCGCGTCACTTTTATGTTTACAGATATGTCAGAAATACTGACGTATCTGTAACTGCTTGCAACATGATTCGTCATACATTAATTATGACACATCTGGAATGTCATAAGGAGTGCGCACAGAAAAGTGACGCATCGCACCAGCAGTGTAAAAAAATGTGCCTCGTTGCACTATATTTAAAAAGTGACGCATCTAGATAGATGCGTCACTTTTTAAATATAGCGTAACAATGCGCATTTTTTTACACCGCTGGTGCGTCACAAAAATTGACGCACAGGCGGCGCAAAACTGGCAGCGCAAGGCCTTCATAAATATGGTCCTGGATTTTCCCCGTGCTTCGCTCCCCGGTGCGCGTACCATGCGCTTCCCCCGCGCAAAACGGAAAAAAAAAAAAAATTAATGCCCCGCAGGACCCTATTTTAGCCCCCACATCAAACCTAGGGGGTCAGAGGGGGTCTAATCTTCCCCCTTATGGTCATTTGCCCCTTTTTTTTTCAAACCCCTTGTGTCTCGATTTTACCGAGACACAAGATGGCGGCCGCTCCAGACTGTTTAGAATGTTTACAGACACCCAAGAGCCAATCAGCTTTCTGCGCGCAAGTCGCGTGTCGCGCCAGGAGCGCTCTCCGGTGCGCGCACCGGAGAGCGCCTATAGATATATATATATTTTTGAATCTAAATTACTCAAAACCCACTGGAGCACATATCTTGACACATAGCAAAGGCACATCGGGCTACCAGTCCCTACAATTTTGCCAAGTTTGATGGAAATCCATTCAGCCGTTCGAGCTAAAAGTGAAATCGACCGCCCTATGGAAATTAACATGGAGAAAACGCGTTTTGGGACCCCCCTTTTATCTCGGCCCCCGCTTGACGTATCCCCCCCAAACTTTCAAGGAAGAACCGGAGCTCGACGAGGCCATTTTCAGGAAATTTTCAGGCAGATTCGTCAACCGGTGCCAAAGTTATTCCAAATAGAATTTTGAGATTTAACATTGAAAAAAATCCTAACTATAACTACCTACTGGCGACCGCCAGTAGGTAATATATATATATATATATATATATATATATATATATATATATATATATATATATATATATTCACAGAAAAAACCATAGGTTATAGTGGATATATAGTTAGGAATTCGCATTTACAAAACCTTGAAAATTCAATGAAAAAACCATAGGTTATAGGCCATATATAGTTAGGAATTCGCATTTACAAAACCTTATTTTACTCGCATAAAACCATTGAAATTCCATATATAGTTAGAAGCGCTAACTATATATCGCGCACCCGCAATCCACTGCTGATGATGTCACATATTACATCATTCATGACATGGTCAGTGACATCACTGATGACATCACTGATGACATCTCAAATGACATCACTGATGACATCACTGATCACAACATCCAGTGATTGTATGTGTCTGTAAAGTTTAAATATGTTTCACATATTGAAGAATGAGTGGATGTATAAGTGTCTGGATGAAGAATTTAGTAGGTGCATGACTGACTGTATGAGTGAGTGATTAAATGTGTCTCACTGAGTGCATGGGTTAGTGACTAAACTGTCTTAATTTGTGCATCAGTATGTTTGTTGTTGTGTAAGCTGCTGCATGTGTTGATCAGTAGCTATAAGAGTGGCCATATGGGTTATTGATTGGTTGCCCAAGTATTTGAATGGGAGGCTGAGTGTGTGTGTGGGTGGCTGGGAGGTGCGTGACTCTTTGCATAGATGTGTAAGCAGTTGATTCACTAGGAGTATGAGTTCAAGAGTGCATGTGGAAACAGCTATATGGGCGGTTGACTGTGCATGGGTGTGTTGGTGAGTGAATGGATTTCTCATTGCTACATGTGCAAGTAAGTACGTATGTAAAACACAATACATGTGAGAGTTGAGATATATAAATAACTGAACATAAGAGCCAGTGAATGTGTGAGTGGCTGTATCGATCACTGTGAGCTTGTATCAGGGATTATATAAGAGAATAAATATGTGTTATTATATGTTTGAATAAGTAAGATGTGTATAACTTTATAGTTGAGGAAATGGAGGTGTGATTGATTCTTTGCATGACTGACTAGGTGTGTGAGTAACTCCATGGATGAGTGACAGTCTGTGAGTGTCTGTTTATACTGAGTGTATGTAAGGTTATATTAGAGTCTGAAGAGGTTCATTGTATTATCACATGAGTGATGTGATCAGTGATGACAAATGAGATGTCATCAGTGATGTCATTTGAGTTGTCATCAGTGATGTCATCAGTGATGTCATTTGAGATGTCATCAGTGATGTCATTTGAGTTGTCATCAGTGATGTCATTTGAGATGTCATCAGTGATGTCATCAGTGATGTCACTGACCATGTCATGAATGATGTAATATGTGACATCATCAGCAGTGGATTGCGGGTGCGCGATATATAGTTAGCGCTTCTAACTATATATGGAATTTCAATGGTTTTATGCGAGTAAAATAAGGTTTTGTAAATGCGAATTCCTAACTATATATGGCCTATAACCTATGGTTTTTTCATTGAATTTTCAAGGTTTTGTAAATGCAAATTCCTAACTATATATCCACTATAACCTATGGTTTTTTCTGTGAATTTCATTGGTTTTTTAATAGCAAATATGAAAAGCTTTAAAATGTCAAGTACGTGATAGATAAAAACATTTTCGTATTTATGCACGCTGATGTGCTTTGAACGCTGCACCCCCCCCCTCCCCTCTTTTGCCTTAGTAGTACTCTCTCTTTGCAGATACTGAAGGGTAGTTAACGCAGGCCTTTACCCCCGTTGTAATCCGTCGTGCCTCCTTGTCTCTCCATTTGATTGATTGTTGTCCAAGCATTTACTGTTTTAGAATTGGTTCTCTTTGGATCATTCTCTATTTACAAACAAGCACAAAGGCGCAATACTCTGTTTAGTCTTTGCAGATAGTGAAAAATCGTGTAAAAAACATAAAAGTAATCGAGCAAAATCAGTAGGCCACTAATTGGATCTCTTTTTGACCTCGCTAAAATAGAAATATTAGGAACAACCCTTCATGAGAAATACGAAAATAGTGAGATGAACTGAGCTCCACACCATGAGGGCTGCAAGACAGCTCGGCTCCATCACCCACCCCGCCCAAAATAACGACAAACCCTATGCAAATATTAAAAATGTAGACAACACACTAGCAAAGAAACAGGGTAAAACATTTTATTAAAAAACTATTTACATAACGTTGGTTTATAAGATGATGTCAGTAGTGGACCGATGTGTGAATAGAACGAAAACAGCACAAGGCTCCAAGATCCGGATGGCAAGCTCCTGGATGTTGGGTGCCATAGTTTAGAGTTCTGAATTTCAGCCTTTTTCAATGCCTGTGCTTTGTTGAATCAAAATGGCGGCTTGACACAAAGCTGACTCAAGCGTTGCTACTGATGCTATGCAGACCAAAACTGGTTTTCAGTTTGTACATTTTTCTAGATTTTTCAATCCAAGTTTGGTTGACTTTGTAGAACGATGGCTTCAGATTTTCAACATACGGTGTGGTGGCGCTGACTGGGAGGGGGCGCTTCGCTCCTGCCCCCTCCCCAAGTAAGATTTTCATACGTGAAAGTACGTTAATGGTTTTGGTCCCTGAGATGCTTCGATGTCACTACCATTCTCAAATAGCATAAGTTCTGGATGTTGGGTGCCATAGTTAAGAGTTCTGAGCAGTGCTTGTAACACTGTCTGAAGCTTATTTCCACCTACTGCAGCTTCACTATTCTCAAAGTAAGTGAGTGTCGTTTGTGGACCTGACTGCATTAGAAAACAATGTGATATGTTACCTTCCTAAACAGCTTGACGGAGGCCCCTGAGGGGCGGTGTGATGGCCATGGACTCGGAGAAGACGCTTGGCTCCGACACCCTCCCCAAGTCTTATAGCACTGGTGTAGCCTGAGATCGCCCCCGACATAGGCGGCCGGCTCCCGGGGTCCGGCGGAACTTTTTGCCTTTTGATGACTCTTCAATTCTGGACCTTGTCCCACAATCCGTTTGACCTGAAGACAAGCTGTAGTGGGGCGCCCCTTTATCGTTTTAGTTGCCATTCCGCCCGCTTTTGCTATACTGTGCCTCTTCCGCCATTCAGCTGTTTACCGCCCGCTCTTGCGACTACAGCGTCTCGCTCACCATGTAGTTGAGATGCGCCCGCTCTTGCGGTGCAGCGATAGGCGGCTGCCACAGGACTCTCAAAATGGCGGCCGGCTCTTCGGTTTTGGGCCTGGTCCACTAAAATGGCCCTGGGACACCTTGGAACTCGGACGCTTGTCTGCTAGGGCTTGGGTCCCATTCTCGAAAAGCGTCCCCTCAGCCGTGAAGATTCTACAAAAGTCTTGGGGGCCTCCGACTCCCGCAGGCTTCTGGTGGGGAGCGGCTGCCATGATTGCTCGTGGAATGGCCACGACGGAGCTACGAGATGGTAGTGGTCTCATGCTGACGCCAGCTTTAGTCTGAAACATCCAGAAACACTATAGACTACCAATTCGATCAGTTCCGGTAGCGCCCCAACATGAACCGGAAGAGAAGAACTTGCCCTCCCCTCTTTGACTGATGGTTCTTGTTGCCTGTCCCCTCTGTTGTCATTTAACAGAACTTTTTGGACTGCTGAAAGGGGTTGTGTTCTGAACGCTGGTTGGTGGAGACATTTAGACTATATTCTTGACCTACGTTGTCGCGTAATGCGTTTTATGACACGCCGCGTTAGCGCACCCGGAAGTGATCCGAGGCGCGGCGCGCAGCGCGTAACGTAAGCATAACAGGTCATGTGACTTGTTAATAAAACTTTTCATTGGTTCATTTTACTTTTCTTAATTTAATGATGAAAAGCTTGGTCATATGACCTAAAAATTACGCTTTTTATTATTTTCGAACAATATTTTTTTTTCATACATTTGTTTTAATATTCCAGGCTAATGTACTTTCCCGGAAAATTTACAACTGTCTTGCAAGTAAAATATATTCCTTTTTCGAGAAAAAGGGCGTTTCTTCCTTCCATGACGGAGCCGTTGAGTAAAAGAGATTCGGCCTGCTGTCTTAGTCGCCGATACGCCTGATTATCAGATTCTTATCGATCACTTTATGTTGCAGACATGAAAAACACAACTGCCCTTGACCATTTATCTTTACTGCGTTCCTACATATTATACCTTTTATCCGTCATGTAATTGGACTGCTTTATTTCACTTGCCTTTTACTGATTCGAAAACAGTCACTAAAAGTAAAAACTTTACAAATGTAAATACTACTACCGTGTTTTGTTTTAAAAACCTTTATTGTGAAAATGTCAGTATACAAATACGGGCCTATAACCACATGGGCCGGCCACGGAGCAAACTGAAATCGTATATGATGAGGAGACATTTACACTGTAGAAGAACGTAACGAGCGGGCCATTAGGTTGCAAGAACAAAGGTGTCTAACAGTTGCGGAATCGGTGGACATACATTTTGTAATTAAAATACGACAGGGCCACTTACAATAACATTTTCTAGATATACATTTGCGGGCAAGGAGTTACGAGTCCCATTTATACCGGCGCCATTTTGGGCGAGGCCGGGCAGGTCCAAGATATAGTCAAAATGTCTCCACCAACCATCGGCCAGACCAGAACCCCTTTCGGCCCTTTATGCTACAAGA
Source organism: Lissotriton vulgaris (assembly GCF_964263255.1). Lineage (NCBI taxonomy): Eukaryota > Metazoa > Chordata > Amphibia > Caudata > Salamandridae > Lissotriton > Lissotriton vulgaris. Next base: position 454,716,687 of record NC_141700.1, read on the forward strand.
TGGTGTCTTCCATTCAGAAAATATTGGTGGCAGCATTTTGAAAAGAAACAGAAACAGCCATTCTCCTAGTGAGTTTCACATTGTTACATTTAGGAAGAATGTTGAAGAGTAGTATGTGGAAAATCTGAAGCCATTTTTCTACAAACTCTCAATCAGACTTGGATGGAAAAAAAAACCTAAAGAATGTACAAACTGAAAACCAATTTTTGTCTATATAGCACCAACAGTAACGCTTGAGTCAGCTTTGTGTCAAGCCGCCATTTTCATTCAATCAATAGCGTCCCCCTGCACACATTCAGGGACCTGGTCGTGTCTTCAGATGAAACGCATTGTAGGAAAAGAAGCAGAAAGGAAAAGGAAAAAAGTTCCGCCGGACCTCGGGAGCCGGCCGCCTATGTCATGTGCCACCTTTGGCCACACCAGGGCAATAGTGAAGCTGCAGCAGGTGCAAATAAGCTTCAGACAGTCCTACAAGCACTGCTCAGAAATCTCAACTGAGGCACTCAACATCCAGGACTTGCCATTCGGATCTTGGCGCCTTGTGCTGGTTCCGACCTATTCACACATCGGTCCACTACTGACATCACCTCATAAGCCAACGGGGCACCCCACGCCGACTTTCGGCGCAGCATTGTAGGATGGCCACACCAGTGCAGCCACTTGCTGGACACCACCTCGGTGCCATCCGGATCTCGGCGCGTTCGAGTCACTGTGCCGGAAGAGTGACCGGAACTCAGCTGAACACGCCGTCTTTCGGCGCAGCATTGTAGGATGGCCACACCAGTATGGCAATTTGCTGGACACCACCTCGGCGCCATCCGGATCTCGGCACGTTCGAGTCACTGTACCGCAACAGTGACCGCAATTCAGCTGGACACGCCGTCTTTCGGCGCAGCATTGTAGGATGGCCACACCAGTGCGGCAACTTGCTGGACACAACCTCGGTGCCATCCGGATCTCGGCGCGTTCGAGTCACTGTACCGCAACAGTGACCGCAATTCAGCTGGACACGCCGTCTTTCGGCGCAGCATTGTAGGATGGCCACACCAGTGCGGCAATTTGCTGGACACCACCTCGGTACCATCCGGATCTCGGCCCGTTGTGCTGCCTTCGGCCTATTCGCACATCGGTCCGCTACTGACGCCGCCTCACGTGCCAACGGATTTTCTACGCTTTTTGTAGCCCTATGCCGCATAACAGGTCATGTGACTTGTTTATAAAACTTTTCATTGGTTCATTTTACTTTTGGTTTCCTAAAGATGGAAGGCTTGGTCATATGACCTAAAAATAACACTTTTCATTGGTTTAGAACATTTTTTTTTCCCAAACGATGAAAGCCCCACCTTGTTTCTGGATCATTCAGACTGAAGCTGGCGTCAGCATGAGAGCACCACCATCTCGTGGCTCCGTCGTGGTCATTCCGCGAGCAATCATGGCAGCCGCTCCCCACCGGAAGCCTGCGGGAGTCGGGGGCCCCCAAGACTTTTATACAATCTTCACGGCTGAGGGGACGCTTTTCGAGAATGGAGCCCAAGCCCTAGCAGGCAAGCGTCCGAGTTCCAAAGTGTCCCAGGGCCATTTCAGTGGACCAGGCCTAAAACCGAGGAGCTGTCCGCCATTTTAAGAGCCATGTGGCAGCCGCCTATCGCTGCACTGCAAGAGTGGGAGCAACTCAACAACATGGTGAGCGAGACGCTGTGGCCGCAAGAGCGAGCGCAACTCAGCTAGATGGCCGCCACCTGGGGAGGCCCGTTCACGCCGGCTCCCCCACGCCCCCCCCCCCGGGCCGCCGCACGCCAATTTTCGGAGCAGCATTGTAGGATACCAAAACCAGTGCGGCAGTTTACTGGACATCACCTGGGTGCCTGTCGTACATGTTGTGTCAGCCATGTGACACTGGACACAGACCGCTACTGACGAGGCCTCCCCCCGCACCACCCGGGACGCCCCACGCTGTTTTTCTGTGCTGCATTGTAGGATCCCTAAACCAGTGCGGCACCCAGGCAACATCACCTGGGTGCCGTCCAGAACTCTGCACGTTGTGCTGCCTTGGGACTATTCGCACAACAGACCGCTACTGACGAGGCCTCCCCCCGCCCCACCCGGGACGCCCCACGCCAATTTTCGGAGCAGCATTGTAGGATCCCTAAACCAGTGCGGCACCCAGGCGACATCACCTGGGTGCCGTCCAGAACTCTGCACGTTGTGCTGCCTTGGGACTATTCGCACAAAAGACAGCTTCTAACCATTGTTGCTTTTTGTGTTGAGAAATGTTTAAATGTTTTTAGTTTTTGTTCCGTTCGTTAAAGTTAGTAGTTAATAAAGTTTTATAACCTTACTTTGTTGGAGTGTTATCTATTTTTTTAAAAACGGGTGAATGGGGCCTTGAATTGGGTTATTGTCATGTGTGGGCTTTGGAAGTGTGCTGCTGCAGGATCGGACATTTCAAACTCAAATGCACGTTCTTTTTCTTACCTTTCCGAAGCATGGAGCGCAATAGCAGGCAGAGAAAGGGTGATGCACGTGTTGAACACTACCTGACCTGGCAAGTTGCTGGCAGTGCCCCCCCGCCCGCTCCTGAAAGAGGGCACACACACACCGCCGCCCGAGTACTTCACAAATCTTTAAAAGACCATGCGCTTGTTCATGAGGCTTAAATGGTTTATCACCTCTTCTAGAACCCCTGCATCGACCCTCTGACGTTTCATGGAAAAATTACCATGTAACACAATACCAAGCCCTGTCAGCTGAAACCCCAAGGAATCGTGGGGCATATTATCAGGGGGGTTTATCTCCGCTTTTTTGGCTTTAAAAGCCATGAAAGCGGAGATAAAATTAGTTAGTGACAGCTAAAAGGAGATAGCGACCATCTTGGGCCCCGCTTTGCATGTCAGTGATACTTATCACTAATGACATGCAAAGTGGCGTGCCAAGATGTTAGCGACTGGAAACAGTCCCTAACATCGCTACCTTCTATTACCAACTTTTGGAGATATTCGCGCTAAGCGCGAATATCTCCAAAATCTAACACCTGCCCTGAGCAGTTCTTAGCCATGTTATCCAATGGGAGGTGGATAACATGGCTAAGAGCATTAGGTCGATAATACATGAATATCGCTGACTTTTCAGAGATAATAGCAAGGTTTATCTGCGATAAAAATCGCCGATGTGCGGCGATAATTTTTGTCTCTAAACAAGTTAGAGACAAAAATTATCGCTAGTTGTTCGTAATATGCCCCCGGGTTTTTGCTTGCAGAAATCGGGAGGCGGGAGACTAGCACTGAAATCAGTACTCACACGCCTGAATCAGGAGGATTGGCATGTCTGAATTCTCTACAGCTGGGGCCATAAACTACATCCGCAGGGTTAGGTGATAGCCTGGGACCAGCCTGGCATCTAAAATGGCTGCCGTGCACGACAAAATTGTGGCATTCGAAAAAAGGCAAGATGGTGCAGCCGCTGGAAGAGATGTATCAACATATATCAGCCTCCTCAGCCACCCTCAGGAAACATAGGGGATTAGGATACGTCTCCCGCACCCCCTTATACCTAGTACTTTAATTAACGAAGCACAAAATGGCGAATTCCCGTTTCGCTACCAGTTTGCGGCCCAGTTCGCGGCCCGTGAAGCGCTTCTACCGTGAAAAATCATTTTTTTTTTATTTTCCCCACGGGACCCTTTAATAACCCCAACAACATTCCTAGGGGGTCAAGAGGGGGATACCTTGCCCCCTTTCATTAAATTCCCCCTTAGTTTTTCACCTTTTCTTCTCTCTCGATCCTACCGAGAGACAAGATGGCGGCCGCTCCGGACTGTCACGCAGCAAAAAAAAAAAAAAAGCTCACGCACAGCCGCTGGAAGAGATGTATCAACATATATCAGCCTCCTCAGCCACCCTCAGGAAACATAGGGGATTAGGATACGTCTCCCGCACCCACTTATAACTAGTAATTTAATTAACGAAGCACAAAATGGCGAATTCCCGTTTCGCTACCAGTTCGCGGCCGCGCTTCTACCGTGAAAAATCATTTTTTTTTTATTTTCCCCACGGGACCCTTTAATAACCCCAACAACATTCCTAGGGGGTCAAGAGGGGGATACCTTGCCCCCTTTCATTAAATTCCCCTTTCGTTTTCCACCTCTTCTTCTCTCTCGATCCTACCGAGAGACAAGATGGCGGCCGCTCCGGACTGTTTAGAATGTTGACAGACACCGGAGAGCCAATCAGCTTTCTGCGCGCAAAGTTCCGATAAGCGAAAAGTAAGCGGACCGGATCGCTGCCCAGAGCGCTGCCCAGAGCACATATATTGAGACCTAGCAAAGGCACATCGGGCTAACAGTCCCTACAATTTTGCCAAGTTTCGTGCAAATCCATTCAGCCGTTCGAGCTAAAAGTGAGTCCAACCGCCCTATGGAAAACTCAATGCAAAAAACGCGTTTTGGGACCCCCCATTTTTCTCAGCCCCCCCTTGACGAAACCCCACCAAATTTTCAGGGGCTGCTCAGAAACAAAATGTGCCATTTTCCTGAAAATTTCAGCCGATTCCGTCCACAAACGCCAAAGTTATTAGACATAGAATTTTCAAAAGTCCCATAGAGAAAAAATCCTAACTATATATACCTACTGGCGATAGCCAGTAGGTAATATATATATATATATATATATATATATATATATATATATATATATATATATATATATATATATATTACCTACTGGCGGTCGCCAGTAGGTATATATAGTTAGGATTTTTTTCCTATGGGATTTTTGAAAATTCTATGTCTAATAACTTTGGCGTTTGTAGACGGAATTGGCTGAAATTTTCAGGAAAATGGCACATTTTGTTTCTGAGCAGCCTTTGAAAATTGGGGTGGGGTTCGCCAAGGGGGGGCCGAGAAAAAAGGGGGGTCCCAAAACGCGTTTTTCCCATTCATTTTTCCATAGGGCGGTTGGCCTCACTTTTAGCTCGAACGGCTGAATGGATTTGCACGAAACTTGGCAAAATTGTAGGGACTGTTAGCCCGATGTGCCTTTGCTAGGTCTCAATATATGTGCTCCAGTGGATTTTGAGAAATTAACATTTAAAAAAAGATATATATCTGTAACAGCGCTCCGGGTAGCGCTCCGGTTCGTGTACTTTTCACGTAACGGAACTTTGCGATGCGAAGCTGATTGGCTCTCCGGTGTCTGTCAACATTCTAAACAGTCCGGAGCGGCCGCCATCTTGTCTCTCGGTAGGATCGAGAGACAAGAGGAGGCCAAAACAAAGGGGGAAATTACCATAAGGGGGCATAGTAGATCCTCGTTGACCCCCTAGGTTTTATGTGGAGGTTTTAAAAGGGCCCAGCAGTGGGGAGCGGCCGGTTCGCCAACCGGAAAGCGTTCTGGGCAGCGTACTATAAGAAAAAAAGAATGATAGACTTTTGAAATACTGTATGTTAATTGTTTGTTGTTTTTGTTGATTATTTTTTTATTTCTTTATTTTTTGCAAACATTTTTTTTATTGTGATTGTGTTTCATAATTTATTAAACTTTCTAACATTTCACTGTCAGAAATTTCATAATTCTCATTGAATATACTTTGTAGTCTTTGAGGGTGTAAAATGTCCTCATTTTTAAGGAGGTTATCTACTGCTTGCACACATTGCAGTAGTTCCTGGTCCCTAGTTTCATCCATAAATTCATTTTCATTTTGATCAATGATTTCTTGGCTGCTCTCTTGCAGTACAATTTTAAATTCAACTTTCTGTTCGCCTTCCATCTTGCCTGAAATTTGGATACATTTTTTTTATATTAGTAGAGATAGGGCACTGTTGGGATTAATTTTAGATAGGCAGTTTTTATCAGTGAATTTATCTTTTGGCAGTGTATAGTATCAGAGTGGAAGTAGGACTATAAAAAAGTGTATGTGATTTAACAAAGAGAAGCCTAACTCCATCCATAACTATAACAGAGAAGTCTATCTAAATCTATAACTACTACAGAGGGATAGTATATAACTATCAGAAAAAGTTTACCATATTAACTTATAGTGCACAATATACTTCAGTTTTAAAAATAACAACTTACCTTTACAAACAAGTTGAAGTGTTTAGTGATAATTCAAATGTAATGTACAACAAGAAGTAGCAGTCAAAATGGCTGTGTTTCCTTCTCTTCCTTTATATATATTCAGGTATATAACCAATCAAATGTCAGGTAATAAAAGTAGAAAATGAAAGTAACATTTTCATTGGTTGTCAATTCCAACACTTCAGATGTGTTTTGTGAAGTAATTTACCTCACGGTATTTAGAGAGGTCTACAGGCTAAATGGCTAAATGGAATTTCAATCAAATTTGTGAAAATGAAAGGGATAGTTATGTAGTATGAGCTAATCTATATTTGGTGAGAGTGTCTCCAGTCATTTTTCTGTGAATTACTTTCCCACCTTTTTTATTGGACCGCTTCCCGGTATGCGTCCCGGTCCGCGAACCAGCAGCGTTACGGGAGTCCACCATTTTGTGTTTCGGTCGAATCAAGATACAAGATGGAGGTCAAATAATGTTCAGAATGGGTAGAAGGGGGCACGGTAGATTTATCTTGACCCCCTAGGTTTTCTGAGGGTGGCTGAGGAGGACCATATGAGCGGGAAAAAAACATTTTTTTTTTAAATTTTGCGCGGTTAGCTTCCAGTTCGCGTACCGGGTAGCGCTCCGGGGAGCGTAGTTTGTTGAAAATTAGAGAAAAAAGTTAGAGAAAAATAATAAATGTGAGTGATCAGATGTAGGGTAGCTCTGAGAAGAGCTTTTGGGTTTATGGTACATTTAGGTACTTATAAGTAGGTACCAATGCACAGTCTTAAATTCAAAATGAAAATTCTGTTGCCCTCATCTGAGAAGTGAACTCCATCTCCTCTGTAGATATCTTGCATGTAGTAACTCAAGTTATTGTTGTACATGGAGCCCATTCCATGATCTCTCATGTAAGCTGAAACAGATTTGTTTACATGCTTCCTCGACTTCTCAATTTGTGGACAAAATTGGTTGGACCACCTCCATTTCTGTCTTTGGCATATATTGGAATATACCAAGGCAGTTTGAGGAAAAAGTGCCATTAATTGCTCAAAGGTGTCCTTTAAAAGCATTTCCAGACCTACCCCAGTCAAAGTGCCCAAATCATTACCTCCACAGTGCACAATTAACAGGTCAGGTTTTGGCAAATGCATAAAGGTTTTCACCAATGGTATCAATTGGTGACATTTTAATCCTCTTTGGCCCAACCACTTAATTTCCACATCTTGTAAATTGAGGTTAGGTAAATTTCTGTTCTCAGCATACCTTTGAGCCCAGTAGATGTAACTATGTCCAACAATCCAGACATTAAACATGGTGGGAGAAGGTTGTGCTGCAGTCAGATGAAGTGTGGTAATGAAAGGGCAGTTGAAACAGTAGGAGTTTGTAAAGAAAAAAAACTGTGGATTTCCAGTGCTAATGATTCATTCATTAGCAGTGATTGGTGCATTTCCATTTCTGAAAATAGAAAGTTAGGGTGCATGGATGTGTTCTTTGAAAGATGTAATTTGAATGGTCAAGAAAAAATCATTTAATGAAAGATTGCACTGGATACGCAGGTGCACTGAGAGTTCAGAGTTCAATTGAAACATTGTTGTGTGAACTTGCAAACATGAGAGGTCTTTCAGGAGGTGGTTGCTAAGCAAAAAAGGCAGAGAGGGCAGAGGGGGGAAGGGTTTTGATTTGAAAAAAGTGAGGGAAGAGTTATGATTGGCTAATATGAGAGATATGTGTAATGAATATCAGCATTTCTGTGCTTTCTATAGCTGCAGCCTCTGGAGTGCATCCTCTTTGTTCTGCTGAAGACAATTTTGTGTATTTTTGAGACTGTTTTGAAACTCAAAAAGTATTTGCTAAGGTGAGAAAAGATGTATTTAATTTAGATAGAGAATAGTATGATTTAAGGAGAAAATGATGAAGAAAGCTGTGTTTTTAAAATGTGGCTTTGTCTCAAGTGATATACAAATAGATTTTGTTTTTTTGAGAAATTGTAATTGCATATTCTGTGTAAAAATCTGGCATGCAGTAACACAAGTTATTGTTGTACATGGAGCCCATTCCATGGTCTCTCATGTAAGCTGAAACAGATATGTTGTGTTTAAAAACGATTTTTGAAAACAATTACATTTCTGGATATGTTCTGCTAGAGCTTCATAGGTTGTTTGGGCCATATTTATAAGGCATTTGAGTGTCTCTGATGTTATTGTTCCCATTTTAATTGAAGAGCTTTCTTCATGGGGCTAGTTTCTTGTAAATACGCTCCCACCTGTGCTTGGTAAATTTAGATTTTGATTATGGGAGTTACATAGCCATGTTAAAAATGTCCCAAAAATGGTGCAAGGGCATTCAAAAAAACGCTTTCATGTGTTTTAAGGACTTTTTTAGTTATTTCCTCTTGAATGTAGGTATACAATTGATTTATATGCTGTGTTTAAAAACGATTTTTTGAAATCAATTACATTTCTGGATATGTACTGCTAGAGCTTCATAGGTTGTTTGGGCCATATTTATAAGACATTTGAGTGTCTATGATGTTATTTTTCCCTTTTTAAATGGAAAGCGTTCTTCATGGGGCAAGTTTCTTGTAAATACGCTCCCACCTGTGCTTGGCAAATTTAGATTTTGATTATGGGAGTTACTTAGCCATGTTAAAAATGACCCAAAAATGGTGCAAGGGCAATCAAAAAAACGCTTTTATGTGTCTTAAGGACGTTTTTAGTTATTTCCTCTTGAATGTAGGTATACAATTGATTTATATGTTGTGTTTAAAAACGATTTTTTGAAATCAATTACATTTCTGGATATGTACTGCTAGAGATTCATAGGTTGTTTGGGCCATATTTATAAGGCATTTGAGTGTCTATGATGTTATTTTTCCCTTTTTAAATGGAAAGCGTTCTTCATGGGGCAAGTTTCTTGTAAATACGCTCTCACCTGTGCTTGGCAAATTTAGATTTTGATTATGGGAGTTACATAGCCATGTTAAAAATGTCCCAAAAATGGTGCAAGGGCATTCAAAAAAACGCTTTCATGTGTCTTAAGGACATTTTCAGTCATTTCCGACTGAATGTAGGTATACAATTGATTTATATGTTGTGTTCAAAAACGTTTTTTAAATCAATTACATTTCTGGATATGTACTGCTAGAGCTTCATAGGTTGTTTGGAGCATATTTAAAAGGCATTTGAGTGTCTATGATGTTATTTTTCCCATTTAAATTGAAGAGCTTTCTCCATGGGGCAAGTTTCTTGTAAATATGCTCCCACCTGTGCTTGGCAAATTTAGATTTTGATTATGGGAGTTACATAGCCATGTTAAAAATGACCCAAAAATGGTGCAAGGGCAATCAAAAAAACGCTTTCATGTGTCTTAAGGACATTTTAAGTCAATGAGGAAACACAGGTGATGTAATTCTGAAATGAGGAAAAGAAACTCCACATTTTTCAATTACATCACTAGTGTTTCCTAAGTTTATGAATGACATTGTGCAGATGAAGTTTAGGTCTGACCACAGATTCAAAAGAGGTCTGCCCTTTGTTCAAGAGTGAAGTGGACATGACTTACTTCATTGGTAGGCCTTCACATGTATTATTTCCTTTGTTTTCTTCAACAAGCGAAAATCTCATCTGCAACCGTGTGTTGGCCTCACCTCAAACAAACAAAACAGGTGATGGACCGAATGTGGAAAAATGTCACACATTCACCCCAGTCCAAAGATCTGGGCCCAAACAAACCTCTAGATAGGCCACACCTTATCGTCATCCTGAATCAATCATTTAAAATGTTAGGGAGAGATTTATGATAGGTGTATGCCTGTTTTGTACCACTGTGTGTCACTTTTGTGACGCAATGGTGGTGCAAAAGATTTGCTATGTTAAATAATAAGTAGGGTGTTAAGTTTTTGATGACTGTTATTCATTTACTGTTTGGTAATAGTGGTTAATAACATTTTTTATTATATTTTTCCACAGATTCAACTGCAGATCATTTCAAAATTTGAAAAATGCCAACCAAGAATCGAATTAGAAAGGCTAGAAAACGTCAAAGACAGCAGGATCATCTAATATTGCAGCAGTCCTCTCCCAAAAAAACTTGTGAAATCACCAAGAAAGCTCCGGGTAAGAGCACAAAATCATTCATAAGAAATATTTGTAGTAAAAAAAGTATTTCAACAAAAAATGTTTCAGTCCGGAAAAAGAGAAGCAATTTAAATGGAAAGGAACGGCCAATCAAAGATTTTACTGCTAGAGCAAGAGATAACTCTGTGCATGATAGTAGAAGGAAACAACAGTTTAGGGACATTCGAAAACGAATGTTCCGCAATAGGATAATAGTTAATTTATTAAAAAATATTAAGAAAGGCCAACAGAAAGTGGCATTTTATAAGAAAAAGAAAAATGCAGAGAAGATTATTGATCATGCTTTCGAAATTAAGCGAAAGTTGTTTATTTTGGTAATCAATAGAATTAGGACACTAAACAAGGTAATTTCTGATTTCAAATCAAATAGTAGATGGAAGAGAGTAGTTAATCGTAGTAACTTTTGTGAAGTTTTTTCCGGAGAATGGATGCATAGTTCAAGTTGTGAGGCATTTTTTAATGAGGAGAGTTATTTTCAGGATAATGATTTGGTGTTTGCAGTTGACACCAGTGGTCGAGCTTATGAAGTGAAGGATGGTTGTCCAGTTGAAAAAGAAAAACTTGTGACAACAGAGATAGAAGAGGTGTTAGGTAGTGAGGTTTTAGAAAGACGTCCTAAAGGTCCTGTGTACATTTGGAAGTGTAGTTCTATTTGCAGTGTGCGACAGGATTCCATCAATTTGCTTTGTGATTTTGTACGGACATTTATTAGAAAAGTTTGAAGCAGAAAATGAAGTTGTTGCAAGAATTAGATCCTTGCAGAGTGAGACAAATGACAGGTTTGCGTGGTCATTCACTGGCTTGTCTTTCCAGGAGAGTATGCCAGAGTGTTTTTCATCATTTCAGGATGCTAGCAGTGCATCATAATAAAGTGAGGAAATTAGTGAGAATGTTGTATCATGCTAAGAGTCCAGCAATTATGCTTAAACAATTATGTGCTGCTCTTTTGCATGGTTCTGAAATAGTTGTCAAGAATATTTGTGAAGAAATTGAGTTTTGTTACTTTGGAAGTAAAGATGAGAATGTTCAAATTGACCCAGAAGTAGAGGGTAATGTTGAAGATAATGTACAGGTTTCCAGTACAGATAATTTTCAGAAGGAAATTGCCACGTTTCAGATGAAATCAAGTGAGAGGCCTAATTTCACTTGTGTGTGTTGTCGACGCACTTATTACAAGAATCAGATTAAGTTAGTGGATTTATATGCAAAAAGTGAAAGGGAAAATAATAGTGAATGGAAAGATTTTGCCACATACTTGATGGTAGAAAATTATTTTGATTTGGGATCGGATCAACGTGTGTGTACTTATTGTTGTAACAAATTAAACCAAAACCAGATGCCTGCTAGGGCGGTTCATAATAATCTGGAATTGGTTGAGATTCCTTCTGAATTGAAGGATTTAAATACTTATGAATCTATTTTGATTCAAAGTATCCATCCCTTTCAGGCTATTGTAAGAATGGAGCCAAAGACAGGGAAGTTGCCTCCATCAGATTTACAGAGAGGATTAAAGGGAAGAGTTGTTTATTTGCCTCTAGATTTGAACAAAAACATAAACACAATTGGAGTAGAAAAAGTGGAAGAGGAACCTCTGGTTATCTTGGTTAATGGGGTTCCGACAAAGAATAAGAAAATATGGCAAGATTTAGTGGATGTTAGGAAAGTCAAAAAGGCAACATTGTATTTGAAGAAAAATAATAAGTACTATAAGAATGTATATGTTGCAGAAGAGGAAGTAAGTGATGAAGAGGATAGCGACTTTGTATGCTGGCCAAATTGAGAAAGTAGAGGCCTCTAAAAGTGAAGAAATATATGAACATTATAGTGTTCATCCTTTGCATTCCAAGGAAGTCATGGGGAATGCTATTGAGTTGTTTCAAATGAAACAAGCCAAAGGGAGTCCCATTAGTGTTTGGGAGGAAAGTTTGGAAGCTCCGTGTTTCCCACAGTTATTTCCAACAGGTCAAGGAGGAAGATATGATGAGCGACCTCATCAAATTCCTGCGTCTGAATACCGGACTTTACGATTGTATGCAGAAGTTCCTAGGTTTCGTCAATGCATTCCCTATTTGTTTCATCTCCTGTTTGAAAGCGATCTGTCTGGACTGTCATATGCAGTGAACCACATCTTAAAAAGTGGTATACAGATGCGAAACATCTCGGCAAGTGACTTTATGCATAAAGTCAATGTCCAAGACAGTATTTTGGATTCTCACCTAATTAATCTCATGGCGTGTCAGCGTGGTACTAATGAGTACTGGTACCGTCGTCATGGTGATTTAAAATGTATGCTGAGGAACTTAGGAACTCCAACATGGTTCCTCACTCTGAGCTGTGCCGAGTATGGCTGGGAAGACTTACTTGAATTTCTACGAGAGGCAAATGGAAACATTGAAAATATTGAATTCAAGACACCTGGAGAACTGTGTTCTTTGGATCCAGTGAATGTATGCAGGTACTTCAATCATAGATTTGAAGCTATGATGTCTTTCATCACAAATAAGAAGAACCCACCTCTTGGAGAGGTGTTGGATTTCTTCTGGAGAAAGGAGTACCACGCAAGAGGTGCTCCTCATATACATATGTTGCTGTGGATCAAGGATGCACCTAAATTTGGAACAGATCCGGATGACTTAGTGATGAATTTCATAGAACAGTATTCTACGTGTGCTGTTACAAACGCAATGGAGAAGAAAAGCCTAAGAGAACAAGTTCTACATTTCCAAAGCCATCGTTGTGGAAAGTACTGTCGTCGTAAATTCAGAAACAAGGACAAGTTCTACACCAAATGTCGTTTCAACTTTCCACGACCGGTGATTTCTAAAGGAAGAGTGAACAGTTTGATGTCTTCTCTGCGACATAATGTGACGAGGAAATCACCCAAAAATACATACAATTTGAAAAGGAACGAAGAGTCCAAGTACATCAACTACTACAACCCAGTGATTTTGTCCATGTGGAATGCTAACATGGATATACAGTTTGTGGCTGACAACTGTATGGCTGTGGCTCGGTATGTGACATCTTACATCACCAAAAAAGAAAAGACAGAATTGAAGGATATGTGGGAGGATATTTCCCATGAAAAAAGCCTCAGCAAGAAGTTGTTCAGTTTCAGTTTGAAGATGTTGTCGCATCGAGAAATCGGAGCTTACGAATGTTCTGACCGGTTGTCTTCAGCAAGTCTCTATGCCAAATCCAGGAGTATCGTTTGGGCGAGTCTTGGTCTTGCTGCAACGCGAAATCGAGTTCTAAAACCTGTCCAGGAAATTGAGTATTTGGCGGAAAAGGAGCCAAACAGTACCGACATTTTGAAGACCAACATGTTGGATACATATTATCCAAATCAAAGCAGTCACCTTGAGAATGTTTGTCTATATGAGGTTCTACAAAATTACATATTCAAGAGGAACATCAAAGAAGATATTGAGAAAGGAGTGTATGCTGTAATTGGAAGTGAGGGATGTCTGGTCAAGCAAAGAAAATGCCAATTAGTAAACCATCGAAAATTGAGTGGCGAATCTCCAGAAAAAAAGGAGTTTTTCTATTTAGCACTTTTGCAACTTTTCAAGCCTTGGCGTGCAGAAGAGGAACTGCTTGGAGATTTCCTCTGTTACGAAGACTCTTTCACTGCCGCTAAGGAGACCATAGAATGTCCTGCTTTTCCCAAATATCAAGAAATGTTGACTTTGGAAATTGAGCAGGAAGCAACGATTGCAGCCGAGATTGCCAGAGACAGTTCTCAGGACAGTCAGAGTTCTGTTTCATTGAGTCAGGATCCATTAGGAGGACCTATTATCGAAAATGAAGCTGCCACTGCTATGAATGAAGTGGAAAGAGCCATGGCACATGCTCAGGAGGATGCGGTTAACTTAGAAGACTTGGAAAAACAACTCAATGTTGAGCAGAGGAAAATATATGACGAAGTTACCAAGCAAATTGATCATGGATTAAGTCATGAGAAGAAAGAGTGCTCATGTACGTCGTTGAAGCCTGTCCGACTGTACGTGAGTGGAGAAGCGGGAACTGGAAAAAGTTTCCTTATTAAAGCAATTTCTTGTTATTTGCAGGAAAGGACTGAGTCATCGCTGTCTTGTGTTGTTACCGCTCCTACTGGACTGGCAGCACATAACATTAAGGTATTACTTTGCATCGTCTACTGATGCTGCCAGTGGAGCATGACAACAAATTACAATACCACAAGTTATCTGGGGATGCTTGTTGTGAAGTTTCAAGAGTCTTGAGGAAAATGAAACTTCTTATCATTGATGAAGTAAGCATGGTTTCCAATGTCATGCTTGCCTTTGTGCATTTGAGAATGCAAGAAGTTCTTAAAACTGAGTATGATGTGTTATTTGGTGGCAAACACATCATTGTTTTCGGAGATCTTCTGCAGCTGACACCAGTAAAAGGACAACCTGTGTTCAAAATACTCACGCATGAAGATACCAGGAAGTGCCTAGGGAGCATTGGCAACGTCAATATATGGTTAAACTTCAATTATGCTGAACTGCATGAAAATATGCGTCAGGCAAAGGATGAAGATTACAAGAATATTCTACAAGATATTAGAATTGGAAAAGTGACCGAGCATGGGAAAGAAGCTTTAAATGCACGATTACTGTCAAATTTATATCCAGAACAAGACGTTGTGCCTGAGAATATTTTTCAGAAAATTACTGAGAAGAAATCCGGAATATGTTTGATGCCAACTCTTGCAGAATGTGCCATCTTCAACAACAAAATGTTGAATTTAGAAAAGCAAGAGATTGTGAAACTTGAAGCTATTGACAGAATAGAGCATATGGGATCAACAATTATTTTGTCTGAGAATTTGAAATCAAAATTGGATTCATTAGAGAAGACTATATCTAAAACAGCGGGTTTTGAAAAGACTTTGAATGTGTGTTTAAATTGCCGAATCATTTTGAGAAGGAATTTACATGTTGAAAGAGGTCTGGTAAATGGATCAATGGGTAATGTTGTTGATTTTGAGAAATACAGAAGTAGAGATGGTATTGAATTTTTAAAAATTAAATTTGATGGCATTGAGGAAGTACAGCTAATTGGTTGTTGTTCTGCTAGGTTTTTGCTTGTTAAAGACTTATATGTTCGCCGTAAACAGTTTCCTGTTTGCTTGGCATATGCGGTGACAATCCATAAATCGCAAGGTTTAAGTGTAGATAGTGCATTGATGAATATTGGAAGTTCTGTGTTCAAGGAAGGTATGGCATATGTGGCTTTGTCACGAGTTAGATCTTTATCGGGATTGTACTTGATTGACTGTGATGTGACGAACATTTGTGCGGATCTAGATTGTGTTAAGGAATACAATAGGTTAAGAAAAGAGTATGCGCCACATTTGCCTCAATATCCTTTGTTTGAGAAACGTGTGGTAGGCCGGAAACGAAGAAATATCAGTAATAGTAGGGAGGTTGTAGCAAAAAGCCCAAAAGTCGATGAACCGAAAATTGTAAGCAGAAAGAAAATGGATTCTGTTGAAGATGTTGTCGGTTTTCAATTTGAAAACAGTTCTGGTGTCAACTGCTATGCTAATGTAGTGGTTAATGTTCTCTTTTCACTAGAGACTTTAAAAGAACAGATTGTGAACAATTCGGAACAAAGTTTATGCTGTTTGTTGAATTCTGTGTTAGAGAAATGTAGTGCTGATAGAACGAGAGTAGAAAGTGTGTCTGAAGTTCGTTATGTATTAGACGAATGTTCAGGTCAAACAGACTTCTCTGAAAATATTTAGCAGGATTGTCAGGAGTTTTTAACGTATATGCTTGATGTATTGCAAGATGAGGGTGTAGATGTAGATCACCTGTTTGGGCTTTCTTATCAATGGCAGCATGACTGCGAGAACTGTATGGTATCAAGTACGACTAGTGTAGACTCAGAAAGATTTATATATTTAACTTTGCCAGACAGTAAATCAGTCTCCTTTAATAAGCTAGTAAAAGCAGCTGATCACAACATGGAGTGTAGCCAATGTAAATCTGAAATGATGTCAACATTATTTATACGAAGATATGTCATTTTAATGATCCAACGATGTAGGCCTGATGGATCAAAATTGACAACTTTAATAAAAAATGTTGTTGCTTCGCAGTTGTCAATATCAGGAAGGACTTTTGTAACTGCAGCAATTATCTATCACGATGGTCCTTCAACAACATCAGGACATTACACAGCTTATTTAAAGTCTAGAAATGGCTGGTCATTCTGCAAAGATTCTGTTGTAACTTTCAAAAAAAAATTGCCGTTTGACCTTAAAAATTCTTACCTGGTGTTTTTAAAACCAACATTTTAAGGAAAGAATCTCGGGATTTGCTCAGAGGAATTGCAAAAGGTTCATGAAGTAGAGGGAATGTAAGTCTGCAATGCTGTCTAGATTATTGGTCCTAAACTTTTAATTATAATGTCATTTTAAAAATCCAACTATATAAACCTGATGCAAGTAAGTCTGCTTCATAGTAAGCAGTATCAGTGTCATAGGAAAAGTAGAACATGAGTGAGCAAGAAGGGTAAGATATTAGTAGTCCAGGATTGTGAAAGTAATCTTAAATGTTTTCTTTCTGAAAGTTGCGAAAATAGAAAATGACGGGATTTGATTACAAGAATTACAAGAGTTGTAAATCGCTCCAACATGATTTGGCCATGTGGAAACATGTGGTAGAATGTGAGAAGTCTTTTATTGTATGTAACATATTTTTCAAAACGATGGAGGTTTTCTTTCAGAAAGTGGCGGGCTGAAAATATTAATAGCACAACAGAGTGTACGCTGTTCATAGGACATCCTTCGACGTTATGGAAAGTAAGTTAATTTTAAGGAGTTTTGAATTCAGATTTCTTATGTTGTATGGGTTTTTTAAACACAATCATTTTGATTGTGTTTTTTTCCCCGCTGTTACATGATAAATACCTTCAAGTCACTGATTTAAGTGAAATTTGATACATTCTGAGAACAGCAAAAATAAACCATTTAACATGTAAAATTAATGTTCTACTTTTTGTACTTATGATATACATTTAGAAATGTGAGGTAGATATGGAGAAACTGAGGCTTCTGTAAGTGTCAAAGTTAATGCTTACAGTGCTGCACTTCTGGGTACTGTTTTTTTTTAAAACTGAATAGGCCTCACCTCAAACAAACCTCT
Organism: Lissotriton vulgaris; assembly: GCF_964263255.1. Classification (NCBI taxonomy): domain Eukaryota; kingdom Metazoa; phylum Chordata; class Amphibia; order Caudata; family Salamandridae; genus Lissotriton; species Lissotriton vulgaris. Next base: position 454,734,040 of record NC_141700.1, read on the forward strand.
TGAAAGGACACATCTTATTTGCATCCTGAAACAATCATTTAAAATGTTAGACACAATTTTATGATGGCTTTACATCTCTTTTGCACTGCTATTGCATCACTATTGTGAGACATCAGCAGTGCAAAAGATGCACCATGTTCCAAAATAGGCCTCACTTCATCAGCATCAAGATACTGTTTGTTTAATATATATATCTTTAGGATTGTGTAGGGGACGTAGAGAAGTAGAGGCTTCTGTAAATGTCAAAGTTGTTGAAAAACTGTTTGTTCTTGAACCTTTTCCCTTGTCTTTTCTAATTTTTAAATACATGTTTTAATATTTTTGAAATGTTTGTTCTCTCTTTCACAGATTGAAAGTATGAAAAAAGAATTGAAAAAGTTAACAAGAATTATAAGGTAAATGTTTTCTACTCTTTTCGTTAAATTTCAATCACATTCACCTACTTTAGGGCTTCAGACTATAGAGCTTTAAACAAAGATTATTTAAATGTGCAAATTTGGAGCTGTGCCCGTGGGTTTTGGTTCAATACACAAGTGCATTGACCTAAAATGCGTGTGCACATTACCAAATCGCCGTCTGTTTCCTCAGGCGTACTCCTCCCACACCTTTGAAGTGAAGTTTAGCTTCACTATAAACGCCCCGGCTGCTTTACCTTCTCACTCTACTGTCCTCGCTTCGTCCCCTCTCCTGTCTGCCGTGTGCATTTCTCCTCTCCCCTCCCCCCTCACAGTAATGTCACTCACACACGCAACGCCATTCACACACGCAACACCATTCACACACGCAACGCCACTCACACACACAACGCCACTCACACACACAACGTCACTCACACACACTATGCCATTCACACACGCAATTCATCCACGCAATGCCACTAATGCACGCAATACCACTCATCCACGCAACACCAATAATCCACACAACGCCAATTATCCACGCAATGCCTCTCATCCACACAACGCCACTCATCCATTTGCAAAACCAAACGAACAAACTCTTCTATTGTGAAACCTATTGCATTTTCAATGCTTGATTCTTTCACTTCCTTATGTATTTTGTTTTCCACAATTATATCCTCTTCCTTCTTTTCTTAGGTAAATAAATCTATTAAACACCATTTCTGGTTTAGTCCCTATAGCTGTCTTTCTTTTTACATCACTCTCTGTTTTCTTCTCTTGTACTTACTCCTTTTTAAAAAAAAAAAAAAAATTGGGGTTAGCTCCCGGTTCGCGAACCGGTTCGCGAACCGGAAAGCGAACTAAAAAAAACAGCTTGCCAGAGTGTTACACTTTCTAGCAATTTTTGTAAAAAGGGGAGGTAGTTCTGAAAAGAACTTTTTTTTTTTTTTTGTTTTATATTTTTTTTTCTTTTTTGAACATTATTTGTTTTTTTTGTATTTTTTTAACACTTTTTTGTTTTTTTTGTTTTTTTTTCAAAGGGAAAGAACAGAAAGAGGCATTGAAAACGGGTCAACAGGAGCAAAAAAAAAATTAAAACTTCTTGCGTTTGGAGCATTGGTGCTTCTCGAAAGCCAGATTAATTAATTTCACACTCATGTTTGCGCATGAAATTAAGGTGCCACAATATAAGCATGTCAGCTTCAGATGGACAAAATTTTTTTGTATATTTGGCACAGTTTCGTTTGCCTCTGCCACTGAGAGAGAGATATCATTAGATGTTCTGGCCACCGAAGTTGGGGGGTTCTGTTGTAGTTCACGCATCTCTGCACGACTATAGTTGATTGGATGCCACCTCTGCATATGTCGGTGCATCGTGTAATTTCCAAAGCTGTATTTTTTATTATTTCCCCTGGATAACTTATCTTGGCAGATAAGGCACGTAGCATGGCGTGCATTGACTTTTTTCTCTCCTGGTGGAATGGAGAAAAATTGCCAGATAAAGCTTTCTTTGCGATGAGATACCCGGGGTAACTCTTGGACAAATCGTGGTCCCTCTTCTTCCTCTCCGTCTTCTTGTTCCTCTTCCTCCTCTGTGTTTCCAATAAACTGTGCAGGTGGTCCTCTGTTCCTATGAGGAGATGGTGGTGGTGGTGGTGGGGGTGCAGAAGCTGAAGCTACCATTGAAGCCATTTTTTAATTAGAGCAAATGATCAGGTCTTCCTTTCTCAAAGTTGAAAGTCAGAGTGAGAAAAAAGGTGGGGGCATTCATCATTTGGGAAAAAAAATAGTTCTAAACCAATGAAAAGTGTTATTTTTAGGTCACATTACCTAGTCTTACATCATTAGGAAACCAAAAGTGAAATGAACCAATGAAAACTTTAATAAACAAGTCACAGGACCTGTTCCGCTTACGTTACGCGGAGCGCGCCGCGCCTCGAATCGCTTCCGGTTCGCGTTCCGGAGCACTTCCGGGAGCGCTAATGCGGCGCTTCATAAGACGCATTACGCGACAACGTGATATGTCGCGTTTCCGCGACGCGTCACGATGTTGATTTCTGATGCGGTAGTTGCGTGAACGGAACGTTTACCGGTTAGCGGACCGGGTCGCGGCATCAATTTGAGCTAACGGAAAGCTTCCCGGTTCGCGAACCAGGAGCGATCCCCAAAAATATTTTTTTTAAAAATAATCATAAACATATAAAATATAATTTGGGATATAAAGAAAAAGACATTTTACAGCTACAGATATTAGCTTTTAAAAAACCATTGAAATTCAATGAAAAAACCATAGGTTATAGACCATATATAGTTAGGAATTAGCATTTACAAAACCATATTTTACTCACACAAAACCATTGAAATTTCATATATAGTTAGTTGCCCTCACTATATATCGCGCACCCTCAATCCACTGCTGATGATGTCACATATTACATCATTCATGACATGCTCAGTGACATCACTGATGACATCACTGATGACATCTCAAATGACATCACTGATGACATCACTGATGACAACATCCAGTGACTGTGTGTTTCTGTAAAGTTAAAATATGTCTTACATATTGAAGAATGAGTGGATGTATAAGTGTCTGGATGAAGGATTCAGTAGGTGCATGACTGACTGTATGAGTGAGTGATTAAATGTGTCTCACTGAGGGCATGAGTTAGTGACTAAACTGTCTTAATTTGTACATCATTATGTCTGTTGTTCTGTAAACTGCTGCATGTGTTGATCAGGAGCTATTTGAGTAACTATATGGGTTATTGATTGGTTGCCCAAGTATTTGTATGGGAGACTGGATGTGTGTGTGGGTGGCTGGGAGGTGTATGACTCTGTGCATAGATGTGTGAGCAGTTGATTCACTAGATGTGTGGGTTCAAAAGTGCATGTGGAAACAGCTGTATGGGCGGTTGACTGTGTGCATGAGTGTATTGGTGAGTGAATGGATATCTCAGTGCTACATGTCAAAGTAAGTACATATGTAAAACACAGTACATGTGAGAGTTGACATATATAAATAACTGTGCATAATGTATATATCATTGTGAGCTTGTATCAGGGATTGTATAAGAGAGTAAATATGTGTTAGTATATGTTTGAATAAGTAAGGTGTGTATAACTGTATAGTTAAGGAAATGGAGGTGTGATTGATTCTTTGCATGATTGACTAGGTGTGTGAGTAACTCCATGGATGAGTGACAGTCTGTGAGTGTCTGTTTACACTGAGTGTATCTAAGGTTATATTAGAGTCTGAAGAGGTTCATCGTATTATCACATGAATGATGTCATCAGTGATGTGATCAGTAATGTCAAATGAGATGTCATCAGTGATGTCATCAGTGATGTCATTTGAGATGTCATCAGTGATGTCATCAGTGATGTCATTTGAGATGTCATCAGTGATGTCATCAGTGATGTCACTGAGCATGTCATGAATGATGTACTATGTGACATCATCAGCAGTGGATTGCGGGTGCGCGATATATATTTAGGGCAACTAACTATATATGAAATTTCAATGGTTTTGTGTGAGTAAAATATGGTTTTGTAAATGCTAATTCCTAACTATATATGGTCTATAACCTATGGTTTTTTCATTGAATATATATATATATATATATATATATATATATATATATTCAATGAAAAAACCATAGGTTATAGAGAATATATAGTTAGGAATTAGCATTTACAAAACCTTGAAAATTCACTGAAAAAACCATAGGTTATAGACCATATATAGTTAGGGATTAGCATTTACAAAACCTTATTTTATTTGCACAAAACCATTGAAATTCCATATATAGTTAGTTGCACTAACTATATATCGCGCACCCGCAATCCACTGCTGATGATGTCACATATTACATCATTCATGACGTGGTCAGTGACATCACTGATGACATCACTGATGACATCTCAAATGACATCACTGATGACATCACTGATGACATCTCAAATGACATCACTGATGATATCACTGACATCTCATTCGACATTATTGATGACATCACTGATGATATCATTTATGTGATAATACAATGAACATCTTCAGACTGTAATATAACCTTAGATACACTCAGTGTAAACAGACACTCACAGACTGTCACACATCCATGGAGTTACTCACACACCTAGTCAGTCATGCAAAGAATCAATCACACCTCCATTTCCTCAACTATACAGTTATACACACCTTACTTATTCAACCATATACTAACACATATTTACTCTCTTATACAATCCCTGATACAAGTTCACAATGATCCATACAGCCACTCTCACATTCACTGGCTCTTATGTTCAGTTATTTATATATGTCAACTCTCACATGGACTGTGTTTTACATATGTACTTACTTTGACATGTAGCGCTGAGATATCCATTCACTCACCAATACACTCATGCACACAGTCAGCCGCCCATACAGCTGTTTCCACATGCACTTTTGAACCCATACATCTAGTGAACCAACTGCTCACACATCTATGCACAGAGTCATACACCTCCCAGCCACCCACACACATACTCAGTCTCCCATACAAATACTTGGGCAACCATTCAATAACCCATATAGTTACTGATATAGCTACTGATTTGAACATGCAGCAGTTTACAGAATAACATATATAATGATTGCCAAATTAAGACACTTTAGTCACTAACCCATGCACTCAGAGAGAAACATTTAATCATTCTCTCATACAGTCAGTCATGCACCTACTTAATCTTTCATCCAGACACTTATACATCCACTCATTCTTCAATATGTAAGACATATTTTAACTTTACAGAAACATACAGTCACTGGGTGTTGTCATCAGTGATGTCATCAGTGATGTCATCAGTGATGTCATTTGAGATGTCATCAGTGATGTCATCAGTGATGTCACTGACCATGTCATGAATGATGTAATATGTGACATCATCAGCAGTGGATTGCGGGTGCGCGATATATAGTTAGTGCAACTAACTATATATGGAATTTCAATGGTTTTGTGCAAATAAAATAAGGTTTTGTAAATGCTAATCCCTAACTATATATGGTCTATAACCTATGGTTTTTTCAGTGAATTTTCAAGGTTTTGTAAATGCTAATTCCTAACTATATATTCTCTATAACCTATGGTTTTTTCATTGAATTTCAATGGTTTTTTGAAAGCTAATATCTGTAGCTGTAAAATGTATTCTTCTTTAAATCTTAAAATATATTTTACATGTTTTTTATACATTTAAAAAAAAAAAATGTTTGTTTCGCTTCCAGTCCGCGAACCGGTCAGCTTCCCGTTAGCTCAATTTAAAGCCGCGGCTCGGTCCGTGAACCGGTAAGCGTTCCTTTAGCGTAACTGTTACGTTAGCATGACGTTTTGCGTTGTCGCGTAATACGTCATTGGACGCGCCAAGTTAGCGGACCCGAAAGCGGACCGGAAAGCGGAGCAAAGCGCGAAACGTAAACACAGCAGGTCATGTGACTTGGTAATAACACTTTTCATTGGTTCATTTCACTTTTGGTTTCCTAATGATGTAATACTAGGTCATGTGATCTAAAATTAACACTTTTCATTGGTTTAGAACTTTTGCTTTTCCCAAATGATGAAAACCCCTCCTTCTTTCCTCACTCTGACTTTCATCTTGGTGAGAGAAAGACCCTTTTACATTCTAGAGAAATAGCTTCAATTGTTGCTTCAGCTAGTGTTCCCCCACCACCACCCCCACCTCCTCAAGGGAAGAAAGGACCACCTGCTCAACCAATCTTTGAAGAAGAGGAAGATCAAGAAGAGGAGGAAGAGGAGGAAGAGCCTCAGTTTTTGCCAGAGGAGCCCAGGAGGTACAACAGAAAGGAAAACTTCATCTGGCAATTTTTTAAATTTCCAGCAGGGCAAAAGAAAGTCAATGCCAGATATGTCTTTTGCCGTATTTGCGACGATCGACTTTCAAGGGGGACGGACAAAAAATATAGTTTTGGAAATTATACGATGCACAGGCACATGAGTAGGTGGCACCCAAACAATTATAGTGCTGCCCAGCTTCGCGATGAACAGCAAAATCCCCCGGCAATGGCGAGAAGATCTGTCATCCAAGAAGTATCGGGACCAGAGGCGAGGGAGGTGGTCCCGAACATTCAAATGGACATGGGGGAAGTAAAGCAAGTGTGCGTGCGGTGCAATCAATTAATATGCTACCGAGAAAGTAGCATTACTCTTATAATAAAAGCTATCAATAATCATGTTTGCCCGAAACGCCCCAAAAAATAAATTCTTTTTTTCGTTGCTCCTGTTGAGCCCTCTTCAATGAATCATTTTTGTTTCCCCCCTCCCTCCCAAAAAACAAAAAAATTACAAAATGTTCAGAAAAAACAAAAAAAATAAAAAAAAATGTTCAGAAAAATAATAAAAAAAATGTAAAACAACAAAAACCAAAAAAAAAGAGTTCTTTTCAGAACTACCTCCCCATTATAAAAAAAATTGGTAGAATTTATGAAACTCTGCCAACCTCTATTTCTTTTAGTTCGCTTCCAGTTCGCACTCCGGTACGCGAACCAGGAGCGAACCAAAACATTTTTTTTTTTAAAAAGAACAGTAAGTATAAGGGAAGGAAACAGACAGTTATGTTACAAGAAAGACAGCTACAGGGAGTAAAGAAAAGATACTGTTACCCGCAATCCACTTCTGATCATGTCACATATTACGTCATTCTTGACATGGTCAGTGACATCATCAGCAGTGGATTGCGAGTAACAGTATCTTTTGTTTACTTCCTATAGCTGTCTTTCTTGTAACATAAATGTCTGTTTCCTATCCTTATACTTACTGTTCTTGTTTTAAAAAAAATTTGAGATCATTCAGAAACAGTAACATTAATAGAGACAGAATGAGTGAATAATAATGAAGAAGTATGAGAAGAGAGGGACTGAGAAAAATACTGAAAGGAGTAGAATAATTAAGTAATAGAGAAAGGAATGAGAGAAGTAGCAAACGCAGGAAAGTAAGGATTAAAGAAATTAAGCAGTAGAACTAATAGATGTTAAATGTGATAGATTAAATGATTGATTCAGGATGACGATAAGGTGTGTCCTCTCTAAAAGTTTGTTTAAGGTGAGGCCTACTCAGGGTTGCATATCAAATTTATGCTTGTTGAAGAATACAGAGGAGATAATACATGTGAAGGCCTACCATTGAAGTAAAACATGTCCACTTCACTCTTGAACAACGGCCAGACCTCTTCTGTGTCCATAGACAGACCTAAAGTTCATCTGCACAATGTCATTCGTAAACTTAGAAAACACAAGTAATGTAATTGAAAAACGTGGAGTTTCTTTTGCTCATTTCACAATCACATCACCTGTGTTGCCTTTGCTTAGGTATCTCATAGTGCAGATGTAGTTCAGCATATGAAACAGTACGCAGAAGTGCAGCAGTGTATGCATTAATACATGTGAAGGCCTACCAATGAAGTAAGTCATGTCCACTTATTACATCATTCATGACATAGTCAGTGACATCATCAGCAGTGGATTGCGGATTAAAAGAGTAGAAAACATTTACCTTATAATTCTTGTTAACTTTTTCAAATATTTGTTCATACTTTCAATCTGTAAAAGAGAGAAGAAACATTTCAAAAATATTAAAACATGTATTTAAAAATTTGAAAAGACAAGGGAAAAGATTCAAGAAGAAACAGTTTTTCAAAAGCTTTGAGATTTACAGAAGCCTCTGCTGCTATACGTCCCCTACACAATCCTAAAGATATATATTTTAAACAAACAGTATCTTGATGCTGATGAAGTGAGGCCTATTTTGGAACATGGTGCATCTTTTGCACTGCTGATGTCTCACAATAGTGATGCAATAGCAGCGCAAAAAAGATGTAAAGCCATCATAAAATTGTGTCTAACATTTTAAATGATTCTTTCAGGATACAAATAAGATGTGTCCTTTCAAGAGGTTTCTTTAAGGTGAGGTCTATTCAGTTTTCAAAAAAAAAACAGTACCCAGAAATGCAGCACTGTAAGCATTAACTTTGACACTTACAGAAGCTTCAGTTTCTCCATATCTACCTCACATTTCTAAATGTATATCATAAGTACAAAAAGTAGAACATTAATTATACATGTTAAATGGTTTATTTTTGCTGTTCTCAGAATGTATCAAATTTCACTTAAATCAGTGACTTGAAGGTATTCATCATGTAACAGCGGGGAAAAAAAACCACAATCAAAATGATTGTGTTTAAAAAACCCATACAACCTAAGAAATCTGAATTCAAAACTCCTTAAAATTAACTTACTTTCCATAACGTCGAAGGATGTCCTATGAACAGCATCCACTCTGTTGTGCTATAAATATTTTCTGCCCGCCACTTTCTGAAAGAAAACCTCCATCGTTTTGAAAAATATGTTACATACAATAAAATACTTCTCACATTCCACCACATGTTTCCACTTGGCCAAATCATGTTGACACCATGAGGAACGCTTTCCATTTAAAAATGAAAAATAACATCATAGACACTCATATGCCTTATAAATATGGCCCAAAACAACCTATGAAGCTCTAGCAGTACATATCCAGAAATGTAATTGATTTCAAAAAATCGTTTTTAAACACAGCATATAAATCAATTGTATACCTGCATTCAAGAGGAAATGACTGAAAATGTCCTTGAGACACATGAAAGCGTTTTTTGGAATGCCTTAACACCATTTTTTGGACATTATTAACATGGCTATGTAACTCCCATAATCAAAATCTAAATTTACCAACCGCAAGTGGGAGCGTATTTACAAGACACTTGCACCATGAAGAACGCTTTCCATTTAAAAAGGAAAAATAACATCATAGACACTCATATGCCTTATAAATATGACCCAAAACAACCTATGAAGCTCTAGCAGTACATATCCAGAAATGTAATTGATTTCAAAAAATCGTTTTTAAACACAGCATATAAATCAATTGTATACCTGCATTCAAGAGGAAATGACTGAAAATGTCCTTGAGACACATGAAAGCGTTTTTTTGGAATGCCCTAGCACCATTTTTTGGACATTATTAACATGGCTATGCAACTCCCATAATCAAAATTTAAATTTGCCAAGCACAAGTGGGAGCGTATTTACAAGAAACTTGCCCCATGAGGAACGCTTTCCATTTAAAAAGGGAAAAATAACATCATAGACACTCAAATGCCTTATAAATATGGCCCAAAACAACCTATGAAGCTCTAGCAGTACATATCCAGAAATGTAATTGATTTCAAAAATCGTTTTTAAAAACAACATATCTGTTTCAGCTTACATAAGAGACCATGGAATGGGCTCCATGTACAACAATAACTTGTGTTACTGCATGCCAGAATGCTACACCGAATATGCAATTAAAATTTAAAACCAAAATCTATTTGTATATCACTAGAGACAAAGCCACATTTTAAAAACACAGCTTTCTTCATCATTTTCTCCTTAAATCATACTATTCTCTATCTAAATTAAATAAATCTTTTCTCACCTTAGCAAATACTTTTTGAGTTTTGAAAACAGTCTCAGAAATACACCAAATTGTCTTCAGCAGAAGAAAAAGGATGCACTCCAGAGGCTGCAGCTATTGAAAGCACAGAAATACAGATATTCATTTCACATATCTCTCATATTAGCCAATCATAACTCTTCCCTCACTTTTTTCAAATCAAAACCCTTCCCCCCTCTGCCCTCTCTGCCTTTTTTCCATAGCAACCACCTCCTGGAAGACCTCTCATGTTTGCAAATTCACACAACAATGTTTCAATTGAACTCTGAACTCTCAGTGCACCTGCGTATCCAGTGCAATCTTTCATTAAATGTTTCTTCCTTGACCATTCAAATTACATCTTTCAAAGAACACATCCATGCACCCTAACTTTCTGTTTTCAGAAATGGAAATGCACCAATCGCTGCTAATGAATCATTAGCACTGGAAATCCACAGTTTTTTTTCTTTACAAACTCCTACTGTTTCAACTGCCCTTTCATTACCACACTTCATCTGACTGCATCCCAACCTTCTCCCACCATGTTTAAGGTCTGGATTGTTGGACATAGTTACATCCACTGGGCTCAAAGGTATGCTGAGAACAGAAATTTACCTAACCTCAATTTAAAAGATGTGGAAATTAAGTGGTTGGGCCAAAGAGGATTAAAATGTCACCAATTGATACCATTGGTGAAAACCTTTATGCATTTGCCAAAACCTGACCTGTTAATAGTGCACTGTGGAGGTAATGATTTGGGCACTTTGACTGGGGTAGGTCTGGAAATGCTTTTAAAGGACACCTTTGAGCAATTAATGGCACTTTTTCCTCAAACTGCCTTGGTATATTCCAATATATGCCAAAGACAGAAATGGAGGTGGTCCAACCAATTTTGTCCACAAATTGAGAAAGCGAGGAAGCATGTAAACAAATCTGTTTCAGTTTACATGAGAGACCATGGAATGGGCTCCTTGTACAACAATAACTTGTGTTACTACATGCAAGATATCTACAGAGGAGATGGAGTTCACTTCTCAGATGAGGGCAACAGAATTTTCATTCTGAATTTAAGACTGTGCATTGGTACCTATTTATAAGTACCTAAATGTACCATAAACCCAAAAGCTCTTCTCAGAGCTACCCTTCATCTGATCACTCACAATTATTATTTTTCTGTAACTTTTTTCTGTAATTTTCAACAAACTACGCTCAAAGAGCGCTACCCGGTACGCGAACTGGAAGCTAACCGCGCAAAATTTCAAAAAAAATGTTTTTTCTCCGCACATATGGTCCTCCTCAGCCACCCTCAGAAAACCTAGGGGGTCAAAATACTTGTACCGTGCCCCTTCTACCCATTCTGAACATTATTTACCCTCCATTTTATATCTTAATTCGACGAAACACAAAATGGTGGACTCCCGTTACGCTCCTAGTTCGCGGACCGGACCGCTTCCCGGGAAGCGGTCCAATAAAAAAGGTGGGAAAGTAATTCACAGAAAAACGACTGGAGACACTCACCAAATATAGATTAGCTTATACTACATAACAATCCCTTTCATTTTCACAAATTTGATTGAAATTCCATTTAGCCATTAAGTCTATAGACCTCTCTAAATACCGTGAGGTAAATTACTTCACAAAACACATCTGAAGTGTTGGAATTGACAACCAATGAAAATGTTACTTTCATTTTCTACTTATATTACCTGACATTTGATTGGTTATATACCTGAATATATATAAAGGAAGAGAAGAAAACACAGCCATTTTGACTACTACTTCTTGTTGTACATCACATTTGAATAGCTACCAAACACTTCAACTTGTTTGTGAAGGTAAGTTGTTATTTTTAAAACTGAAGTATATTGTGCACTATAACTTAATATGGTAGACTTTTTCTGATAGATATACACTATCCCTCTGTAGTAGTTATGGATTTAGATAGACTTCTCTGTTATTGTTATGAATGGAGTTAGGCTTCTCTTGGTTAAATCACATACACTTTTTTATAGTCCTATTTCCCCTCTGATACTATACACTGCCAAAAGAAAAATTCACTGATAAAAACTGCCTATCTAAAATTAATCCCAACAGTGCCCTATCTCTACTAATATATATTTTTTTAATCATAATTTCAGGCAAAATGGAAGGCGAGCAACAAGTTAAATTTACAATTGTACTGGAGGAGAGCAGCCAAGAAAAAATTGATGATTTTATGGATCAAAGTAGAGACCAGGAACTACTACAATGTGTTGAAGCAGTGGATAACCTGCTTCAAAATGAGAACATGTTACACCCTATATTCAATTTTGAAATTTCTGACACTGAAATGTTAGAAAGTTTAATGAATTATGAAAAATAAAAAAAACTTTAAAAATAAAGAAAACAAAAAAAACAACAAAAACAACAAACAATTAACATACAGTATTAGAAAAGTCTATCATTCTATTATCCTTATAGTACGCTGCCCAGAACGCTTTCCGGTTCGCGTACTAGGCGCTCACCACGCAAAAAAAAAAAAATTTTTTTTTTTTGCCCTGCTGGGACCTTTTACAACCTCCACATAAAACCTAGGGGGTCAACGAGGATCTGCTATGCCCCCTTATGGTAATTTCCCCCTTTGTTTTGGCCTCCTCTTGTCTCTCGATCCTACCGAGAGACAAGATGGCGGCCGCACCGGACTGTTTAGAATGTTGACAGACACCGAAGAGCCAATCAGCTTCGCATCGCAAAGTTCCGTTACACGAAAAGTACGCGAACCGGAACGCTACCCGGAGCGCTGTTACAGATATATATCTTATTTTAAACGTTAATTTCTCAAAATCAACTGGAGCACATATATTGAGACCTAGCAAAGGCACATCGGACTACCAGTCCCTACAATTTTGCCAAGTTTCGTACAAATCCATTCAGCCGTTCGGGCTAAAAGTGAGGCCAACCGCCCTATGGAAATTAACATGGGAAAAACGCGTTTTGGGACCCCACCTTTTTTCTCGGCCCCCCCTTGCCAAACCCCCCCAAATTTTCAGGGGCTGCTCAGAAACAAAATGTGCCATTTTCCTGAAAATTTCAGCCGATTCCGTCCACAAACGCCAAAGTTATTAGACATAGAATTTTCAGAAATCCCATAGGGAAAAAATCCTAACTATATATACCTACTGGCGACCACCAGTAGGTAATATATATATATATATATATATATATATATATATATTCAACAGCCTCTCACAGGGAGAAAGATGAGTCGCACACTCAATGCGGTAAGTTTTCAGCTTTAATTTTTCAATTAGCTCCGTTTTAGTCCTGATGCATTTCGACCGTTCCACGGTCTTTTTCAAAGGAGGAGCAGGCATACAAAGTCCGGCAGCATTTCTTCTCACAGGGCCATCTCGGTGCTTCATTTATAAAGTACAGCCCATCATGGGCGTTTCATTGAACGGCGAGCATCCTGGTTCCTGTAGTCCGATTTGAAACCGGCAATGTTTTCCCTTCAGTGGGTGATTTTCTTGCCTGATTAACTTGCTCCGCATTTCCTCACAACACTTTTGCGATATTGTAAGGGCAAATCCACAGTCCAGTCCGTGGCGGCAGCACCTTCCTATCTTTTGGACATTCCCCACGAGCTTGAATGTTGTAGTGGTTGTCCCGCCGCTGGAATGCACCACTCCAGAAACAGGAGATCACGGAGTCGTCATGCTACTGACTTCATTTGTGGGGCAACAAGGCAGGATGTTAACACGTCGCTCTTTCTGGGGCTCAACCGAGCTTTGAATTATGGAGCATCAATAGACGGACTTCACCCCCCACAAAGCAATGCTCAGAATCATACAGAACAGCCAATCATGGGCGAGCAATCTTGCTGAAATTGGGGGTGGGGCCACATGGTGCTCTACGGACTGATTGCCGCCGAGGAAGGGAGATGCCCGAAACGCGTCCGGATCTACAGTCCAATGCTAGCTGGCAAGAGAGAGTGTTTGACCTTTAATAAAGCTTTGGGGAAAAGCCGCTTTGCTGCCCGAGTGCTTCCTATCTTTTGGACATTCCCCACGAGCTTGAATATATATTGGAGAGGACTCTGTGTATATAGTCAGCGCGATTGCCAAGGACGCGCTTTAAGAGGTCCCTGCACCACGAAGAAGCTCCGGACTTACTGGCATCCACGTCGGTGGAATCGTTTGTGCCCAGGTTACTGGGATATCCGAGAGCACACCTTGGGATCCGGCATGAAGTAAGGCTGCTGTGGAGTAATTGTACCCCACGCCTGGCAAATATGGATCTACGGTCCTGCCTCTGCTGAATGGATTATCCGGATCACGAGGTCGGTGCAGTACGGGGAGCAGAGGAGGTTTCTGCTTTGCAGACATACAGATGACAACTGCCCGCATATTCTATCTACCCCCGTCACAGTGCCAGACCAGCCCACAGCATTCTGGGACTTGTAGTATGGAAGCACTGGGCATCCCACTACACTTGACAATCAGCGAATCACATCTCGAGCTGTTCGGGGGGCGGAGCTTGTTTGCACCTGGCAGGAGGGAACAAGGTATTTTACCGGCATTCTTCCCTACACCCTGCTGAAACCATTAGGCGCTGAGGAAGGCTACAGATATGCCGAAATGCATCCGCCCGAACTTTGGTTTTTATCTGCAATAAAAGACTCCTCCACAGTCTCCCCGGTGTGGCCTCTTCTTCTTGCCCTTTGGAGAGGACTCTGTGTATATAGTCAGCGCAATTGCCAAGGACGCGCTTTAAGAGGTCCCTGCACCACGAAGAAGCTCCGGACTTACTGGCATCCACGTCGGTGGAATCGTTTGTGCCCAGGTTACTGGGATATCCGAGAGCACACCTTGGGATCCGGCATGAAGTAAGGCTGCTGTGGAGTAATTGTACCCCACGCCTGGCAAATATGGATCTACGGTCCTGCCTCTGCTGAATGGATTATCCGGATCACGAGGTCGGTGCAGTACGGGGAGCAGAGGAGGTTTCTGCTTTGCAGACATACAGATGACAACTGCCCGCATATTCTATCTACCCCCGTCACAGTGCCAGACCAGCCCACAGCATTCTGGGACTTGTAGTATGGAAGCACTGGGCATCCCACTACACTTGACAATCAGCGAATCACATCTCGAGCTGTTCGGGGGGCGGAGCTTGTTTGCACCTGGCAGGAGGGAACAAGGTATTTTACCGGCATTCTTCCCTACACCCTGCTGAAACCATTAGGCGCTGAGGAAGGCTACAGATATGCCGAAATGCATCTGCCCGAACTTTGGTTTTTATCTGCAATAAAAGACTCCTCCACAGTCTCCCCGGTGTGGCCTCTTCTTCTTGCCCTTTGGAGAGGACTCTGTGTATATAGTCAGCGCGATTGCCAAGGACGCGCTTTAAGAGGTCCCTGCACCACGAAGAAGCTCCGGACTTACTGGCATCCACGTCGGTGGAATCGTTTGTGCCCAGGTTACTGGGATATCCGAGAGCACACCTTGGGATCCGGCATGAAGTAAGGCTGCTGTGGAGTAATTGTACCCCACGCCTGGCAAATATGGATCTACGGTCCTGCCTCTGCTGAATGGATTATCCGGATCACGAGGTCGGTGCAGTACGGGGAGCAGAGGAGGTTTCTGCTTTGCAGACATACAGATGACAACTGCCCGCATATTCTATCTACCCCCGTCACAGTGCCAGACCAGCCCACAGCATTCTGGGACTTGTAGTATGGAAGCACTGGGCATCCCACTACACTTGACAATCAGCGAATCACATCTCGAGCTTTTCGGGGGCGGAGCTTGTTTGCACCTGGCAGGAGGGAACAAGGTATTTTACCGGCATTCTTCCCTACACCCTGCTGAAACCATTAGGCGCTGAGGAAGGCTACAGATATGCCGAAATGCATCCGCCCGAACTTTGGTTTTTATCTGCAATAAAAGACTCCTCCACAGTCTCCCCGGTGTGGCCTCTTCTTCTTGCCCTTTGGAGAGGACTCTGTGTATATAGTCAGCGCGATTGCCAAGGACGCGCTTTAAGAGGTCCCTGCACCACGAAGAAGCTCCGGACTTACTGGCATCCACGTCGGTGGAATCGTTTGTGCCCAGGTTACTGGGATATCCGAGAGCACACCTTGGGATCCGGCATGAAGTAAGGCTGCTGTGGAGTAATTGTACCCCACGCCTGGCAAATATGGATCTACGGTCCTGCCTCTGCTGAATGGATTATCCGGATCACGAGGTCGGTGCAGTACGGGGAGCAGAGGAGGTTTCTGCTTTGCAGACATACAGATGACAACTGCCCGCATATTCTATCTACCCCCGTCACAGTGCCAGACCAGCCCACAGCATTCTGGGACTTGTAGTATGGAAGCACTGGGCATCCCACTACACTTGACAATCAGCGAATCACATCTCGAGCTGTTCGGGGGGCGGAGCTTGTTTGCACCTGGCAGGAGGGAACAAGGTATTTTACCGGCATTCTTCCCTACACCCTGCTGAAACCATTAGGCGCTGAGGAAGGCTACAGATATGCCGAAATGCATCCGCCCGAACTTTGGTTTTTATCTGCAATAAAAGACTCCTCCACAGTCTCCCCGGTGTGGCCTCTTCTTCTCTCCCTTTGGAGAGGACTCTGTGTATATAGTCAGCGCGATTGCCAAGGACGCGCTTTAAGAGGTCCCTGCACCACGAAGAAGCTCCGGACTTACTGACATCCACGTCGGTGGAATCGTTTGTGCCCAGGTTACTGGGATATCCGAGAGCACACCTTGGGATCCGGCATGAAGTAAGGCTGCTGTGGAGTAATTGTACCCCACGCCTGGCAAATATGGATCTACGGTCCTGCCTCTGCTGAATGGATTATCCGGATCACGAGGTCGGTGCAGTACGGGGAGCAGAGGAGGTTTCTGCTTTGCAGACATACAGATGACAACTGCCCGCATATTCTATCTACCCCCGTCACAGTGCCAGACCAGCCCACAGCATTCTGGGACTTGTAGTATGGAAGCACTGGGCATCCCACTACACTTGACAATCAGCGAATCACATCTCGAGCTGTTCGGGGGGGCGGAGCTTGTTTGCACCTGGCAGGAGGGAACAAGGTATTTTACCGGCATTCTTCCCTACACCCTGCTGAAACCATTAGGCGCTGAGGAAGGCTACAGATATGCCGAAATGCATCCGCCCGAACTTTGGTTTTTATCTGCAATAAAAGACTCCTCCACAGTCTCCCCGGTGTGGCCTCTTCTTCTTGCCCTTTGGAGAGGACTCTGTGTATATATATATATATATATATATATATATATATATATATATTCACTGAAAAAACCATAGTTTGATGAACGTTATAATTAGGAATTAGCATTTAAAAAACCTTGGAAATTCACTGAAAAAAACATAGGTTTCATACATGTTATAGTTAGCTGGACATTTCACTTATACAAAACCTTTGAAATTCTCCTGTTATAGTTAGTTCAGCTAACAATAACGTGCTTGCCCACAATGCACTGCTGATGACGTCACATATAACATCACTCATGACATGGTCAGTGACATCACTCATGACATCACTCATGACATCTCAAATGACGTCACTGATGACATCATCCTTGTGAAAGAGTGGGAGACCTCCTCTCAGCATACTATAACCTTTGATACACCCATTCAAAAATAGCAACTTAAACAATCATTGACAGGCATAGCTGGGCAAATAATATGGGGGGGTGATTTTAATTGTTTACAAAATCCTACAATTGACTCATCCAAAAAAAGTTGACGCAAAATAAACCCCAAGTAGCCATTGCTTCACAAAGTTGTAAAACAGATCTAGATATCTTTGACTGCTGGCGCTCCCAAAATCCATCTAAACGTGAATACTCTTGCCACTCTGCAAAATACAACTCAGCATCTAGGCTGGACTTCTATCTAATATCCCATGGCCTAGAAGTTTGCACTTACGAACATCTACCTAACGCATTTTCAGACCATGCACTGCTTAAAATGGAAATAAGTATAGGAAACCAGGAAAAAGAGGGACCTAGAAGATGGTATTTTAACAAGCTGAACCTTGCAGAACCACAATGGTGTACAGACATTGAGAAGGAGATAGAGGCTTTTTTTAATCTGAATGGAAGGTCTGCTCCAATCAACGTGATCTGGGATGCATTTAAGGCAACGCTGAGGGGTATAATTACCTCCAAAGAAATACCTAAACAGAGGGCAAGAAGAGAGGAGAAAATTAATTTACAGAAAAATGTTGTACATGCAAACGAAGAGCATTACAGAGATAGATCCCTAGTCACTGGGCAAAAGGTAGCAGAAGCAACACAAAAAAATTACTACGACTTGGGAGATGCATCTAGTAGTCTATATGCACAGAAGCTCTATGAAGAGAGCGAATATACAGGTAGGCTCCCAGCGTGGCAAGCCAAAGAAAATCAAGTCCGCAATAGGATAATTCATCTTTTTGATCCTGTCACCAAAGTACATGCGAAGACCACTGCATCCATAGGAGAGATGTTCGTAAAACACTATGAGGGAGTCTACCAGACTAGTGAACGGGCTGCAAGTGAAACCGTTTTGAGTTCTTGGGGGCACTTCAAATTCCCAAGTTAGGAAATGGGTATAAAAAAAATCTTAGTTGAGGAGTTCACAAAGGCAGAATTAGATGTGGTAATTAGTTCCCTACCTTGCGGTAAAGCCACCCGAGAGGATGGTGTTCCCGCAGAATTTTTTAAAAGATTCGATGGTACCCTCCATAAAGAGTTCTTGCTATAAGCTAATCATCTATTACAAGGAGGGCCGCCGCCCGAATCCTTCCACACTGCAGTTGTAGTCAGTATTTTGAAAAAAGGAAAAGATAAGGAAAACATGAATTTGTACAGGCCAATAAGCCTTTTAAATACAGACTACAACATTTTCACGAAACTCCTGGTGAACCGGCTGAATAAAATGGTAGGGTTACTTGTCGGACCAGACCAGTGCGTTTTTTATAGCACGAAGACACCTGCACACCAACACAAAATTTTCATTGGAGGCATTGGATTTTTTTAACGTTAATAAAAAGGGAACGACCTTGGTGAATCCTTCTGGAGAGGGGTACCATATCTGCAACTATACATAATCAACAAAAAGAATGTCCGGGAGGGGAAGAGAGAGGGAACAAGTAGTAGGCAACAGTACATAAACAAAATCTGGACAAGAGGAAATGTCATGCTAAGGGGACTGTAACCGCTCCGGTGGAGGCTCAAAAGGAGGGGTACAAATCTCACTACGGTATTGATTCCACTGACTCCATATCTTCCCCCACTTCTTGGGTCTGCCCCTGGCAATGTATACTGTTTTTTCACGGAACATGCACCAGTCCATGTTCCTAGACCAGGCCGACAGACTCGGTGGCTTCGCCGACCCCCACAATTGCGCAATGTCACGCTAAGCAATCATGTTACCCAAGGTGGCCCACTGCGTTTGGGCCACATTATAGTCGTTGGGCTCCCATACATTTAAAAGACATCTCCGGGCCTCAGGCAGAAGCGAGACACTCGTTACCTCAGACATGACACCATGCACACGAGTCCAGAAGGATGCTACCGCAGGACATTCCCACATAATATGAAGGAATGTACCCACCATACCACAGCCACGTTTACACAAAGCATCCGAAACAAACCCCATCCGCAGCAATCGAGGACCCGTCATGTATACTCGGTGTAAGATTTTTAGTTGCACCAATCTCAGACAAGCCGAGATCGCCACCTCCTTTGGAGAGGATATCGCCGCCTGCCAGTCCTCATCGTCAAGCTCCAGTCCATTGCCGGTCCAAGACATGCAAAGCTGTAAAAGAAGGTCCGCACGGTGGTTTATCAATTTTTTATATATGAGTGAAATCGTACTGTCCGGGATGTGCCCATCAAGTACTCTGTCCTCCAGGGGCGAGGAGTCTGGAACGGGCATCCCAGGCACCATAACAGAGAAAAGGGCGTGTCGAACTTGCAGGTATCGAAAGTGTTCACGAGGGCCGAGCTTAAATTCTAGTTGCAACTCCTCAAAGGATTTAATCTTGTCCTTCCGCAAAAGATCACCCACCGCACTGATTCCGATAAGGTTCCATTTGTCGAACCGCTTAGACGTCCACAGATTACCCAACTTCTCAGAAGCATAGAGTGGAGTTGCCCGAGTAAGGGTATCCGACCAAACCGTGGCAGCGGTAGAATTGTACCAGACCCGAACCGCGACCTTGGTAGGCCCGGTTAATTCCACGTCAGAACGTTTCGAATAAAGTGCCCTATTATAATCTCCGCCCGGAAGCAGCCATTTATCCATCGCAAAGGCCGGGTTAGCAGCCGGACCATATATTGCATGGTTAACTGGGCTCAGTTGGGAAGCCCAGTAATACCGTCGGATATCCGATACCGCAATTCCGCCATCGTACCATGGCAGCGTAAGCTTGGCCAAGGGAATCCGGGGTCGACCGGCCCACACCAGTTTCCTTTGTAGGCATTCAATCTCATGAAAATAGCTGGAGGGCACTAGATCTAAAGTATTCTGGAGAGCATACAAGAATCTGGAAAGGGACATCATTTTGAATAAGGCTGCCCTACCCACCAGGGACAGAGGCAGCCTGCTCCACGCCTTCACGTCCGCTCTTAACCGAGCGAGCGGGGGGAGTAAATTGAGTCGGTATCTAGCAGTCGAGTCATGTGAAATATGAATGCCTAAATACTTAAATCCGGGGGACGAGATTTGTATAGGACAGTTGCGCGGTACAAGTGGGACATCATCCGTGAGCGAGTACACACAGGACTTGGCCCAATTAATGACCAGTCCCGAGTTCCTGCCAAAGGAGCTAAGGACATCAAATAGTACTCCCAAGGATTTCCGGGGGAGGTAAGGTAAAGAAAATGTATCTCTCTCTTGAAACAACTATATGAGAACTCTAAGGCACAGATTATTATTAATAATGTAAACGTAGGGACATGCAAAATAAACAGAGGCACGCGGCAAGGCTGCCCCCTATCTCCAATTTTATTTGCCTTATTTATCGAACCTTTGGCGATCGCAATTAGGGGGAAAATGTCCTGCACAGTACCAGTAGTCGGAATGACAAATATAAAACTTTATGCCGATGACATTGTCCTATTTCTAAACCCAAAGCCTACCAGTCAATTGGAAATTTTAAAAATCTTCTCCGACTTCCATAAATTGGGAGGCTATAAGATAAATACGGAAATCATCTTATGTAATTGCACGGTAGACACTTTATTAATAGAATTTAGGCAAATATATAATACTCACCCTAAGAGATATTTGGGTATTTATATATCAGAAAATCTAGAAGATCTTTACCCACTAAATGATATACCTTTATTAAAAAGGGTTGGCTCACAATTAGATCGCTGGAACCAACTCCCTTTATCAATAATGGGTTGTGCTGCCTTAATCCGCATGTCCATCCTACCACTTTTTAACTTCCTTTTTAGTGCAGCTCCTTGTGCAATTCAGGTTTAATTTTTTAAGAAAGTGGACGCCATGTTTTCTTCTTTTCTATGGGCAACTAAGACTCCGAGATTAGCACTTAGCACTTTGAACTTTCCAACTACACAGGGAGGACTATCTCTTCCAAATATTAGAGATTACTACTATGCTACTTTTGCACATCATAGTTCTAGGTTTTTTTCTACAGATTATTACGAAGCAGATAATTTTTTTATGAGAAAGATGTTGATTGAACTTAAAATTAACGGCCCAGTAAGAATCACTAAATATCAAAAAAAGGTGCGTTATAAGTCTATACAGTGGCTTTTCAAGCAAAAAACCCAGCTCCTGAAACAGTTTGACATTTTTAGTACGAATAGTTCAACTAGTTTAATGAATCTAAATATAGGAGGGTTGGGTATTTAAGATAAGAATATTTTGAGACTCTGGAAGGATAATGGTTTTGAAAAAAATGAGGATTTCATTCTGCGGAGCAGGTGGAAGACCTGGGAGGAAATTGAAAGAGAGATTCAGCATTCAAATACAATCCTGAAATGGTCCTTCATTAGCCTCCAAGACGCACTAAGGGCCCGATGTAGGAGCCCTAATACCGGTCGGAAACGGCCGATTTTGGCCGCTTCCGACCGGTATTAGGGTTTTCTAATGTAGGAGCATGCTTTACAGAATCGGTATTTTACCGAATCTGTATTTACAGATTCAGTAAAATTACCGAATCGGTAAATACAGACTCAGTAAAAATACAGATTCTGTAAAAGCACATGTAGGTAGCACATCTTTGAGTGCCGCAGTCCTTTCAGATTCGGTATTTTACCACCCAATCCAATTGGGTGGTAAAATACCGAATCCAGGTGTGCATGTGCACGTATTATCACATGAATGATGTCATCAGTGATGTAATCAGTAATGTCAAATGAGATGTCATCAGTGATGTCATTTGAGATGTCATCAGTGATGTCATCAGTGATGTCATTTGAGATGTCATCAGTGATGTCATCAGTGATGTCATTTGAGATGTCATCAGTGATGTCATCACTGATGTCACTGACCATGTCATGAATGATGTAATATGTGACATCATCAGCAGTGGATTGCGGGTGCGCGATATATAGTTAGCGCAACTAACTATATATGCGAATTTCAATGGTTTTATGCGAGTAAAATAAGGTTTTGTAAATGCTAATCCCTAATTATATATGGTCTATAAACTATGGTTTTTTCAGTGAATTTTCAAGGTTTTGTAAATGCTAATTCCTAACTATATATGGTCTTTAACCTATGGTTTTTTCAGTGAATTTCAATGGTTTTTTAATAGCAAATATCAAATGCTGTCAAATGTCAAGTACATGATAGGTAAAACCATTTTCGTGTTTATGCACGCTGATGTGCTTTGAACGCTGCCCCTCCCCTCTTTTCTCTTAGGAGTACTCTCGCTTTGCAGATAGTGAAGGGTAGTTAACGCAGGCCTTTGCCCCGTTGTAATCCGTTGTGCCTGCTTCTCTCTCCATTTGATTGATTGTTATCCAAGCATTTAATATTTTTGAATTGGTTCTCTTTGGTTCATTCTGTATTTACAAACAAGCACAGAGTCGCAATACTCTGTTTAGTCTTTGCAGATAGTGAAAAATTGTTTAAAAAAACAAAAGGAATCAAGCAAAATCAGTAGGCCACTAATGGGATCTGTTTTTGACCTCGCTAAAATAGAAACATTAAGAACAACCCCTCATGAGAAATACGAAACTAGTGAGATGAACTTAGCTCCACACCATGATGGCTGCAAGACAGCTCGACTCTGCCGCCCACCCCACCCCACCCAAAATAACGACAAACCCTATGCAAATATTATAAATATATACAACACACCAGCAAAGTAACAGGGTAAAACATTTTATTAAATAACTATTTACATAACTATTTTATACTTTTTGTTGCCCAATCCGGCTAGCTCAATCGATCGAGCATGAAACTCATGCACTCTGATAGCAAGCGTTGCTGCTGATGCTGTGCAGACAAAAACTGGTTTTCAGTTTGTACATTCTTCAAGATTTTTCCATCCAAGACTGGTTGAGAGTTTGTAGAACGATGGATTCAGATTTTCAACATACGGTGTAGTGGCACGGACTGGGAGGGGGCGCTTGGCTCCTGCCCCCTCCCCAAGTAAGATTTTCATACGTGAGTGTACGTTCATGGTTTTGGTCCCTGAGTTGCTTCGATGTCACTGCCATGCTCAAATGGCATAAGTCCTGGATGTTGGGTGCCATAGTTCAGAGTTCTGAGCAGCGCTTGTAACACTGTCTGAAGCTTATTTGCACCTGCTGCAGCTTCACTATTCTCAAAGTAAGTGAGGGCCGTTTGTGGACCTGACTGCATTGGAAAACAATGTGATGCGGTGCCTCCCTAAACCGCTTGACGGAGGCCCCCGAGGGGCGGTGAGATGGCGCGGACTGGGAGGGGGCGCTTGGCTCCTGCCCCCTCCCCAAGTCGTGTTGCCCTGGTGTGGCCTGAGATCGCCCCCGACATAGGCGGCCGGCTCCCGGGGTCCGGCGGAACTTTTTGCCTTTTGATGACTCTTCCATTCTGGACCTTGTCCCACAATCCGTTTGACCTGAAGACACGCTGAAGTGGGGCGCCCCTTTACCGTTTCAGTTGCCATTCCGCCCGCTTTTGCTACACTGTGCCTCTTCCGCCATTCAGCTGTTTACCGCCCGCCCTTGCGACTACAGCGTCTCGCTCACCATGTAGTTGAGTTGCTCCCGCTCTTGCGATGCAGCGATAGGCGGCTGCCACAGGACTCTCAAAATGGCGGCCGGCTCTTCAGATTTGGGCGTGGTCCACTAAAATGGCCCTGGGACACCTTGGAACTCGGACGCTTGTCTGCTAGGGTTTGGGTCCCATTCTCGAAAGCGTCCCCTCAGCCTTGAAGATTCTACAAAAGTCTTGGGGGCCCCCGACTCCTGCAGGCTTCTGGTGGGGAGCGGCTGCCATGATTGCTCGTGGAATGGCCACGACTAAGCTACGAGATGGTGGTGCTCTCATGCTGACGCCAGCTTCAGTCTGAAACATCCAGAAACACTGTAGACTACCAATTCGATCAGTTCCGGTAGCGCCCCAACGTGACCCGGTAGAGAAGAACTTGCCCTCCCCTCTTTGACTGATGGTTCTTGTTGCCTGTCCCTTCTGTTGTCATTTAACAGAACTTTTTAGACTGCTGAAAGGGGTTGTGTTCCGAACGCTGGTTGGTGGAGACATTTTGACTATATTCTGGACCTACGTTGTCGCGTAATGCGTTATATGACACGCCGCGTTAGCGCACCCGGAAGTGCTCCGGTGCGCGAAGCGCAGCTTCCCGGAAGCGATCCAGGACGCGGCGCGCAGCGCGTAACGTAGGCATAACAGGTCATGTGACTTGTTAATAAAACTTTTCATTGGTTCATTTTACTTTTGTTATTTTAATGATGAAAGGCTTGGTCATATGAACTAAAAATTACGCTTTTTATTGGTTTCGAACATTATTTTTTCTTAAACATATATGTTATAATGTTCCAGGCTAATGTACTTTAATATATTCCTTTTTCGAGAAAAAGGGCGTTTCTTCGTCCCATGACGGAGCCGTTGAGTAAAAGAGGCTCGGCCTGCTGTCTTAGTCGCCGATACGCCTGAATATCAGATTCTTATCGATCACTTTATGTTGCAGGAGTGGAAAACACAACTGCCCTTGACCATTTATATTTACTGCGTTCCTGCGTATTATACCTTTTATCCGTCATGTAATTGGACTGCTTTATTTCACTTGCCTTTTACTGATTCGAAAACAGTGACTAAAATTAAAAACTTTACCAATGTAAATACTACTACCATGTTTTGTTTTAAAAACCTTTATTGTGAAAATGTCAGTATACAAATACGGGCCTATAACCACGTGGGCCGGCCACGGAGCAAACTGGAATCGTATATGATGAGGAGACATTTACACTGTAGAGGAACGCAAAGAGCGGGCCATTAGGTTGCAAGAACTAATGTGTCTAACAGTTGCAGAATCGGTGGACGTACATTTTGTAATTAAAATACGACAGGGCCACTTTCAATAAAATTATCTAGATATACATTTGCGGGCAAGTACCATGGGTGACGTTAATTCGAACTTTCAATAGTACAGTAATCAATAACACATCAGAACTTAATATCAATAGGGATGTCGAAATATTCAATCAATTCTCGGCCCCGCCTGCCATGTGCTTCAAAACTGCATACGTATCTCGTGATATCAAGGTTGTGCAACCAGTACACAACAAGAAGTTACGAGTCCCATTTATACCACCCTTGACGCAGCCCTTTATGCTACAAGATTGTGTCTTCCATTCAGAAAATATTGTTGGCAGCATTTTGAACGGAAAGATAAACAGGCGTTCTCCTAGTTAGTCTCACATTGTTACATTTAGGAAGAATGTTGAAGAGTAGTATGTTGAAAATCTGAAGCCATTGTTCTACAAACTCCCAACCAGCCTTGGATGGAAAAATCCTGAAGAATGTACAAACTGAAAACCAATTTTTGTCTGTATAGCATCAGCAGCAACGCTTGAGTCAGCTTTGTGTGAAGCCGCCATTTTGATTCAATCAATAGCGTCCCCCTGCACACATTCAGGGACCTGGTCGTGTCTTCAGGTCAAATGGATTGTGGGACAAGATGCAGAAAGGAAAAGGAAAAAAGTTCCGCCAGACCCCGGGAGCCGGCCACCTATGTCATGGGCGATCTTTGGCCACACCAGGGCGATAGTGAAGCTGCAGCAGGTGCAAATAAGCTTCAGACAGTGTTACAAGCACTGCTCAGAACTCTCAACTATGACACCACCTCAGTGCCATCCGGATCTTGGCGCCTTGTGCTGGTTCCGGCCTATTCACACATCGGTCTGCTACTGACACCACCTCACAGGCCAACGGGGCACCCCACGCCGACTTTCGGCGCAGCATTGTAGGATGGCCACACCAGAGCAGCAACTTGCTAAACACCACCTCGGTGCCATCCAGATCTCGGCGCGTTGTACTGCCTTCGGCCTACTGTAGCCGCAAGTGCGGACGCAACTCAACTGGATAGCGAGTGAAACACCAAGGGGCGCCCCACTGCAGCCGAGGAGCCTCCATCTTGGGGGCGACGCACAGCATCACCAATGCAGTCAGATCCTCAAACAGCCCCCACTGACTGACGCGACCTCACAGGCCAACGGGGCGCCCCACGCCGACTTTCGGCGCAGCATTGTAGGATGGCCACACCAGTGCGGCAACTTGCTGGACACCACCTCGGTGCCATCCAGATCTCGGCGCGCTGTGCTGCCTTCGGCCTACTGTAGCCGCAAGTGCGGACGCAACTCAGTTGGACGGCGAGTGAAACGCTAAGGGGTGCCCCACTGCAGCCAAAGAGCCTCCATCTTGGGGGAGACGCACAGCCCCCACTGACTGACGCAACCTCACAGGCCAACGGGGCACCCCACGCCGACTTTCGGCGCAGCATTGTAGAATGGCCACACCAGTGCGGCAACTTGCTGGACACCACCTCGGTGCCATCCGGATCTCGGCGCGTTGTGCTGCCTTCGGCCTATTCGCACATCGGTCCGCTACTGACGCCGCCTCACGTGCCAACGGATTTTCTACGCTTTTTATAGCCCTATGCCGCATAACAGGTCATGTGACTTGTTTATAAAACTTTTCATTGGTTCATTTTACTTTTGGTTTCCTAATGATGGAAGGCTTGATCATATGACCTAAAAATAACACTTTTCATTGGATTAAAAAAAAAAAATTTCACAAACGATGAAAGCCCCACCTTGTTTCTGGATGTTTCAGACTGAAGCTGGCATCAGCATGAGAGCACCACCATCTCGTGGCTCCGTCATGGTCATTCCGCGAGCAATCATGGCAGCCGCTCCCCACCGAAAGCCTGCAGGAGTCGGGGGCCCCCAAGACTTTTGTAGAATCTTCAAGGCTGAGGGGACGCTTTCGAGAATGGGGTCCAAGACCTAGCAGACAAGCGTCCGAGTTCCAAGGTGTCCCAGGGCCATTTTAGTGGACCACGCCCAAAAAGGAAAGAGCCTGCCGCGATTTTGAGAGTCCTGTGGCAGCCGCCTATCGCTGAACCGCAAGAGTGGGCGCAACTCAGCTGAATGGCGGATTTTGGCACAGTGTACCAAAAGTGGGCGGAATGGCAACTGAAACGGTAAAGGGGCGCCCCACTACAGCACACGAGCCGCCACCTGGGGAGGCCCGTTCACGCAGCCTCCCCCCCCACCCGCCCCCCCCGGGCACCCCACGTCGTTTTTCGGAGCAGCATTATAGGATACCAAAACCAGTGCGGCAGTTTACTGGACATCACCTGGGTGCCATCCACATCTCAGCGCATACTGCTGCCTTGGAACTATTCGCACAACAGACCGCTACTGACAGGGCCTCCCCCGGGACGCCCCACGCCATTTTTCGGAGCTGCATTGTAGGATACCAAAAACCAGTGCGGCACCCAGGTGACATCACCTGGGTGCCGTCCAGAACTCAGCTTGTTATGCTGCCTTGGGACTATTCGCACAAAACACAGCTACTGACCATTGTTGCTTCTTTTTTCAAAAAAATGTTTAAATGTGTTTACTGTTTTTGTTGCGTTGTATATATTTATAAGTTATTAAAGTTTTATAATCCTACTACTTTGTTGGAGTGCTATATATTGTTAATGTGACACATAATTGTGAAGACTTTGATGTACAAAGAGGCATCCCTGGAATCTTCCGCTTCAGGCTCGGTCCCACACACCCTCACAGTGAGAATCCCCTCCCCAAGCACAATACAGGATGGTTATCAGATAGTAGGAACGCGTATGGTGTGACGGATCTCATGGGGTGGGGGCCTTGATCTACTGTAACTCCTTTGAAGAGGGGTGATTCTCTACAGCTGGGGCCATAAACTACATCCGCAGGGCTAGGTGATAGCCTGGGACCGGCCTGGACAATCGGACACAGAGGAAGAGGAGTGTCAGAGAGTGCGGTAGTGAATAGGGTGAAAGGGAGGTGTCGGGCGGGCACGGGGTGTGATTCTCAGAGAAGAACAGCGCAGATGGGAGGAGGTTTCTGGCCCATGCATGAGAGAGAGAGAGTGGGGGTGACCAGTGCGTGGGGGAGATGCTTGCGAGGGTGGGGAGCCGTGCTGAGGATCGACGGCGTGCAGAGAGTGGGTCTGGTCAAGGCATCTAAAATGGCTGCCAAGCACGACAAAATTGTGGCATTGGAAAAAAGGCAAGATGGCGCAGACAATGTTTATCAATAAGGATTCATTTATAACAAAATATTTTATTGCAGTGACAAAATGGCGGTCAACAGTTCCTGATTTCCATCGAATCGAACGTTAACAGACGTCACACAGCAAAAAAATAAAACGCTCACGCACAGCCGCTGGAAGACATGTATCAACATATATGAGCCTCCTCAGCCACCCTCAGAAAACATAAGGGGTCAGGATACGTCTCCCGTCCCCCCTTATACCCTGTAATTTAATTAAAACGAAACACAAAATGGCGAATTCCCGTTTCGCTACCAGTTTGCGGCCCAGTTCGCGGCCCGGGAAGAGCTTCTACCGTGAAAAATCTTTTTTTTTTTTATTTTCCCCACGGGACCCTTTAATAACCCCAACATCATTCCTAGGGGGTCAAGAGGGGTCTACCTTGCCCCCTTTCATTAAATTTCCCCTTCGTTTTTCTCCTCCTCTTGTCTCTCGATCCTACCAAGAGACAAGATGGCGGCCGCTCCGGACTGTTTAGAATGTTGACAGACACCGGAGAGCCAATCAGCATCGCTTCGCAAAGCTCCGTGACGCGAAAAGTACGCGATCTGGAGCGCTATCTGGGACGCTGTCACAGATATATACATTTTTTAAAACGTTAATTTCTCAAAATCCACTGGAGCACATATATTGAGACCCAGCAAAGGCACATCGGGCTAACAGTCCCTACAATTTTGCCAAGTTTCGTGCAAATCCATTCAGCCGTTCGAGCTAAAAGTGAGGCCAAACGCCCTATGGAAATTAACATGGGAAAAACGCGTTTTGGGACCCCCCTTTTTTCTCGGCCCCCCTTGACGAAACCCCCCCAAAGTTTCAAGGGCTGCTCAGAAACAAAATGTGCCATTTTCCTGAAAATTGCAGCCTATTCCGTCCACAAACACCAAAGTTATTAGACATAGAATTTTCAAAAGTTCCATAGAGAAATAATCCTAACTATATATACCTACTGGCTATCGCCAGTAGGTAATATATATATATATATATATTCACTGAAAAAACCATAGGTTTAACACATGTTATAGTTAGCTGGAAATTTTACTGACATAAAACCAATGAAATTCCACGTTATAGTTAGTTGGACTCACTATAACTTGCGCGTGCAATGCACTGCTGGTGACGTCACATATTACATCACTCATGACATGGTCAGTGACATCACTCACTTAAAGAGCCCTGGCCACGCCCTGGCCACGCTATTACCATTAGAGGTGGCCAGCACATCTTCTGATCGCCGACCTGTATCTCCATCGAGTGCAGAGATGGACTTCAGATATTTAACTATATATGGTCTATAACCTATGGTTTTTTCAGTGATTTTCTTTGGTTTTTTAATAGCAAATATTAAAAGCTTTTTTGTGGAAAATGACTAAAATTAGGTATACATAAGCGGCGTTCATTTATGTTCACCACAGCCATTGTTAAAAGTAAAGTGAAAGTCACGAAACAGTGGCCACGCCATCTAGTCCCTTTTAGGCCCCATCATGCACGTAAGTAACAGCCATTTTCTGTGTCATGGCCTCTCTGCCCACTGCCAATAGCCTATGATTGTTCGAAATTGGTTCTCTTTGGGTCATTCTCTGTTCACAAATAAGCATAAAGTCGCAATACTCTGTTTAGTTTTTGCAGATAGTGAAGGATAGGTAGTGCACACTTTTGTCCCCTTTGTAACCCGTCATGCCTATCTCTGCCCCGTTTGTTGGTAGTTGGTTCAACCCGGACCGTTTATTAGAGGTAGATCGTCCGACTCCACAGGAGGACCCCCCTAATAAAAAGGACATATATATAAAATGCGGACTATCCGCTGTATCGTGCTAGCAAACTATAACATATAAATCGTTAGAAAAAACATGAAACTAGAGAGAGGAACCGAGCTCGACGCCATGATGGCTGCAAGACAGCTCGGCTCCGCCGCCCACCCCGCCCAAAATAACGACAAACACTATGCAAATATTATAAATATATACAACACACCAGCAAAGTAACAGGATAAAACGTTTTATTAAATAACTATTTACATGGCAGCCTACTGCACCATGAAAACAACACTTCTAATTGCTTCTTAGTAGTTTCAATTCTGAAATTGAACACCCAGTACATCCAGAGGTCATGTCCGACAAGTTGTGTGGGGGGATGCCTTGCTAATGCCGCCACCCCCACCACCTTCTGTAGGAAGGACTCTGGATATCCTTGGTCCCTGAGAGGCTTCGATGTCCCTGCCTTGCACAAATGTCATAAGTTCTGGATGTTGAGAGCCATACTTCAGGGTCCGACAAGTTGTGTGGGGGGATGCCTTGCTAATGCCGCCACCCCCACCACCTTCTGTAGGAAGGACTCTGGATATACTTGGTCCCTGAGAGGCTTCGATGTCCCTGCCTTGCACAAATGTCATAAGTTCTGAATGTTGAGTGCCATACTTCAGGGTCCAAGAAACGCGGACTCGGAGGGGGCGCTTGGCTCCTGCTCCCTCCCCAAGTCTTGTTCCCCTGGTATGGCCTGAGATCGCCCCCGACATAGGCGGCCGGCTCCCGGGGTCAGGCGGAACTTCTTGCCTTTTGATGCCTCTTCCATTCTGGACCTTGTCCCACAATCCGTTTGACCTGAAGACACGTCCTGCGGTGCCCTGGTCCGACCATCACATATACCTGCGCCAGGAGACGGCGTGGGGTGCACTGGAAGGGAGAGGCGGCGCGAACGAGCCTCTCCCACCTCACCAGGTGGAGGTTTCTTAGCTACACCCCAGCGCTTCACTCGGCCAGCTGAGTTCCACCTGCTCCTGTGGCACAGTGCCTCGCTCGGCCAGCTGAATTACGCCTGCTCTTGCTATTACACCGTCTCACCCGCCATCCGACTGAATTGCACCCACTCTTCCGATACAGCGACAGGCGGCTGCCACGGAGCTCAGGAAATGGCGGTCGGCTCCACAGACTTGGGCCTGGCCTGCAAGGATGGCTCTGGGCAACCCTGGAACTCGGACGCTTGACTGCTAGGGCATGAGCCCCATTCCCAAAAGCGTCCCCTCAGCCTTGAAGATTCTACAAGAGTCACCGAGGCCCCCGACTCCTGCAGACTTCCGGTGGGGAGCGACTGCCATGATTGCTCGCGGAATGGCCACGACGTAGCCACGGGGTGCTCTCATGCTGACGCCAGCTTCAGTCTGAAACATCCAGAAACACTGTAGACTACCAATTCGATCAGTTCCGGTGGAGCCCCAACGACGTATCGCGTTGTTGCGTAATCCGTCATATGACGCGCCGCGTTAGCGCACCCGGAAGTGCTCCGGTGCGCGAGGCGCGAAGCGCAGCTTCCCGGAAGCAATGCGGAGCGCGTAACGTAAGCATTTACATTTCAGTTGGTTCTCCCTCACAATATTTTCAATGTCACATAAAAGTCACCCACTGCCATCTCTGGCTGTTTCCATGGTAACACCTCATTCTGCACCTGGCTGAAGGCACAGGTCAAAAGTTCATATCGCAACGTTCTACAGCAAAGTAACAACACTGTTTTCCCTCCAGAAACACCTGCCAATCCACAGCTCTGTTACATGTCTTTTTTTTCACACCCAATAGTACTTTTCGTTTAACATAAACATTAACATGCAACGTACTGTTCAATCTCCACTTCTTATAATCAACCAATCATTTTTATTTTTTAAACCACACCCAGCCTCTTCCTTTTTCTTTATTTAGAATTTCAACTTCTAACTACCATTCCACTTCCAGAACCGATCGGAGGACGACTACAAATCCCTTGAAAATGAAGGTCTGGCTAATAGGACACAGTTATATTCACTGGAGTGAAAAATATGCAGTAAGCAGACGAATTTGCAACCTCAGCTTACCAAATGTACACATAACATGGATTTCCAAAAGAGGATTGAAATGTCACCAATTGATTCCATTGGTGAAAACTTTTATGCATCTCCCAGAACCAGACCTTATAATTGTGCACTGTGGTGGGAACGATCTAGGCACAATCACTGGGGTAGGTCTGGAAATGCTTCTAAAAGACACCTTTCGACAAGTGATGACACTTTTTCCTCGATCTGCCTTGGTATATTCCAATATATGCCAAAGACAGAAATGGAATTGGTCCAATCACCATTGTGCACAATTTGAGAAAGCAAGGAGACATGTAAATAAATCTGTTTCTGCGTTCCTCAGAGATTATAGCATGGGTTCTATTTACCACAACAACTTGCGATACCACATGCAAGACGTCTATAGGAGAGACGGTGTTCATTTCACGAATGAGGGAAACAGAATCTTCCTCTGCAACATCAGGCTCTGCATCGGTACTTACTTATAAATGCAGAAAACACTCAATTAACACAATGGCTCTTTTCAGAGCCACCTTATATCTAAGCACTCAAACTTCTGATTTATCTCCATTTTCACACTCTTGTAAAAAGGTGTGCGCGACCGAGTGCGCGCACCACGCAACTTTAAAAAAAATATATATATATATATTTTCGCCTTT
This sequence comes from Lissotriton vulgaris, assembly GCF_964263255.1. Lineage (NCBI taxonomy): Eukaryota > Metazoa > Chordata > Amphibia > Caudata > Salamandridae > Lissotriton > Lissotriton vulgaris. The sequence continues at coordinate 454,767,220 of NC_141700.1, forward strand.
AAGGGCCTTACTGCACACCCTGAGAAAACCTACGCAGCAAAACAATCTCTACCTTCTCCCCTTTCCATATTCCAACACTTTGAAATCAACAATATATTTACTCGCAATGACAAAATGGCGGTCAACACTTCCTGATTTCCTTCGAATCGAACGTTAACAGACGTCACGCAGCAAAATTCCGCTCGCGCACGCAGTCGTTTGGGTGCGCGCACGTGTGCGCGCGTATAGATATATAATTGACTTTAACTTTAATTTCCTCAGCAACTACTGAACGGATTTACACCATTCCAAAAAAAGCGTAATCTGCGAGCCGGACTGTACAGTTTTGCCAAATTTCTTATAAATCCATTCACCCGTTCGACCTGTAGCCGAGTCTAAAGGTCCTATGGAAAATAACATGGAGAAAACACGTTTTGGGACCCCCCTTTTATCTCAGCCCCCACTTGACCAATCCCCCCCAAACTTTTAGGGAAGGAGCGCAGCGGACCGAGCCATCTTCTTTGAGAAATTCGCTAAGATTCTTCAACCAGGGCCAAAGTTATTCCAAATAGAATGTTGAGGATTTCCTATGGAAACTAGGTCCTAACTATAACTACCTACTGGCGACCGCCATAAGGATTATATATATATATATATATTCAATGAAAAAACCATAGGTTATACTCCATATATAGTTAGGAATTAGCATTTACAAAACCTTATTTTACTCGCATAAAACCATTGAAATTCCATATATAGTTAGATGCGCTAACTATATATCGCGCACCCGCAATCCACTGCTGATGATGTCACATATTACATCATTCATGACATGGTCAGTGACATCACTGATGACATCACTGATGACATCTCAAATGACATCTCAAATGACATCACTGATGACATCTCAAATGACATCACTGATGACATCACTGATGACATCTCATTTGACATGACTGATGACATCACTGATGATATCATTCATGTGATAATACGATGAACCTCTTCAGACTCTAATATAACCTTAGATACAATCAGTGTAAACAGACACTCACAGACTGTCACTCATCCATGGAGTTACTCACACACCTAGTCAGTCATGCAAAGAATCAATCACACCTCCATTTCCGATGGATAACATTAATTATACATGTTAAATGGTTTATTTTTGCTGTTCTCAGAATGTATCAAATTTCACTTAAATCAGTGACTTGAAGGTATTCATCATATAACAGCGGGGAAAAAAAAAACACAATCAAAATGACTGTGTTTAAAAAACCCATACAACCTAAGAAATCTGATTTCAAAACTCCTTAAAATTTACTTACTTTCAATGACGTCGAATGATCTCCTATAAACAGCATCCACTCTGTTGTGCTATAAATATTTTCAGCCCGCTACTTTCTGAAAGAAAACCTCCATCGATACGTAAAATATGTTACATAGAAAAAAAAACTTCTCTCATTCTATCACATGTTTCCACTAGGCTAAATCATGTTGCCGCGATTCGCAAGTCTTATATTTCTTCCAATCAAATCCCGACATTTTCTATTTACGCAACTTTCAAAAATAAAATATTTGAGATTATTTTCACAATCCTGGACTACTAATATCTTACTCTTCTTTGTCACTCATGTTCTCCTTTTCCTATGACACTGATACTGCTTACTATGAAGCAGACCTACTTGCATCAGGTTTATATAGTTGGATTTTTAATCTAGACAGCATTGCAGACTTACATTCCCTCTACTTAAAATTTTGGTTTTAAAAACACCAGGTAAGAATTTTTAAGGTCAAACGGCAATTTTTTTTTGAAAGTTACAACGGAATCATTACAGAATGACCAGCCGTTTCCAGACTTTAAGTAAGCTGTATAATGTCCTGATGTTGTTGATGGACCTTCATGATAGATAATTGCTACAGTTACAAAAGTCCTCCCTGATATTGACAGCTGAGAAGCCACAAATTTTTCTATTAAAGTTGACAATTTTGATCCATCAGGCCTACATCGTTGGATCATTAAAATGACATACTGGCTATATCTACGTATAAATAATGTTGACATCATATCACATTTACATTGGCTACACTCCATGTTGTGATCCGCTGCATTTACTAGCTTATTAAAGGAGACTGATTTACTGTCTGGCAAAGTTAAATATATAAATCTTTCTGAGTCTACACTAGTAGTACTTGATACCATACAGTTCTCGCAGTCATGCTGCCATTGATAAGAAAGCCCAAACAGGTGATCTACATCTACACCCTCATCTTGCAATACATCAAGCATATACATTAAAAACTCCTGACAATCTTGCTGATTATTTTCAGAGAAGTCTGTTTGACCTGAACATTCATCTAACAGATAACGAACTTCAGACACACTTTCTACTTTTGTTCGATCAGTGCTACATTTCTCTAACACAGAATTCAACAAGCAGCATAAACTTTGCTCCGAATTGAACACAATCTGTTCTTTTAAACTCTCTAGTGAAAAGAGAACATTAACCACTACATTTGCATAGCAGTTGACACCAGAACTGTTTTCAAATTGAAAACCGACAACATCTTCAACAAAATCCACTTTCTTTCTGCTAACAACTTTCGGTTCATTGACTTTTAGTCTTTTTGCAACAACCTCCCTACTATTACTGATATTTCTACGTTTCTGGCCTACCACACGTTTCTCAAACAAAGGATATTGAGGCAAATGTGGCGCATACTCTCTTCTTAACCTATTGTATTCCTTAACACAATCTAGATCCGCACAAATGTTTGTGACATCACAGTCAATCAAGTACAATCCCGATAAAGTTCTAACTCATGACAATGCCACATATGCCATACCCTCCTTGAACACAGAACTGCCAATATTCACCAATGCACAGTCTACACTTAAACCTTGCGATTTATGGATTGTCACTGCATATGCCAAGCAAACAGGAAACTGTTTACGGCGAACATATAAGTCTTTAACAAGCAAAAACCTAGCAGAACAACGACCAATTTGCTGTACTTCCTCAATGCCATCAAATTTAATTCTTAAAAATTCGATTCCATCTCTATTTTTGTATTTCTCCAAATCAACAACATTACCCATTGATCCATTTACTAGACCTCTTTCTACATGTAAATTCCTTCTCAAAATGATTCGGCAATTTAAACACACATTCAAAGTCTTTTCAAAACCCGCTGTTTTAGATATAGTCTTCTCTAATGAATCCAATTTTGATTTCAAATTGTCTGACAAAATAATTGTTGATCCCATGTGCTCTAATTTGTCGATAGCTTCAAGTTTCACAATCTCTTGCTCTTCTAAATTCAACATTTTATTGTTGAAGATGGCACATTCTGCAAGAGTTGGCATGAGACATATCCCGGACTTCTTCTCAGTAATTTTCTGAAAAATATTCTCAGGCTCAATCTCTGTTTGGGATATAAATTTGACAGTAATCGTGCATTTAAAGCTTCTCTCCCATGCTTGGTCACTTTTCCAATTCTAATATCTTGTAGAATATTCTTGTAATCTTCATCCTTTGCCTGACGCATATTTTCATGCAGTTCTGCATAATTGAAGTTTAACCATATATTGACGTTGCCAATGCTCCCTAGGCACTTCCTGGTATCTTCATGTGTGAGTATTTTGAACACAGGTTGACCTTTTACTGGTGTCAGCTGCAGAAGATCTCCGAAAACAATGATGTGTTTGCCACCAAATAACACATCATATTCAGTTTTAAGTACTTCTTGCATTCTCAAATGCACAAAGGCAAGCATGACATTGGAAACCATGCGTACTTCGTCAATGATAAGTAGTTTCATTTTCCTCAAGACTCTTGAAACTTCACAGCAAGCATCCCCAGATAACTTGTTGTATTGTAATTTGTTGTCATGCTCCACCGGCAGCATCAGTAGACGATGCAAAGTAATACCTTTAATGTTATGTGCTGCCAGTCCAGTAGGAGCGGTGACAACACAAGACAGCGATGACTTAGTCCTTTCCTGCAAATAACAAGAAATTGCTTTAATGAGGAAACTCTTTCCAGTTCCCGCTTCTCCACTCACGTACAGTCGGACAGGCTTCAACGACGTACATGAGCACTCTTTCTTCTCATGACTTAATCCATGATCAATTTGCTTGGTAACTTCATCATATATTTTCCTCTGCTCAACGTTGAGTTGTTTTTCCAAGTCTTCTAAGTTAACTGAATCCTCCTGAGCATGTGCCATGGCTCTTTCCACTTCATTCATAGCAGTGGCAGCTTCATTTTCGATAATAGGTCCTCCAAGTGGATCTTGACTCAATGAAACAGAACTCTGACTGTCCTGAGAACTGTCTCTGGCAATCTCGGCTGCAATCGTTGCTTCCTGCTCAATTTCCAAAGTTAGCATTTCTTGATATTTAGGAAAAGCAGGACATTCTATGGACTCCTTGGCTGCATTAAAAGAGTCTTCGTAACAGAGGAAATCTCCAAGCAGTTCCTCTTCTGCACGCCAAGGCTTGAAAAGTTGCAAAAGTGCTAAATAGAAAAACTCCTTTCTTTCTGGAGATTCACCACTCAATTTTCGATGGTTTACTAATTGGCATTTTCTTTGCTTGACCAGGCATCCCTCACTTCCAATTACAGCATACACTCCTTTCTCAATATCTTCTTTGATGTTCCTCTTGAATATATAATTTTGGAGAACCTCATATAGACAAACATTCTCAAGGTGACTGCTTCGATTTGGATAATATGTATCCAACATGTTGGTCTTCAAAATGTCGGTACTGTTTGGCTCCTTTTCCGCCAAATACTCAATTTCCCGGACAGGTTTTAGAACTCGATTTCGCGTTGCAGCAAGACCAAGACTCGCCCAAACGATACTCCTAGATTTGGCATAGAGACTTGCTGAAGACAATCGATCTGAACATTCGTAAGCTCCGATTTCTCGATGCGACAACATCTTCAGACTGAAACTATACAACTTCTTGCTGAGGCTCTTTTCATGGGATATGTCCTCCCACATATCCTTCAGTTCTGTCTTTTCTTTTTTGGTGATGTAAGATGTCACATACCGAGCCACAGCCATGCAGTTGTCACCCACAAACTGTATATCCATGTTAGCATTCCACATGGACAAAATCACTGGGTTGTAGTCATTGATGTACTTGGACTCTTCGTTCCTTTTCAAATTGTATGTATTTTTGGGTGATTTCCTCGTCACATTATGTCGTAGTGAAGACATCAAACTGTTCACTTTTCCTTTAGAAATCACCGGCCGTGGAAAGTTGAAACGACATTTGGTGTAGAACTTGTCCTTGTTTCTGAATTTACGACGACAGTACTTTCCACAACGATGGCTTTGGAAACGTAGAACTTGTTCTCTTAGGCTTTTCTTCTCCGTTGCATTTGGAACAGCACACGTAGAATACTGTTCTATGAAATTCATCACTAAGTCATCGGGATCTGTTCCAAATTTAGGAGCATCCTTGATCCACAACAACATATGTATATGAGGAGCACCTCTTGCTTGGTACTCCTTTCTCCAAAAGAAATCCAACACCTCTCCAAGAGGTGGATTCTTCTTATTTGTGATGAAAGACATCATAGCTTCAAATTTATGATTGAAGTACCTGCATACATTCACAGGATCCAAAGAACACAGTTCTCCAGGTGTCTTGAATTCAATGTTTTCAATATTTCCATTTGCTTCTCGTAGAAATTCAAGTAAGTCTTCCCAGCCATACTCGGCACAGCTCAGAGTGAGGAACCATGTCAGAGTTCCTAAGTTCCTCAGCATACATTTTAAATCACCATGACGACGATACCAATACTCATTAGTACCACGCTGACACGCCATGAGATTAATTAAGTGAGAATCCAAAATACTATCTTGGACATTAACTTTATGCATAAAGTCTCTTGCCGAGATATTGCGCATCTGTATACCACTTTTCAAGATGTGGTTCACTGCATATGACAGTCCAGACAGATCGCTTTCAAACAGGAGATGAAACAAATAGGGAATGCATTGACGAAACCTAGGATCTTCTCCATACAATCGTAAAGTCCGGTATTCAGACGCAGGAATTTGATGAGATCGCTCATCATATCTTCCTCCTCGACCTGTGGGAAATAGCTGTGGGAAACACCGAGCTTCCAAACTTTCCTCCCAAACACTAATGGGACTCCCTTTGGCTTGTTTCATTTGAAACAACTCAATAGCATTCCCCATGACTTCCTTGGAATGTAATGGATGAACACTATAATGTTCATATATTTCTTCACTTTTAGAGGCCTCTACTTTCTCAATTTGCCCAGCACACAAATCGCTATCCTCTTCATCACTTACTTCCTCTTCTGCAACATACACATTCTTATAATACTTATTATTTTTCTTCAAATACACTGTTGCCTTTTTGACTTTCCTAACATCCACTAAATATTGCCATATTTTCTTATTCTTTGTCGGAACTCCATTAACCAAGATAACCAGAGGTTCCTCTTCCACTTCTTCTACTCCAATTGTGTTAATGTTTTTATTCAAATCTAAAGGCAAATAAACAACTCTTCCCTTTAATCCTCTCTGTAAATCTGCTGGAGGCAACTTCCCTGTCTTTGGTTCCATTCTTACAATAGCCTGAAAGGGATGAATACTTTGAATCAAAATAGATTCATAAGTATTTAAATCCTTCAATTCAGAAGGAATCTCAACCAATTCAAGATTATTATGAACTGCCCTAGCAGGCATCTGGTTTTGGTTTAATTTATTACAACAATAAGTACACACACGTTGATCCGATCCCAAATCAAAATAATTTTCTACCATCAAATATGTGGCAAAATCCTTCCATTCACTAATATTTTCCCTTTCACTTTTTGCATATAAATCCACTACCTTAGTCTGATTCTTATAATAAGTACGTCGACAACAAACACAAGTGAAATTAGGCCTCTCACTTGATTTCATCTGAAACGTGGCAATTTCCTTCTGAAAATTATCTGTACTGTAAACCTGTACATTATCTTCCACATTACTCTCTACTTCAGGGTCAATTTGAACATTCTCATCTTTACTACTAAAGTAACAAAACTCAATTTCTTCACAAATATTCTTCACATCTATTTCAGAACCATGCAAAAGAGCAGCACATAATTGTTTAAGCATAATTGCTGGACTCTTTGCATAATACAACATTCTCACTAATTTTCTCACTTTATTATGATGCACTGCTAGCATCCTGAAATGATGAAAAACACTCTGGCATACTCTCCTGGAAAGACAAGCCAGTGAATGACCACGCAAACCTGTTATTTGTCTCACTCTGCAAGGATCTAAATCTTGCAACAACTTCATTTTCTGCTTCAAACTTTTCTTATTAAATGTCCGTATAAAATCACAAAGCAAATTGATGGAAACCTGTCGCACACTGCAAATAGAACTACACTTCCAAATGTACACAGGAGCCTTAGGACGTCTTCCTAAAACCTCATCACTTAGCGCCTCTTCTGTCTCTGTTGTCACAAGTTTTTCTTTTTCAACTGGACAACCATCCTTCACTTCATAAGCTCGACCACTGGTGTCAACTGCAAACATCAAATCATTATCCTGAAAATAACTCTCCTCATTAAAAAATGCCTCAGAACTTGAACTATGCATCCATTCTCCGGAAAAAACTTCACAAAAGTTGCTACGATTTACTACTCTCTTCCATCTACTGTTTGTTTTAAAATCAGAAATTACCTTGCTTAGTTTCCTAATTCTATTGATTACCAAAATAAACAACTTTCGCTTAATTTCAAAAGCATGATCAATAATTTTCTCGACATTTTTCTTCTTCTTATAAAATGCCGCTTTCTGTTTGCATTTCTTAATATTTCTTAATAAATTAACTATTATCCGATTACGGAACATTCGTTGTCGAATGTCCCTAAACTGTTCTTTCCTTCTACTATCATGCACAGAGTTATCTCTTCCTCTACCAGTAACATTTTTCATGGGTTTTTTCTTTCCATTTAAATTACTCTTCTTTTTCTGAACTGAAACATTTGGGCGAGAAATACTTTTTTTACTACAAATATTTTTTAAGAAAGACTTGGTGCTCTTACCCGGAGCTTTCTTGGTGTTTTGATAAGTATTTAGGGAAGAGGACTGCTGCAATAAAACATCACCGTGCTGTCTTTGACGTTTTCGAGCCTTTATAATTCTATTTTTGGTAGGCATTTTCCAAACTATGAAAGAATCTGCAGTTGAATCTGTTGAAAAATATAATAAAAAATGTTAATAACCACTATTACCAAACAGTAAATGAATAACAGTCATCAAAAACTTAATGCCCTTCTTATTATTTAACATAGCAAATCAAGGCATATGACTGAGTATGATGTTATTTTTCTTTTTTAAATGGAAAGCGTTCTTCATGGTGCAAGTTTCTTGTAAATACGCTCCCACCTGCGAAAAGGAACTTAGCAATGCAAAGCTGCTTGGGTCCCCAGTGTCTGTCAACATTCTAAACAGTCCGGAGCGGCCGCCATCTTATCTCTCGGTAGGATCGAGAGAGAAGAAAAGGTGAAAAACAAAGGGGAAATTTAATAAAATGGGGTAAAGTATACCCCAGTTGACCCCCTAGGAATGTTGTTGGAATTTTTTAAAGGGTCCCCTGAGGAAAATAAAGAAATATATATTTTTCACGATAGAACCGCTTCCCAAACACCGAACTGGTCCGCAAACTGCACAAGAATACGCCATTTTGTGCGTCGTTTTAATTAAATTACTAGGAATAAGGAGGTGCGGGAGACGTATCCTATTTCCTTATATTTTCTGAGAGTGGCTTAGGAGTCTCATATATGTTGATACATGTGTTCCAGCGGCTGTGCGTGAGCTTTTTTTAAATTCTTGCTGCGTGACGTCTGTTAACGTTCGATTCGAAGGAAATCAGGAACTGTTGACCACCAATTTCTCAGTACGATAAAATCTTTTGAGATATATTATCAAGCCTGTGCGCTAAAATTATCGCCGATAAAGCGGCGACAATGGGCTTGATAATATACTCTGTGAAATTCCAATCGAAGCCCATTTTAGATGTCTTCACATCTAGCATGTACTTCGATTGGAAATCCATAGAGCATATTATCAAGCCCATTATCGCCGCTTTATCGGTCGTTTTCGGCTGATAAAGCGGCGATAATTGAAGCGCACAGGCTTGATAAAATACCACATTGTTATAAATGAATCCTTATTGAGACACAATGTCTGCGCCAATTTGCCTTTTTTACAATGCCACAATTTTGTCGTGCACGGCAGCCATTTTACATGCCAGGCTGGTCTCAGCCTATCACCTAGCCCTGCGAATGTAGGGAAATATTATCAAACCTGTACACTAAAATCTATTTCTATATCACTACAGACAAAGCCACAATTTAAAAACACAGCTTTCTTCATCATTTTCTCCTTAGCGATAAAAAGCGGTAGCAATGCATGAATATCACGCTGAAAAGTCAGCGATATTCATGCATTATCCTGCAAATGCTCTTAGCCATGTTATCCACCTCCTATTGGATAACATGGCTAAGAACTGCTCGCAAATGCGAAAAAAAACGGTCGCAATGCATGAATATCACGCTGAAAAGTCAGCGATATTCATGCATTATCCTGCAAATGCTCTTAGCCATGTTATCCACCACCCATTGAATAACATGACTAAATACTGCTCAGAGCCCCATGAGGAACGCTTTCCATTTAAAAGAGAAAACATATCATCATAGAAAAGAATCGTTTTTAAACACAGCATATAAATCAATTGTATACCTGCATTCAAGAGGAAATGACTGAAAATGTCCTTGAGACACACGAAAGCGTTTTCTGGAATACCCTAGCACCATTTTTCCGACATTATTAACATGGCTATGTAACTCCCATAATCAAAATCTAAATTTGCCAAGCGCAGGTGAGAACGTATTTACAAGACACTTGCCCCATGAGGAATGCTTTCCATTTAAAAATGAAAAAATAACATCAAAGACACTCAAATGCCTTATAAATATGACCCAAAACAACCTATGAAACTCTAACAGTACATATCCAAAATTTAATTGTTTTCAAAATGGTTTTTAAAAACAACATATCTGTTTCAGCTTACATAAAAGACCATGGAATGCGCTTCATATACAACAATACCTTGAGTTACTACATGCCGGAATCCTACACCGAATATGCAAATACAATTTCTCAAAGAAACAAAATCTATTTCTATACACTATAGACAAAGCCACCGTTTTAAAAACACAGCTTTCTTCATCATTTTCTCCTTAAATCATTCTATTCTATATCTAAAATAAATAAATCTTTTCTCACCTTAGCAAATACTTTTTGAGTTTTGAAAACAGTCTCAGAAATATACCAAATTGTCTTCAGCAGAAGAAAAAGGATGCACTCCAGAGGCTGCAGCTATTGAAAGCACAGAAATACAGATATTCATTTCACATATCTCTCATATTAGCCAATCATAACTCTTCCCTCACTTTTTTCAAATCAAAACCCTTCCCCCCCTCTGCCCTCTCTGCCTTTTTTTTGCTTAGCAACGACCTCCTGAAAGACCTCTCATGTTTGCAAGTTCACACAACAATGTTTCAATTGAACTCTGAACTCTCAGTGCACCTGCGTATCCAGTGCAATCTTTCATTAAAAGTTTCTTCCTTGACCATTGAAATTACATGTTTCAAGAACACATCCATGCACCCTAACTTTCTGTTTTCAGAAATGGAAATGCGCCGATCACTGCTAATGAATAATTAGCATTGGAAATCCACAGTTTTTTTTCTTTACAAACTCCTACTGTTTCAACTGCCCTTTCATTACCACACTTCATCTGACTGCAGCACAACCTTCTCCCACCATGTTTAACGTCTGGATTGTTGGACATAGTTACATCCACTGGGCTCAAAGGTATGCTGACAACAGAAATTTACACAACCTCAATTTACAGGATGTGGAAATTAAATGGTTGGGCCAAAGAGGATTAAAATGTCACCAATTGATACCATTGGTGAAAACCTTTATGCATTTGCCAAAACCTGACCTCTTAATAGTGCACTGTGGAGGAAATGATTTAGGCACTATGACTGGGGTTGGTCTGGAAATGCTTTTAAAGGACACCTTTGAGCAATTAATGGCACTTTTTCCTCAAACTGCCTTGGTATATTCCAATATATGCCAAAGACAGAAATGGAGGTGGTCCAACCAATTTGGTCCACAAATTGAGAAAGCGAGGAAGCATGTGACAAATCTGTTTCAGCTTTCATGAGAGACCATGGAATGGGCTCCCTGTACAATAATAACTTGCGTTACTACATGCAAGATATCTACAGAGGAGATGGAGTTCACTTCTCAGATGAGGGCAACAGAATTTTCATTCTGAAGTACCTACTTATAAGTACCTAAATGGAACATAAACCCAAAAGCTCTTCTCAGAGCTACCCTTCATCTGATCACTCACAATTAATACTTTTCTCTAACTTATTTCTGTAATTTTCAACAAACTACGCTCAAAGAGCGCTACCCGGTACGCGAACTGGAAGCTAACCACCCAAAATTATTTTAAAAATGTTTTTTCTCCGCACATATGGTCCTCCTCAGCCACCCTCAGAAAACCTGGGGGGTCAAAATACTTGTACCGTGTCCCCTTCTACCCTTTCTGAACATTATTTAACCTCCATTTTATATGTTAATTCGACCGAAACACAAAATGGTGGACTCCCGTTACGCTTCTAGTTCGCGGACTAAACTGCTTCCCGGGAAGCGGCCCAAAGAAAAGGTGGGAAAGTAATTCAAAGAAAAAGGACTGGAGACACTCTCACCAAATATAGATTAACTCATACTACATAACAATCCCTTTCATTTTCACAAATTTGATTGAAATTCCATTTAGCCATTAAGCCTGTAGACCTCTCTAAATACCTTGAGGTAAATTACTTCACAAAACACAGCTGAAGTGTTGGAATTGACAACCAATAAAAATCTTACTTTCATTTTCTACTTTTATTACCTGATATTTGATTGGTTATATACCTGAATATATATAAAGGAAGAGAAGAAAACACAGCCATTTTGACTGCTACTTCTTGTTGTACATCACATTTCAATACTTACCTAAGACTTCAACTTGTTTCTGAAGGTAAGTTGTATATTGAACACTATAACTTGATATGGTAGACTTTTTCTGATACATATACACTATCCCTCTGTAGTAGTTATGGATTTAGATAGACTTCTCTGTTATAGTTGGGAATGGAGTTAGGCTTCTCTTCGTTAAATTACATACACTTTTTTTATAGTCCTATTTCCACTCTGATACTATACACTGCCAAAAGAAAAATTCACTGATAAAAACTACCTATCTAAAATTAATCCCAACAGTGCCCAATCTCTACTAATATATATTTTCTTATTCAAAATTTCAGGCAAAATGGAAGGCGAACAACAAGTTTCATTTTCGATTGAACTGAAGGAGAGCAGCCAAGACAAACTTGATGACTTTATGGATGACAGTAGAGACCACGAACTTCTACAATGTGTTGAAGCAGTAGACAACTTGCTTCAAAATGAAAAACAATTACACCCTATAATAAATTATGACATTTCTGACAATGAAATGTTAGAAAATTTAATAAAGTATGAAACACAATCATAATAAAAAAAAAAAAAAAATAAAGAAAACAAAAAAAAACTAACAAAAACAACAAATATTTAACATACAGTATTAAAAAAATCTATCATTCTTTTATCCTTATAGTACGCTGCCCAGAGCGCTACCCGGTTCGCGTACTAGGAGCTCACCACGCATAAATAATTTTTTTTTTTTTTTTTTTTCCCCCTGCAGAAACCTTTTACAACCTCCACATAAAACCTAGGGGGTCAGGGAGGATCTACTAGGCCCCCTTATCGAAATTTCCCCCTTTGTTTTGGCCTCCTCTTATCTCTCGATCCTACCGAGAGACAAGATGGCGGCCGCACCGGACTGTTTAGAATGTTGACAGACACCGGAGAGCCAATCAGCTTCGCATCGCAAAGTTCCGATAAGCGAAAAGTACGCGAACCGGATCGCTGCCCGGAGCGCTGTTACAGATATATATCTTGATTTAAACGTTAATTTCTCAAAATCCACTAAAGCACATATATTGAGACCTAGCAAAGGCACATCGGGCTAACAGTCCCTACAATTTTGCCAAGTTTCGTGCAAATCCATTCAGCCGTTCAAGCTAAAAGTGAGGCCAACCGCCCTATGGAAATTAACATGGGAAAAACGCGTTTTGGGACCCCCCTTTTTTCTCAGCCCCCCCTTGACGAAACCCCCCCAAATTTTCAGGGGCTGCTCAGAAACAAAATGTGCCATTTTCCTGAAAATTTTAGCCGATTCCGTCCACAAACGCCAAAGTTATTAGACATAGAATTTTCAAAAGTTCCATAGACAAATAATCCTAACTATATATACCTACTGGCGACACACCAGTAGGTAATATATATATATATATTACCTACTGGCGGTCGCCAGTAGGTATATATAGTTAGGATTTTTTCCCTATGGGATTTCTGAAAATTCTATGCCTAATAACTTTGGCGTTTGTGGACGGAATTGGCTGAAATTTTCAGGAAAATGGCACATTTTGTTTCTGAGCAGCCCTTGAAAATTTGGGGGGGTTTTGTGGAGGGGGGGCCGAGAAAAAAGGGGGGTCCCAAAACGCGTTTTTTCCATGTTAATTTCCATAGGGCGGTTGGACTCACTTTTAGCCCGAACGGCTGAATGGATTTGCACGAAACTTGGCAAAATTGTAGGGACTGTTAGCCCGATGTGCCTTTGCTAGGTCTCAATATATGTGCTTCAGTGGATTTTGAGAAATTAACGTTTAAATCAAGATATATATCTGTAACAGCGCTCCGGGCAGCGATCCGGTTAGCGAACCTTTCGCGTATCGGAACTTTGCGATGCGAAGCTGATTGGCCCTCCGGTGTCTGTCAACATTCTAAACAGTCCGGAGCGGCCGCCATCTTGTCTCTCGGTAGGATCGAGAGACAAGAGGAGGCCAAAACAAAGGGGGAAATTACCATAAGGGGGCATAGTAGATCCTCGTTGACCCCCTAGGTTTTATGTGGAGGTTTTAAAAGGGCCTAGGAGGGTCCAAAAAAAAAAATTTTTTTTTGCGTGGTAAGCGCCAAGTTCGCGAACCGGAAAGCGTTCTGGGCAGCGAACTTTAAGGATAAAAGAATGATAGACTTTTCTAATACTGTATGTTAATTATTTGTTGTTTTTGTTCGTTTTTTATGTATTTATTTATTTTGATTTAAAAAAAAATTATTTATTATTTTCATAGTTTATTAAAACTTCCAGCATTATATCATCTGGTATCTCGTCAAACTTGGATGTTTCTGTCTCTTGTAAGGTTTGAATAAATTGTTCGTCAAAAGATTGATCCATAAAATCTTCATCCACATTTTCTTCAGTTACGATGTCTTCGGATGTAATCTCGAAGGAAACATTAGTTTTTTCTTGCTCCCCTTCCATTTTTTTGCTGTAAATTGCATAAAAAAAATAATTAAATTAGAAGAGTTAGGGCACTGTTGTGTTTAAGTTCAGACAGGTAGTTCTGTTTTTTTAACAGTGAACTTAAAGTAAGTAAATTCCGTCCACAAACGCCAAAGTTATTAGACATAGAATTTTCAGAAATCCCATAGGGAAAAAATCCTAACTATATATACCTACTGGCGACCGCCAGTAGGTAATATATATATATATATATATATATATATTCAATGAAAAAACCATAGGTTATAGTCCATATATAGTTAGGAATTTGCATTTACAAAACCTTGAAAATTCAATGAAAAAACCATTGGTTATAGAACATATATAGTTAGGAATTTGCATTTACAAAACCTTATTTTACTCGCATAAAACCATTGAAATTCCATATATAGTTAGATGCGCTAACTATATATCGCGCACCCGCAATCCACTGCTGATGATGTCACATATTACATCATTCATGACATGGTCAGTGACATCACTGATGACATCACTGATGACAACATCCAGTGACTGTATGTTTCTGTAAAGTTAAAATATGTCTTACATATTGAAGAATGAGTGGATGTATAAATGTCTGGATGAAGGATTTAGTAGGTGCATGACTGATTGTATGAGGGAGTGATTAAATGTGTCTCACTGAGTGCATGGGTTAGTGATTAAACTGTATTAATTTGTGCATCATTATATCTGTTGTTCTGTAAACTGCTGCATGTGTTGATCAGTAGCTATATGAGTAACTATATGGGTTATTGATTGGTTGCTCGAGTATTTGTATGGGAGACTGAGTATGTGTGTGAGTGGCTGGGAGGTGTGTGACTCTGTGCATAGATGTGTGAACAGCTGATTCACTAGATGTATGGGTTCAAAACTGCATGTGGAAACAGCTGTATGGGTGGTTGACTGTGTGCATGAGTGTATTGGTGAGTGATTGGATATCTCAATGCTACATGTCAAAGTAAGTACATATGTAAAACACAGTACATGCGAGAGTTGACATATATAAATTACTGTGTTTAAGAGCCAGTGAATGTGTGAGTGGCTGCATGGATCATTGAAAACTTGTATCAGTGATTGTATAAGAGAGTAAATATGTGTTAGAATATTTTTCAATAAGTAAGGTGTGTATAACTGTATAGTTGAGGAATTGGAGGTGTGATTGATTCTTTGCATGACTGTCTAGGTGTATGAGTAACTCCATGGATGAGTGACAATCTGTGAGTGTCTGTTTTCACTGAGTGTATCTAAGGATATATCAGAGTCTGTAGAGGTTCATCGTATTAACACATGAATGATGTCATCTGTGATGTTGTCAGTGATGTCATTTGAGTTGTCATCAGTGATGTCATCAGTGATGTCATTTGAGATGTCATCAGTGATGTCATTTGAGTTGTCATCAGTGATGTCATCAGTGATGTCACTGACCATGTCATGAATGATGTAATATGTGACATCATCAGCAGTGGATTGCGGGTGCGCGATATATAGTTAGCGCATCTAAATATATATGGAATTTCAATGGTTTTATGCGATTAAAATAAGGTTTTGTAAATGCAAATTCCTAACTATATATGTTCTATAACCAATGGTTTTTTCATTGAATTTTCAAGGTTTTGTAAATGCAAATTCCTAACTATATATGGACTATAACCTATGGTTTTTTCATTGAATTTCAATGGTTTTTTGAAAGCTAATATCTGTATCTGTAAAATGTATTCTTCTTTAAATCTTAAAATATATTTTACATGTTTTTTATACATTTTAAAAAAAAAAAAATGTTTGTTGCGCTCCTAGTCCGCGAACCGGTCAGCTTCCCGTTAGCTCAATTTAAAGCCGCGACTTGGTGCGCGAACCGGTAATCGTTCCTTCAGCGTAACTGTTACGTTATCATGACGTTTTGCGTTGTCGCGTAATACATTATCCGACGCGCCAAGTTAGCGGACCCGGAAGCGGTCCGGAAAGCGGCGCAAAGCGCGAAACGTAAAGACAGCAGGTCATGTGACTTTTCATTGGTTCATTTCACTTTTGGTTTCCTAATGATGTAATACTAGGTCATGTGATCTAAAATTAACACTTTTCATTGATTTAGAACTTTTGCTTTTCCCAAATGATGAAAACCCCTCCTTCTTTCCTCACTCTGACTTTCATCTTGGTGAGAGAAAGACCCTTTTACATTCTAGAGAAATGGCTTCAGTTGTTGCTTCTGGTAGTGTTCCCCCACCACCACCTCCACCTCCTCATGGAAAGAAAGGACCACCTACTCAACCAATCTTTGAAGAAGAGGAAGATCAGGAAGAGGAGGAAGAGCCTGAATTTTTGCCTGAGGAGCCCAGGAGGTACAACAGAAAGGAAAATTTCATCTGGCAATTTTTTTAATTTCCACCAGGGCAAAAGAAAGTCAATGCAAGATATGTCTTTTGCCGTATCTGTGATGATCGCCTTTCAAGGGGGACGGACAAAAAATATAGTTTTGGAAATTTTACAATGCACAGGCACATGAGTAGGTGGCACCCAAATAATTATAGTGCTGCTCAGCTTCGCAACGAACAACAAAATCCCCCGGCAATAGCAAGAAGATCTGTCGTGCCACAAGTATCGGGACCAGAGGCAAGGGAGTTGATCCCGAATATTCAAATGGACATGGGGGAAGTGAAACAAGTGTGCGTGTGGTGCAATCAAATATTATGCTACCGAGAAAGTAGCATTACTCTTATAATAAGAGCAATCAAAAATCATGTATGTCCAAAACGCCCCAAAAAATAAATTCTTCTTTTTTTTGTTGCTCCTGTTGAGCCCTCTTCAATGAATCATTTTTGTTTCCCCCCTCCCCCCAAAAAATAAAAAAAATTACAAAATGTTCAGAAAAAAACAAAAAAATATAAAAAATGTTCAGAAAAATAATAAAAAAAAATTAAAACAACAAAAACCAAAAAAAAAGTTCTTTTCAGAACTACCTCCCCATTATAAAAAAATTGGTAGAATTTTTGGAACTCTGCCAAGCTCTATTTCTTTTAGTTCGCTCCCAGTTCGCACTCCGGTACGCGAACCAGGAGCGAACCAACATTTTTTTTTTAAAAAAAAAACCAGTAAGTATAAGGAAAGGAAACAGACAGTTATGTTACAAGAAAGACAGCTATAGGGAGTAAAGAAAAGATACTGTTACCCGCAATTCACTTCTGATCATGTCATATATTACATCATTTTTGACATGGTCAGTGACATCATCAGCAGTGGATTGCGAGTAACAGTATCTTTTGTTTACTTCCTATAGCTGTCTTTCTTGTAACATAAATGTCTGTTTCCTATCCTTATACTTACTGTTCTTGTTTTAAATTTTTTTTGAGATCATTCAGAAACAGTAACATTAATAGAGACAGAATGAGTGAATAATAATGAAGAAGTATGAGAAGAGAGGGAGTGAGAAAAATACTGGAAGGAGTAGAATAATTAAGTAATAGAGAAAGGAATGAGAGAAGAAGCAAACACAGGAAAGTAAAGATTAAAGAAATGAAGCAGTAGAACTAATAGATGTTAAATGTGATAGAGTAAATGATTGATTGAGGGTGACGATAAGGTGTGTCCTCTCTAAAAGTTTGTTTAAGATGAAGCGTACTCAGGGTTGCATATCAAATTTATGCTTGTTGAAGAATACAGAGGAGATAATACATGTGAAGACCTACCATTGTAGTAAAACATGCCCACTTATTACATCATTCATAACATAGTCAGTGACATCATCAGCAGTGGAATGCGGGTTAAAAAAGTAGAAAACATTTACCTTATAATTCTTGTTAACTTTTAAAGAAAATTTTTCATACTTTCAATCTGTAAAAGAGAGAACAAACATTTCCAAAAATATTAAAACATGTATTTAAAAATTAGAAAAAAGAAGGGAAAAGGTTCAAGAAGAAACAGTTTTTAAACAACTTTGACACTTACAGAAGCCTCTGCTTCTCTACGACCCCTACACAATCCTAAAGATATTTATTTTAAACAAACAGTATCTTCATGCTAATGAAATGAGGCCTATTTTGGAACATGGTGCTTCTTTTGCATTGCTGATGTCTCACAATAGTGATGCAATAGCAGCGCAAAAGAGATGTAAAGCCATCATAAAATTGTGTCTAACATTTAAAATGATTGTTTCAGGATGCAAATAAGATGTGTGCTTTCAAGAGCTTTCTTTGAGGTGAGGCCTATTTCTTTTTTTTTTTAAAAACAGTACCCAGAAGTACAGCACTGTAAGCATTAAAATTGACACTTACAGAAGACTCAGTTTCTCCATATCTACCTCACATTTCTAAATGTATATCATAAGTACAAAAAGCAGAACATTAATTATACATGTTAAATGGTTTATTTTTGCTGTTCTCAGAATGTATCAAATTTCACTTAAATCAGTGACTTGAAGGTATTCATCATGTAACAGCGGGGAAAAAAAAACACAATCAAAATGATTGTGTTTAAAAAACCCATACAACCTAAGAAATCTGAATTCAAAACTCCTTAAAATTAACTTACTTTCAATAACGTCGAAGGATTACCTATGAACAGCGTCCACTCTGTTGTGCTATAAATATTTTCAGTCCGCCACTTTCTGAAAGAAAACCTCCATCGTTTTGAAAAATATGTTACATACAAGAAAAGACTTCTCACATTCTATCACATGTTTCCACTAGGCCAAATCATGTTGCAGCGATTCGCAACTCTTGTAATTCTTCCAATCAAATCCCGTCATTTTCTATTTTCGCAACTTTCAAAAAGAAAACATTTGAGATTATTTTCACAATCCTGGACTACTAATATCTTACTCTTCTTTGTCACTCATGTTCTCCTTTTCCTATGACACTGATACTGCTTACTATGAAGCAGACTTACTTGCATCAGGTTTATATAGTTGGATTTTTAAATTGACATTATAATTAAAAGTTTTGGACCAATAATCTAGACAGCATTGCAGACTTACATTCCCTCTACTTGATGAACCTTTTGCAATTCCTCACAGGAAATCCCAAAATTCTTTCTTTAAAATTTTGGTTTTAAAAACACCAGGTAAGAATTTTTAAGGTCAAACGGCAATTTTTTTTTTAAAGTTAC